>NW_025813489.1:290000-1011160 GCF_021976095.1 Xenia sp. Carnegie-2017 | reverse complement strand
AAGGAAAACTCAGAGGAGGGCGGCGATGGACAAGGACGGAAATTTCATTCAGATTGTAAATCTTCTCTCAGAACATTGTCCTGTTCTCAAGCTGTTGGCTGGACGATCAGCACCTCAAGCCATACAGTACAACATATACAAGCTCAGAGGCACAAAATGAGATGCTTCATTTTGCTGGCTCAACCTGTGAGGATGAAATTCGTGCTGAAATTAAGTCAGCCGGTGTATTTTCTGTGTCTGCAGACACTACACTGATATATCGAATCAAGACAAGCTTATCGTTGCTGTAAGATATGTCAACCAAATGGGCATCCCATGCGAGAGACTGGTTGAAATGAAAGACCCTTGATAAAACTGGTGCTGGAACGGCTAAAGATGTCATAAAATCTTTAATGGAAAATGAAATCGATATAGATATGCTTGCATTTCAAACATACGATTTCAAAACATCAATGTCTGGACGACTAAATGGTGCTCAAAAAGTGTCGCAAGAAATTTTAAAACGACAAGTGCCTTACATCCCGTGCCAGGGACATCGGTCTAATACATTCAACGAGCATTGTTGCAAACATAGCTCAATAATTACATCAATGTACGACGCTCTAGAAGACGTATGTGTTTTTTATCAAAAGCACAAAAAGAAATAAAATTATAGAAGAAAGTTGCAAAGATGTTGAAAACAATTTAAAGTTTCGAAACTTCTCAAAGACGAGATGGGTTTATAATTCTGAGTCCATTGATGCTGTCTGGAGAAGTTATGAGGTAATACCAAATGCTATTGTGAAAGTTATCAATGCTCGAGATGTAGAATCAAAGTAAAAGCTAAAGGCGATGGAATAAAAAGAAATTTTTAGTTTCGACTTTCTTTTGCTCTTATGTTCATGCGAATCATAATGACAAAACCAAAATCCTAACCAAACAACTGCAGGAGGAGCTAAATATAGTAGATGCACTTAACCTGATTGATGCTACAGTAAAAAACCTTAGACAAATTCGAAGTGACGAGAACGGATTAGACTCGAAGATAGAGGCAATGGTTGCATTTGGAACCAAAGTAGGAATAGACGTAATGGCAGAATACACTCGTCATCATCGATCAAGAAAGCCACCCAAACGAATTGGCGAGTATTCCGAAATAACAACAGAAATATCATTTAAAGATTTCTACCGAAAGGAAATGTACTTGGTTCTAGACTCACTTATCACCGAGTATACCGATAACATTAAAGATTGCATCGACAAAATAAAACCTCTTGGAGAGCTTACAGCTGCCGCTAGAAAGGCCGATGGCTGAAACAGTCAATGAAATTTGTAGTCTTTTCCACAGGCGGTAAAGATGTTGATGCAGAAATACTGCTGTTGGAGTTGGAAACTTTCAATAATATTGTGTCAACACAACTTAAATCAGAACCTAAATCCCTTCAAGACGTTGCGTTATTTGCTTTCAAACACAAAAACGTCTTTCCAACAGTGTGCAAGGCGTATCGACTATTGCTGACCGCTCCAGTGTCCGTGGCAAATAATGTGGATAAGATTAAGTTGAAATTATTACCTTGTGAAATAAACTCCATCAATAAGATTTGATACAACCCTTGGGTCTGTGTTGTATTCTTGAAGAACCTTGATATCACATGGTTTGGCTGTGATCTTGAAAAAGATACCATGGGACAAACGTTGATACAAAAGATATCACGGGATACACGAGGATAAAAGATATCATGGGGATAAATGATGATACAAAAGATATCACGGGGATAAATAATGATACAAAAGATATCACGGGGATAAATAATGATACAAAAGATATCACGGGGATAAATAATGATACAAAAGATATCACAGGGATAAATAATGATAAAACATACGTATCATGGGATAAACGATGATACTATAGATACTATAGGATAAACAACGACATCAAGGGATAAACGACTTTAATACTAACTGATGATATCTGAACAGGTATACCAGAGCTATTGAATATCTCGACGCCATTTAATCCAACGTAATACTGGTCACCCCAGGTTGTAAGAAAGTTTATGACAAGGTTTTGACCACTTGGTAACTCAAGAATTGTAAAATCATCAACTACACTACGTAAAAAGAAAGACATCTCTTTGAAGATATCAATTCAACAATTATAAAACTTTTTAAGAAATACAAAACAATTTTCGTGTTTCTAAGGAATAATAGAAACACAAGACAAAGTTTGGGAGAAACGAGAAATGCCTGCAACAAAAGCTATTCTTTGAATTGTTAGAGCTTCATTCCTATTACAACTGAAATTACCTTAAGATTACACCATCGTCTTGAATATGACTATCTTCGACAAGAAATTCGTCTAAAGCATCTCCTATAGAATGTTTATGATCACAACAGTTGATATGAACGTTCATTGGTCAATTTTATCTAGAAGTCAACTGACCAATGAGGTCAATTTTCTCTAGAGGTCAACTGACCAATGAGGTCAATTTTCTCTAGAGGTCAACTGACCAATGAGGTCAATTTTCTCTAGAGGTAAACTGACCAATGAGGTCAGTTTTCTCTAGAGGTCAACTGACCAATGAGGTCAATTTTCTCTAGAGGTCAACTGACCAATGAGGTCAATTTTCTCAGAAGGTGAGCGTCCATTGTTTAATTTTTACTGAAGGTTAACAATCATTGGTCAGTTGGATTCCATTTAACGCGTCCACTTCAATACTAACGAGTCTTCTTCAATACTAACGCGTCCATTTCAATACTAACGCGTCCACTTCCATACTAACACGTCTACTTCAATACTAAAGTGTCTACTTCAATACTAACACGTCTATTTCAATACTAACAAGTCCACTTCAATACTAACGCGTCCACTTCCATACTAACACGTCTACTTCAATACTAAAGTGTCTACTTCAATACTAACACGTCCACTTCAATACTAACAAGTCCACTTCAATACTAACGAACGTTAAATTGTGTATCAAAAAACTACCTTGGTGATCCATATTAATCTTCATCGAAGGAGTCAACCGTCCTTCTTCTAGAGATTCTTCTAGCCATTTTGAAACAACAATTCTCATTCTCATGATTTCATTCTCATTCGTAGCATTTTTCGTTTTTAAGAAAACGAAAGCTGAAAACGAAAGCTACGAAAAACAACGACATGAAGAAAACGAAAGCTACTAGAAAAAGAAACAACGACATGAAGAAAACGAAAGCTACTAGAAAAAGAAACAACGACATGAAGAAAACGAAAGCTACGAAAAAAAAAACATGAAGAAAACGAAAGCTGAAAAAAGAAGCAACATGAAGAAAACGAAAGCTAAAAAAAAGAAGCAACGACATGAAGAAAACAAAAGCTACGAAAAAGAAGCAACGACATGAAGAACGAAAGCTACGAGAAAAGAAGCAACGACATGAAGAAAAAAGCTACGAGAAAACAACGATATCATTTCTATTTCAAAAATGGCTATTTCATTCTCATTTCTATTTCTATTATCTATTCTCATTTCTCTTTTTTTTAAAGTTTTAACATCATACTACGTAATGAAGACAACTTAGACTGTGGCTGTGACAATAGTATATAGAGGGACTTAAGATTAGACTCAAGTTATCTAGTTATTTCTGAATATGACACATGACACGACTAAACATGACCTCTTCATGACTCTAGACTAGTAGAAATTAAATATCAAATCACTCTTGATGTAGTATGTGCGTAAGAATCAAAGTTTCAACATTATGTCACTGCCGAAGAAGCCATTATATTGGGGTGTATAATAACCCAAGAATGAACTCTTAAAAATCAAGTTGTAATAATTGCTTAAATTTGAACCTAGGGAGAAGTCAGTAGACATGGAATAACACCTTGAATTATCACAAATTACCTTACCTGGGAACAACTGGCAATTTTACTTGTAGGCAATCCAATATTTGGCGCCCAGGCCACATCACACACCCAATCGCTATGTGCTTCCAGCTTCTCTTCCTCTTCCCACTGGCCATCAGTTGCACTTAATTAATAATGGAGAGATTACATAGAAAACCACGCTGACTTTTGTAAATTGCTGTTTTCTGAATAACATAAAATAATGGAAAACAGTATGGGGTTTACAACGCAAGTCTAGGAGGTGAAATTAAAGGCAATAAAGACCGTTAAAATAGAGTTATAATTGTTATCAAAGGAAAAACAAAACATGAACACAATATAAAATCCGTCGATCATTCACGATGTTAGTAAGCCCTTAATAACCGAGCACGAGAATAATAAAAGGTTTAATAAAGGTGTAAAAAACGTTCTTTCTTTTCTCGTTCTCGCTGCTTTACAAAGACTTGTTTTCACTCCTCCACTCTTCGTCCGCAAAAAAATGATTTGAAAATGTGTCCTCCAAAAACTAATTTTCTGAGTGCTCTTCCTTTCCCTTACATTCCTACATGATTTTTCTTTTTTTTCGTTTCACAAAAATTTTAATGTTTGCTTCACGAAGCTAACATTTATTTGAAAAATTACATGCAATGGAGCGCTGATCCATTACAGGAAAGTAATTCTGCGCCAGCAAAAATACTTCTGAGCCAATCAAAACACGCCATTTCACCGGAAGTGTCGCTTGCCATATAAATATACATAGTTAAAGTACCTCATCTTCCATATTTTTACCAAACTATCGCAGCCTCCAGTCACTAATCGTTTCTCTATTTCGCCACGCTTCGGTTCATCAGCAATCTAAAGAACACGAAATTATATTCAAATCCCACAAGTCATGCACCATGTTCCGTCAAAAATTGTTACTCTAAATCAAACATGCTTTTAGCTACAGTCTGATTTGAAAGTTTAAAGTCGTTCCTATGAAAAGTAACTTTTCAATGTTACAATGAAAAAATGTTCAATTCTTTAGTTAGTTTCCATATTATGTAATACTACTTACATTAAAAAGGGACCCAGGATGCGTCGAAGGCGCCCAACTGACAGCATTACATCCAATCTAGAAGAACATTAAAAATTGCAACACAGAAAAGTTTCAGTACATGGGCCGTTTGTACGAAAGGCGTTTTAATCATCGTTCAAATCGCTATCTACCATATAAATTTCAAACGCTTAATTTAAATTCATTTCACAATACGTTATGGTGTGTTTTATGTGACATCAAAGCAGTGGCAACGGGTGGAGAAATACTATTACTTCTTACTGTGTGTGCATTGTTGATCTTTTTTACCTGCCAGTGTCCGTCACCTACGGTACAAACAGAGTTTCATTAGAGCAAGATATTTTCACATGAAAATAACAAAGTCTTTTCATTAATTAATATCGTAATATTTTTACCAGTCTTTTGTCTTAGTAAGGTAAATGATTCTTTAAGACAAGCATACATTCATAAATTTACGAGGTACGTATCTTGTCATCATACGTACAATACTGCTATATTTCTATGTTTAAAAATATCGTATACCTTCACTTGATATGATTGAAACACTTCCATCTGAGGAGCCACAAGCCAGCATCAATCCATAGGCTTCGGGAGCCCAGCAAAGAGAATTCACTACAAATGGTATAGTAGTTATATAGGTGCTGTGTATGCTAAATGTGATTCCTAAAGCATGGTATATGGACCATATGCGTGTGTTCTGACCCTACGGATGAATTGCAAGACATGTATGTCAACTTTGTAAAGTAAACTGTAAGATTCGGGCATGTTTTGGCCGTTATTTCGGAGATGGCCAATGGATAGATGTAATTCTACAACTAGTTGACCGGTCACAAAAAAATTTGGTGTGTCAAAGCAATGAATATGGCTGGTTAATGACCACTGACCAACACTTCTTGGTAACCCGAGAGGTAGGGTTACCAGTAGCGTAGCCAGCCTGGGGATTTACTCCTAATAGTAAAAAGTCGGGCTAACTAAGCTACTGATGGTGATGTGTTGATACCTGATGAATCGTGGTTGATAAATTCTTGCAGCTTCATCCATCCATTACTGTTTTCTTTCCAGATAATTACCTACGTACCACAGTTAAAATATTGTAACGTTGAGCCGTATAACGGTCAGATTTGGATCCTCATGTCCCTCGGTATATGCACTTGCGCCAGGAAATCATACACTTGCCACGTATCGTTATTGTTGCATTATATTTAATCATACGAGTTTATATACAATTTTACTATGCTCTATTCATCTCTTGTCTTGTCTTGTCTTGTCTTGTCGTGCATTTATGTAATAACTAAAGGGAGTGTTCTCCGTCATGTCCTGCACGTAATAGTGGGATGACTTAGTTCATTCTAAGCGCGTTATAGCTGCTTTCATGCTTTGTGGTCGGGCTTGTGTGGTTAGCTTGTAGCGCGTTGTTGTGCTTACTCACATCCTATATCCGTTGACGCACAACAACTATGACTAAGCTTGATTCGTCGCTACACTACCCCTTCTTAGAAAGCATGTCCCATGCGCTGATAAACCTAGTATGTGATATATGTCTACTAAATCATGCAAAATTTAAACAATTAAAATCATGTTGTTCAGAATATTCAGTTTATGTCTACGTCAAAATCCGCCATCCATCCGGGAGGTCGAATTTGACGCCGTGGTCGGGACAATGAAGGTTGCCGTTCCTCATGTATGGGTAGTTCGCCCTCATGTATTGGGTTTGTGTACTCGAAGACAGGTGAGTCGTGGGTGTACATAAGATCAGTTTCGTCCGGAACGTAACGTTGCTCGTTGACACGAGGTCGGTCATCTTCATGAACACTCTGTCCACGCGTTGCTTGAGGGTGACTATTCTCCACAGAATTGATTGTGCAATGTTTCAACCGATTGTAGTGAACAATTTGCTTTCTTCCTTCTCCATTCTCTGCCCCAATCTTGTAATTCACGTCAGAAAGTTTGTCAAGGATGACAAACGGTCCTACCATGGTGATCGTAACTTGCGTGACTCACCTTGTTTCATTGCGGAATTGAGAAGCCAAACACAATCGCCGATACCAAAACCATCACCAGTACCGCGAGCGTCATAATACCGCTTTTGCCGCTTCTGTGCTGTTTTCAGGTGTTCACGAGCTAGATCGTGCGCTGCCACGAGGCTGTCTCTCAACTCCTCGACGTACGCGTGCACATCCTTTGATTGGTCAGGAGTGTTTCCGAACATCACATCTGCAGGTAAACGGATTTCTCGTCCAAACATTAGCTGGTATGGAGTAAAGCCAGTTGATTCCTGCACACTCGATCGGTAAGCCATCATTACTCGGGGAAGATGTACGTCCCAATCCTTTTGATGTTTTGCTACATATTTGGAAAGCATCGCTTCAAGAGTTCTATTAAAGCGTTCAATCATTCCATCTCCCTCCGGGCGATACGCCGATGTGCGAGTCTTATGGATTCCCAAAAGCCTACACACTTCTTGGAATAGTGAAGACTCAAAATTCCTACCTTGATCTGTGTGGATGGTATCTGGTGCACCAAAACGGCAGATGAATTCGTTCACCAACTTTTCCGCAACTGTATATGCCTCTTGGTTTGGAATGGCATAACTCTCCGTCCATTTTGACAAGTAGTCGCCAACCACCATGATGTATTTGTTGCCGTTTGTAGACACTGGTAAAGGTCCCAGTATATCGATTGCAATTCGTTCTAAAGGATAACCAGGGGGACAACTTACCAGTGGTGCCCGATTCCCTTTTGTTGCACCCTTACCTACAGCGCACTTTTCACATTTCATCAACCATTCTTCGACATCTTGACGTTGACCAGGCCAGTAAAATCTCTGTCGTACTTTCGAGAGAGTTTTTGTTATGCCCAGGTGACCGGAAGTTGGACTGTCGTGCAGACTTCGTAACACATCGTTCACTAAACAACGAGGTACTACCAACAGGGGCTCCGTCGTTGTGCCATCGTCATTTTCCTAACGACGATACAAAACACCGTCACGAATTTCCAAAACGTCCCAATGTGAACACAAATTGTGCACAGCTCGGCTTAATCCTTTTAATTCTTCTTTTCGTGGAGGATCTACCTGGATCTCCTTCTTAGACAACACATAGCAAATCGTAGGGTCAGCTAACTGTAGTGATCGTAACTCAGCGGACGTCCACGTGGGACACCAAGCTTCCTCAGAATTCGTCCGTTTTTCAAGTTCTATATTTCCTACGTTATGAACTTCGATAGACGGGTTGGGCCGTCGTGACAAACTGTCCGCATGTCCATGTCGCTTCCCAGGTCGAGACTGCACCTTAAAATCAAATTCTGCAAGTTTTTCTAGCCAACGTGCTACTTGCCCGTTTGGTTCTTTAAAGTTCGTTAACCAACGTAAGGCGTCATGATCCGTTCTCGCAATGAAACGTAGTCCGTACGGATAGTGCCGAAATTGTTGGGTATAGAAAACTAAAGCCAACATTTCTCGTTTCGTCACTGAATAGTTACGCTCACTCTTGCGTATCTTTAACAGGGTGTTTTAATGGTATACCCCTACGGCCGTTGTAATTTATCGTTTTTACTTTTCTAAGCATATCTAAAGCTTTGTTCGTAAGTTCTATATCATTATCAGCATATTGAAGTTCTTGTCTTAGCTGTTGTATTTTATCATGCTGTTTGACTTCATTTTCATAGAACGCCTCTTTAGCCTTTGATAAGTCCTCTAGAGCCTTGTTGTGACGTTTCATTTCCTCAGCATAACCGTTTTTATCAAGTTTATGAAATAGCCAGCCTGCTAGGGAAAAACCTAACCCATTAACAACTGCTCCTATAGATGTTGATAATCCACTAGTAATAACACTTGTCATATATATTTATACAGATTTAACTGGATTTTCAGGAATCCATTTTTTGTCTTGAGCATATTTAACTAGCATTGTTGATGCTGTAACAGCAATAGCTAGTTTTGCAAAATCTTTGATACTGTTTGTGTCTGTTAATTTTTGATCTAGTAGTTTTTTAGACGCCATAGAAAGACCTACAGCAGTTGTTGTCACAAGCACTGCATCAAAAGCTTCATTCATAAATTGTTTCTTAGTCATAGTATTACTCATATATAATAGGAAATATTTTATTCAAATGAGTCTAAATTATATTGTTTATTTTTTTGTATCAAAACATGTTTTTCACTAGTTGTTTCTTCTCTCGCTTTATCGTTTGTTAATTTTTCCTGTCTTTTATCATCTTTCCGTGCATAATAGAGGCTAGCAATAGCGGTTATCACTCCAACTGCTCCAAATAAGAATCCATAATTAATATTCCAGCTATCATCCTCAATTTTCTTTTTATTTTCTAATTCAATCCTATCTCGCATCTTTTTTTCTTTAGAAGCTTTCGATATAGCAGCCAAGCGTTTCCCAGCTTCAACCCTAAATGGATCTTTCTCTTTCTTAACAGTAGTTATCTTTAAGTTTTCTTCAGACATGTTATATAATACTGTAGATTTTGTTCACAGGTAACTAACAGATAATCTTATAGATAACTCACAGATAACTTATAGATAACTCACAGATAATCTTCTAGATAACTTACAGATAACTTACAGATCATTATATTTTTTGTTATATTTACTCACCATACCATCTATAGTAGTACAAAAGTCGATTATAATATCATCGATAACTTTTATGTCTGATAGAAATATCAATTCATCATAAGCTAATCCTCTTAAATAAGATCTTATAGTCATAAGTATTTTTTCATATAATTTATATGCAAATTTACACATTTCTAAGTTATTATTAATTTTACTTTTAACAATATAACCTTGAATTAAAGCCCCTAAACCACTCAAGGTGGCTATAACTATCGGGTTTACGGTTACACTGCCAGCAATTGCACCAGTCGAGACTAGAAAAATACTTCCCATGTTTAATGATAGTCTAATTTTATTTAATTTATTATACTTCCATTTATAACAGGTATACATCTTGTGATAGTATAAATACAATTTTTTCAGCTTTTCAAATTCCTCTTGACTCAACTCACTCGAAATATGATTAAAATCTATAACTTTTTTCATATTATATTATAAGACGTATTTAATTAATATAAATGATGATAGCGTTGATATACCGAGTAAAGTAATCATATCTGTTTGATGGGGATTATTTACTATCATTTTGTATGTTTATGTACTACTGGTTTTTTATGCACTTCATCTAGATTATCTAGGTGTTGTGAGGTTGTATTATCTTGATGTACTTTTTTTCGTTCTTCCTTTTCAACTCCATAATAATTTATTTTAGAATTAATACCGAATTTCATAGTTTTATTAGCTAATGTTAAAATATTATTATACCCATCAATCTTTTTATCTAAGAAAATCATACGGCTGGGTATTAAAATCATACCAGGGCTGATTGCCATATTTAAAATAACATTCGTGTCTTTTATACTCTTTCTCATGTTAGATATCAATACAGTCGTATCATTCTGTACTATAGTATCCTCTAATAATTTCCTAAAAACGGTTTGAGTTTGCAAGCTCTTAGCTCCATGATTAACTATTACCCATCTTGTATTTGCCTGTGAACCAAGAATTGTATAAACAAAGCTTTCAATGCTCTCCTGCAAAAGAACTTTTCCGATTTTTGTAATACCTTCAGAATTATATGCAATGAAGTTCCTATAATCAGTATTTGAATATTGAAAATTAACATAATATCCCCAACCAGTTTCTCCATCACCGTCTTTAGTGGGTGAGAATTTTAAAATACCTTTATAAGGTATATGCTTTTTCAATTCCGTAAAGTCATATTTGTCTAATAACGATGGATGCTTCATAAATTTTCGGATCTGATAATACAAATGGTATTTAACAAGGCTTTGTATAATTCTACTTTTATTAAAACTTAAATGATTAAGCGCAATACCACATAAAAAACTAGCAACATAAGCCCCACAAATCATAGCGTAGTACGCTTCTTTTTTATAATTTAAATGACTTTTAATATTGTATCTTATACCAGTCGGCTGTTCTTTTTTACTTTTAATTTCACTTGTCCACGTTGCTGTTATAGGTGGTAAACTACTCATAAAATAATCATTCTCTGTGACATAAAATCTGAAGTTACAGATGTCGACATTTACCGGCCTTTGAAATGTAGGTTTTACAATAAACTTTGAGGTCCAACGATGTAACATATGATCGAAATAATCCTGACTATGACCTTCATCCCCATTAACAGCTGGTATAAGATTTGTAAACAAAGGCGTTTTAGTTGTTTCTAAATATATTTTACCATGATGTATATGATACATGTTTTAAATCATCATCTCCTAATTTTATAGCATTTTCTTCTATTTGCTTGTTTGACATATAATATAAGCTATGTTATATATGAAAAGTTCACTTTTTATAAACGGAGATAGTACAAAATTGACTTACAAGAAAGTATAGTAACATCTAACTATTCATATTTATATATCAAAAAGCTTATGTGTATTGGGAATATAAAATGTGAAATTAAATAATACTTTAGCTTTTACAATAGGCGTTATAAAATATAATATAGATGCTGGTTACTGGACTTTTAAAATGCTTAAAACGTTTCTTGAGTCTGTTAACGTAAAGCTTGAGATGGTAGAAAACAACGGAACTTGTAAAATAACTAATAATAATGACGAGATATTAGTATTATCTGATACTCTTATTAAAATGTTAGGTTTTAATGATACCATAAAAACTATTAGAAAAGGTATCGTACAAAATGGTGTTTCTAAAGTGGATATAAACAGAGGATTAAAGTGTGTGCAAATTTCTTCTAATATTGTAAATTCAAGTTATAATTATAACCCTGAAGGAAAAAAAAGTAATATAGCTTTAACTTTACCAGTAATAACAATTCAGTCGTTATTTGGTACTGTATACGAATACAACGATATTGAATCTAAAGTTACAATTATAAAAGAGTCTTTAACGAGCTAATATCAAGATGGTAACCCTGTGAATGTAGGTAGCATTCTACTGGAATGTTATCTTGAGTAAGTTAAATGGATGAAGACATTAAAATTGAGCAAAGTTTAAGAGATATTTATGATGATCCAAAAACAGGGTATCAATCAGCAGAACGGCTTTATCAGAAAGCATTAGAAGAAGGTATAGATGTTAGCAGAAAACAGGTTAAAGAATGGTTAATATCTCAAGATACATACACTAGATATAAACCTATTATTAGGAGACATAAATTCAGACAAACAAGGGTAAACTATCTTGGTGAACAAATACAAATGGATTTAGTTGATATGGGTTCTTATAAGTATAAAAACGATGGTTATTATTGGATATTAACAGCTATTGAAATATTAAGTAGATATGCATTTACTATCCCTGTTTATAGGAAAGACACAAATAATATGACAAAAGCTGTTGCAGAACTATTAAGTCAATTTAAAGATAGATTTAATGATTACCCAAAACTAGCGCAATTTGATGATGGTAAAGAATTTTATAATTTAGGGGTAAAATTATTATTAGAGAAACATGGAATTAAGTACTTCTCTACTAAAAATGATAAAAAGGCTGCAATTGTCGAACGATTCAACAGAACGCTTAAAACGTCTATGTGGAAATATTTTTACAGTAAAGGAACATATAAATGGATTGATATATTAGGTGAATTAGTATATAATTATAACAATACAAAACACAGTACAATCTTGATGAAGCCAAAAGATGTTAATAAAAATAATGAAGATGAAGTATGGAATACATTATACGGTTATGAAGTTGCTGATTTACCATTACCTAAGATTAAAATTGATGATATGGTTAGAATATCAAAGTATAAATCTATATTTACGAAAGGCTATGAAGCAAATTTTACAGAAGAGTTGTTTAAAGTGACTAAAGTTATTAGAGGAGATCCAAATTTATATGAGATAGAAGATGTAGAAAGAGAGCCTATAATTGGTAAATTTTATGAAGTGTGAATAAGAAAGATGATGTTTATAGGGTTGAAAAGATATTAAAACGTAAGAAGGTTAAAGGTAAAAAGATGGTTCTAGTTAAATGGTTAGGTTATGATAATAAACATAACAGTTGGATTCCTGAAAGTGAAATACAAAATATAGAGTAATCTATATAATGGCTGAAGGAGGTTTTGATTATATTGAATTAGAAGATAATAAGCAAAAAGATAATAATCAAGAAGATAATAAGGATGATAATGGAGATGAAGATTGGTCAAATTTTCAATTTATTGATGAAACATCATTTACTGATGACAATTTTGGTGTAACAATAAGAAAAAAGATAAATAAAACTAATATTCTTCCTGATGTTCCTACTTCCACTCCTATTTATACAGATATTATTAGACCTGAAAACGAAGTTTCTTTTGCTGTTGAATATTTTATTACAAAAAATTATAAAAAAGAGTTTAGATTTAATCGCCTAAAAGGTATGGCAGCTTCTGAAGGTTTAAATTTTAGATTAAATTTAGGTAAAACTGAGTCGAATCATATTACTTACAGACCATTAAATACAAAAAATAAGCGAGGAAATAGTATAATTGTTTTAAAACGTAATAGTAATGGAGTGCTACAATATAATAAACTTAAAAGTGCTACAGAAGCTGTTAAACAATTTAAAAACGAAATTAAAAGAATTTTTAAATTGCAAGATGAATTTATAAAAACTGAAGAGAGTATGCCTATGGTTGATTTAAATAATCAACATACAGATAATTTCAACCAAATAACTAATGAAGAACTTAGAGAACATATAGGTGTGATGGCTCCTTCTGGAACTATTGATAAAAGAACACGACCACAATTCATAGAAGCACAAATAAATCACTTTGCTGAAGAGCTAAACAAAACTCTAGCTAGAATAGATGAAATAGAAAATGAAAATAGTATTAACAACAATATTGATGAAATCACTCGTTTGCATGAAAGAGCATTAATTATTATAATTAGAAGAAGAACAATTAGAGAAAGAGGATGTACATTACTAGATTACAGCGGTTTAAAGAATGGGTTAAGGAAAATATCCCAGGATTATCAGCTTTAGTTATATCTGTGGCTGGGATAATTACAACCATTGTCATTAGTGCAAGAAAAGCAATCCTACAAGGTGCTCAAGCTACTAGTAAATTTTCTAAGGCTTTAGCAACTCTAGGTAAAAAATTATGGTCAGTATTAGGACCATTATTGAATATTATCGCCCAGGCTATATCTTGGGGAGCTAAAGGTTTAGCATGGTTATCTTCTAATCTTTGGGTTTTAGCTATTATGATTTTAGCTATTATATATGACCAGTATAAACAAAGAAAAAAATAAAATATGTTTTAATATATATATGAACAGATTACAAGAAGAGCTTTTACCTGGTTATAAAAGAACTGCTAAAACAAAAATTAAAGGAAATAGAACTTTTTATAGTATAACCTTTAACCCAAATAGTGTTAAACCGAATGAACAAGTTTATGTTAATATACCAAAATTAAAACCAAATAGTTGCTTAGTGCCTGGTTCAGTTAATCTATCGTTTGATCTTAAAATCAGTAATACAAAAGTCACTTTCTAAATAATCTCAGTCAGATTTTACAAAATAGACTACAAATTAAAGTTGCTGGTGAGACATTATACGACTGTAAGAATCATAATGTTATAAGTATATACAAAGACTTGTGGATGCCGAAAAGTGATCGACAAGGCCTTATTGAATATGGTATTTGCCGTCAAAATCTAAGAAAATTGATTTCTGGGGATGATAGTGCTGCAACAAGTGGGGATTCAGAAAAAGTAGCAGACAAATTAATGTATGATATTTATGGTACAAGGCAGAAAATTAATATTGATAATATTCTTAAAGATCATGGTCTTTATTGTCCTTCAATATGAATAATAACTTTCAATACATAATAACATTACCAGCAAGTGATCAAGTCCTTATCCCTCAAAGTGGTCAATCTATTGGTGATTATGAATTAGAAAATATTCAGCTAGAATATGAAACTATATTGAAAATCAAGAAATTGCAGATGAGGTGACAAATTTATATTCTCAAGGAAGGAGTCTATTTTATGAACATATAACCCTCTTAAAAAAGGAAAAATGGGATAAGTCAAGTACATTACAGAATGTTAACGTCAATGTGCCTCGTAAAAGTATGAAAGGCATTGTACTACTATTCACAGAAAATTCAGTTAGTGATAGTGAAAGATTTCCTTACCCACTCGTCGATGAAGTTAAAATAACTGTCGAGGGGTGCCTAATGTTATTCTCGCCCAAGGTATGAATAAAAAACTATTTTATGAAGAATCAAGAAGATTTTTTGATAAAACTATCCCAATAAATAGCTTCATGACAATTGAAAAATTTTATAAGGATAAATTTGCATTAGTTATCGATCTACGCACCTTTCAAGAAAAAAATATTGCTGGTAACGGGAAACGAATCGTTAATACTCAAAATGGTATTTTACTAGAGATTAAAAAAAGAGCATATACAAAAGATTTAAACTGTTACATCTATGTTGTTAGTGATGCTCTTGTTCAATTTGTTAATAATGATTTACAAAGTATTCAATACTAAAATAACCAGTAATATATAAATGAATACACCTTTTAATATGATTATTTTAGGTATGACTAATTGTGGAAAATCTTTTTACCTTCTCAAAATGTTAGAAGAAAACTTTAATCACCATTTTGATTACATTATTTTATTATGTCCAACGCTATCATATAATAAAACCTATCACGAATGGAAATATATAAATGATTCTGATTTAATTAAAGTAGAATGTGACCAAGATCGTGTAGATATTTTTTAAAATATGTTAGTGATGTATATAAAGGCACCAATAGTCTTATTATACTTGATGACTGTGCGAGTTGCTTAGATGTTAAAAATAGGACATCGGAATTAGTAAGATTAGGGTACAGTGCTCGCCATTATGGGCTTTCTACTATTGTGATTACACAGCAATTGACTAGTATTTCTAAACCTTATCGCGAAAATATAAGTTATTTAGTTACATTTTATAATACAAACCGCAATGATATGAAAACCATATTTGATGATTATCTTTATGGTGTTGAAAAGATGATATAGAAAAATAACCAAAAAATCGAAAAATAATAAGTATGCACATTTAGAAATCCAACTTGTATACCCATACCAATGGAAAATAGTTATTCCGCAATAAAACATGTGTTATATATATATGCCAAAGCGTAAAGAGCCTGAAACAATTGATGATATAATTAATGAGATTGATTCCACAAATGATATTATCAAAGACGCGGTATGTGATGAAAATATACAAGATAAATCGCAAGAGGGTTTTAATAAAAGAGATCAACTACTTAAGCTAGCTGAAGATGGTTATTTAGACAAGTCAGTTGCTTACATTAAAAAAGCTAGTCAAAAAATTATTGATAAATTATACACTGAATACGAGAAAAAAAGATTACAAAAAACTAATGAGTTTTTAACTGATTTAGTTATATCAAAATTTTCAGATATATTAAAAGGGTTTGATGCTATTGAAGATCCCAAAAAATTAACAAAACAGCTTAAATCAGACGACCTTTTAAAACGAGATGTGTACAGTTTAGTAGAAAAGTATCACCCTATTACCTTTTTAGGGTTTTTATCTGGTGGTTTAACAACTGTTAAACATGTTTACGAACATAAAAATAATAAACCGGATATAAAATCTGAGTAATAATATAAATGAGCTTATTTTATGGGCATGATAAAACAGATATTAATTTAAATATACAAGGATTTGTAGATAAAACACATCTATCAGATAATTATTATACTAAAACTCAAGCTGATGGTAAATTTAATGACTACTATACTAAAACACAAGCTGATGGTAAGTATGCTTTGACTTCTAATTTACTAAAATATTATACTAAAATGCAAGCTGATAATAAATATGTTTTTGTTTCAAGATTAGCCAACTATTATACAAAGAATGAAACAAATGGTAAGTATGCTTTAAGTTCTAATTTAACTAAATATTATACAAAAAATGAAACAGGTAGTAAGTATGCTTTAAATTCTAATTTAACTAACTATTATACTAAAACACAAGCTGATGGTAAGTATGCTTTAAGTTCTAATTTAACTAACTATTATACAAAGAATGAGATTGATAGCAGAGTAAATGGTAAAATAGTATACCATAGCAATCAATTAAATTATAATACAAATGTTAATAGCCGACAAGATACTATCAGAATTATTTTTAATAATATTAAATTTATTGAATTTACACTTTTATTAATAAATCCGTCTGATAACTCTAAAACATTTGAATTAGATATGATGGTAGATAAGATTAAAAAAAAATTTATCATTAAACTAACAAATGATAATGAAAAACAGATAGTTAATGCATTACTAGATTTATATTACGTATACTGTGTTGATGATGATTTCAACTATATTTATATTATTATTGAACCAAAAAAATCTACAGCTTCAATTGATTATAACGAATGGAAAAGAAAATGGCTGACAACATTAAATGGATTAACCAAAATGCAAGTTTATTCACAACATCAATCTACATTATCTAAGACATTTAATAGTTTTTCACAAAATTTTGGGGCTATTATAGAAAATAATATTCCATCAACTAAAAAATTTGTAAATGATGAAATCGAAAAATTAAAAAAATTTATTAAAGATAACTATCAAGCTAAAACTTAAGATGAAGAATAATCCTCAAGTTTGACTACATATCACATAACTGTTTGCAATAAGTAATTAATACAAAAGCGATATACAAAAAAATGCGAAATCCTGAAACAATTAGTAACAAACACTTTTAACAAAAATTATATAAAACATTAAATTATTAAAATGCGGCGACTTACATGTGCTGGTTACATTAAGCAACCATTGTTAAAAACATGCACTAAGACACGCGCCTGACAGACAAATTAAAAAACATATAGATTCCATATTTTCAAAAGAGCATATGTTAAATGTCTGACATGCTCAAAATTCCAGCTTGGAATTTTTCCTAGAAACTGGCGAAACAGATGCTTTATTAACAATTGGTTGCTAAATATAGTTTTAAAGAGCATATGTTAAATATCTGACATGCTCAAAATTCCAGCTTAAAGCTGGAATTTTTCGCCCCTAGAAACTAGCGAAACAGATGCTTTATTAACAATTGGTTGCTAAAGATAGTTTTTAAAGAGCATATGTTAAATGTCTGTTGTCCTTCGGACTCCAACGAAGCGAGCCCGAAAATTCTAGCTAAAGCTAGAATTTTTTACCCACCTGGGCTCGCACGATTCTCGAAAATCCCATCCCCCTGCTCGATCACTTCGTGATCTGCTCTGCCGGATTTTCTCCGAAAAGATGCTTTGTTAACATTTATTTGTAAAGACTGCTTGTAAAATTTAAACGCACCTATATGTTTTTGAAATATATAGATTCCATATTTTTTAAAAGAGCATATGTTAAATGTCTGTTATTCTTCGAATTCTTCGAATTCTCGAATGCCACTTCGGGCTCCGAATTTTCACTTCGTGAAAATTTTCCCCCGAGCCGAGGATTCTCGGAAACCATTCCCTGCTCGAGCACTTTGTGCTCTGCGCTGCCGAGTTTCCTCCGAACCGATGCTATGTTAACATTTACTTGTAAAGACTGCTTGTAAAACTTAAACGCCCATATATATTTGAAAAAACATATAGATTCCAAATTTTTAAACGATAGATTGTAAACTCGAGATTTTTACCCACCTTTACAGTACAAGCGCAAAAATAACCTGTTAAAACAGGTTCTTTTTGTACCCCATGTACTATACTACTAACATTTTCACGCCATGTATTTCATATGACGAAAATTTTATCTTTATTTGGTCTGTTAGGGACTCCACAATGGATATGACGTAAATGGAAAATCATATTTGCAAGATAAAGCTTTCATTACACAAGCTATAGCAAAAAGTATTGCAAATCTTCTTAAAAAACAATAAAAATTCAATTGGTACATATGTGTGTAATTTGACGACATCATCTGACTCTGAGCAAATAATCAAAATAAAATTGTTAGGGCGCTATTTTTACGAGTCGGTGCACTCACTTTGCCTGAAACTTCCTGAAATAAACTGCAAACAATGTGTGGTGGTCAAAAGTATTTTTTAACTTATGAGATAATTAGTGAAATATTGATTTCTTGCCGATAGCATTTTGCAATATTGACATAAGAATTAGCAAATGAACATTAGAAAAGAGAAGAGTAACTAAATCGCAAGGGCGGTGGAACATCGATAATTGGGAGAGGGGGCTATTATTTAAATATACATGTTGTAATTTATTGCTTTCTATCGAAATCAATTGCGATACGGATTATTTCATATGAATATTTGAATACAGCCCATCCCCAATTATCAATGTTCCCCGTCTTTGCATGCTAATTCGCACTACAACATTAAGAAAAGAGGAAGGTACCTCTTACTACAACATTAAGAAAAGAGGAAAGTACCTCGCACTTCAACATTAGGAAAAGAGGAAAGTACCTCGCACTACAACATTACGAAAAGAGGAAGGTACCTCGTACTACAACATTAAGAAAAGAGGAATGTACCTCACACTACAACATTAAGAAAAGAGGAAAGTATCTCGCACTACAATATTAGGAAAAGAGAAAAGTACCTCGCACTACAACATTAGGAAAAGAGAAAAGTACCTCGCACTACAACATTAAGAAAAGAGGAAGGTACCTCGCACTACAACATTAAGAAAAGAGAAAAGTACCTTGCACTACAACATTAAGAAAAGAGAAAAGTACCTCCACTACAACATTAAGAAAAGAGGAAAGTACCTCACACTACAACATTAGGAAAAGAGAAAAGTACCTCGCACTACAACATTAAAAAAGAGGAAAAGTACCGCACTACAACATTAAGAAAAGAGAAAGTACCGCACTACAACATTAAGAAAAGAAGTACCTCGCACTACAACATTAAGAAAAAGAGAAAGTACCTCGCACTACAACATTAAGAAAAGAGGAAGTACTCACACTACAACATTAGGAAAAGAGGAAAGTACCTCACAACATTAAGGTAACACTACAACATTAGGAAAAGAGAAACGCACTACAACATTAAGAAAAGAGAAAAGTACCTCGCACTACAACATTAGGAAAAGAGAAAGTACCTCGCACTACAACATTACGAAAAGAGGTAGGTACCTCGCACTACAACATTACGAAAAGAGAGGCAACAACACCGCACTACAACATTAGGAAAAGAGAAAAGTACCTCGCACTACAACATTAAGAAAAGAGGTAGGTACCTCGCACTACAACATTACGAAAAGAGAAAAGTACCTTGCACTACAACATTAGGAAAAGAGAAAAGTACCTCGCACTACAACATTAAGAAAAGAGGAAGGTACCTCGCACTACAACATTAAGAAAAGAGAAAAGTACCTTGCACTACAACATTAAGAAAAGAGAAAAGTACCTCGCACAACAACATTAAGAAAAGAGGAAAGTACCTCACACTACAACATTAGGAAAAGAGAAAAGTACCTCGCACTACAACATTAAGAAAAGAGGAAGGTACCTCGCACTACAACATTAAGAAAAGAGAAAAGTACCTTGCACTACAACATTAAGAAAGAGGAAAGTACCCCGCACTACAACATTAAGAAAAGAGGAATGTACCTCACACTACAACATTAGCAAAAGAGGAAAGTACCTCGCACTACAACATTAAGAAAAGAGGAAGGTACCTCACACTACAACATTAGGAAAAGAGAAAGTACCTCGCACTACAACATTAAGAAAAGAGGAAGGTACCTCACACTACAACATTAGGAAAAGAGAAAAGTACCTTGCACTACAACATTAAGAAAAGAGAAAAGTACCTCGCACTACAACATTAGGAAAAGAGAAAAGTACCTCGCACTACAACATTACGAAAAGAGGAAGGTACCTGCACTACAACATTAAAAAGAGAAAAGTACCTGCACTACAACATTAAGAAAAGAGAAAGTACCGCACTACAACATTAGGAAAAGAGAAAAGTACCTCGCACTACAACATTAAGAAAAGAGGAAGGTACCTCGCACTACAACATTACGAAAAGAGAAAAGTACCCGCACTACAACATTAAGAAAAGAGAAAAGTACCTCGCACTACAACATTAAGAAAAGAGGAAGGTACTCACACTACAACATTAGGAAAAGAGGAAAGTACCTCCTACACAAAGAGAGAAAAGTACCTCGCACTACAACATTAAGAAAAGAGGAAGGTACCTCGCACTACAACATTAAGAAAAGAGAAAAGTACCTCGCACTACAACATTAAGAAAAGAGAAAAGTACCTCGCACTACAACATTAAGAAAAGAGAAAAGTACCTCGCACTACAACATTAAGAAAAGAGGAATGTACCTCGCACTACAACATTAAGAAAAGAGGAAAAGAGAAAAGTACCTCGCACTACAACATTAAGAAAAGAGAAAAGTACCTCGCACTACAACATTAGGAAAAGAGAAAAGTACCTCGCACTACAACATTAAGAAAAGAGGTAGGTACCTCACACTACAACATTACGAAAAGAGAAAAGTACCCGCACTACAACATTAAGAAAAGAGAAAAGTACCTCGCACTACAACATTAGGAAAAGAGAAAAGTACCTCGCACTACAACATTAAGAAAAGAGGAAAGTACCTCGCACTACAACATTAAGAAAAGAGAAAAGTACCTCGCACTACAACATTAGGAAAAGAGAAAAGTACCTCGCACTACAACATTAAGAAAAGAGGAAGGTACCTCGCACTACAACATTAAGAAAAGAGAAAAGTACCTAGCACTACAACATTAAGAAAAGAGGAAACACCACTACAACATTAGGAAAAGAGAAAAGTACCTCGCACTACAACATTAAGAAAAGAGGAAGGTACCTCGCACTACAACATTAAGAAAAGAGAAAAGTACCTTGTACTACAACATTAAGAAAAGAGGAAAGTACCCCGCACTACAACATTAAGAAAAGAGGAATGTACCTCACACTACAACATTAGCAAAAGAGGAAAGTACCTCGCACTACAACATTAAGAAAAGAGGAACCTCACACTACAACATTAGGAAAAGAGGAAAGTACCTCGCACTACAACATTAAGAAAAGAGGAAGGTACCTCACACTACAACATTAGGAAAAGAGAAAAGTACCTGCACTACAACATTAAGAAAAGAGAAGTACCTCGCACTACAACATTAGGAAAAGAGAAAAGTACCTCGCACTACAACATTACGAAAAGAGGTAGGTACCTCGCACTACAACATTACGAAAAGAGAAAAGTACCCGCACTACAACATTAAGAAAAGAGAAAAGTACCTCGCACTACAACATTAAGAAAAGAGAAAGTACCTCTACAACATTAAGAAAAGAGGAAGGTAGCACTACAACATTAAGAAAGAGAGAAAGTACACAACATTAAGAAAAGAGGAAAGTACCTCGCACTACAACATTAAGAAAGAGAGAAAAGTACCTCGCACTACAACATTAAGAAAAGAGAGAAGTACCTGCACTACAACATTAAAAACAGAGAAAGTACCACACTACAACATTAAGAAAAAACCTCGCACTACAACATTAAGAAAAAGAGGACTACAACATTAAGAGGAAAGTACCACACAACATTAAGAAGAGAGAAAGTACCTCGCACTACAACATTAAGAAAAGAGGAAGGTACCTCGCACTACAACATTAAGAAAAGAGAAAAGTACCTCACACTACAACATTAAGAAAAGAGAAAAGTACCTCGCACTACAACATTAAGAAAAGAGAAAGGTACCTCACACTACAACATTAGGAAAAGATTAAAGTACCTCGCACTACAACATTAAGAAAAGAGGAATGTACCTCACACTACAACATTAAGAAAAGAGGAAAGTATCTCACTACAACATTAAGAAGAGAGGAAGGTACCTCACACTACAACATTAGGAAAAGAGGAAAGTACCTGCACTACAACATTAAGAAAAGAGGAAGCTACCTCACACTACAACATTAGGAAAAGAGGAAAGTACCTCGCACTACAACATTAAGAAAAGAGGAAAGTACCTCGCACTAGATCATTAAGAAAAGAGGAAGGTACCTCGTACTACAACATTAAGTAAAGAGGAAAGTACCTCGCACTACAATATTAGGAAAAGAGGAAAGTACCTCACTACAACATTAGGAAAAGAGGAAAGTACCCCGCACTACAACATTAAGAAAAGAGGAATGTACCTCACACTACAACATTAGCAAAAGAGGAAAGTACCTCGCACTACAACATTAAGAAAAGAGGAAGGTACCTCACACTACAACATTAGGAAAAGAGGAAAGTACCTCGCACTACAACATTAAGAAAAGAGGAAGGTACCTCACACTATAACATTAGGAAAAGAGGAAAGTACTTCGCACTACAACATTAAGAAAAGAGAAAAGTACCTCGCACTAGATCATTAAGAAAAGAGGAAGGTACCTCCCACTACAACAATAGAAAAAGAGGATGATACCTCGCACTACAACATTAGAAGAGAAATAAGTTACTTGTGAGACGTATGTAAGAGAAGCGGAGTTTATCATCACAGTAGTACAACACCTTCTACCCATTTGTACAGTAGTGTAACACCTTCTACACATGCTTATTAATGTGGGATTTGTACAGTAGTGTAACACCTTCGAACCATTTGTAAAGTAGTGTAACGCCTGCTACTCATTCTTATTATTGTGGGATTTGTACAGTAAAGTAACACCTTCTACCCATTTGTACAGTAGTGTAACACCTTCCAACCATATGTACAGTAGTGCAACACCTTCTACCCATACTTATCATTGCGGGAGTTTTAATTGTTATTATACATCAAATAAAATTTTTAATACATCTTGAGACTTTATTTCGTTTTTATTTAATCTGTTGTGATTATTAGTGTAATTTAGATAGATAGATAGATAGATAGATAGATATATAGATAGATAGATGATTTATTTCTTAAAACTGGCAGCCATAATGCTGAAATACGTTTAAGATTACATATAATTCATATATAAATAAATTAACTAAATTACATCTTCAAAGAGTTATAAGTTATGAAACTATTTCTAAAACGTTTGGTATTAAAGTTAGTATTAAATGAAGATTGAGTCCTAAGTTCCATAGTTGAACGTTCTAAACGAGGAGGCAAAAGGTCATGAAGCTTATGTGAGGAATCTGCTACTATCTTCTGAAACAACGCTGTTGTTATATCATTCCTCCTTTCGCTAAGGCGTTGCAAATTAGTAAACTGCAGAGCGTTTTCATATTCTTGATGAGGCAGGATTATTTTTAATGCTCGCTTTTGGACTGACTCTAGGTCATCTGACAGATACAATGTCAGACTATTGTGGAACACTGGGCAAGCATACTCCAGGACAGGTCTTATACACGTTTTGTAAAATTGGAGCAATTCCTTGACTTCGATATTTGCTCGTTTTAGTTGAATAAGATAATAGAGGCGTTTACGGCATTTCTTAATTATTTCATTTACGTGGATGTTCCACTTAAGGTTACTGGCTATAATCAATCCCAAAACTTTCGCGTGTTGGACAATATCCAGTGTAATGTTATTGATGGTAATTGGTTGAAGGTCATTGGTATTAGATCCAAAACAAATTCGCATCTCTTTACATTTGGTTTCATTTAACTGGAACTTATCACGCGAGATGCTGTTCGCTAATGTGTCCATTTGGTTTTGTAAGTTACTTGTTTCATCTTTCTCAATTACTTCACTAACAGTGGTATCGTCCACGAATTTCCACATTTCATTATTTGGTAACTTGAGATCGTTAATCATTATCAAAAATAGCCAAGGCCCCAATTTTGTGCCCTGCGGAACGCCTGCAGGTACGAGTTTCCACTCTTTGTACAGCTTTACTCTTTGTTTCCTGAAGGAGAGGAAATCCATAATCCAGTGTAGAACCCATTTCGGTATATCAAATGAACGTAGTTTTTCAACCAATAAGTTATGATCAATCAGATCAAAAGCTTTCTTGAAATCCAATAACAGCACACGAACGGCCGCCCCGTTACCATCAGTTGCTTTATTCCACGACTGTAACATACTAAGTAAAGCTATAGTTGTGCTTGAATTTGGGATTGCCCCATACTGATTAGAGTCTATCTTTTTAAGTACAGCTGGCTTGACATAATTTTCCACAACAAACTCCTCGGCTACTTTTGATACAATCGCAGTAAGTGATATAGGCCTTAAGTGTTTATTAATATCTCGTACAGGTTTCTGCTTTGGAATTGGTGTAATATTTGCTTTTTTCCATGATTCTGGTAACCGGGCCTCTTTAAAGGAGATGTTTATAATATCTGCCACCGGAGCGGCCAATAAATCAGCATTCTCTTTTAGAACCCAGGCGGGAATACCGTCTGGGCCAGTTGCTTTCCTTGCGTTAAGAGCTGACAACATCTTGAAAGCAGTAAACTCAGTGACAGGTAATAACCTCGGAAAATCGTCATTCTCATTATCAAAGCATAAATGTTGGGGCAGTGGGTTGAAATCTTTCATGAGTGTTCTTGATCATGTTTGCAAGTTGCTCAGGAAAATGATCAGAGGGTGTTAGTGCATTATCAATATTTTGCAAGGTTGATATCACATCTTCCTGTGAAGAAACCGACGGTGAAATACCACTTAAGTTTTTGATTTCCTTCCACCAACTTGCAGATGAACACGATTTTAAATGCTCTACTTTGTTTTGGTAAAAACGTTTCCGACAAGATTTTCTTTCTCGGTTTACTTGGTTTCTTAATTTCTTGAAAGAGTTAAGGTCTTTTGTGCAAAAGCTTTTTCCTTCGGCGGATCAGTTGTTTTAGCGATTTGTTCATCCAAGGAGGCTCATTATTGATCAGCACCTTCTTTTTGTAGGAGTAAGAAATCAAGACCAAAGTTAATGATGATCTCTAACATTTTCATTTTGTCATCACTATTTCTCATTTTGTCGTCACTATTTCTTCCTACCCACTGTTCGACATTAAACTCTTCTAAATATTTACCAAATGCCGAACGTTTGAATGGTCGCAGATCCCTTGACATTACCACTACTTTAGTCCCAGATTTTTCAGATCTTTTTAATGGTTGCACTTCTACGATGACATGATCGGATTGTCCAAAGGGAGGACGTTTAATTGGAGAATCGAAAATTTTTTCAAATTTGTTAAAATCAAATCCAGCTTAATATTGCCACGAGTAGGAAAATTTACGATATGACGCAAATGGAAACTATTCTTTAGCAGACGAACGTTCAATTTGTTAAAATCGCCCGAGATAATTATCCCACAATTTGGAAATTTTGTTTCAACTGTTTGTAGTGATTCAAAAAGAAAATTGATCATAGCCTCATCATTCGCCCCCGGTGGGTGGTACAAATTACATAAAATAATATTGGACACACCTCTTGGTAAGCGGGTCAGTCTTAGATCTAACCATAATGCTTCGAGCTCATTTGTTAGAAGGTCTTGCAGGATGCTAAAGTTAATTGTATTTCGAATATAGACGCAAACACCACCATGAATGCGTTCACGTCTATCGCGTCTAATTAAATTATATCCAGGTAGCGAAACAATGTTATCATCAATATGACTTTGCAACCAAGTTTCCACGATGCATAGAATATCCACACTTGAACTGGCAATGTACACATGTAATTCATCGATTTTTTGGGGCCAGCGACATGATATTAGACAACATTATGGATGGTACAAATACATTTGGTGATCCACAACGTTTAAAGGATACTCTTGGAATAATAATACAATTGCTTTTGTTATGACCAGACGGTCTGCAACGGGAACGTAAGTTATAACGATCGCTTGAAGAGACGATCTTACTAGTGTAGGTACTGTTCGAACGAACTCAAGCGATTGTGGGATAGACAAACAACACTCTAATGTACTATCTTCTTTTTCTTTAAAAATGTCTTTAACTATAAATTGATCGTGTTGGTGTTGTTGGCTGTCGCCTTTTTTACATAGCACAGGTATTCTCTCCAAGACTTTTGTTGTTCCTCTCTGAATTCTTTCGTCAGACTGAATTCCGTTGGTAATTTCTGTTGATGGGAATAACGATGCTGAAGATGCCAAGAAGTCGACTGACGATTCTGCAAAGGAACTTGTTGATGGAAGTATTGGTGATAAGGGCGTCATTGGAACGACTGACGATGCCAAAAATGGGTTTGTTTATGGCCTGGTGCGGTCGAATGTACTCGCTTCATTACTCTATCACTACGTGTGATTTTAAGTCTTTATCTACTTCAGAATTAAAGTTGCTCTGATGTTTTCGTTGATGCTCGGTATTCTTAGAGACAAGTTCGTTGCTAGGAATTTCATTTCTTTGCGCCTGCTTGTTTTGAGTGTTAATCGTTTCGCTGACTTTACAGCTTTGATAATTATTCCGCTGCTTGCATTGATATTCATGTATTTGGGACTCAAGTTGATTTAAGCATTTATTACTAGGGAAATCTTTCTGATATTTACTTTGTTGCTTTCGCCGATACTCAATAAGTTGTTTATCAATTTGAACTTGAGTCGTTCTACTCTTGCAGCCTTGACCTGCTGCAAGGGATTTTACTGAGTCCTGCACGCCTACGCTTGTCTCGAGATTAGCAGGTTTTGCATTACAAATTAAGGGCACATTGTTTTGCGATGTAGTCGTTTCGTCATTTAAAGGAATTTTTGGTTGAATAGTTGGCGTGGCATGGGACAAAACAAGCACTTCACTTTCCATCTTGTTAAGCGTGACTTTAGATTCAAATTTTCTGTCGTCAATTTGCATATATCTTGCTTGTTTTGCACAAGACTTTCAAACATGGCGGAAGGTTGTGTTTTATTGTCTCGCGATCAATGTAATCTTAAGTGTGATATAGAAAGAATTTATAGTTTTAAAGCTTCTAAATGTATTGTTTATGATGGAAAACGATTAAAATGGCAAAATTCCTTAAAAACACTGCAAGATTTTTTCGAAATTAGCCTTGATCAACGAGGTAAATGGTCATCACCGGGAGGTAGTTCAAGAAAGTTTGTCGGTTCAAGCAATGATCTTGTTTGTACTTGGTACTGTGGTAGACAGAATACTTTGATGTTTCAAGGAGAAAGCGGTAATCAACTAAGATATTGTCTAATTCAAATGTGTGTATCTACAACTTTGGAGGAATTTAAAGCTAATACAAAGGTATGTTGTAGATGTTTACAACGTATTCCTTCCCAAGCCTCAGGTGGAATGACACCTCAACTGTCGAATGTTAACATTAAAGAGTGTATCGAAGATATTAAACTTGATATCGAAATTATTCAAAGCCGAGTCGATGCACTTCAAACTTTAGAAAATACCCAATATTTTCCCCACGAAGCAAAGGCTCAAATTCTCATAGATGATATAAGGGCATTGCAAACAGAGTTGCAAGTACAAAAGGATAAAAATATCAAACTTGAATTGGAAATTAAAGAGCTTAGAACGGATGTATTAATGTTAAAAAAGAGATTTGAAAACAAAAAGACTGAACGAGCTATTGAAACTAGAAACAAAAGACATGAATTTAAAATTTGCAATAATTTTGTCCCATCACAATCGCTTAACTCTCTTGATGATCAACTAGAAATATATCGTGCCAAACACAAAAATAATTACACCAAGGCGAAAAACTGTCCGGTTACCCTACAAAATTATACTACAATTAATAACAAACAAAATTTCAATGACACGTTTTCAATGCAAATGACTAAATATCGTGAAAAACAACATGTCAAGTATACTGCAAATCATGCTGGCATGGAACAACTCCAGATAAACAACTCTGCTGCTACTATCCATCTGGAACAGAAGCCATCAAACCCAGTTGATACAACTCATGAAGTCCTTTCTGATCAAAAACAAAATTTAACATCGCTTACAGCAATTAACACCGAGCAACTGCCGAGTCCTACTACTGTTTTCCAAAACTCAAAGCAAAACAACTCTAAGGATGGTAATTATCAAGTCAAGTTTAACGCCATTAAATATCCACCATCTCAAACACCTTCTACAAGTACAAGAAAAACAATTTTATCATAAGAGTACCCTTTCGGTATTACCATCATCCCCCAACATACTCACATCACCAAGATCTTCGCAAACAAGCTTTTTTGAAGTACGATTATCAGACATCTTGCAAAAGGAAGAACAAAGCAAAAGAATGGTTAACATACCTACACTTTGTTCATCAAACACTGAACGAAAAATAACTACTATTGAACCGCATGTTGACGTTTGTTCTCAGTATAGGACTGGTTTCGGGGCTAAGCTGGGAAGGAAAATGGATCGAATGCATCGTGGCTTAATCGCATCAGATTACACAACCAATGATAACATCTTCTCCATTGACGTTCGTATAACCGAGAGAAAACCAATCAAACATATTAAAATAAAGAAGGGATACAATTATGGCAAATGCAACTGTATAGAAATTATAACTAATAGTAATGATCCAGTAAAAACCTTTCTCCCAACAATCATGCTCACAAATGCATGTCATATAACTAATAAAATTGATGAACTACATGGAGTCGTCATGAATAATGGTCCTGAAGTTGTACTGATTACAGAATCCTGGCTTTCTCCAAATATACCAGACACAGCAATATCGATTAATGATGAATACAAAATATTTCGCAAAGACAGACCCACCCTTGGCGGAGGAGTTCTTACTTATGTACATCAAAGTATACCTGTTAGTCGTAAGTTATTTGATGAAGACAATGATAAAGAGGTGCTATGGTTAGTGCTTAAACCAACAAGAACGCCTCGCCCATTTAGTGCAATTATTATCGTCATTATTTATTATCCACCTGGACAAAGTGCCGAAAAAGAACATGATATGATTGAATATCTCATCAAAAATTTAGATCAGTTGCTATGTGAACGTCCATCCTCTGCAATTATAGTTGCTGGAGACTTCAATAAGTTAAACTTGACTAATCTATGTAATTGTTTCAATTTAAAAAAATCTATCCTATACCCAACCAGAGGAAAAAACGTTTTGGATCAAGTCTTGACAAATATGCGAGATATGTATAAACCAACACAGCATCTACCACCATTGGGACGTTCTGATCACAATTGCCTTCTATTAGTGCCAAAACAGAAAGAAAAAACACCAACAATTCCCAGAAGGGTAAGACTCTTAACACCTGGAAAAGTAAATGTCTTATGCAGAAAACTTATTCTTGAAGATTGGTCGGAGGTCTTTAATGTACAAGATGTAGATGAAAAAGTAAATGCTTTTACCTCGACGATGCTTAGTATTATGGATGAAACTATTCCTGAAAAAACAGTACGAATGCATGCTTCAGATAAACCTTGGATGACAAGCTTTATAAAATCAAAGATCAAAGCCAGACAACGTGCTTTCTCATGTAAAAATCAAGCACGTTATGAAAAACTATGCTCTGATGTCTCAAAACTTATAAACAACGCCAAAATTTCATATTACAAACGAAAAGCAAAAGACTTTCGTACGACTAACCCCAAAAAATGGTATAAATCAATCTTCTTAATGTTGGGAATTAATAGCGGGAATAATGTAAAAAGAAATGTTTATGATGAAAATGTACTGGAACTAGCTGAAAAATTACAACAAGTCTTTACAAAACCTTGGTTAAACCAATTACCCGACTACGAAATTGAAGATAACTTGATCAACCAAACACTTAAGGATGTTAAACCTCCTTTACCATCTATTGGACAGGTCAAGAGTTGTCTACAGCACCTAAATCCCAGAAAAGCAACAGGTGATGATAAAATTCCGGCATGGATACTTAAACGTTTTTCTTGCACCAGTCGTACACAATATAGTAACCACAAGTATAAAACAATGCAAGTACCCCAGCCAATATAAACATGCACTAATAACTCCAGTTGCTAAAGTTAATAATCCAAGCAATGTTGAAAATGACTTCAGACCTATATCTATCCTTCCTCAAATGGCTAAAGTAATAGACAAACTTCAACTCCATTTGAATAAATCAGATTTCAAAATAAAGAGTAACCAACATGCCTTTACTCATGGCCGATCTACTGTATCTGCTCTAAATCTATGACACAAAATTGGTATAATGCAACAGATAATTCTCAATTAGGTAGAAAGGAGTTCACGTATTATTTATAGATTTTCGAAAGGCGTTTGACATGGTGAATCACAATATATTACTACAAAAATTAGCATCTATGGAAATTAATAAGTCTTTCTGGCAATGGATTCGAAGTTTTTTGACAGGAAGAACGCAACAAGTCAACCTACAAGGAGCCATGTCATCCATCCAACCTTGCCCTTTGGGCGTGCCACAAGGCGCTGTCATATCACCAGTGCTCTTTAATGTATATATAAATGATTTAGAGGACAATATTCCTAAAGAAATAGATGCTAATACATGTAAATATGCGGATGATTGCACTCAGAACCAGATTGTCGAAAGAGGTGAATGCAGTTCCATGCAAAAAGTAATCGACGAATTACGGAAATGGGCTGATAATAACCGAATGGCTCTGAATCCGAAAAAAACAAAGGATATGTGGATATGCTTTACGGACTCAATACAAGAACCACCCTCCCTATTTATTGGAGAAGAGGAAATAGAAAGAGTTACTAAATTCATCGTACTTTTTAATCTGAAGATGAATAATAAAAACCTTTAACCTTAACCTTTAACCTTTGTTTTTAAGTATGACTTGCTTTTGTTCTGAAATTTTTGCCACCATTTTAAACACCGTTAATTCAATTTGATTTTTAAACTCATCAAACTTGTCCTCTAAGGATGTTTCAGTGTCTCCGGCTTGACATGGAGTTGCGCCGATAAGAGATTCCGTTAAATAGTCTTTATTTGTTTGAGAGGAAAATTTTTTATGAAAGGAACTATCAATAAAGTCCTGTAACTCCTCAATTGTCGACTGGTCAAAAGCCGATACAGGCAAATTTCGCGTTTCAGATTTAGCAAATTCGCCCCGTGTTTCACAGCTTTCACGTATAGTTTGCTCAGCAGATTCATGCTCATTTTCAATATCGGTGTTAATCTTATCTTGTACTTCAGACAAGTTAGCGCTTGAGGACTCCAAGACGCTTATCAACAAATTCCTAAATGATTCTCCGTCCTTTCCATTAAAAGACATTGTACTTAGCTTGCCTGGGTACCAAGTTATAATCAAATCTAAATCGCTGCTAACAAACTTTTTTGATTTGCCTCCGGGCGATTTCCAAATGCCCACCAATCCGACGGTGTTTTCGACAAAATTTCGCAAAGATGTCAGGTCACCTGTCCACTTTAATCGTTGACCATCAAACATCAAAAGGGCTTCTTCTTTTATTAATTTAATCGCATGTATGTCCGTTATATCTCGTATGATCCGGCTTATTTCGAGCAAGTCCATTTGAACTTCTACCGCCGCCATATTGTTCACGTCTTAATTTAAATCGAGTGTCAGTAGACATGGCTGTACAGGATGAGTGTAAACTCCAATGAGACAATTGCTTAAATTGTCCAGCAAAGTGCGAAGATCATATCTTCATATAATTTCAAAAATACCGCACTGCATATAACATTCTTTCATAAAAAGTCAGGTTGTTGCGCAAAATTTGTTGTACATTATATATATATATATATATATATAAACTCCAATTATATAATTTTTTATATAAATGACAACTTTTTTGAAAATTGACATGTTTCGACATCTCATGATGCCATCTTAAGAAACATAACATCTAATTCTGCTTTCCATAGTTTGGTTTGAAGATTTTCAAACTTGCACAATTCTGATAAGGAAACCTTTCCTTCGTATTTTTGTGCTATGTCGTATATAATGTTTCCATAAATTCGTAAAAGCACTATTGCCAATACACATTTATTATAAACGACAACTTTTTTGAAAATAGACATGTTTCGACATCTCATGATTCCATCTTAAGAAACATAACATCTAATTCTGCTTTCCAATTATGGTTTGAAGCTTTTCAAACTTCCGCAATTCTGATAAGGAAACCTTTCCTTCGTATTTTGTGCTATGTCGTAAATAATGTTTCCATAATTTCGTAAAAGCACTATTGCCAATACACATTTAATATAAACGACAACTTTTTCATGTTTACAAGGTAAAACGACAAGTTCTATCAGTAGCATCAAGCAAATACCACATTTATAATCCGATCCCGAATAGGGAAAGGTAATAAAGCATTAACATTTATTCATTATGTGCTTTAACACATTATGAACACATGAATATGGGGTGATCCCCTCCGTTGATACTCGATTCTATAAAACCAATCTTTACCTTTGCCTAATGCAGACCTGCCAACCCCAAGGAATACAAAACCTTGAGATTAATGCAGAAAAACCTGGAGATCTGGAAAAAAACTGGAGATTTCTATTCTTGTATACGACATATTTTTAGATTGAGTTATTAGGCAAATGGCAATGATTACCTCAAGTGTTATGCACAAAAATTTTAACTCAACAAGACACATGCACTGTGTTTGCAGAAACATTTTTCATGTCACGAAAACACAAACATTGCAAGTACATATATAGCGCAGTGTGTCATAAGGAAAAGTAAAGACTGTTTAAAAAGTTTTTTTCATGTCATGTATAAATACAAATAACATATTTCATGTAAACAATTGATGTTCTATTTTTGTATGTTGTGCGTAAAAAACCCAATAAAAATGAAAAAATATAAGCACATCGCATATCACGAATAAGCTTGATGCGCAACATTTTAATATAAAACCAAAAATGAAATAAACACTGGGAAACTGAAATATTTATTTTCTATTAAAAAGATCCAATGAACATTTTTTAAACGTAAAAAGACATCAATGACGCACGTAAAAGATGTATTTATAAAAAATATGTGCATAATACTGAAAATATTCAAATAAAATGTTTTATCTATTTTTAGCATTTTCCGTCTTTTAGTAGTTTGTCGGATCAACCTCGATTCTTGTCGAATACGTTTTTTTACGTAGATATCTCGCTAGGTATAAGCTAAGCATGGTACAATGCAGAAAAATTGTCTAAAAAACGACAAGAAATAAATTTTTTGACGGAATTCCCGTTGCCAAAAGTAAAAACAAACATTGATCGCCAAGAAAATATGCACCATTTAAGGGGTAGTAGACAAATTTTCAGACGTATATTAGCTTCATCCAATCACAGGACATTCTTAATAGAGTTATTCCAGTATATTTATAATTCAATTGCCCAAACTTGTCCAAAAATTCTTTGAAAATTATTGAAACTTACCGTTTGTTTCAAAACCATTTAGTCCAGTGAAAGAAGGAGCATTTTCAAACAACCGAACAATCTTTTCTGTACTTTCTTTCAGTTTCTTGACAGGTGAACCATCCCCTGTTTGTCCAAAACTTCTCTTTTGTATTGCAAACTTTTCGGCCATTTTGTTGTTCGTGCGCTTTTTAACATTGATCAGTTTTTTTAACACAGGGATAATTAATCAACTTAGGGTTAAATTCGTAAATCTAAGGTTAGCTAACCCTGGGTTAAGACATTTAACCTTACGTTAAAAAGCGCGCGAAGCCAAATAGGGTCAATTTAAAATGCGAGTTCAATGAATACAACCAACCACAGTCGCAAAGCCAGCTTGAAAAGTTGTTTTGATTTTATTGATTACGTAGTTTTTCATCAATTGAAGATAGTCATATTTAAAAGTGATTCCTAGGTGTATTCAATGCAGTTATAGTACTCGCATTGTTGCAGATTTGTCAACAATTCGATTATTTTGTGCATCTTATACGAAACTGTCTGAAGCAAAGAACCTCAAAGCAATTACGACTTGTTGTAGATGAATAGCACAGCCTCGCTGCGTATCTAAATAAAGCTTGCAGAATTAGATTTTTTATACAATTTATTTTTCTACCGAATTTTATTTCTTGCCTTTAGCTCACTGTCGTAAAAACCTTTAGCATTTTGTCTACGTAGGATAATTAACATTGGAAATGAAGAGCAAATTGTATCATGAGTTGTTTTATTTACGAAAATAACAGATTAACCTTGAGTTAAGTACTTTAGCAAACCTGTCGAGGATGGTTAAAGCTAACCCTTGTTTTAACCAAGAGTTTAAGATAATCTAGTTTTTAGCAACGCAAACTAACCCATGGTTAAAAATTAATCCTGGGTTAGGCATATTTAATCCTGGGTTAGCGTTAATCGCCTTTTGAACAACCGGCCCCAGGTTATTACAGTGTAAACTGATCCACGTTAATACTGCCACAAGTGCAACGTGTAAAATGTCTTTTCAACAACTAGAAGGGCAAAACTTGGCTACGCCCAAAGATACGAGAAATAAGGTTTGGCCATTTTGAACACTAAGATAGATTGGTCAAATTAAGTTTAGTTTCTGTTGCAAATTCCTTTGCATCTGAATGACAAATGAAGGCTGGATTGTGACCAATTCACAAATGAAGATTTCCAGTGATAAGTGGAGTTCAGTGGTATTCAATTTGAATGTTTGTGTTCAATTTCTATAAATTTCTTGTTGTAATCGCTTATCAAATGACAAAAAAAAAAGATATTTATACTTTTCTGAGATGAAGTTATTATTTAGAAATGTTTTTAAGACATTTTAGTAGCTAGAACATATACTTTTGAAGACCTTGCCCACTCATTTCATATTTTGCTGTGCCGTCCCTGCATTTAGAATCGAAATGCAAAACACAAAACTAAAAATAACATTTACCTCACGTGTGATCTTCCCGAAATACTCGCGTGTGAAACTTGACGCAGAAATGTATTTCAAAAAAGGGTTTGTTCTCTTACCACAAAAATTAATGCATTACAAAAATTTTCGGTGTAAAACGTTCTTTTCCTAAAATTTCGGATGCAGCGAGGCGTTAAATGATTTTGGAAAATAGAAACGACTTTATACTTATCATCAGATTAATCTTCTAAATGTTGTTCGTCTTCGTCATGGTCATTTTACCCAATGACAGTTAAGATTACTACCAATAATTGAACTCTCTTTGTGTCTGCTTGCTAGTCTTGGTCCGTAAATTTAATTTGTAATATTAAAGTTCTTTCAATTTCATCTTGTGTACGACGCGAAAACAAATTAAATAGCATGCTTAGCTAAACATATTTGAATAAGTTTTTAGTAACGAGTTGAATAAATTGAAAGTATATGACTTGAAAGCTTCGATGATAATGTTCTTGCAGTGTGAACTGAAGGAACTTATTTGCTGCGTTTGTGTCATTGTTAAAACGTTTGTATCTGAAAAATCCCTTGTGGGCAGTAAATGTCGTTTATAGCGACTATTGCAATCGCTAACCCAAGAACACTTTCACACGAAGTATAGTAATCTGAACATTATAGCTAGTTTGCGCAATCGCAACAATATGATTGAAGATAAACTCTTCTTTAATTTTTTCAAAAAAAGTTTGTTTATAAACAGTACACACAGTAAAACATAAACATTTTAAAACGAAGGTTTGAATCCAGGCGTATCGTTACATATTTGTGGATATAGATTGTCCATGTTAGTAGATTCCTGAGGAATGTCATTGTGATGGTGACTGACGTTTCGACAACCTCAGCGATTAAGCGTCGGGGGTCGGTTATGTAAAAACGTAATTAACTTTAACTATAGTTAACGCTAACTACCGTAGTAAACTCCTTGACTGTAGTAACATAACTGCTCGACTTAACTACGTTGCACAAAACGTAGTTAGTCGGATAGTGTCTTATTTGAGCCATACGACTTTAGCTTGATGTTTGTGTGTTCAAGTTTAATTGATGGCATTTCTTGTAACAAGGTTCGATACGTTATTTTGTCTATGATGTTTACGCTCGCACCAGAATCTATCAGCATTCTGACTTCAGTCGCTTCAATTATTACGGTCGTTTTGAGCAATCCACTTTGGCTATCTGAGTTCATTGCGTTGATTACTTGGGAGTGAACAACGCATATTCTTCATCACTACTCGAGTCAAGCTGATTGTACACATCTCATCTGTTTGTAGTTTGATCACTTCATTCACTTGAGGTTGTTTTAAGGTAGTTTTACTACACTTTGCAAAGTGGTTTCGTTTCGCTCTACATGTCTTTCCTTTTGCTGGGCATGGATTATCTTTAGGATGGAGAAATTTTCCTCCGCAGTTAAAGCAAGTTGTAGTTCTTTTGTTCATGCGCCATTCATCCTGCCTTAGGCACCGCCCTTCTTTGCTTTTGTTTGATCTGTTATTCGCTGAATTCCTGTATTGCCAGCTGGATCCTTTTGTTCCCTAGATTTGGACTTTCTTGACTATTCTTTGATCTTGTCCTATTCTCAAAGCATGTGTTTCTGATGTTTCCGGATTCCTGCAAAGATCGAGAAGCTTTTTAAGTGTAAGTTTAGGATTTCGTAACGCCCTTCTGCGAAGCCGTAATGAGTTACTGTTCAGAATTATTTTTGATTTGAATTCTGTGGGGTCGTCGGCAAATCTGCACGTAACTACTCAAAACAGACAAACAACAACCAGTCAAGTCTGGTGACAACCAGTCAAGTTTGTTCCATCAACATCTGACAAAGCAACTGGATTATTTGGTAAATCTAGTGCTCAAAAAACATTTAATTTACATAGTAAAGAAGAAAAACCAGAAGCATTTGGTGAAGGTAAAAAAACATTTGATTTACCTAGTAAGGAGGAAAATTCATTAGCATTCGGTGGATCTTGTCAATCAAAATTTGGTGGTGTGCCCATGGGTTCACGGGTTCATGGTCGACCTAGTGGTTTATTTTAAAAACTTTTTTTTAAATATATCATTTTAAATTGTAAAAACATGTAATAAATTGTTTTTTCTTGATTAAAATTGTTTTGCAATTTTTTACATTTTTTTTCATTTTTTTACATTATTGAATTTACTTTTTTTCAATTTTTTTCAACTTTTTTCAACTTTTTACAATAAATTTCATTTTTTTTACAATTTTCTCTATATTTATACTTTTTTCTATATCTACTTGTATCATAGATATTCAGTCGATCAAAGAGAGAAGATGTCTTTCAAAAGTAGAATTAATTCAATTATTGAAGCTCTGAAATATGATGGTCAATACTTGTTTATGACAGGTCTTCTTCATATTGGATTTTTTTTCTGTATTCATAAAGCAACGTCTTTGGTTCAAGCTGTTAATATTGGTGTTTGTGATTAATTTTATCTCAACTTTTTTGGTAAGCATATTTTAATTTTTATTATTTATTAACATTATGACACTTACTTGTTTATCATCATTGTTTTAGAAAAAATTTTGTTAAATATTAGAATGTGTGATATACGAACCAAGTCAATTTATCCATGTCTTTGTATGCAGATGAAAAGTTGTTTAAGTGGTATTGGGCCGATAATGAATTTGGTGAATTATTTGAGTCCTTTTATCGATTTTATATTGTGGATAAAGCATTGAAGCGAGACAATTTGTATCATCAATAAATTGGACTTTGGACTTTCCATATTATCATTCCAAAATTTCGCGAAGAGGAAGCAGAGAAATTGCGGGTCGTTTCGTTTTCGAGGACTTAATTTGGAAATTGTTGGTAAACGTTTCACCATAATTCTTATTACCATTTTTTCTTCAGAATGAAAAAGAATTCATCTGGCGGTGTCTCATCTCCAACATTTTCATCAACATCGTCATCTGAAATCTGAGATTGACAGTTGCCTAAAGGGTTACCCTTTAGGCAACTGAAGCGTGTCATCGTCTTCATTGTTAGTTGCAGTGGACCAACTCTCTTCTTCAAACTTATCTCCTTTCTTTGTACGAATCTTATTAGTTGTCTTGCGATCAAAGGTTGTGCTACGTTCAACATTTCGTGAAGAGGAAGCAGAGAAATTGCAGGTCGTTTCCTTTTCGAGGACTTAATTTGGAAATTGTTGGTAAACGTTTCACCATAATTCTTATTACCATTTTTTTCTTCAGAATGAAAAAGAATTCATCTGGCGGTGTCTCATCTCCAACATTTTCATCAACATCGTCATCTGAAAACTCAGATCTCATTGAAATATTTGTCAGTTTTCCACTACTCTGTTTATTACCACGAATCCTGGCAAGTTTGTAACTTCAAACACTTGGCTCACCAGTTGGCCTGAATTACAAACACTTGGCTCAACAGTTGGAGCGAGAGAGCCAGTTCAAGATCCTCCATCACTCCTGTCAACAGTGAAAATGCGGTGAGCCAACCGACACTCGTATGGTCAGGAATAAAGCAAGAGAGTCCATCTAATGATGAAGAGGTAATGTCATTTAGAAATATATATATATAATATGTAAAAAGATAAAAAGTTTCTCCGGATTTTAAGTGATTTTTATTGAGCTTTCGACTCGTTGCTTCGAGCCTTCATCAGAATGAGGATATTAAATAAAAATCACTTAAAATTCGGAGAAACTTTTATCTTTTATGTATTAAATGCCTGGATTACAAATTTTCAAACTTATATATAATATGATAACATATAGGATTCTCTGGATTTTTATTTTGAAATTTTTATTAAGCTTTCAACTCGGTGCTTCGAGCCTTCGTCAGAATGTGAGAATAAATTATTTATAAACAAGACAAACTCAAAATCTACATACAAACTCAAATCATACTTCACTAAACATAAAGACCGAACAACGAAAAATAAGTAAATCACCGAATAAAAATGGCAATGATAGTAATAATTCTAAATACTAATAATATAAGTACTAAATGTGGAAGCAAATATATTTTAGATTAATATAAAAAATTCATATCATGATATGATATTATTCTTTAAAACATAAACATTACCTGGCAAAGGATCGAAGTTTATTCCACATTTAATTTCGATGTCTTTCAAACTTGATTCCTCTTTTCCTGCGGCCACGAAATTTATGGCCACGCCATACGATCCTGTTTAACGTTCAAAACTAAACATAATCCCCAATAATGAATGAAATTTTTCCAATGTTGGGAAGATGTTTGACGTACGCATTAAAAAAATATGAAAAAAATAGATGAGAAGTTGGTTCCCGTAGTCGATGACTTATCATACGATAAATGGCTTTGATAATGGCAATGTATTTCTGATGAGCCATCATGATAACAAATTATTCTTTAATAGACGGATGGGTTAGGTAGGTAACGATGGATTTTATAGGAATGTAAGTAGAATGGATTGGTGGCATGGGTTGATATAAGGGTACATAGGGTACAAACACAAGCTTATTTGTCATTTTATCGATGTCATTTTATATGTATTGATCAACATTTGTCTTTTTTCTTGTTGTGTAAAGACGTGTTACGTCGTGAACAAAAAAATAATATCATTGTCAAACACCGAAACATGACATTGTGTAAGTAAAAATGGCCAACCAGGTTAAAATCTTTCTACTTTGAGATCTATTATCCGTAAATATTTTAGCAGTATGTAAAATCGCCATTTTCAGTAACGCCATCTTCGTCAAAAAAATAATGGACGACTGTTGCAATTAGCTATCTATAAATAATTTAAATGGTGACCTACCGTAACGTCCAGCCCTCCCAACTCTATGTAAATATGTCTCAGAGTCACGTGGAAGATCCGTGTTAATCACAAGGTTCACACGTTCAGCATCGATGCCACGAGACATCTATAGATACAGAAGATAAAGTATGGATAGATGTTTTGATAAAGGGATAAATGTTGTGATGAGGGGAGAGATGGTGCAACGAAGGGATCATCTCAGTACAAATGGATTTCCACATAAATTTTTGAATGTTAATGCTCCTGTTTAAAGATAATTTTAAATCAAACAAATCATTATAATAATACCATTACTACTTATAATTACTTATAATGGTAGAGAAGATTCAATGGGAGATTCACTCTACACTATAATTCAAGATTCAATCTCTCGGGATGTTACCTCTGATATTAATCATAACATTAACGAGTGACGTTGTAACGCGGTATACTGGATGCTATCATTAATAAAATTTATCACAACATTGACGAGTTACTCTTGGAGATAATACAAGATGCTATCTTTAATATAAATCTAAATATTAACGAGTTACCCCTTGGTTGTTGTACGTAATGCTACCGTATCACAATATTGACAAGTTACGCTAGTTAGTAATACAAGATCCTATCTTTAATACTAATGTAATCATAACATTGACAAGTTCCCCCTAGATGGAATACAGATGATTTGTTTAAAATTAAGAATATTTCTACTATAACTGACGTCCAAGTATCCAAGCAAGAAAATATAGAAATCAGTTAACGTCACTTACAAGACCTGTTGATATCAAAATACGACATTTGAGCTGCTTCAACTTCCTCATTGCATCAAGACGTTCATTTTGCCCTTGACCACCTTTCTCAAAAAAATAAACATAAAAAAAATAAACATGACTGTATTTCATTCTTGGTTTATCCAATGACAGAGAACAAAATTAACATAGTGATGACAACTAACAGACCAGAGAGTACAAAAGCAGAGAAACTTGTTTTATAAACTAACACTAACCAAAGTATGACAAAACATCATGTTTCTAAAACACAGTGGCATGACCTCTCTACTTTGTTATTTACTTTGGTAAATATTTTTATTAGAAAATACCAAGAAAGCATCTTGGTGTTCATGAATACGAAAAACAAAATAAGGAAAATTACCCTAAATGACAAATCAAACAAAGATAATTGACCAAGATTTATAAATTACATAGCAAACACTACCTGAAATATGTGTAGAAGGAAATCCAATTTTAGCCAAAGTTTCACTCAAATTCTTTGCTCTATGAAATAAATTTATACATAAAAATTAAGAACCAACATACAAATTGTGACGGCAATGGATACTAAGTAGTTTTTTGTTAGATACATACCTTATTTGATAGTTAGAAAAGATAAGGCATTGATGGAAAGATATCTGTGACAACATAACCAGTAAATGAATAACCTAGAGTAGAATATTCAACACTTGAACAAATGCACAGATAAGGTAAATTATAAATGTCATATCACATAAGCCTGCAAAACATGCAGCACACTGGACAGCAGTTTCACAAGTTAATAGAATGAGTGACATACATTGAGTGGTAACATACAGAATAAAGATTTAGATAATGTCTAGACCAACAGTCCAGTGTTTGCATGCATGTGTAAGCCTATAGCCAACTAGGTATGACCAATACTACGAACCTTTTCATCAAATGTTTTATGTGGGAGAGAATGACTTGGTATTGTGCAAAAATAATGATGAATCCTTAAAAACATATTCATGTACTTTTAAAAGTCAGTACATACAATATAAATGTTCATGCAAAAGACCATAGATCACGAATTTTCATGCAAAACACTGTAGATCATGAACTTTCATGCAAAAGACTATAGTACACGAATTTTGTATCGAAAGGTTTGTATCTTATTGAGACGAAACTGGGATGCTTTATTGGGAAGTATGACTCTTATTGAGACAAAACTGTTCTAATTTAAAGCCAATAAATATTTGAGGAAAAATACTAACAAAATCCTGCCTTGTTTTTCTTCCTCTTTAATCCATCCTCTTTCATTCCTAAAAACTAAAACAAAAGTACACGAATTTTCTTTCAAGGGACTATACATCACGAATTTTCATGCAAAAGACTATAGTACAAGAATTTTCATGCAAAAGACTATAGATCACGAATTTTCATGCAAAACACTGTAGATCATGAACTTTCATGCAAAAGACTATAGTACACGAATTTTGTATCGAAAGGTTTGTATCTTATTGAGACGAAACTGGGATGCTTTATTGGGAAGTCTGACTCTTATTGAGACAAAACTGTTCTAATTTATGGGTAATAAATATTTGAGGAATAATACTAACAAAATCCTGCCTTGTTTTTCTTCCTCTTTAATCCATCCTCTTTCATTCCTAAAAGTACACGAATTTTCTTTCAAATACATCTTTCATCACGAATTTTCATGCAAAAGACATATAGTACATAGTACACGATTTTTCATGCAAAAGACTGTAGATCACGAATTTTCATGCAAAAGACTATAATTCACGAATTTTGAATCAAGAGGTTTGAATCTTATTGAGACGAAACTGGGATGCTTTATTGGGAAGTCTGACTCTTATTGAGACAAAACTGTTCTAATTTATGGGTAATAAATCTTTGAGGAAAAATACTAACAAAATCCTGCCTTGTTTTTCTCCTTCTTTAATCCATCCTCTTTCATTCCTAAAAAGTAAAACAAAAGTACACGAATTTTCTTTCAAGGGACTATACATCACGAATTTTCATGCAAAGACTATAGATCACGAATTTTTCATGCAAAGACTGTAGATCACGAATTTCATGCAAAAGACTATAGTACACGAATTTTCATGCAAAAGACTATAGTACACGAATTTTCATGCAAAGACTATAGATCACGAATTTTCATGCAAAACACTGTAGATCATGAACTTTCATGCAAAAGACTATAGTACACGAATTTTGTATCGAAAGGTTTGTATCTTATTGAGACGAAACTGGGATGCTTTATTGGGAAGTCTGACTCTTATTGAGACAAAACTGTTCTAATTTAAAGCCAATAAATATTTGAGGAAAAATACTAACAAAATCCTGCCTTGTTTTCTTCCTCTTTAATCCATCCTCTTTCATTCCTAAAACTAAAACAAAAGTACACGAATTTTCTTTCAAGGGACTATACATCACGAATTTTCATGCAAAAGACTATAGTACACCAAAAGACTATAGATCACGAATTTTCATGCAAAACACTGTAGATCATGAACTTTCATGCAAAAGACTATAGTACACGAATTTTGTATCGAAAGGTTTGTATCTTATTGAGACGAAACTGGGATGCTTTATTGGGAAGTCTGACTCTTATTGAGACAAAACTGTTCTAATTTAAAGCCAATAAATATTTGAGGAAAAATACTAACAAAATCCTGCCTTGTTTTTCTTCCTCTTTAATCCATCCTCTTTCATTCCTAAAACTAAAACAAAAGTACACGAATTTTCTTTCAAGGGACTATACATCACGAATTTTCATGCAAAAGACTATAGTACACGAATTTTCATGCAAAAGACTATAGATCACGAATTTTCATGCAAAACACTGTAGATCATGAACTTTCATGCAAAAGACTATAGTACACGAATTTTGTATCGAAAGGTTTGTATCTTATTGAGACGAAACTGGGATGCTTTATTGGGAAGTCTGACTCTTATTGAGACAAAACTGTTCTAATTTATGGGTAATAAATATTTGAGGAATAATACTAACAAAATCCTGCCTTGTTTTTCTTCCTCTTTAATCCATCCTCTTTCATTCCTAAAAAGTAAAACAAAAGTACACGAATTTTCTTTCAAGGGACTATACATCACGAATTTTCATGCAAAAGACTATAGTACACCAATTTTCATGCAAAAGACTATAGATCACGAATTTTCATGCAAAAGACTGTAGATCACGAATTTTCATGCAAAAGACTATAGTTCACGATTTTTCATGCAAAAGACTGTAGATTACGAATTTTCATGCAAAAGACTATAATTCACGAATTTTGAATCAAGAGGTTTGAATCTTATTGAGACGAAACTGGGATGCTTTATTGGGAAGTCTGACTCTTATTGAGACAAAACTGTTCTAATTTATGCGTAATAAATATTTGAGGAAAAATACTAACAAAATCCTGCCTTGTTTTTCTCCTCTTTAATCCATCCTCTTTCATTCCTAAAAGTAAAACAAAAGTACACGAATTTTCTTTCAAGGGACTATACATCACGAATTTTCATGCAAAAGACTATACATCACGAGTTTTCATGCCAAAGACTATAGATCACGAATTTTCAGGCAAAAGACAATAGATCACGAATTTTCATACAAAAGACTATAGTTCACGAATTTTCATGCAAAGACTATAGATCACGAATTTTCATGCAAAAGACTGTAGATCATGAACTTTCATGCAAAAGACTATAGTACACGAATTTTGTATCGAAAGGTTTGTATCTTATTGAGACGAAACTGGGATGCTTTATTGGGAAGTCTGACTCTTATTGAGACAAAACTGTTCTAATTTAAAGCCAATAAATATTTGAGGAAAAATACTAACAAAATCCTGCCTTGTTTTTCTTCCTCTTTAATCCATCCTCTTTCATTCCTAAAACTAAAACAAAAGTACACGAATTTTCTTTCAAGGGACTATACATCACGAATTTTCATGCAAAAGACTATAGTACACGAATTTTCATGCAAAAGACTATAGTACACGAATTTTCATGCAAAAGACTGTAGATTATGAACTTTCATGCAAAAGACTATAGTACACGAATTTTGAATCGAAAGGTTTGTATCTTATTGAGACGAAACTGGGATGCTTTATTGGGAAGTCTGACTCTTATTGAGACAAAACTGTTCTAATTTAAAGCCAATAAATATTTGAGGAAAAATACTAACAAAATCCTGCCTTGTTTTTCTTCCTCTTTAATCCATCCTCTTTCATTCCTAAAAAGTAAAACAAAAGTACACGAATTTTCTTTCAAGGGACTATACATCACGAATTTTCATGCAAAAGACTATAGTACACGAATTTTCATGCAAAAGACTATAGATCACGAATTTTCATGCAAAACACTGTAGATCATGAACTTTCATGCAAAAGACTATAGTACACGAATTTTGTATCGAAAGGTTTGTATCTTATTGAGACGAAACTGGGATGCTTTATTGGGAAGTCTGACTCTTATTGAGACAAAACTGTTCTAATTTATGGGTAATAAATATTTGAGGAATAATACTAACAAAATCCTGCCTTGTTTTTCTTCCTCTTTAATCCATCCTCTTTCATTCCTAAAAGTAAAACAAAAGTACACGAATTTTCTTTCAAGGGACTATACATCACGAATTTTCATGCAAAAGACTATAGTACACCAATTTTCATGCAAAGACTATAGATCACGAATTTTCATGCAAAGACTGTAGATCACGAATTTTCATGCAAAAGACTATAGTTCACGATTTTTTCATGCAAAAGACTGTAGATTACGAATTTTCATGCAAAAGACTATAATTCACGAATTTTGAATCAAGAGGTTTGAATCTTATTGAGACGAAACTGGGATGCTTTATTGGGAAGTCTGACTCTTATTGAGACAAAACTGTTCTAATTTATGGGTAATAAATATTTGAGGAAAAATACTAACAAAATCCTGCCTTGTTTTTCTTCCTCTTTAATCCTTCCTCTTTCATTCCTAAAAGTAAAACAAAAGTACACGAATTTTCTTTCAAGGGACTATACATCACGAATTTTCATGCAAAAGACTATAGTACACGAATTTTCATGCAAAAGACTATAGATCACGAATTTTCATGCAAAACACTGTAGATCATGAACTTTCATGCAAAAGACTATAGTACACGAATTTTGTATCGAAAGGTTTGTATCTTATTGAGACGAAACTGGGATGCTTTATTGGGAAGTCTGACTCTTATTGAGACAAAACTGTTCTAATTTAAAGCCAATAAATATTTGAGGAAAAATACTAACAAAATCCTGCCTTGTTTTTCTTCCTCTTTAATCCATCCTCTTTCATTCCTAAAAACTAAAACAAAAGTACACGAATTTTCTTTCAAGGGACTATACATCACGAATTTTCATGCAAAAGACTATAGTACACGAATTTTCATGCAAAAGACTATAGATCACGAATTTTCATGCAAAACACTGTAGATCATGAACTTTCATGCAAAAGACTATAGTACACGAATTTTGTATCGAAAGGTTTGTATCTTATTGAGACGAAACTGGGATGCTTTATTGGGAAGTCTGACTCTTATTGAGAGAAAACTGTTCTAATTTATGGGTAATAAATATTTGAGGAATAATACTAACAAAATCCTGCCTTGTTTTTCTTCCTCTTTAATCCATCCTCTTTCATTCCTAAAAAGTAAAACAAAAGTACACGAATTTTCTTTCAAGGGACTATACATCACGAATTTTCATGCAAAAGACTATAGTACACCAATTTTCATGCAAAAGACTATAGATCACGAATTTTCATGCAAAAGACTGTAGATCACGAATTTTCATGCAAAAGACTATAGTTCACGATTTTTTCATGCAAAAGACTGTAGATTACGAATTTTCATGCAAAAGACTATAATTCACGAATTTTGAATCAAGAGGTTTGAATCTTATTGAGACGAAACTGGGATGCTTTATTGGGAAGTCTGACTCTTATTGAGACAAAACTGTTCTAATTTATGCGTAATAAATATTTGAGGAAAAATACTAACAAAATCCTGCCTTGTTTTTCTTCCTCTTTAATCCTTCCTCTTTCATTCCTAAAAAGTAAAACAAAAGTACACGAATTTTCTTTCAAGGGACTATACATCACGAATTTTCATGCAAAAGACTATAGTACACGAATTTTCATGCAAAAGACTATAGTACACGAATTTTCATGCAAAAGACTATAGATCACGAATTTTCATGCAAAACACTGTAGATCATGAACTTTCATGCAAAAGACTATAGTACACGAATTTTGTATCGAAAGGTTTGTATCTTATTGAGACGAAACTGGGATGCTTTATTGGGAAGTCTGACTCTTATTGAGACAAAACTGTTCTAATTTATGCGTAATAAATATTTGAGGAAAAATACTAACAAAATCCTGCCTTGTTTTTCTTCCTCTTTAATCCTTCCTCTTTCATTCCTAAAAAGTAAAACAAAAGTACACGAATTTTCTTTCAAGGGACTATACATCACGAATTTTCATGCAAAGACTATAGTACACCAATTTTCATGCAAAAGACTATAGATCACGAATTTTCATGTAAAAGACTGTAGATCACGAATTTTCATGCAAAAGACTATAGACACGAATTTTCATGCAAAAGACTGTAGATCGCGAATTTCATGCAAAATACTATAGTATACGAATTTTCATGCAAAAGACTATAGTACACGAATTTTGAATCGAAAGGTTTGTATCTTATTGAGACGAACTGGGGTGCTTTATTGGGAAGTCTGACTCTTATTGAGACAAAACTGTTCTAATTTATGGGTAATAAATCTTTGAGGAAAAATACTAACAAAATCCTGCCTTGTTTTTCTCCTTCTTTAATCCATCCTCTTTCATTCCTAAAAAGTAAAACAAAAGTACACGAATTTTCTTTCAAGGGACTATACATCACGAATTTTCATGCAAAAGACTATAGTACACCAATTTTGAATCGAAAGGTTTGTATCTTATTGAGACGAAACTGGGATGCTTTATTGGGAAGTCCGACTCTTATTGAGACAAAACTGTTCTAAGTTAAAGCCAATAAATATTTGAGGAAAAATACTAACAAAATCCTGCCTTGTTTTTCTTCCTCTTTAATCCATCCTCTTTCATTCCTAAACAGTAAACAAAAGTACACGAATTTTCTTTCAAGGGAGTATACATCACGAATTTTCATGCAAAAGACTATAGTACACCAATTTTCATGCAAAAGACTATAGATGACGAATTTTCATGCAAAACACTGTAGATCGCGAATTTCTTGCAAAATACTATAGTACACGAATTTTCATGCAAAGACTATAGTACACGAATTTTCATGCAAAAGACTATAGATGACGAATTTTCATGCAAAAGACTGTAGATCGCGAATTTCATGCAAAATACTATAGTATACGAATTTTCATGCAAAAGACTATAGTACACGAATTTTCATGCAAAAGACTATAGTACACGAATTTTCATGCAAAAGACTATAGTACACGAATTTTCATGCAAAGACTATAGATCACGAATTTTCATGGAAAACACAATAGTACACGAATGTTCATTCAAGGGACTATTATACATCACGAATTTTCATGCAAAAGACTATAGTACACGAATTTTCATGGAAAAGACTATAGTACACGAATTTTCATTCAAAAGACTATAGATCACGAATTTTCATGCAAAAGACTATAGTATACGAATTTTGAATCGAGAGGTTTGTATCTTATTGAGACGAAACTGGGATGCTTTATTGGGAAGTCTGACTCTTATTGAGACAAAACTGTTCTAATTTATGCGTAATAAATATTTGAGGAAAAATACTAACAAAATCCTGCCTTGTTTTTCTTACTCTTTAATCCATCCTCTTTCATTCCTAAAAAGTAAAACAAAAGTACAAGAATTTTCTTTCAAGGGACTTGTTACTATCAAGTCGTCATACAACAAGAATAAGCCAATCACAAATTTATTAATTTCAAATTACTGTTTTCGAATTACTGTTCTCAAATTACTGGTTTAAATTACGTTAAGGACCGTTTGGTCCCACGTACAACATTCAACAACAACAATCTGTCTTTTACTCTTATTAAAACAACACCCTTTCAAACGTCACTTCCTGTTTTCCATTCCGTCCGTAGCGACAATCCATACGGTAGCCACACCAGCCCCTAAATGGAAATTGCAACGTAGGAATCCATTTAAACCATATCAAGCTACCGTTAAATCTGGTACATATCACAACAAGAACATAACTCTTAAATTCTAAATTATTTGGATATGTAAACTTCAATTGTCCATCTCAAGTAGACATAATTTAGTCACGGGACGGATCAAGGTTACCGTGTTCATCTTGTAATCTCCCTTTCGTTGATTTCGTTGATGTTTGGCTCTAGTCGATACTGTTGAACTAGGTTTACCTTCACTGTCCGAACATTACCGTCATTACTTGCTATTGCTTCTACAACGAGACCTAACGGCCATTGTCCCCTTGGGTAGTTTTCGTCAGCTACAAGTACTAGATCTCCCTTTTTAAGATTCCGTCTCGGTGTGTACCATTTCTTTCTCTCTATTTATGTTGGTAAGTATTCTTTGAGCCATCTACGCCAAAAAACATTTGCTAAGTATTGAGCCTGCTTCCAATTCTTCTTACAGCACAAATCCTTTTTGTCAAATAATCCTGGGGGTAAACTAGTACTTGCTCGTAAATGCAATAAGTGGTTTGGAGTTAGAGGATCGTCATCGTCAGGACTGTCACTGTTGCGCGTGAGAGGTCTTGAATTAAGGATTAGAACCACCTCTGCAATCACGGTTTGCAGGACTTCGTCTGAAACTACTTGTTCTTTGAGAATTGCTTTGAGGATTTGTCTAACAGATCGTATCATTCTCTCCCATACGCCTCCCATATGGCTCGCTGAAGGCGGGTTAAAGTGCCACTTAATTCTTCTTTGCGTACAAAATTTGTCCACTTTACCTTGATCCCATTCTTCAATTCCTTTGTTCAATTCCTTGTTAGCACTCACAAAATTTGTTCCTCTATCACTCCTGATTTGCTCGGGACATCCTCGCATGCTAATAAATCTCCTGAGAGCGTTGATCATCGAGTCTGTATCCAAGGAATGAGCTATTTCTATATGGATTGCTCGGTCCGTGAAACATGTGAAAAGGCAACCATATCTTTTCATAACGATCTACCTCTTTTCACCAGCATGGGTCCAAAATAATCGATTCCTACTATAGTAAAGGGAGGTTTTTGGGGTGTCACTCGGCTTTCTGGTAGATCTGACATTAGCTGCTCACCCAAACGAGCCTTTCTTCTTTGACAAGCTAGGCAACTTCGTACTACGCGTCGAACTGCTGTTCTTCCTTTAATTATCCAGAATTCCTTTCTTAGTGATGATAAGACGGATTCTTGACCCATATGACCTACTTCAGCATGATGTTGACGAATTATCATATCCGTGACGGGATGCTTGAAGGGTAGAATAATAGGATGTTTTGATTTCCCGTTGATTGGCGCATTACCAAGCCTGCCTCCAACCTTTAGTAAGCCGTTCACCATCATTGGATTTAATTGTCGGATGGAGATTCCTGATTTTCTGAGTAGTGCTTTGTCAAGCTCGTTACTATTTCCTAGAACTGCAAACAGTTTTAGTTCTTGAGAGAATGTGGTGTTCTGTACATGTGCGAAGATCTCCCTATCGGCGGCATCCAATTCTTCCATTGTTAGTCGTCCAACTTTAAATTCCGATTCCAAATGAGGACCAGAAATAACGGATGTCTGTCAAATAGGATGTCTGTCAAAAAACGATTCCAAATGAGGACCAGAAATTCCGATTCCAAATGAGGACCAGAAATAACGGATGTCTGTCAAATAGGATGTCTGTACAACAAGCATAACGATGAGCGGTATGAAATCTTTTTCAATATATTATTCTGTTTGATTATACCGTCAAAATTACATTATACTTTGCGTTAAATATGTAGCTATTAGATGTATTGAGTATTTCTTTAAACCAGTTAAATACATCTAATTATGTATATACACAATAACATATGTATATACACAATATCTGTTGAAACTAAGTAAAGATTGTTTCAGCAAGAAATCTCTTTACACATAGCGCGGGAAAGATCGCCAAAAAGTCATACGACGTATTGATCAAAATAGGTCACGTGTCAAGTGGTATAAACATTCACCAGCAAGAGCTGGGTGACGCGGTATGTGTAAATTGATCAAATCGTGCAGAGATAGCACAAAATTTAATAGCATAGTAGGTTTCGTGTGATGTATTTAAAATACGATTGCTTTCATTTCAAGTTAAATATTATGTTTTAACTTGTTAAAACCCAGTATGATGTACTATTATATAGTAGCAAATACTGGCAAATTATATCTGTATATAACACATACAATAAAGAGTCCTTGAAGTTGATGCATCAGTAAATTCTTCTACTTTGTAGACATATTATATTTACATATACTGAACTATACGTATGTTATATATATACAATAAAAGTTATACAATTTCCATGCTCTGTTTTTTTTGACAGACATCCTACAAGTTTTACCTTTTAACCATTATGTGTAGAAGGAACAGTTTGTTTTGTTGTTGTCGTCGTTGAAACAGATGATACCGTTGAAGTTTGCCTGTAAAATATTTGCTGAAAGTTTAGGGAAAAATTGATAAACTATTCATGAAATAATAGGTAGTAGCATTTTCTTTCTAAAACAAGCCTAAGTTTGAGTTCTTTGTGTTGTATTATTACGAAATAAAAGATTTTTACTGTGTTTGCACAGGCTTATGCAAACCGAGGAGACCTTTGGGAGAACACGAGAGCAGATCAGTGCAAGCCCGAAACCGAAGGTAGAGTGTTGCACATGCTCAAGATTTCTCACAAACATCTCCGAGGTTTGCATAAGGCAGTAAACAGAAAAATATCTTTTTAAAAAAATATCAATAATGCGAAATAGACAAATTTAAAACAAACGATTTAATTTTTCCTCTAAAATGTATTCATGATTGATTTGCGAATTCTCTTTGATTGATTTGATTTGTTGGGCTCAGATCGGTTTGCAGAAGCTAATGAAAACACAGTTATAGACCAATCAGGGCATGCGCTAGATTGCTTTATGTTCTTGTTTTGACTTTCAATTTTTCTGTCTATTCTTGCCTTACAAACATTAACACTAAAATATCGTTTAATATTCTGTATATTGAACAATAAATTACACTCAAACATGATCACGTGTTTACTCACATGAAAAATGGAAAGTATTTGAACAAAGAACTCTTGCAAGGATTTTCACCTAACTCTGGAACAGCACCCAGACTATAATTGATCAATTTTCTCAAGTAATTTTCCAATTGTTTCCGACGTTTTTCCACAAAATTTACGTCACGATTTCCAAGAATTTTTTTTGGGGAAACGTGAATTGTGCAACAGGTTTAAACTGCTTGCTTGTCTGTGCATAAAAAGGAAAAGGAAGGGATTGTACATTACGGCAAAACAATATGATTAAAAATATCGCCCTGATTGCAAAGATGTTGTCAAAGAATGATTTTTTTTCAAATCATTCGCAGTTTTAAACTCGTCTTTAAGATGCAGAACTTCCTGGCTTTTCTTTGTTAATCGAGCCACTTGTTCATCTGTTTCATTCTCCTTGTTCTCAACGTTGGATTTCGCCATTGTGGAAGAAGACTTGAATTCTCAGAATTTGAACAATAAGCCAACTGAGAGTTCTTTGGCACTTCAAGAAAATCGTCAGGCCTTTTAGTAAAAGCATGGTTACCACGAGCATGTACCTGAGAATCAGTATTACGTTGTAATATATCGTATGCCGCTCGGGTAAAACTCGTGGAACTATCGTGAGCAGTCGTATTCGTGGAAGAACTACCATGAGAACTGACAGTACAAGTTCCTTCTTCCGTCTCTGTGAATTCAACATTTTCAATTTGCGCAATGTTTGCTTTCTTTTTTTTACGTTTTGTCTTTTCTTTTCCTGAAACACAAAAGAAAGATAACAGTTACAACTTAATAAAGACGCGTGGGGATAAATGACTACGCATTGTTGAAGTATGATAAAGAATAAATGAGGATGCGCGGTTAAGGGATGATAAGGGATGAATAAAAAACAGGTATAGTTAAGGGATAAATGAAGACATGTAATAATGGGATAATAAAGGTTAAGGAGAGCACATGAATGGGGGATTACAAGGAATAAATGACATGTGTGGTTAAGGAATGATAAGATTAGCGATATATGAGATGAATGGTAGGGATAGTTAGGGATAAAAGCGATTATAGATTCATTTTGACTCTGAAGATGACTTCATATAGCACGTTTTAAGGGCATTATTTATACGTTGTATATTCAATCGGTTTCATAAATATGTATTTCCTAGGTGAAAGTGTGTCAAAAAGCGCTCAAATACTGGCATTTTGTCAATTCTATTATCTGAATCAGTAATAATCTCAAGGATGTCTGTTCCATCTTGCTTTTTGCAGTTTCCATATCTACCTTCAATGCTGCTTCGTAAAAGTAATCTTTTATAGGCAGCTGTGAACTGTTGGGCTGTTGGGTTATTGTTAAATCCTCCTGCTGATCGAATTGCCCCAAAAAATAGCTCTAAGTGATCTTGGCTGAACTTGTATGTTAGTATGTATTTCATTGGTGCATTTTTTCTTTCAACCAGGTCAGAGAAAATTTGCTTGATGTTTGTTATTGCCACCAAGAGTCCCACAAATCCTGTCTTTCGGCGAGTGTTGTACAGCAGATTACCAGATACATCTCGCAGATTTATAATGTAGTTATAAGCTTCTGCTAAAATGCCTCCCAAGTTTCTTTGTTGCTTTTTCGAAGAGCAGCCTTATAACCTTTGGCACATGGGTTTCGAGAGTTAAGAATGTCGAACAGATGATCTATGATGCGAATAAAGTAGACAGTGGCTTCCGATCCTTGAAATTGTGGAAGTTTAAGAGTGTTTGTGCAGTATTCTATTGCATCAGAAACACTGGAACTTAGTGTTTGGGCAGCCAAATTTACTTTCATTTTCTGCTGCCACCATTTTATATGTGCCTCCTTCAACTTGTTTCCAAGTCTCAAGCCTTCGTTATCTTGGAGCTTTTGTAATTCTGTAATATACTCCCAACATATTTTTTGACCATCACCATCAACTAATATTTTGCCATCTCCCAGCGTGTTCCTAACGAGCTTGATCATGTGGCAAATATTGAGGAACACATAAACTCTCCTGTTTTTATCTGAAGGATGGATGAAATATGGATGTAGTTGAGGTGGTGTCATACTTGCTCCAAGAGCTCGTAACATAGCGAAATGGCAGGATGGCCCATCACATACAAAAGAAATCACATCAACACCGATATCGTGAAGTTTCTTGATGCACAGCTCAACCAAATTTGCGCGCTCTTCACCGCTCTGTCCATCGATAAAGAAGTAGGCTACTGGAACTTTCCACGTTTGTTTCAAGCAAACTACCATATAAACTAGAGCGTCCTTTGCAACGGGAGAAGAATCATCAGCTTCATCGTCGTTTCCGAGATCAACATAGCCACGAAATTTCTTGCCATCCCATGATACATGTTTTTTAATAGCCATTTCATCGATCATTAAGGAACACTCTAACTTCTCTTGATTTCTTACTTTCAAGGCAAGTGCTTCAAATGATGGCTGTGTAAATCCTGCTTCAGCAGGGACCTTCGTATACCATTTACGAATTTGTGTTGGATGAGGTAAAGCTAAATTGAATGTTTTGCGCACAAAATCGTAAGCTTTCGACGAATAAAACTGAAGAGTTAACCCAAATGACTTAAGTTCTGGTGAGTACTTGCATCCTTGGTGTGTCTTTGACATCATTTTTTTGTACAGCTCTGTTGGAAGACCAGCTATATTTCTTTCGAGCATTTCTTCGCAAGACGAGGAAATCAGATTCTTTTCTTTTAGCTGCTTTATAACGGACGTCAGTGAGGTAACTTTTTTGTTAAGGCGTCTTGCTTTCTGTTGGGTAGACTTAAGTTTCTTTTTAAGTTTTGAAACCTTTTGCTGATGAATATTCTTCATTTCTTCTATTTCATGGTCGTCAAGCATTGTCTTCTTCTCAGGAGGATCGTCGTCATCGTCACTCTCGACAGTGGTAATTAGCGCTCGCTTTCTTGTCGTGGTGGTCTAACAGATTTAAATGTTTTCTGAATACGTTGGTGAAATTTTTGATCTTGCAGACAGTCAAACTGATCTTAATTGGTTTTATCATGTTGATGTACGATGCATGCATATCGTGTAGCAGGCAGAACTAATTTTAGCTACAGTGTGCAACTCAGTGTGAACAATTACATGTATATAGTTATGCAACTTTTATATAATCATTTTTTTCCAATCTTTGTTCCTATAAACTATTATACTAAATATTTCTTTAATTGTTGTTCACCTTTTTCATATGTTGTGGAAAGAGTTTAAAACGAGTTGGAACAGCATCTTTTTGTAACTTAACAACTTTTCCAGATCTGTCAAAACAGCTTTCCAGAAAGTGATCTGAACACAGCCTGCTCGTCGAGCTAGGTGTTCAACGTTCTCTGTGTATATTTTTAATCCATACCTTTCTTCTTTCAAGATCAGCAGGGAATCTTGTCAAAAGTAAAAAAATCGTGGCTATTTTTACCGTTTATCAAGTACAAATGTAGAAAAAAGTGCACTACATGCATAAACACCGTTGTAGGGAGGTGTGGGGACACCTCCCTCCCTCATTACAATTATTCTATATAAATTTGTGTGCATATAAGGTAATTAAGATCAGAAAGATAATTAAGTAATTGCCCTCCCAAAAATTACCTTTGTCAGTGCCTATTCTTGTGAACGTTAACGAGCTTACCGATGAAACGTCCGTGGAAACTGTCTTTTAATGGAGGTTTCGTCGTCAGATGGCCCTTCGCTACTGCTCCGATTGAGCTCATCGTCTTCCTCATTCACTTTTTTCTTGCGTTTTGTACAGCCGTATGCGCAGCATTGAGTGCCACGATTGTCTGGCATTTTTTAGATCATCCTTTAAGATCGATAATCCTTTTTTGAACTATATGCTATTAGCTTTGATATTTCTATTAGCTTTGATATTTCGCCCTGACGAGCAGGCTGTGTTCAGATCACTTTCTGGAAAGCTGTTTTGACAGATCTGGAAAAGTTGTTAAGTTACAAAAAGATGCTGTTCCAACTCGTTTTAAACTCTTTCCACAACATATGAAAACGGTGAACAACAATCAAAGAAATATTTAGTATAATAGTTTATAGGAACAAAGATTGGAAAAAAATGATTATATAAAAGTTGCATAAAGCTTGAAAGTAAGAAATCAAGAGAAGTTAGAGTGTTCCTTAATGATCGATGAAATGGCTATTAAAAAACATGTATCATGGGATGGCAAGAAATTTCGTGGCTATGTTGATCTCGGAAACGACGATGAAGCTGATGATTCTTCTCCCGTTGCAAAGGACGCTCTAGTTTTTATGGTAGTTTGCTTGAAACAAACGTGGAAAGTTCCAGTAGCCTACTTCTTTATCGATGGACAGAGCGGTGAAGAGCGCGCAAATTTGGTTGAGCTGTGCATCAAGAAACTTCACGATATCGGTGTTGATGTGATTTCTTTTGTATGTGATGGGCCATCCTGCCATTTCGCTATGTTACGAGCTCTTGGAGCAAGTATGACACCACCTCAACTACATCCATATTTCATCCATCCTTCAGATAAAAACAGGAGAGTTTATGTGTTCCTCGATATTTGCCACATGATCAAGCTCGTTAGGAACACCCTGGGAGATGGCAAAATATTAGTTGATGGTGATGGTCAAAAAATATGTTGGGAGTATTACAGAATTACAAAAGCTCCAAGATAACGAAGGCTTGAGACTTGGAAACAAGTTGAAGGAGGCACATATAAAATGGTGGCAGCAGAAAATGAAAGTAAATTTGGCTGCCCAAACACTAAGTTCCAGTGTTTCTGATGCAATAGAATACTGCACAAACACTCTTAAACTTCCACAATTTCAAGGATCGGAAGCCACTATCTACTTTATTCGCATCATAGATCATCTGTTCGACATTCTTAACTCTCGAAACCCAAGTGCCAAAGGTTATAAGGCTGCTCTTCGAAAAAGCAACAAAGAAACTTAAGAGGCATTTTTAGCAGAAGCTTATAACTACAATATAAATCTGCGAGATGTATCTGGTAATCTGCTGTACAACACTCGCCGAAAGACAGGATTTGTGGGACTCTTGGTGGCAATAACAAACATCAAGCAAATTTTCTCTGACCTGGTTGAAAGAAAAAATGCACCAATGAAATACATACTAACATGCAAGTTCAGCCAAGATCACTTAGAGCTATTTTTTGGGGCAATTCGATCAGCAGGAGGATTTAACAATAACCCAACAGCCCAACAGTTCACAGCTGCCTATAAAAGATTACTTTTACGAAGCAGCATTGAAGGTAGAAATGGAAACTGCAAAAAGCAAGATGGAACAGACATCCTTGAGATTATTACTGATTCAGATAATAGAATTGACAAAATGATAAATATAAATGATGTTGCACTCATTAGGAAATATGATCTGGAAAAAGTGTTTCTGAGTCAACAAGAAGAAAATTTCTCTAATGTGCCCAACATTCCTGTTGTCTCAGATTTTAAGACAGCTGCTATATCATATATAGCAGGCTTTGTTGTGAAGATGATTACAAGAAAAATTACCTGTTCTATTTGCTGTGGTGCACTTGGTTCAAGTCAACAATCTGCAGAATCTGATTTCCTGTCCTTGAAAGACAAAGGTGGTTTGATAAAACCAACAAAAAGTGTCATTGACATATGTATTGAAACTGAAAAATATTTTCAGCGAATGCTGTCTTCAACAGATGGGCATCTACCACAAAGCAGAGGCCTACCTAATGCTATCGCTACTTCGGTCTTAAGTAGCACAAATATGGCAACTTCTTTTGAGGAACTAAATGAACACATGTTTGATACAACTGTCACTGACAACCATACTCACAAACTCATTAAAGCCATCTCAACATGTTATAGCAAGATCCGATTTTACCACTTAGGGAAGTGTTATACAGAGAAGTTGTACAATAACAAAGTCAGGAAGAAACTAAGTAAGTTGGTATTATTTAAACATCAATGACATTTAAACTATCAATTGTGTATATACATAATTAGATGTATTTAACTGGTTTAAAGAAATACTCAATACATCTAATAGCTACATATTTAACGCAAAGTATAATGTAATTTTGACGGTATAATCAAACAGAATAATATATTGAAAAAGATTTCATACCGCTCATCGTTATGCTTGTTGTACATCAATCAGCACAATACATCCATAGATCGAGTATGATATCGCTGTATTTGCCACACGAACTAAGCCACACTATCGCAGATTGTGCTGTGATATGATATTTAGATGTGGAAATTCCAGTACCTTAAGCCTTCGTCGCTGCTGATGCTTTCAAATCGAGCTACACTTGAAATGAATTTTACGGCGATGTATTGGCGTATTCTGTTATCTTTTTCTTCAAAAACTATGGTCACATTGATTTTTTTCATTAATAGTGCAAAAAAGTTGATGCAACCTTCGCGATTTGCTAATAATTGCGAGATATTCACTTGGACCACATATTTTCTAATACAACGCCATATTGATTCTCACTACTTTGGGGCTCCGGAAGTAAATTTGCCCGGCTTCAACTTTTATGTCAGTTGCACTATCTAGTGTATTATTAGATCTGTGATGGTAACTCTTAGAATTTCAAATCAAAGATGATCGCGTGCTCGCATTGTTCGAAAAGTTGCTCTTCAAAAAACATTATAATTTTGTATCTCTAAGGAGAAAAGTTATTTTGTTAGTAATTCGGACCTTTCCTTTTGTTATTCCGATAATAATCAGAGTGAAAAATAATGGGGAATAGTCGAAATAGAAAGAGAAAAGCTGTTAGAACTCCGCCATCAAAAATGGCAAAGAAGTTAAAACATGGCGGAAACGATGACGCAAACCCTGGACCTTCTGGAAAGAAAATAAATCATCAAACAAGGAGCATTGGCGAAATTTTTAATAATATACACACTGCAAAAGAAGGCACCGTGTTTATGGACTTGTCTTTGCTGTTTGGTGTTTTTCATGAAATTTTAAAAGCCCTGATTGCGAAAGCAGTGTGGAATCCCATGTTGACTTGAGGAAAAGGAAAGGCTATGCACATTATATTGTTCTTCAATGTAAGAATAAAGAATGTGAGTGGAAGTATAGTTTCAACACATTTAACAGTTGTTGAACAACTGGCCAATGACAACATGCTCAGCAATGCTATGCATGTTAAAGAGGAGAATGGAGCACCAGAATGTGGAATATCTTTGGATGGTACATGGCAAAAGAGAGGGCATGATATAGGAAAGATGCCGAAGACCACATATGTTGAACAAGACACTGTTGCTCTTGCTACATACTTGGCTATACTTAAATTTAATGATAAAACAACTCCTAGAATGTTTCCAAGTAAAGGGACTCAAGATTGTGATCATCATCGGATAAAGTTGTCGGCAAAGAAGAGCTCAGAGAAGGTGAAGAAGCAAAGAAAAACATTAAGAAACATTAGAAAGAATTATATTAACAATGCTAAACATAAGGAAGGAGTTACTTATGAAGCTGGCAATTTTTAGGGCTTCCAGAGGTATAATATAGGTTATGTAAACTTTAAATGCTGTTTTCTCATTTTAGGTGATTTTAGCACTTAGGAAAACTTTGTGACATCATATTATCTTTGTTATTTGTCAGAGATGCCTGAAATTTTGTATATTGAAGGCTAGTAATATTATCTAGTGCTTGACATTTTTCAAATTTTGAAATTTTGCATTGTTGATGAAATATTTACTCGTTATGTCATAAAATATGTACCAAAAATGCAAAATTACTGAAGAAAATCAAATTTTGGAATATATTTTTGTTTATAAAGAATTAATAAAAAATTGAAAAGTGTCAAGCACTAGATTATGTTCTAAGCTTTTAAAAAAAACTTTACTCATTGAATTTGGATCATTGGTTCCCAAGGTATCATGTTCACAGCGAAGTTAATTTATTTGCTAATTAGTGGCCGCCATGTTGGATAATTAGTGTAATTAGTGATTTTCTAATTTTTTTTTCCCATTAGTTAATTCTCTTCATTAAAGTCTTTCAAATACTGATATTTTCTTATAACTATCTTTAAAAATGAAAAAAATTCAATTTTTTGTATATGACCACCGTACGTCCACACAACATCTGCGCTATGACAAATCTCATGCCAATTGGAAAGATGAAACGATCGGATGTTGAGCAAGGACAGCCACAAAAAAGCCCAAAATAATTTTTTGAAAAATTCAGAACGTTGATGGTGAAACCATAGTATCTAATTTTCAGGCTACCTGACAAACATCACCGCTTTTATGTCGACGACGGCAAGCACAGAAACAAGATTGGCCATTTCTTGCAACTGTGCATGTCGTCTACGGCATTAAATCGGAAATATCGACAGCCAGTCGGAAAATTAGGATTTTTAGGTTTTTTATTTTCATGTTAAAGAAATTCCATGTTTTTTATTACAAAAATTTTCAATTAAATAATGTTGAAATTTGGGCATTTGATAGCGGCGTGGTTTTCTCCATCATTGCGATTGATTGCCAGTCGTGATGTTAGCAGGAAAACTCCCAGGAAAATGTTTTAGAAAAGGTCATAATATTGACTTTTCCATGGAAACAGGCGTTAGGCTGATGGATGCATTGCTCCAGAAGAGTGTTTAGCGTTTGCATTCTTTGTAGAGATGGTCTTTAGGGCATTAGAAGTCACGTATTTTTCAATTTCATCAAAGTATATTGTTCATTCTTGATCATTATTCAGAAGATTCTCATTAAAGTATATTGTTCATCTTGATCATTCTTCAGAGGACTCGTTAAAGTACGCTGTTCATTCTTGATCATTGTTCAGAGGATTTCATTAAAGTATGCATATTGTCCATTCTTGATCAGAAGGTTTCTACAAAGGATAATTAAAGCCAATGTCAGTTCACACTATACTTCCATAAATGAAAACATTGATAACATACTTATATTGAACATTTTATTTACTCGTAACGTAGTTCAAGGGAAGAAGGAACTGGTCGACAACAGCCACAATTCTCTTCAACCGCTGTGAACAACAACCAGTTTCTGTAATTGTAGAGTCCACGATCATGGTAAATACACCAACATTTGTTTGTTGTTTCTCAATCTCATTTGATGACTAATTGTCGCTTAAGAGAAGAATGTCCATGTCTAAAATCAAGCATAGAGGAAACAAAAGTTACTAAGACGAAAACTTTATGGAAAGGCCACACTGCACTTTGCATTAATGAACATCACATGTAGTGTCCCAATTCAATGTTTACTCAATGCAAAAGAACATGAAACAAGACATTTACCTGAACATTTTTCAAAGCACTCCAAGAGATATTTCACCTTGGAATAATTTCGACTTCGGCTAACTGTTCTGCTGTTCTTCGTGCAACTACAGACTTTCACGCACAAATGGCACGTTCTTAGTCTTAGACTATGGCCCAAGTTTCACGAACGTGTTGTATTCTGATTGGTCAGTGACTAGGCGTGTTGAAAACGTGTTGTGTTCTGATTGGTCATTTACCAGGTGTGACGTCAATTGTACATTGTGAAATTTAGAATTTGCATGATTCATCACTTAGAAGTAATTAATCCCCATAGAGCGGTAAATGCAATTTAATACAATATAAATAAAACGTATACTTCAGCTACAGCAAATAGCAAATTCCAAACATTTAAGTCTCCTTGGGGAACAACTTCAGCTGAATCATGCAAATTCTAAAGGTCCACTGATGTCAAAAATGATTTGATAAACCATCTAGATTGTATCTTCATCTCATTTTCTTATTGTATTTGTTAGCATTAACATTTGATCTCTTTTATTTAGCATTCTACAGGGTGTACATAAAAACGACGTTTGGCAATTAAACTACTGTAAAATTTCGAAACCCAATCACTGTGCTAACCTCACTAGTGCATTACATTTTCAATGGAGGAAAATCTTTTGTGCTTGCATAAACGTAGCTAACAATGTTCCATGCACCTGTGGGCTTGGCGTAGTGACAGACATTGAAATTATATAAAGGTCTTCAATGGTAAATGAAGGCTGACCAACTAGTTTTGCACACATCAAAGGAATGAACAGGATAGAAAAATATTATTGCAATGTATTTTTTTAATTTTTTCATTCTACTTTCAGCCGGTATTATTTGTTGTCCCTTTTAAAGAATTTTCAATCTCCATGCGACAATGTGAAAGTGTGTAAAATGAAAGACTATAGTCTTTGGTGTGAAAGTGTGTGAAAATGCAAAGACTATAGTTTTTGATGTGAAAGTGTATAAAAATGCAAAGAGTATAGTCTGGCATGAAAGTTTGTAAAAGTATAGTCTTTGACATGAAAGTTTGTAAAACTATAGTCTTTGGCATGAAATTGTGTAAAACTGCCTGAAATATAGTCTTTGGCATGAAAATGTGTGAAAATGCAAAGACTGTAGTAGACGGCAATGTATGCAGTTGATTACTTTCATGAACTTACCTTTAGTTTTAGGGACTATTTATATGAGCCCGATAGCCGTGATTCCGCGAACGAACATGTAACATGTAACATGTTCTTACACAAACTTTCGGCAGTTATTTCAGTAAACAGTAAAGATACAAACGATGGACATAAAAGCAGCTAATATTGGAGGCAACAATTCGCCAAGAGAAACCCGACCTTGTGCAACGAAAATTTCCGCAATGCCATTCTGTAACGGTCGTCATTTCGTTAACGTCTTTTCTGACTTCTTGAACGACTTTTTCAAAGAGCTTAGCAAAAAATAATCATGTATTTAACGTAAAGATCTTTGATAAACCAGCAATTGTCAAACCTCTGGTAAAAAAAACCCACCATGTACAACAAAAACTTCGGCAATGCCATGTTTCTTCGTCAAATTCTTTTCTGACTTCTTGAAAGACTTTTCCCGACAGCTTTGAAAAATGAATGAGGAATGAAGTATAAAGTTTGACTGAGGAAGAAGCAGCTGATATTTTAGGGTAAAACTGATATAAGTTTTGTAAAAACGTAACTCTTCAACGGCCATCTTCGTTTTTTCGAGTTTGGAAACGACTTTTTGCAACAGCTTCAAAGAAAGAATCATGTATTCAACAGGTTTAACTTGTTGTGATGTTATAAAATATTGTGAAAATGGTTTGCAAGGCGGAAAGCGAATTCTTAGTTTAAATATAATTGCCCATCATAAAACTTTTAATATGGCCATGGGTATATAATTTTATCAACAATAACGTTTCGTCTTTAGCTGAAGACATCTTCATATTACAATAGATACATGTAGGAAGTAGTAAATCCTATTCTTAGAAATTTTGTACAATACTTACAATAACGACTCTATGCGTTACCCTTCTTTGAAATAAAAAGGTTATATTACTCAATGTAATACTTTGAAACTTATAAATGAAATATTTTACGTAATACTTACGATAAAGATTGTTTCAGCAAGAAATCTCTTTACACATAGCGCGGAAAGATCGCCAAAAGTCATACGACGTATTGATCAAAATAGGTCACGTGTCAAGTGGTATAAACATTCACCAGCAAGAGCTGGGTGACGCGGTATGTGTAAATTGATCAAATCGTGCAGAGATAGCACAAAATTTAATAGCATAGTAGGTTTCGTGTGATGTATTTAAAATACGATTGCTTTCATTTCAAGTTAAATATTATGTTTTAACTTGTTAAAACCCTGTATGATGTACTATTATATAGTAGCAAATACTGACAAATTATATCTGTATATAACACATACAATAAAGAGTCCTTGAAGTTGATGCATCAGTAAATTCTTCTACTTTGTAGACATATTATATTTACATATACTGAACTATACGTATGTTATATATATACAATAAAAGTTATACAATTTCCATGCTCTGTTTTTTTTGACAGACATCCTACAAGTTTTACCTTTTAACCATTATGTGTAGAAGGAACAGTTTGTTTTGTTGTTGTCGTCGTTGAAACAGATGATACCGTTGAAGTTTGCCTGTAAAATATTTGCTGAAAGTTTAGGGAAAAATTGATAAACTATTCATGAAATAATAGGTAGTAGCATTTTCTTTCTAAAACAAGCCTAAGTTTGAGTTCTTTGTGTTGTATTATTACGAAATAAAAGATTTTTACTGTGTTTGCACAGGCTTATGCAAACCGAGGAGACCTTTGGGAGAACACGAGAGCAGATCAGTGCAAGCCCGAAACCGAAGGTAGAGTGTTGCACATGCTCAAGATTTCTCACAAACATCTCCGAGGTTTGCATAAGGCAGTGCAAACAGGAAAAATATCTTTTTAAAGAAATATCAATAATGCAAATAGACAAATTTAAAACAAACGATTTAATTTTTCCTCTAAAATGTATTCATGATTGATTTGCGAATTCTCTTTGATTGATTTGATTTGTTGGGCTCAGATCGGTTTGCAGAAGCTAATGAAAACACAGTTATAGACCAATCAGGGCATGCGCTAGATTGCTTTATGTTCTTGTTTTGACTTTCAATTTTTTCTGTCTATTCTTGCCTTACAAACATTAACACTAAAATATCGTTTAATATTCTGTATATTGAACAATAAATTACACTCAAACATGATGTAATTTATTCTTATCAATTGGTCAATCAGACCATAGGCGTCTCAAAAAATCATTTAGCTAGCTAAATAGATTAAACAAAGACATTAAACTCTCCTCATTTCATCGTAACAGACCGTGCACCGCAAACTTCTGTTTCAATGTTACGGTCTGTTGCAATGAAATGGGAGAGAGTTATCGTTGATTTATACAATTTAGCTAGCTATGTGATTTTTTTGGGCCACCTATGATCAGACCATACCGATAAACAACTATTTTCTCTTTGCATTTTTCTCTGCTCTAGGAAGTATATGTATAGGGAGGGTAGCGAGTGGAAAAACAATGGAATTTTTGCCTTGTTGGATGAGAATTTCCTTTGTAAATAAGGAAAATCCTTATTTTCAAAATCGTTCAACATTCGTGTAACGTCCAAGCGGCCATTTTGTTAGGTTACTTTAAAAAACCGATGCTCAACAGAACCTTGAAATCAACATAACTTTTTTAATACGTTATTAATATCAACTGGTACGTATAAATTGTTATTCCTTTATAGTAAATTGTCATCCATTATATAAATTATTCTGAAGGTCGTATACTGATAGAATGTTTCAACAGGATTGATGGAAATGGGGAAAGACTTATCGAACAGTTTTCTGGTTATTTTACAATTTAATTGTGTTTAAGTCATTGAACTAAATAGAACTATTTAATTCAATGTTTAAAAAATGGTTAAATGGTTATTTATTTTATGGTATAAATTTATTAAATTATTTTAGCACGTCACGTGACCTAACTTTGGTGTTTTTCAAAATGGCGGTAAATTTTGAAGCTCTTTGTAGTCGAAGACATACAAACCTTATTTATGTGAAAATGTGAGCCTTTTCATTTAGCTTTCGAAATATCAGTGATAAATATTCGCGGTGTGGAAATTGCTTTTCCGTTTAAGCCTTACGATTGTCAAATAAAGTACATGGAGAAGGTCATTCAGTGTTTGCAAGAGGTAAAAGTTTGACAATGTCGTAATTACGTAATGAATGCTGATTTATTGGAAAAAACGATTTCTGAGAAAACATTGAGTCAACAACGACCAGACTTGCATGTATTCATTCAAATTCAATGATTTCAGGGTAAGAATGGCATTCTCGAATCTCCAACTGGTACTGGTAAAACACTGTGCTTGCTCTGTGCAACATTGACTTGGCGTGACACATACAAATCACATTTGCAACTCAGCAACTGAATACCAAAGTACAACAGAAAAAAGCAAATGGCAGGTTTTATGAAAACTTAAAGGAAAACTTAGGTCAAGCCGCTATTGGTCAGATGATGATGATGGAAACCCAGGTTGGTTTTTTAGTTTGTGTTATTTTTCTTACTCTCCCAGTTTGACATATTCGTATTAAGATCTTCATGTTAAATGACCATCTAGACTGGAAGGTTTGTATTGGCACATAGAATGTGCAACTTTGAGAAAATAGTTTTACGTGTGCAGATTTTCAATCTCAGGTGTGCGGTTTACAAACTTTCTGTCTGTATGACTTTGTAAAGTTTCCACTTTGACAAATGGCTGATTGCTGAAGTTCCTGTTGTCATATTACATTGATATGTAAATATGTGTGTGTGGTAAATTACAGCCTATACAAATGGGAATTTTTGGGATAAGGTGCCTAAATAACCTCAAAGTGACCATGTATTGTGTGTAATTTGACAATGTTTACAAATAACAATTCACCTGTTTTCAGACTACGAAGTGCCAAAAATCATATATACCTCAAGAACACATTCTCAGCTTACACAGGCAGTTAAAGAACTCAAAAACAACATTTATAAGTGAGTATCAATTTTCCTGCATGCATTCTTGTCAGGCATCATATCTGAACTTCCAAATCTTGGTGCTGTTTGTTTTATTTTTAAACTATAGAATGATTCAGTCTAACTGTTGAGTTTATAAAGTAAATGGTTCGAACCCGGGAGTATTGTTACATGTTTGTAGATGTAGATCGTCCATGTTGGTAAGAAGCAGATAACAAATACGGCTAACCTGGCGTTTACTCTACATTTCACTCTGAAGATGACTACCGCAAAGGTTGTCGAAACGTCAGTCAACACCAACAAAAATAGTCTTTGTAAGGATTATACTAACCTGGATGATCTACATTTACAAACATGTTTAGTTTATGAAATGTTCATTAGTTGTTGCTTTTCTAGACCTAAAGTTTGTGTCTTGGGATCTAGATAACAACTTTGCATTCATCCACAAGTTGTACAACAAGAAACCCATTCTGCTAAGGTTAGTTAAAAGTCATTAGTCCAAGGTTGGTTATTAATTTCAGTTTACTCTCAATACTGCCATGGACATTTAATTAGCATTTATGTCTCAATTAAGATACTGTGGCCATCTGACCATTTTTTTATCAAGACACTCTGCCTGTATCCAAGAATTATGCTTAAATGTGCAACTCTCTGTATCTCTTCAAACTTTTCAGATGCAGTTGTGTCGTGCTAAAGTTGAAATCAAGAAATGCCACTACTATAATAATTTAGAAAAAGGTAAAAAGATTAAAAGAAACTATGAAAGAGTTTTTGGCTAAAAGAAACTATGTTGAACTGTGTTTTAAAATATCATCATAGTCCACAGTTGATCTTCTAGTTCAGTTGGTAGAACCATGAAGACAATGATTATCTTGTTATTATACCTGAGTACATCACAACAACGTTATGTTATTAACTATGATATTAAGGTATGAAAGAAACTAGAACTGTACTGTCTTCTTAAGTCCAGTGTGCGAATTAACGGTGTGCAATGTGCAATTTGCACATCGTTTTAGCTAAAATGAAAACAATTGCACATCACTTTTTCAAACGATTTGCAAAAAACGTCTTTATTTATTACTACCATATAAATTGAAAAAAATTTTCAAGCTTAATCTTTACTGATCTTTACTTTATGAGTGTGCTGCACGACATTAAAATCCATGTTGGCACAATGTCATCAAATTCAAAGACGTTGTCACTTTGAGACTTGGAGGTCTGTCAACAGTCAACATACATGGTGCTTATTGAGCTAAATACAACTGGAACGCTACCTTTTTATGAAGCCAAAAACTGCGGGAAATCACCTCTGCGGTGTAATGTAAGAGTAAATAAGATAACGTTCCAGTGAGGGATTTTAAACTCATTTGTCATTCCTTTAATGAAGCTCCCTACAGTTCAACTGAGATTCGGGTGTTTCGGGTAGCCTTCACTTACAACATTATTTTGATCAAACACACTCAAATTTGGAAATATGAACTTTGCAGGATAAGAATGACAGTAAAGTCTAAAGATGCTTGAATAGGATAACTGTTTGCGTTGTTGTGGCAACCATGTCTCATTTTCTTTTACACTTTTATCGTCTTGGTTTTTGGAATTCACGGTATCGCTTTTTCGGTTCAGTCAATATTTCTGATTTTTTGCTTGACGATTGTTATTATTCAAGAAGCATTTTGTTTAACAACAAAGTAATTCTTTCTATTTGAATCTATTTGAATTTCGTTTGCTCACGTGGTATGTAGGAGTGGGAACTGTTCATGATGTTGTTGAAGATATGTAAAAATAACTACATGAATCTTTCCTTTACAACGACGGAATCTGATTTCGAAAGTGAAGAGGAAGCAATCACCACAAGAGATTTGCAAGAAAATTCAAAGTGCACTCTGCCAAATTTGTATATATAGATGGAGTATTGTGAGAAGAGTACTCTAAGGATAGCTATTGACGAGGAATAGTACAAGGACCAACAGAGAATGTGGTTGATTCATCGTGAGATTGTGGAAAAGTGTGCTGTCTAATTGCAAAATTACCCGAGAAGAGAAGTTATTTTCTAGATTGGATCATAAAAATATTGTAAGGCAAGAAGAAGTTTATCTTCCAAAATTAATCAAAATTATATGACATAATGGTTCAAAGCGAGGTTCAATTTAGACGATACAAATTTCTTGGCTTATTAAATGTTATCTGTGTAGAAACTTGTAAGAAAGTAGATAATCCCTTTCTTTCATGAAGCCCATGGATACTTTTCTTCATTATGGGAGAGTCATATTGTATAAAGAGGCTCTCGTTCATCACGAGAGAGTTTGAGGAAGTTACATTGTAAAAGGTAACAAGTAAAAAATGTATAAACATGCTTAGAGTCGGTTTACGTTATGAATCAAAAAGGCAGAAATTGTTTGAAAATTTGCAATATCTTTGGATGTTCTAGTTTCCTTTTTGAGAAGAATTATGTTAAAGAAAAAAGATAAATTTTGAAAAAATGAAAATCCCGTTTTTGTTCTGTGCCTCCCGTTGCCCCGAGATATTTGAGCACTGGAATGTCTCATGTTAATTAAGGGAACCAGATAATCCTGTCAGTCTTGTAGCCCATGGATGGTTTGCACGTGATACGCGAGAAACAGTAAATGAGAGAGTTAAATCAGAAAGATATAAACCAATAAAAATTGTATAAAACATGTTTAAGGTTGTCTTAAATTATAAGTGCAAGAAAAAGGCACAGTGTCAGAAGAAGTTATTGAAACATTACTTGGTTTATTTTATGAACATTGGTTTATTTTGTAAACAAAAACATAAATTGAAAAGCAAAAAGACCTGTTTTCGGTCCATGCTTCCCGATACCCTCTTAAGCGTAAGGCACTAGAACGCCGCATGTTAACGTTTTGGTAGGAGATTTCGGCCCCTCCACGCTGTCCTACTTGGGAGATGCAATAGCAAGCTTCCGCCCATCAAACCACGAGATCACCTGCGATAGGCTTTGCTTGGGGTACGCAGGGAGAGTGCGGTCGTGACCGAAGTCTGGGCCCTAAGCCACTGCATACTATATCGCACCCAGCTTCCACTGCTAGTTAACATCTAGCGCATGCCCAGATGATTTCTCTATTATATTGTTACTAAGCGTGCAATTTACTTCAAAAGTGGTGCTAGTAGATGTAGTTGGTCGTTGCCATGACCATGAACTTTGGTGAATGGTAAAGTTGACTGCGCATGCTCATTGAGATCACGCATGCGCTGATGATTTATCTAAAAATTTATGTTAGATGGAGCTAATTACTCCATAATCGGTACTAGTACATACAGTTGGTCGTTGCCATCACCATGAACATGAAGTGTTGGTGCAGTAGACTACGCATGCTAAGATTAATTCTCAATTAATTTGGACCGAGCAAGCTCTGAAATTGTTGCTTATGAATTTGCTTAGCAATTTTCAATAAAAATTTTTTGGCACGCTGTTTGTCTTCTTAAGATTGTTTTAACAATTGCATATCAAACACATAAACACTTTGTTACGCCACTCGTAATATCTGTGACAATGTTAGAGATTTTTTTTTCTCCAAAACTTTGTATCTCCATATTTTGTGGATAAAAATCCTCTAACATTTATGACAGATTTTATAATTCAAAGATTGAAGTAGAAGAAATACTTGAAAATGAAACTTCCAACAGTGAAACAAAATCAAGAGTGACAGAGACGAAACGACGGCGCCAGCTTAAAGATAGCTTGATGAAATTGAACGTATTGAAGCACATAGTCTACGCTCGAGAGTTTTGGATGAGAACACGTTCACCTATGAAAACACCAATGATTCCAAGCATGTTGACGACGATAAAAACTCTAACGAGGAACATGCTCCAATACAAAAACAATCCGTTAATAACACAAAGTCTACTGAAGATTTGTTCAAAAGAAATATCGATGAATCACATATACAGTTTGGAAGCTCGTTGGCTCACGTGTTATATAGTAGTAAGAATTGTTCATGATGTTGTTGAAAATGTGTAAAAATAACTACCATGCTAGCGTCTGTGGGACAATACATGCACCATCGCCCCCACTGTGGGACGATACCATTGGACAACTCCCCCCCTTTCTCCTCCTGGTCTGTATTGGCGGAAATCTGACGCCATAAATCCCAACGTGGAAATCGTGACAATTTGTAGTATCTCAAGATGAATTTCCACTATTTAGGACTCTTCTTTTTCCTTTAAAATGGTCTTAACAAAATCTTATCTGCGTTACGTCGAAGCTGGAATCTTTGGCGTAGTGGGAAGTGCTAGAGCTAATGTGTGTCTTGTTCAAAGTGGCGAGAAAAGACGTGAAATTTGCCGCGCGATTGTTCCCGCACTAGAAAATGTATATATTTGGGACGCTAGACTTGGCGAAAAAGTATTAGAAGAGAATTGTTGAAACCTTAAAACAATGTTAGATTTTCCACTATTAAAATGTGTTTTTATGATATGCTTATCTAAATGTCTAGGTGAATGTCTTACAAGGTAACAAGAGCGAAGTTACATGTCTCTGCCTCAGTCCTAACTCTGAACATCTTGCTGTTGGGTGAGTAAAACAACTTATCTAATTAAATAATATAACATTTCATTATGTCTGGTAAATGATGCCGAATATTTACTTCATTGTGGCTAATCAACACTTTTAACAGTAAAAGGTATGGTTGTAAGAAACACAAGGTCAGGCAGGGGAAGGGGCTCAACCCCCCTGCTTATAAAAGCCAAATCCTGGACCTCCTAACTTATAAAAGCCAGATCTTACCCTTCACCCCTGTATTCTGAAAGATCTTGATATCCAGGAAAAAAATGTCAGTCAACCAGTACAGTATGTAATGTTAACAAAAATGAAAATCATTGGTGTACATTCCCCACAAGTCCCAAACTATTTTAATTTCTACATTTTTGTTAGACTAGATAAATTACATCCCTTTGACAACAGGTAATAAAATTTGCCAATATAAAATAATTTTCTTTGCTTTTGAAAACTGAACAGCTTTTGATCTTAATGTATGTAATAAATTTGCAGCTGCTTACAGGGGAAGAATGTAAAGCTTAACCTGCATCTATGCACCTCCACCTGCAGTTTATTTTTAAATTTTAGGTATGGCGATGGTGTCATCAGAATTTGGAATATAAATAATGGTACATCCTCAGTGACATTTAGGTACATTTCCTGTCATGGAATATATTTTTCAATTTGGTCTATGCTCAACCATTTGTTTACCATCTGTACTTCTGATTTCCAATTACTAAACGGTCCAGAACTCATTTCAAAAATTTTTCAGTAAACAAACAGTTAATATAACTCATATGACAAAAAAAAATATTTAAAATTTATTTTCTTGTAAGGTTTATCGTACAGTTGCTGCAATTGTTCAGCACGTTTTTGACTGGTAGGTTTGCTTCCCTACACTGCTTGGCAACATGGCCCAATCTTTTGCATATGTAGCAACGTCTTCCTGTTAAATATTCATAAGGAAGTTGTAGTTCATAACACTTTTTATTTGTTTGTGTCATTAGCTTATTTCTGTTAACAATAATGCATGCAACTTGAAGTTTTCAACCATCTAATCACGCTGATGTTTTATCACTAGGTCAATCAAACTTCTTCTCATACCATTAAACTCTATACAAAAAAAAAGTATATAATTGTCAATTACAATGGTCATGAAAGAAATGTTATTTCATTTTTTGTCATTACTTTTCTCGCATTCATTCATTTTGTGGCCTTTGTGGCCACAATTATAGCATCTTCCTTCATTGAAAAAAACAATGGCAATTATCAGCCTGGCATCAAAGGCAATTAGTACATGTATATACTATACCATGCCTTTAAATGAATTTTTTGCTTTGACATTGCTTTCTACATAAACAAATCGTTTGTTAGGTGCTGTTTGATTTGTTATGTGTATGATTAAATTTCAGGTTAAAAGACTCATGGTGAAAAGACTCATGGTGAAAAGATTCAGGTGAAAAGATTCAGGTGAAAAGGCTCAGGTGAAAAGACAAAAGTATCATGAGAAAGCTGATGGGCATATATCATATATGAATGAGAACAGTATTGTATACAAAGCACTGTTTACCTTCTTTATTTTTTTGGTTTTCAGAATTGGAGCCACCTCAAATAGTAGCAGATTTTTAGCACATTTTGATGCATTGATGTATTGTGTAATAATGCAAAAAACAATCATTAAACAGTATAACCATTTTTGGCTAAATATACACTTGCATTTTCGTTATCTTTCTCTTCAGTTTCCTGACCTGTTTTGAATGCAATTGAACTATTTGAGTGATTTTCAGTTTTCAAAACAAAAACAAATTTTATACACATTTGATACCAGTGTCCATTGCTTTTTCCTCATCTGTGTAATCTAGCATCTGGTGTTTTTGTATGCAAAAAACGATAAAGTGTAAATAGATATTTTGCAAGAAGGGATTTAAACCATGTAAATGAAATAATTTCATGAATAGAACTTTCATTTCAGGCAAAAAGATCGAAGACTTCTGGGGACCTTCCAAGACGATTCTTGGTGACATGAGCTTCCTAAAAAGTCTACACACTTACGATAAGGTGATCTCACTTTTTTCTAATGATGTTATCTTTGCTTACTCTTTCTGAGAGATTTCAAACCCGAAAATATCCCATAGGATAACATTGCACCAAGCATTGTGAAAACCATCCGTCAGAAGTACACCTCGAATCCGGAATTCGATCCCGATAAGATCAAGACTGCGTCCACTGCTGCCGAAGGCTTGTGTCAATGGTCATTGCGATGGATCAATATGATAAGTAAATGAAGTATTTACTTGTTATTCAATGTTCATTATAAAATAAAATCAATGCAACGCATGCGCTGATTGCATAAGCGTGTGAGCTCCGTTCGATCTGAGCTCAATCAATCAAATCAATCAAAGAGAATTTTGCAAATGGACCATGAATTTTCAAATCTTTTAATTCGTTCAACACTCCTTCCATTCTCTATATAGTAATCACATACATCACATTATTTAACTCAAGGCCGGATTTAAGGTGCGTGGAGGTCTGGTTGTTAGCCTTCTCAGGATATGTACGTCAATTGGAGGTGGGGCAATATATTAATATATTCAGCTATACTTGGCTATTATCTTTTGAAAACAATTTCAGTTTCAAAAGAAACCAGCCTGGCATAGCTGAATATATAAATATGGTCCTCTCTATTAACGTTCGATAACCCTGTGAACATAATTACTTAACATGTGATTTAAGACTTTTAACGAGTATACTAATAAATATCAACAAATACTGCATACACTAGAGTCTATTATAAAATAGCCCATTAAAAACCTGTGCTCCGATTGGTTGAATTCTCCTCAAATTCATGGTTTGTCGGATTTCATTTGACAGATAACGGAAATGTCTCATTTTCTACAGTTCTACTTAAGAATTTATATTTCGATTTCGAGTTTGTGGCGTGTGTTTGGCAGTGAATGGGAAAAATTCTACGTTTCAAGGGAAGGTGGGAAACATGTCAGGGGAAAAGCGATCCTAGGAGACGTGCCCACCTCCCCGCGCCTCCCCTTAAAATCTCGCCTTGATTAAAATATAAAATAACTTCAGCAGAAACTGTTAATATTTAAGATCACATCGTACCTGATACAACACCAAAACAATCAAAATTATCGGAACCAAGGAACTTCCAATTTTAGCCTGTGAAAAAGAGCAAATTTACGATGATTCCATGATAAAGATACTTGGTCACATATAACTTTAAATGAGTATCTTCTGAGACAGTCTCATCTCATCGTAAAACAATGACGAAAAATCACTATTAGTTCAAAAATAAAACGAACATCTAGCAGTAAAAAATTATGTCTCTTACAATGTATCTCCATGGATCTTTTTAATGTATCTTTAATTTCAAAATGTATCCTAATGTATGTTAAAGTTCTTACACAATGTATGCTGATGTATGTTAATGTATCTTACATAATGCATGTTAATGTCTCAATGTATCTAAATGAATTTTATAAATTATCATAGCGTATTTCAAAATTGCTTTTAGTTGTATCTTTATGGATCGTTAAACGATCTAGTGTTTAACATGTACCTTGATGTATTTACCTTAAAGTTGCTCATAAAATGCACAACCGAGTTGTGATTTGAGTTTCTGTAATTCATTTCATATTAAAGTAAATGGTTTGAACCCGGGAGTATCGTTACATGTTTGTAAATGTAGATCGTCCAGGTTGGTATAGTCCTGAGAAGGACTGTTTTTGTTGTTGTAGACTGACGTTTCGACAACCTTAGCGGTAGTCATCTTCGGAGTCAAAAGTCAGAGTCAAATTCATTTTGACTCTGAAGATGACTACCGCTAAGGTTGTCGAAACTTCAGTCAACAACAACGAAAACAGTCCTTCTCAGGACTTTACCAACCTGGACGATCTACATTTACAAACAAGCCATTTCATATTAAATAATATAATCTCATACCTTTGCACATGTCAGGTAAATTTTCGACAAGAGAAAGCTCCACAAATCCTGCAAACAAATTATTCCTGCGGCGACAATGCAAATATGTGGCATCCATAAAAACTTAAATCTCAACGTAGTTACGGCCATAAAGGTAAAGAAGAATGTTTGTACATGATGATAAACGACTTCAGGACGTCTTTTCAACGAAGTATGAACATTTTTCCACCATGAAATAAAATCATTACCACTAAAAAAGAAATGTAGTATGTTGTTTTTTTTTTTCAAGTGAGAAAAATTATCGGTATTTAACCCTCACTATAGCCCTTTCTATCCCTACAAGTACAGTCTATATGTTTTGTATAGTACCAGCATTAAAGGCAGTCGATATGAACAAGGTGATAACTAGTGATATACTGACATCGATATCTGCGTACCGTCTCCAAAACAGAATAACGCCATTGGTATTTTTCGTTCTCATTGCTCATAATACCGACATTTAAACATTGCATCGAAATAGAAATACAATTGAAATTAATCATAGTTTAACAATACTAAATATATATTACCTTAACAATTTTTGTTAAATTAATACTACTTTAAACTTTTTAGTTCCACATGATATCAATTTCCATTGACAATTGGGTTGTGTTGTGAAATATGGCTGCAGTGTAAATAACCGCTTTGAATTTTATATTTTTTTATGAAATGAACAGTCAATGGTGAGCATAAATTGGCATACTTTATGATGCTTAAGTTTTGTAAAATGGCATAAAATATCGGTATTGGCACAATATCGGCATTTAAATATCTGCTAATTGTTATAACGCTAAATATGTATATTGGTGCATCACTAGTGATAACACTTTAACATTTCTCTGAACCCAAGAATACCAGCCATGGACAATACCAACAAGTCATTATGTACTTGTAATCAAAGCTCCAGGTACTGAAACATAAATTCCCTCTTTGTTTTACAAATCAATGTTCAAAATTGCAAATGATCAACGATAAATTTCAAATGTTAAAATCATGATCATGTTTTAATCGAGTAAGAACTAGTCAGAATGTAACAAAAATACAGGTATACCTCCATTCTTCAAGAACACAAACAGCCAGTAATGTAAAACCAAAGACCACAGCAAATACATAACAAGGAAAGACCACATCCTCAGTCAAATGCCAGTATGTGTCCACAGGTAGCATACGAAATGACATCTTACATAAGTACAGCATAGCATCAAAATCTCTTTACAACTGACAAAAAACACAGTTGGTTAAGATGGTTGTATATGATACAAACAAGGTTTGCTGGACACATTTTTTTAGCAATCAAGCCAACTTTGTCTCTCATTATCTAAACACAAGTAGAGATGGATTTACTATCAAAGTTGCAGTAGGGTCATACCCATCTTATCAATAGCAACACACTCAAAGTTGCTTTCAAAATCAAATCTAAACCAAAGCATGCCCTATACAAATTCCTCTTGGATCAACCTCTGGCTTATACATCCAGGAGTCAATATCATTTAGTCATATTTTAAAACCCTCCTTAAGGTTTCTCAAAACAATGATAAAGTCATAAAAACCAATGAAATGAAACATTTGCAAGTTGTAAATATACAATAATGTAACAGAATGCAATAACAGTGCCTGCCATAACTCAATGTAAATTTTAAGTAGATTTTTCTTTGTCTTTGGTGACCCAATTTACAATTCAGCATTTGCATGACATTGCCAAAATTATGAACACTTTCAAAAGTACCATGTTTTTGGCTATGTGCATGTGTGCAACCAGGCAATGATTCAACAAAAAAAATATCTAACAAATTGAAAAATATAAGTCAATTGATTTCATCAACTTTTGGTTCAAAATGTATTTGTGCTGAAGCTAACAATCAACAAAATTGAGGAAATTTTTTAAGCATATTAATAATAAGTAATTGCATCGTTTTGAAAACATGGACTTCTAAGTTCTTCTCATCCTTCAGACTCATGCTGTTTTGATTTGATAGTTAAAAACACAAGAAACCATGCTATTACCTACGTGCAAATTTATTCATCATTTTAACTCATACCTTGCTAACTTTTGAAATAACCAATTATGATGCAACTGTTAACACCAATCATTTAATGATCATGTCATTCATGAACTGGAGAACAAAGACAAACAACAGGGAACCAATGATTACAAAGGACATATTTCATAACTAAAATGAAAGTATTCACATCATTTTGTTGATAAGATAAATGCTGATAATCATGATATATGTTTATGTTTCAAAACACATTTATGAATGGCGAGTAATACCTTCTTCAACTTATGAAGTAACCATCCTTGCTCTAAATTGCTTTTGTTAAAGCATTCACCCCCTCCTGACTCTGTCATAAAATAACCACCCCTCCTACCAGGTGCTTCTGTAAAAGTTTTCTTTCCATGAAATCTTTTCAATTTTTTGCCACTTCAGCAATGCATTTTTGTAACGTTTGTTTCTTCTGCAATTTGTCAGCTGCATGTTTCACAATGAAAACTAGATGCGAACTTTTACTGTCAAGCAGATGAATTTTTATGATATTTCAAAGAAACCAACAACAAGTTCACTGTCAAAATTTGAAATTATGTTGAAATCAAGTAATTTCCATTTGCAGCCATCATCTTTTTAATCTGTATGCAAATCAAATGAAATCTCCATTTGAATTTAATGACAACACAACAATGAACAAATGGTCAAATTATTAACAAGCATTTGTTAACTCAATACACATTGTTTAATGTATCAATGCTCATATGTAATTCATAGCTTTAATGGAAAGTCATGTACATTTAGAAATCTCGACGAATCGGTCAATTTGACAGTTTCCTCAACTCAATGCTCAACTCCATCCTCTCTGTCATTAAAATTAAACCAAGAACAAGTACACCCCCCCCCCTCTCCCTCACCTGAATATGATAAAGTATGAGATACTTTGTGTCGTTCTTCTTGCATACTAACTAATCATGACACAGTCTTGATTGTCATTCAACTCAATAAATGTTGAAAAACACAGTGCAAGAGTGTGTAAAGACGACATTTAAATGTAAAAAAGATCTCCCGATCATGATACGGGGATTTCCGGCTGCTAGACTAGGCCTACCACGCATGCGCCATATTTCCGCCAAAACTTGAAATGTGATACAAAACATTCAAAACCTACGGTGAACGTTGAATATTTACTTGGCACTTGGTGTGTATGATTTTAAAGAGCAATAAACGTCTGAATTCAAGTTTAAAAAATTGAAACATTTGGAAACGTTCTACATCAAACAAAGTTTTATCGACAATTTCAAGTTGCTTCGTCTCTGGATTGAAGTAGGTTGCAATGATGAAACGTATTTAATTTGAACGATGGAACTTTACTTTTTAATTATATTAGTTCAATGTTGTTATCTTCATTAAATTTTTTTTACATGATGTACTTTAACTGTATTTGAGTGATTTCACTACATATCAGATTATGAAATATAATTGAAACCTTTAGATATTCTCCATCATTTATAAGGAATCAAATATGTAGAAACATGATACATTAGAAGTTTTTAAAGGTTATTATGACATCATCTATGCACAGCTTATTTACTGTGAATGCTCGTTTTAACGCTGCGGCTCTTATTAGTTCCCTTATGTTCGCCGTCCATAAGCGGCGGTAAAACAAACACTGTACTAAAAAAATATAAAAGCTCATATTGTGTGACAATTTATGCGGGTTGGGGCAAGATTGATAATTGAAGGAGAAGGTATTTATATATTGGTATGTTTTAATCTTTTGTTTAATCCATACCCACAATTGATTTCAATAGAAGCTACTAAGGTAGGACATGCATATATGAGTATTGTTAGATTTAGAGGTTTTACCGAACATCAGATAGAATCATAAAGGAGTTTGACAACATAACGATTGACAATATATTTTAACATAACATGTGCTCTCTTCTATATGGCAGAACAACAACGATATTACGTAACAGTAGTCACGTGGACTCGTAATATACATAAATGATTATTATAAATATGTTTCCCTTCTAACACTCCCACTTAATAATCATAGTATATTTAACAAATTTAACTAATAGTGTTCATAGATAACATAGTTCTCAAACTTCCATAAGTCCCAGTTTGCTTCTACATTTTTCAAAATTAACTTTTGTTAATCCTTTAGTCATTACATCCGCTAACATATCTTCAGTTCTACAATACTTGATAGTAATGTTCTTTTTCTCAACTTGCTCTCTGACGTAATGATACGATATATCGATATGCTTTGTTCTATTATGAAATTTTGGATTCTTAGTTAATTCAATCGTTCCTTGATTATCTTCATATAGGATGGTGGGGCAATCTTGTTTCTTTGAAATATTTTCCAGCAATCTTCTTAACCAAATCCCTTCCTGGCTAGTAGTACTCAGAGCAATGTACTCCGCCTCCGTTGTCGATCTTGCTACACATCCTTGACGTTTACTACACCAACTTACTGTGTTACCTTGTACTTGAAAACGTATCCTGTTGTTGAACGTCGAGTTGTAATGTCTCCTCCCAATCTGCATCCGAATATCCTGTCAAAATCGTGCTTGCATTTTTAGCAGTATAAACCAAGCCATAATTCAAAGTTCCTTTAATGTAACGAAATACTCGCTTCACTCCTTTCCAATGCTGTATACTAGGATTAGACATAAACTGAGACAGTATGCTGACGGCTGTGGACAAATCTGGTCTACTGATTGTTGCTGCGTACGTTAAACAACCAATTGCCTTTTGATAGGTTCGTCTATCAAATGATTCATTTTCATCTGACAATTTTTCATACTTCTTTCCTGTTTCCAAGGGTGTTGAAACAGACTTACAATTCTCCATCTCAAACTTCTTGAGCACACCTTCTAAATAATTTGTTTGAGTAATAGACATTGTTCGAGATCCTCGATTTCTTAAAATTGTCATTCCAAGGATGTGGTGCAGCTCTCCTAAATCTTCAATTTGAAATTTCATTGCCATCGCTTTCTTTTCTTGTTGCAACATCTTAACATCATTTGAAAAGAACATCATATCATCAACATATATCGCTACAATTACGAACTTAATTGTACGATCTTTAGACTTCACTGATTTGATGTAGATGCAGGGATCAGCGGTGCATTTCGTATAATCATTGGATAACAGATAAGTGTTAATCGCGTTATTCCAACATCTCGCTGCTTGTTTTAGCCCATATATGCTTTTCTTTAATCTACAAACGTAATCTGGTCGTTCTTTATCAACAAATCCATTGGGTTGTTTCATATAAATCTCCTCTTCCAGATTTCCTTGTAAGAATGCAGTTTTAACATCGACTTGGTGGACTTCCCAGTCACAAATGGTGGCAACTGCAAGTAACGATCTTATCGAACTATATCTTACAACAGGTGCGAACACTTCTTCATAATCTATACCTGGTGATTGAGTGTAGCCTTGTGCTACCAGTCTACCTTTAAATCTTTGGACTGTTCCATCAGATTTTCTTTTGACTTTAAACACCCACTTACTACCAATCACATTTTTCTTTTCGGGTGGTGGTACAAGATCCCACGTATCATTCTCGATTAATGATTTGTATTCCAACTCTGTAGCTTTCTTCCATTCGTTACTGTTCTTTCCATTCCATGCTTCAGCGATAGCACTTGGCTCATAAATATCTGCGGTTAAATCTTCTCTGCAACTATATAATTCCTCATCAAATCTTTGTGGTGGTCGCCTTTCACGTCGTGGATTGATATTTTCCACATCTCTTAGAAAGTTATCTTCATACGTGGCTCCCACTGGACGATTACATGGTATTGGCACATTGTCTTCAGGATGATCCACTTCATTTGCAATTTCTCCCGTATGGTTTTCTGTATTGATAATTGCCTCGATTTCAGTAGTCTTATTAGTTGTGAGAGGAACATCTTTAACAAACTTATGGAATACACTCTCACGAAAGACGACATCCCGACTTCGGATAAACTTTTGACTGAGCACATCAAACAATTTGTAGCCTTTCGTCCCTTCAGGATATCCGATGAAGATACACTTCTTTGATTTCTCTGAAAATTTCTTTCGTTGACTTGCAGGCACGTGGGCGTAAACTAGGCATCCAAATACTCTCAGATTAGAAACATCTGGTTTCTTATTGAACAAGCATTCAAACGGTGTAACTCCATTAAGTGATACCGTCGGACTTCGATTTCTCAGATAGACAGCTGTATTCACTGCTTCTGCCCAAAATTGTAACGGCATATTACTGTGTGATAACATTGATCTGGCTGATTCAACAAGTGTCCGATTCATTCGTTCCGATACACCATTCTGTGCGGGATTATACGGCACAGTAAGTTGATGTGTAATTCCTTTCTGCTTAAGAAATTCTTTAAATTCTTTGGAACAATATTCCCCACCATTGTCTGTCCGTAAAACTTTAACTGAACAACCAGTGATGTTTAAAACCATTGCATTAAATACTTTAAACTTCTCCAATACTTCATGTTTGTTCTTAATGAAATAAACATAAGTGTACCTTGAAAAATCATCAATAAAAAGAACAAAATACTTTGAACCACCAAGTGAATTTGTTGACATCGGTCCACAAACGTCACTGTGCACCAATTCAAACGGTTTAATTGCACGCTTTGCTTCCTTTTGGGATACTTGGATTTATGATGCTTACCCATAATGCATCCCTCACATGGAGATTCTTCCTTAGGCGTAGTATCCATGCCAATAACCATATTATCATTCAGCAGTTTTGAAACATTGTTCATTCCAAGGTGACCAAAACGATAATGCCATAACATTAATTTATCATCTATTGCAACATTCACATAGTTACCTTCAATGATTTTCAATACATACAGTTTTTCCAGCATTATACCACTTGCCAACAACTTTTTACCTCTAAAGATTTCACATTGATCATCTTTGAAAGTAACACACGCTCCAAGCTTTATCATGGCTCTTACAGAAAGCAAATTCCTACCTAGATCTGGTACATACAACACATCTCGCAAACTTATCTTCTGAGGTCTTTCATTTGCATCAGCAATAATACGGCAAACCCCTTTACCATATGCAAGAATACTTCTATTATCTCCAAGATTAACAATTGATGGATTTGAAAATTGAACATATTCAATCAAATTGCTCTTATTATAGGTCATGTGCTGTGTGGCACCTGAGTCGATAATCCAGCTGTTATTATTCCATGAACTTGAGGTATACAATGCTTCGTCTTCCACCATATTATCATCATCTTCTTTCTCTACACACAGATTCACCTTTCTTTCTTTCATTACTTTTCTTGTTCTTGTCGTCGAGGACCTTTTTCTTTGGACAGTCACGAGCAAAATGCCCTCTTTCATGACAGTTGTGACACTTCCCTTTAAATACATATTGTTGCTTTCCTTTTCTCATATTTCTTCCAGCAGCAAATGCTCCTTCAGGATCCTTTCCGTCTTGTCGTCGATCAACATCATTTAACAACATGTTTTTCACTTTGTCGTAAGATAAGGAGTCATCACCTATTGCATCCAGGGCTGTAATCAAGGGTTTGAACTCTTCAGGCAAACTCGCTAAGAGTGTCATTGCCAGTTCTTTGTCATCAACTTCTACCCCATTTCTTTTAGCTGGTCATGCAATGTTCTTAAGTGACTAATATGCTCCAACATGCTTTCTCCTGAACGATAACGGCAAGCGTAGTATTGTTGTCTCAATCTCACTTTCTGTAACAGAGATTCTCTAGCAAATTGCTTCTTTAGAGCGTCCCATGCTTCTTTTGCAGTTGTGGTATGGCGTACATGAATTTGATATTCTGGTTCGATAGCCAGACAGATGTGAGTCCATGCCTTCTTCGCATTACGCGCAAAACTCTGACGAACTTCGGCACTTTCCGACGTAAGTTGAGCAGTACCCTCAGCATGTTCAAACAGATCAAGGCTTTCTAAGTATAAACGCATGTTAAAAGACCAGGTCCGATAGTTCGACCCATTTAACTTCGCAAATTTGAACGAATTCAATTCAGCCATATTGACTTTATATTCGACCGCAAAATACTTATAGAAATATTTTATAAAATCGTCGACTTGTTCGATTCACATGTAGACCATAGCATTCTGGGCCCATAACCTGTTAGATTTAGAGGTTTTACCGAACATCAGATAGAATCATAAAGGAGTTTGACAACATAACGATTGACAATATATTTTAACATAACATGTGCTCTCTTCTATATGGCAGAACAACAACGATATTACGTAACAGTAGTCACGTGGACTCGTAATATACATAAATGATTATTATAAATATGTTTCCCTTCTAACAAGTATTTGCCCCCCCCCCCCCAAAAAGAGAAGTAATTGTGATTCAGTTCTTTATCCTGTGATGTAATTCTAACTTTTCTTTTTAGTTGGAGGTCACAGCTGTAGACACTGTCCAATGCTTGTTTGTACGAATCCTTGGGAATGTCCACGTTGTGGTCGAAAGTACAGTAGTGAAGACTATCTAAATGTTCACATGAAAAATGAATGCGGAAAAAATCCACCATTAAAACGACATGTGAGGGTTCAGACAGGAGAGAAACCTTATCATTGCAAACATTGTGGTAAAACATTTTGACAGCTTTCTAAATTGAATAAACATGTTAGGATACATACTGGAGACAAACCTTACCAATGTGAAAATTGTGGTAAAAGATTTACACAGCTTGGTACCTTAAAATGTCATTGTATGATACATACAGGAGAGAAACCTTATAAATGTGAACATTGTGGTAAAAGATTTACACAGCTTGGTAACTTAAAACGTCATGGTATGATACATACAGGAGAGAAACCTTATAAATGTGAACATTGTGGTAAAACATTTTCACAGAATTGTGATTTGAATAAACACCTTAGGATACATACAGGAGAGAAACCTTATAAATGTGAACATTGTGGTAAAACATTTACCCACAATAGTGCCTTGAATAAACACCTTAGGATACATACAGGAGAGAAACCTTATCAATGTGAACATTGTGGTAAAACATTTACCCACAATAGTGCCTTGAATAGACACGTTAGGATACATACAGGAGAGAAACCTTATGAATGTGAAGATTGTGGTAAAACATTTTCACAGAATTGTGATTTGAATAAACACCTTAGGATACATACAGGAGAGAAACCTTATAAATGTGAACATTGTGGTAAAACATTTACCCACAATAGTGCCTTGAATAAACACCTTAGGATACATACAGGAGAGAAACCTTATAAATGTGAACATTGTGGTAAAAGATTTACACAGCTTGGTAACTTAAAACGTCATGGTATGATACATACAGGAGAGAAACCTTATAAATGTGAACATTGTGGTAAAACATTTTCACAGAATTGTGATTTGAATAAACACCTTAGGATACATACAGGAGAGAAACCTTATAAATGTGAACATTGTGGTAAAACATTTACCCACAATAGTGCCTTGAATAAACACCTTAGGATACATACAGGAGAGAAACCTTATCAATGTGAACATTGTGGTAAAACATTTACCCACAATAGTGCCTTGAATAGACACGTTAGGATACATACAGGAGAGAAACCTTATCAATGTCAACACTGTGGTAAAACATTTACACAGCTTTGTAACTTAAAAAGTCACGTAATGATACATACTGGAGAGAAACCTTATCAATGTGAACATTGTGGTAAAAGATTTAATAAGTCTAATAGTTTTAAAAGACACATGAGGATACACACAAGAAAAACCTTATCAATGTGAACATTTTGGTAAAACGCTTAATAAGAAGAGTAACTTGAAACAACACGGTAAGATCTATGCTCGTAAGTAACATTTATGATATTAATACTGTGGCAAGGGATTTACAAAGGATTGATTGAGAGTAAGGCTGACAAGAAGGAGGCCTTGGCCCTTCTAATCTTGTGAAGGACTGCCATCATGAAAAAATGAAATCCTTAGAGAAATTATGATGGAGGTAATCAGTGACGAAATTAGCCTGATCTTTTACTCCCACAATTCAAATATTTCGATGTCTTTACAAAATTGGTTCATTTTATTGTCTTCCGGTGATTGAACACAAAAATATTTACATTGTAGCAGTGAAAACGTGCTGGCTTTGCTATTGGGGTCACGTTTTCATCCCACCATGTAATTTAATATTATATAAATAACTATTTTATATAAATCCCTCATTACTTGTAATTTACTACTGTCTGGTGAAACCTTGAGAGTCAAGACGAAACGTTACGCTAATGAATAAATATTTCTTTTTTATACATTATTTTTGTATTGAATGGCTCTTTTAAGAGCACTTTGCTGTGCGAAGCTCGTTGTTCATGGGATTTTGAATTGCCCGATATCATAAATAAACGCTAGGATGATTGGTATTCGGGACTTCCACCGCATGAACAACTGTTTCTGCCGTTCCCTTTCATGCCTTTGGCCATGCAAGCAAAGTTGAGGTCAGCAGCAGTATATTCAGTTGTTGAGCAGGAGAATGAAATAACCGAACGATTGGTATGTGCAATATCCAGGTTGACAAAACGGGATCTGTCAATACCTCGCTTGGAATTGGTTGCTGTACACATGGCCGTTAACTTGCTATCGAATGTAAAGTGTGCCATTAGTGAAGGAGTCGTAACCTCTGTCCATTGCTGGTTGGATTCCACAGTAAAACTTTACTGGATCAACCGTTGTGGGAAGTATCGCCAATTTACAATTGTAAAACTGTTAATGTACCATGTACGCCCCATGTAAAATTAAAGGTAGAGCAGGAGATAAAGCCTAAGAAAAGTGTACACGTAGTGGCTGCAGAAGTTCAACTGACCGTCTTTATGAAAGTTGGAATGAGTTACCCGAGAAAGAGGCTAGTTATGCATCCTTATAATTTGTGCACAGCGATTTTCTGTTTTGTTATGTAGAGATTTCTATGTTACGTCAATCTTTTTTCCCTGTAGTAAACCGCGTTTTAAGTAACTGTAAATTTTATATAATCACTTTCATTTTTTCTTTTAAACCCTATTTTATTAAAAATTCCTTTTAGAATAGTTCTGGCTCCGAATCTCAATCGGAAAAATGACGATAACAACGAAATCTAACTCGACCGTTGCGCTAAAACGAGCTGTCCCATTTGGTTTTCCTTACGGGGTATCTATAACACACTGACTGTAAAGCAGAAGATTGATATCTGGACTGTGTTAAATGTTGTCAAAGAAAATATTGAGAGAAGCTTCCGTTAAACAGGTGCGTAAAATTTAGGGAAGTGTGTTCGTTTATCTCAATAACGTTTGCATAATTTTTTAGTGTGTTAATTTTTCGTTTGAAAATTCGCACCCATCTTGCATTCTCTCTAGATCAGGCTAGGAGAGGTTTGCACTTCTCCCTTATTCCTTTCCTGTTTATTGTCCTTATCATGCATACAAACTAAGTAAAAAGACGAGGTTAGGAAAGGTGTGCACTTCTCCAAAACCCGTCCCTATTGGTTGTCCTTACAATGCATACAAACTAAATAAAAAGACGAGGCTAGGAAAGGTGTGCACTTCTCTCCTAAACTCGTCCCTAAGTGTTGTCCTTGCCATGCATACAAACTAAGTAAAAAGACGAGGCTTGGAGAGGTTTGCACTTCTCTCCTAAACCCGTCCCTATGTGTTGTCCTTGCCATACATACAAACTAAATAAAAGACGAGGTTAGGAAAGGTGCACTTCTCTCCTAAACTCTTCCCTGTGTGTTGTCCTTACCATGCATACAAACTAAGTAAAAAGACGAGGGTAGGAAAGGTGTGCAGTTCCTTCCTAAACCCGTCCCTGTGTGTTGTCCTTACCATGCATACAAACTAAGTAAAAAGACGAGGTTAGGAGAGATGTGCACTTCTCAAAGTAAAGATTTTTTCATGTTTCATATGTATTAAAAGAATTGCATAAAATCATTAAAAATATGCACACCATATTGTTTTGTTATTATATTACTATGATTACACAGCTGAAAGTTTCAAGCAGTTATGAAAAAAATAGCTGTCTTATACTTATTTACCATATTGTTATTTAGATATTACATGAAGCAGATTTAGATGGAGACGATCAACTATCTTTTGCCGAATTCGAAAACGTCATGTCTAAAGCTTTAGATTTTCTTAGGTGAGTTTATTGATTTTACATCCACTTTAACTTGTGTTATACACTAGCTGCTCATTTCTGTAAAATTTTCCATGCAATAGTCATTTAATTATTTTAATATTAGTAATTGTAGTATAGATAGCTATACTACGTTGTTTGACTATACTTATCTTCATTTGATATGATTCAATGATTTCAATTGGATGTGAAATGTAGCAAGCCAGTCTATTCTTTTACTGTTTGTAAGTTGAAAATAATTTTATTCCCCAAATAAGCATCCAAATGAATAGAAGTGAATAATTTTGCAAGTTTAAAGCATTTCCATAGTCTAATACTCATTTCGGACTTGTAAATTCTCTTTTTTAGAGTATTTCGTATTCGATTGTAATTTCAGCAGAATCATGGATGTTTAAAAACATTGAATATGGTTGATTCAAAAGGTGCTTTACAGTACAATGTATCATATAATAACTTCTACTTTGAACATTTTAGCATGATCTAATTAATGGCTAATGGAAACAGCAAAGCATAATTATTTAACATTTATAAAATATTACTCGTACATAACTGTATTACTGTTGCAGGTAGCGAACCTGCAACAGTAACCTGCAACGCGTGTTTATATAACTCTACAGAATATTGGAAATGTTTTTCTATTTCTTAAATGTAACATATTCATTCAACAAGAACATTTCAAACTGTTTTAATCTTTGCTACTAGCTTGCTAGTCTGATGTTATAACAAAAGGTGCTAAACTACTCATATCAATTTTTCACCGCCAGCAATATAAGTTTATATGAGACCCAGAATGTAGCGTTATATGAACTGAGACATTGTCTTGTGCACATTGAATTATCATTTAATACTTTATAACGCTATTATTCCTATGAAGAAGTAGTTCTCAAATTCTTATATTATCATTCTAATGATATACATCAATAAAACTGCAACGCAAATCCGCGCAAATAATTTTTATTTATCTACAAAGTTAGCCTTGAGTAATCACTTCTTCACTTTTTGAGCAGTACCAATATTACAATTGTTTACCTTAAAATAAAACAAACAAAGCTACATATTGAAGAATGAAACGAAAGGTTGATGAAATTAAAAATAAAATATCAACGTCAAGCTGAAAAGCAAACTGCAATACTACATGAACGTGAGAGTGAAGAAGTCTTATTATTGGTCACATGGTGTAAGGATGGTCACATGGTGTAAGGTTGGTCACATGGTGTAAGGTTGTTCATATGGTGTAAGATTGGTCATATGGTGTAAGGTTGGTCATATTGTGTAAGGTTGGTAATATGGTGTAAGGTTGGTCACATGGTGTTAAGGTTGGTCATATGGTATAAAGTTGGTCATATGGTGTAAGGTTGGAAAAAAAAAACATCACAAACCACTCAAGAAACCACTCAAGTAACGATAATAATAATTAATAATAAAACGTTTATAATAATAAACGTTTAAATAATAAACGTTTATAAATAATAATAAACGTTTATATATAAATAAACGTTTATATAAATAAACGTTTATATATAAATAAACGTTTAAATAATAAACGTTTATAAATAATAATAAACGTTTATATATAAATAAACGTTTTTTTTGTTTTGAAGCACTCAAACACAGCTCTCTGAGTTAAACATTTTGCGTACTTTAGAATAATACATTTGCGCATTTCAACAGGGTTTTGTTTTCCTTTTATAAAATGTCCAAATCGTGCGAATTGGAACGTTTCTTTTCAACTTTATATCTAACATGGTCGACATGCACATTTTTCGCCACTGGAATTGTGTATGATTCTTTGCCTCCACAAAGAAAAACAACTTTCATTTCTTTTTTTTTTACTTGACAGCATGTACAGGTTGTTTTGAAATCTGACCATTTTATTCTTGGTGACGAATGTGATGGACAATATCCACTACATCCTTTTGATATAACTCTTTGCAATCCACAGTTCCTTGTTCGGATTTCACCGGCTATAGGTCGAGTTGAACATGACTGATGTCCATTTGCAAGACGGTTACAGATGAATAAAGAAAAAAACAACCAACTGAAATCTCCTAATGCTCAACATTGCTTCTCTTCAAATTTTCTATATAGAAAGACAAAAATAGGTAATTGTTACTATAATTTAAAGAAGCTAGCATGAAATATATATACTTTGTACTAAAATACTTCTTTCCCCGTTGAAGTAAATATATGTGGAACGCTAACTCCTATAATTTTGTCCCGTGATTGACGGAAGCCAAAATACATCTAAAATTTGTCAAACTTCCCTTGAAATAATGCGTGATTTTTCGGCGGCCAATATTTGTTTTGCTTCTTGGCGTTAGAAAAACGTGAAAAAATGATTTGGTGTCGAGTTTTTCTCACATTTTGTGTTTTAAAATTGCATCTGACAGAATTAGTTCATGCCACAGCAAGATATTTTCGAGGAGAAACATATTCAGCAAGAATTTTTTCATATAACAACATCAAAAACACAATAACAATAAGGTTATTGATTTATCACAGTGAACCTTAAACCTTTTAATTTTAAAGCAAAAAGCCTTCGTGCAGAAAAAAGATTTCGCTACGACACAGTGTTGGGTGTTTTTAAGTTGTTTTTTTAAAATCTGACCATGTTAGTTCAGTGAAAATAACAAAGGTATATTATAAGTCTATGCGATATTTCCCGTTAATTAAGCCTAACTTAAAATATACGTCCCATGTCCTTTAATGATTGTGTACACATAACTATAAAATTTCTCAAATTGTCTAGTTACACTCAGACAAGAGTTTGCGCACCGAATTGAAGTTCAATAAGCTTTGATTATTCAATCTGGAATTTGTTGAGATTTACGTCATTTTTATGCTTCAGTCAACGCCGTAACTATGGGTATTTTTTCTGTCTAAATCATTGTCTAAACCCAAAAAGCTTGAAAAAAGTTTTAGTACAAGAAAATATTGGACTTAAATTGGACAAAATATGATAAATCGACAGTTGTTTTAAAACTCCGAAATTTGATGAAGCAACATTCCAAGTTGCGAGGCACAAACTCTAAAACAGTTTTAGTACAATTTGCATTATAGTGCCAAAGTAATCAGATCACTGGAGCCAATTAGTCTTTTAGTAAGTGGATTTTAAGGAATATATGCACGGATCATCTTTTCAGAAAGATGTGCAGTACATAGAATACCCAAGACTAATGTTTACTTGTTTTCATCTGGTCTTTTGTTTTGGTCGTGACAAAATAGTTTTAGTCATTTGATCATGTTGTTGATGGTAATTTGAGGTAATCATGAGCTCTTTAAGAAAATAAATTTCACGGCACCGTTATATAAATCTTGTTTGCATTTCCAAAGCTGAACGTTCAGTGAATTCACTTTAACTTGATAATCTGGGACAATACGGCTATTGGAAAAAACAATTGTTGATGCAATGTATTGGCAACTTGTAAATACATCACACGATACGACAAAATTTAAAATACTAGTCCAAAATCCGTAAAACCAAGATTGCTAATGTTTACATCAAAATCTTACAGAAAGGCTGAAAAGTATTACACGAAAACACACATCATCGGGGATCAGCATTCTATAAATCAACTACCTTCACAGCCATTCCAAATGTGTATGCAGAACTGGTTTCATAACTTTTATTCACTCTTTTCCTTTAAAGTATATTTAAATGAGACCACTGAATCAGACCATGCAGGAAAGCACGTGCCGCAGACGCACAGAAGTGAAACGTGCTGCGTGCATCTGCCCCATTGAGTTCTATATGACCTGGAGTGGAGGGGAAAAGGGGCCTGGACCATTGAGTTCTATAATAACTGGAGGGGCTAACTTTACTGGGGTCGGCGTTAGATCATAGGTGAGATATGCACATATACGAAACTGCGCTTAATTGCGGTCAGCAGTAACAATCCACCCAGAACTCTTTAAGATTGCGCGCTTTCACCGCGAATTTTTAAAAACAACAATGGACTCGTGCTGTTCTTCGATTAAAATGTTTTCATGGCAGAAAGACATATGGGAAAATTTTGAGGAATACAAAAAAGACACGCGCTCGGGATGGAGATGTGTGAGTTCAAATGCACTTTTCGGTAAGTATGTAATCATTGTAATGTCTACAATAATCACATAACTTCACGTCAGAATTCATACAATATATTATATTTAATCGTGCCGTCCGAGATTTCGATTGTTGCGATTATATAAAGCATGAATGAACAAATGATACACTTTTCATTGCTAATTATTATTGTTGTTTATTATCAATAATTCTGCAATTTGAGAGATTAATACTGATCAAAGGGCTCATATTTTCAAGGCAAAACCATTAAAGAGGTGATGAATTCTGGAAAGTCTTTGTCAAGGGTGCAATGGAGCCTTTCCAATCCAGATGGAATTTCATACGCCTTTGATGGAATTCCATTTATTTGTATTGGAACATTGAATTATCATTGTCATCAAGGTGAAGATATTGATAAAAGTACGAAAATAAAAGAGCAAAGGAAACAGATGAAAATGAGGTACTTACAACTCTATATCGTCACTTTTACTACACACATTTTCACAAATTTACCAGTGACAGCCCTGGTTCTTTGTTCTAACATATTTTTGTCGTTTGTTTTTTTAGGGTCACGATCACACGTTTAGAAAACGGAAAAAACATTTTCAACCTACCAAAAAAATTGGATGTCCGAGCAAAGTATATATGTCACGGATTTTAAATTCCCACAGTACAAGGTAAGATAAAATTCGGTTCATATACTTAAGTCAAACTGATGTCTAGTTTTCAACAGCAAACTTAAAATTTCTGAAGTATTAAATCCCACGTTCTTTAATGTAATATGACAATTTAGGTTGAGGTTTCCTCTGGTGCTATAAAACCACGAAGAAAAATGCAAGAAAGAACATCCTTACTGAAAACGCGTTGAAATCGTGGGAAAATCTGATTATTGAAGATACGTTTCTCTTGAAGCTTCCAAGTATGGATAGTCATAAATATCATGTGACGGAAGGAGAGGTAAAATCTTCACTAATTAAGATAAAAAAAACGGCTACATTTTTAGTAAACAAAATATACCCAAATTTCCAATAAACACAGGTAGCAGGTTTGAGAGAGCCAATAGATGCACAAGTAGTGCAAAAAAATAAAAGAAATGCAAGTCATAGGTGTCCGCAGTGTTGCCGAAGTACGTCGGCATTTGGAAAAGTTTGTAAATGGGCATTTATTCAATAGTAAAGATTTGCCAGCTGAGTCAAGCCGCCGTTATTATCCAACAGACGTCGATATAAGGAACATCTTAAATGCAACCCGATCTGGAAAACAAAGATCTCCAGATGACCAATTAAATTTGGAGACAAAATTATCTGAGTGGCATGAGTTACATCCCGAAGACTTTATCTTTTACAGGGTAATGTATCATTGTCTACCTTGCGCTAACAAAACTTGCCATATTAACTCCAGTTGTATAATTTTTACTTATTTAACAGCCATTGACGGCGGAAGATGAAAAACACGTAAAAAGCACTTTTTTTATTTGTGTATCAAGCGAAGTGGATGAAGCGCCTATTATTATTGTACGGGCAGGAGATGTGTCTCATGGATGCTACATACAGAACATGCAGGTAAAGAGATGTGATGCAAATACTATTCAAGCAGGAAAAAACTGTGAACACATTTTCCATTGTGATAGGTACGCCTTGCCACTCTTCTTTTTATGCGTCAGATCAAATGTTGGATACATTGTCGTCGCAGTTTTTATTCCAGAAAATGAAGACACTGGCTCAATATCCGAGGTACTCCGAATATTGAGCAGGGAAATCCAGTGGAACCCCAGAAACATGATGGTGGACTTCTCACTGGCAGAAATTTCCGCGATTGAAGTGTTTTCCTAGTAAGAAAGAATAGCCATATATATGACAAAACACAATCATTGGTGGACATAAGGAACTCATTCAAATAAAAACACTTACTGCCATGTTAATGAATTCGTTGTACTCATGAAAGAGCGACGTGTGATTGTGTAGTTATCTAAAATAAAATAATTTTGCACTGTCAATCATAAAATGTTACCCCCCTAGTTTTACAAATTTTTAAAAACATTTTCTTTCTAATTGTTAAGAAACGCATGTCCACGTGTGCGATTTTCACCGCGAAAAAGCCTGGGGTGAATGGTTATCTAAAAGTAGTAATGGTGTGAGTATGTATAAAGATGAAGTGTTGAGGCACTTGCGAAACATCGCCCAGAGTGAAAACCAAGCCACTCTTGATGAGAACATCCAGGCACTCAAAAAAAGCAGGCCATGGAAGGAATCAGTCCAACTACAAAACTATTTTTTTAGACTTTTGGGGTTTATACTTAGAGGTAAGACTCACAATACCAAGAAGGAACAATAAATTATGCTCCCAGGAAAACACACATGCTTATATGCCCTTCAGACGTACATTGTCTATTATGTTATAAATATAGTTATGAATGTATTTACCACCATACTTAAATTAAAGTATTTGTTGCATTATTACTGACTTTATGCTTTAGAAATGGGTTCGCTTTTTTCGAGATGAACATCTTCGTATTGCAATTTATACAAACAATGGTATCGAAAGACAAAATAACTGGCTCAAGCACTCATATCTCGAAAGTAGACGAAATAACTCGGTGTCTGATCTGGTTGACGTAATAATCAACCATTTTTTACCTGATAGTTACAAGAAGTAAGTGATGGTACAATATCCGCTCCTTGAGAATTTGTACAACTTGATTATGATCGTCTTCTTTAAAATTTTGTAAGTTTTCTCATGTACGTATGGTAATTTTACATAGATACAAAGAGCAAAACATTCGATGTACGTCATCATATCGAGGCTACGATGATCGTGTTCCAAAGTATCTCCACGACCGACCCAGAGGTGTTGTTCAACATATCATCAGTAGAATCGACTCTGGCATCCAGATTTCAAACATTAAAAAAGAGACTCCAAAGCTTTTCATCGTACAAGGAGCAGAATGCGCATACCAAGTAAGGCTTGGCTCAGACGAAGAGTTACCATCGTGTCAGTGTCTCGACTTTCGAACAAAGAAACTTCTCTGCAAGCACATATGCGCAGTTGTTCAACAGCCAGACATAGGGTGGGAATCATTGGGCAGAAAATTCGACAAGTACCCCTGTTTACTTTGGATAAAGTGATAACTCAACGGTCTTCCTCTTCCGCTACAAAACCATCGTCAAATTCAGAATACACACCTGAGCAACACATAATAGAGAAAAGGATAGTGATCAGGTAATACATGTCAGCAAATCAAATAATAGAAACCTTTCTTACCGGAGAAAGTCTAACATACGTAAGCAATGCATCCAATCATTGAAGAGTCTTCAAGATGAACTGTATGTGGTTACAGATAGGAACGTTCTGAGTAAAGCCCTGGTTATGCTTGACGAAATAATTGCGTACACAAGGAAGAATCATCCTAATGAAGAGGGTGTATCGTTGAAAGACAAGTCTTTGTCACCTAAAAAAAAACAGGTGATAAAAAAACACAGGCTCCAAAAGCAGACAAAAACTCGCCAGTTAAAGCAGAGAGCGAAAAAAAAAATTAGTAAAAGAGTTGGTGCAGTTGCTGAAGCTAGGAGCAAAACAATTCTAATAGATGATGATGGTGGAATAAAAGAGGAAAGAAAGAGGAATATACACAGTGAGTTATCACATGGAAAAAAAGTAAAAAAACAAAGAAGGGATTTTTCAGAAGAAACAATCAATCCTCATGACTGCTGGGTAAAGATCAACGGCATTGGATTGACGTATCGGCAAAAGAAATATTGGCGAGTAATTGCGGATGGCTAACTGACGACCATGTTGATGCTGCACAACATCTCATCAAAAACATGGAAACAAATGTTGGTGGCCTTAATTCCATTGTGACAATGACTTACTCCAGTAGATTCGCGCTCCCCCATGAGCAAAATCAAACCATTCAATGCCATAATACTGGTTTACACTGGGTCACGTCAAGCTCCATCACAGGAAAAGTCATTGTCTATGAAAGTCTAAACACCAGCTTGAATGCTTCTTTGAGACGGCAAATCATTAATTTGTACAAAGGACTTTGTCTTGACGATGGCTCACTTGACGTTACGGTGGTACTTCAACAGCGTCAGAAGGGAGGATCTGACTGTGGCCTATTTAGCATAGCAAATGCAGTCGCACTTGCTCAGGGGATAGACCCTTGCAAGATTTCGTGGTTACAGCAAGATATGCGTACCCATTTGATGAAATGTTTCAAGCAAAAGAAATTGGAAATGTTTCCACATCGTGTGAATTCTGCAGTTTGTACACTAAGTCATTACGTCATCAGTGTATACTGTGTTTGTTTTCGCATATCCCTGGAGCTGAAATGGTTTACTGCAATAACTGTAAGAATTGGTATCATCATCAACCTCCTTACAATTGCATCAAACTTTCTGTAAAGCAAAGTACAGCATTAGTAACAGATAAACCATTCTTATGTTCATATTGTGAAGTATCTTGCTAAATTTTCTAAAGAGGAGCTCTTCCTTTTCTTTCTGAATTGTTTCACAACAGTTTATTAAATCTTAAGAATTACAAATTTTTATAAGTAATGCAGTATGTGACTATCTGTAAATTTCATTAAGATCCCTGTTCAAGGAGATGCTTAGCTGTGTAAATATTGTGCACATATAAAATAATTTGACAAGTTCAGCTCTTTCTTCTAATATATGTATGGAACAAGTTAAATAATCATGTAGGTTAGTAACTATTAAAGAACATTTTTTAACACATATTAGCAAAATGACATCATAAACAGTAACATCTCATAAGAAATCGTGCATCTAAGTTTCCCAGATTCCTGACTTTAGACATATCTTTGAACTGCAAAGGTGTAATAGGCTGTGTAGCCAAATACATGAACAAATTGAAAACAGTTTGCGGGATTAGGTGAAAACTAAGGTGTTTGCAATTTGCAATATATACCATACAGTTCATCAAGATTACAATCTTTTTCACTATGGACAACTTGTTAGTTTGATAACTAGTGTTTATGCAAAAATAACTCAAATTTCTGTTTTTTTATTACCATCTGTTGCACAGAAGGGTTAATGATTAATGATGTACTGCTCCTTTGAAAATATTAATATATATTAATATAAATATCATAATCTCATGTATATTGGTGTCATACAATTAATATAAACGTCATAACTTCATAAGGAATTTCCTAACAAATTTGTAATTTTAAAAATTAACAAATTATATAACCTGTTAGAGCTAAACCATTGTTGTTTGGTTTATGTAATATCATGATTCTTACATGCCAGTTTATACTTTTGGAAAACCTCTTAAAACTTTATATCAAATGATCATAGCAAGCCTCTTGTAAACAATCCAAAATTAATGAACAGAGGAAGTTAAGAAGTTTGATGCATAATTTAGAAAAACATGGCACTAGAATAACTAAAATTTAATATAACAAACATTTTGAAATCAGCAAATCGTGAGAATAATGATTGCAATGAAAAATGTTTCATTGCAAAATAAGGTTTATTTCCATATGTGGGTTGAAATTATCTCGATTCCCAATGTTATTCAACCATACTTTTGTCTTTCAGATAGATGTTATTGTAAACAAGATAAAATTTCGTAAACCAACCTTGTAGTTCAAGAACAATCTTTGAATTCGATCATGGTTTAAATTTGTGTTGCGACATATATATATATGTACGAGAAAACCAATAAATATAATACAATATACAAAACGGTACAAAAAACCGAATAATCCACGGACGCATAACGCTTATTCGCGATTTACATGGAAAGAGTCACTGTGGAATACCGCAGACCGCAATTAAGCGCAGTTTCGTATATGTGCATATCTCACCTATGATCTAACGCCGACCAGAGCCCAGGGTTGCCAGTTTGGCCTTTTATCGGCCAAATAACTGAAATTTGGCCTTTTTGAAACCTTTTTGGCCGGGAAAAATAAAGCTAGCCGGCCAAATCGATTTTGGCCTATTTTGGCCTTTTCAAATTTTGATGTCATGAAATTTTATTATTAATTATATTACTCGTAATTGACTGAGAATGACGTATCAGATGAGTACTGTTGTGGTTGTACCCAGTTCTTATGCTCTTCCTCGGCCTGATTTGTTATTCAATATTCAGCTCTGTTGCATTTTCACATGAAAATATGTTTAATTGTGTTGCATGATACACTCATAGTTTTCTAATTAATGTTTAATGTCATTCTTGCGCAAAATAACTTGTTTCCTATTTCACGAAACACGCCAGAATAAAGCAAGAGTTAAGAATTCATATCAGCCTTTTCGCGTTATATTCTTTCGCGGACCGTTGGGCTTTAGGGGAAATTTTAGCTCAAATACAACCCAAATTTTCCCAGCAATTAATATCATAACTTTAATTAACAGAAAATTTGCATCTCTACTCTAGGGCAGCTCTTGGTTCTTCTCTTCACAAAGTTCTTACACTTCTGTCTCTAATATGTGTTTCCTTCTTATTATCGTAATTCTCAATCGGTAGTTCTGCTGTTCAATAGTTCAATGTTCGATGCTAGTTAATGGGGTATCACGTGCTAATTCACGTGCAGTATTCGTGAAACATATCAATATATCATATTTCAAGAACCATCAAGCCGTTACAAACCGAGCAGGGCGGGGCGGGGCGGGCGGGGCGCCGGGGGCGGGCGGCGGCGCCCTCCGCGGGGCGGAGTTGGGCGTCAGTGGTGTTGACGGCCGTTTCAAGCCGTTAAGAGCGACGCAATTTTCTTCATCTTTCGACGACATAGCTCTTTTTAAATCTTCTAATTGAAGACGAAGAGAAGCTGACTTCATCATCTCTTTTTCCAAATGTTGTTGTAACGATCTACAGGAAAGATGACCGAAGGAAAAATCAGGGCAAAATAGTGTATATTCGAATGGAATGTTAATATTAAACGAAGGACGATAATACAACCTGTTACGTTCTTCAACTTCATCTTTTCTTAACATCATCGATACAATCGCCTGTTTTAATTCCTCTTCAACAATAAAAAATCACGTATTTATTGATATTCATGAAATTATAATTATTCACACTTACAATGATTCAGTTCACATGATGAAATTTGACCGATGCCTCCAAACAAGCAAAGCAACTACGATACAAATAGTAAAATCCAATTGCACTAAATATTTCTATATTTAAAACTAACTCTACCTGCTAATAGCCCATTTATAGTTTGAGAACCTGAGGCAAAGTGCCTCTCCCGTTCTAAAACATTTTTCCAAAAGATATAAGAAATAAAAACATTTAAATACGTGAATAGAAAAAACACACAAACCTGAAGTCATTTCTTTGCCTGATGGATATTCCTCTGATGGCTAAAGAACGAAAACATACCAAATATAACGAACTAAATATAACAAAGATATTTACAGATGGCTTTCTACCCTACCCTCCCTAAAAAAGATAAAAGCATTTCATAATTAACTAACATTCATACAACCATCACCCATGGTTCTGACCAATGAAGATCCTGAGTAATCATTAATTTCTATGCTACCATCACGTGTGGCACATATCGCTGCAACAGTTGCCTCTATTGCTAAACTTGCATCATTCTCGACGTCTTCATCAGTGTAAATACTGAAAACAACATAAATTACCACCTCAGTTAAAATGGTCAACTCGTTAGAAATTCTTGTCGATAAAATAATGAAGTATCTTCTAAATGTCGCGACGTCTCAGGTGCAACAGTAAATCGCTCATTTTCATCTGACATAGCTAGACCCTAACTCCTTTATCGTCATCGGGGCAAACAACGGGAATTAGAGATACACCGCTGTTCATATCAACAAGGGCTCAAACACTTCCTCCGACAAGAGCGATGAGTCAGTGTAACGCCCTGATTGCAAAGATGTTGTCAAAGAATGATTTTTCAAATCATTCGCAGTTTTAAACTCGTCTTTAAGATGCAGAACTTCCTGGCTTTTCTTTGTTAATCGAGCCACTTGTTCATCTGTTTCATTCTCCTTGTTCTCAACGTTGGATTTCGCCATTGTGGAAGAAAGACTTGAATTCTCAGAATTTGAACAATAAGCCAACTGAGAGTTCTTTGGCACTTCAAGAAAATCGTCAGGCCTTTTAGTAAAAGCATGGTTACCACGAGCATGTACCTGAGAATCAGTATTACGTTGTAATATATCGTATGCCGCTCGGGTAAAACTCGTGGAACTATCGTGAGCAGTCGTATTCGTGGAAGAACTACCATGAGAACTGACAGTACAAGTTCCTTCTTCCGTCTCTGTGAATTCAACATTTTCAATTTGCGCAATGTTTGCTTTCTTTTTTTTACGTTTTGTCTTTTCTTTTCCTGAAACACAAAAGAAAGATAACAGTTACAACTTAATAAAGACGCGTGGGGATAAATGACTACGCATTGTTGAAGTATGATAAAGAATAAATGAGGATGCGCGGTTAAGGGATGATAAGGGATGAATAAAAAACAGGTATAGTTAAGGGATAAATGAAGACATGTAATAATGGGATAATAAAGGTTAAGGAGAACACATGGTTGGGGGATTACAAGGAATAAATGACATGTGTGGTTAAGGAATGATAAGATTAGCGATATATGAGATGAATGGTAGGGATAGTTAGGGATAAAAGCGATTATAGATTCATTTTGACTCTGAAGATGACTTCATATAGCACGTTTTAAGGGCATTATTTATACGTTGTATATTCAATCGGTTTCATAAATATGTATTTCCTAGGTGAAAGTGTGTCAAAAAGCGCTCAAATACTGGCATTTTGTCAATTCTATTATCTGAATCAGTAATAATCTCAAGGATGTCTGTTCCATCTTGCTTTTTGCAGTTTCCATTTCTACCTTCAATGCTGCTTCGTAAAAGTAATCTTATATAGGCAGCTGTGAACTGTTGGGCTGTTGGGTTATTGTTAAATCCTCCTGCTGATCGAATTGCCCCAAAAAATAGCTCTAAGTGATCTTGGCTGAACTTGTATGTTAGTATGTATTTCATTGGTGCATTTTTTCTTTCAACCAGGTCAGAGAAAATTTGCTTGATGTTTGTTATTGCCACCAAAGTCCCACAAATCCTGTCTTTCGGCGAGTGTTGTACAGCAGATTACCAGATACATCTCAGATTTATAATGTAGTTATAAGCTTCTGCTAAAAATGCCTCCCAAGTTTCTTTGTTGCTTTTCGAAGAGCAGCCTTATAACCTTTGGCACATGGGTTTCGAGAGTTAAGAATGTCGAACAGATGATCTATGATGCGAATAAAGTAGACAGTGGCTTCCGATCCTTGAAATTGTGGAAGTTTAAGAGTGTTTGTGCAGTATTCTATTGCATCAGAAACACTGGAACTTAGTGTTTGGGCAGCCAAATTTACTTTCATTTTCTGCTGCCACCATTTTATATGTGCCTCCTTCAACTTGTTTCCAAGTCTCAAGCCTTCGTTATCTTGGAGCTTTGTAATTCTGTAATATACTCCCAACATATTTTTGACCATCACCATCAACTAATATTTTGCCATCTCCCAGGGTGTTCCTAACGAGCTTGATCATGTGGCAAATATCGAGGAACACATAAACTCTCCTGTTTTATCTGAAGGATGGATGAAATATGGATGTAGTTGAGGTGGTGTCATACTTGCTCCAAGAGCTCGTAACATAGCGAAATGGCAGGATGGCCCATCACATACAAAGAAATCACATCAACACCGATATCGTGAAGTTTCTTGATGCACAGCTCAACCAAATTTGCGCGCTCTTCACCGCTCTGTCCATCGATAAAGAAGTAGGCTACTGGAACTTTCCACGTTTGTTTCAAGCAAACTACCATAAAAACTAGAGCGTCCTTTGCAACGGGAGAAGAATCATCAGCTTCATCGTCGTTTCCGAGATCAACATAGCCACGAAATTTCTTGCCATCCCATGATACATGTTTTTTAATAGCCATTTCATCGATCATTAAGGAACACTCTAACTTCTCTTGATTTCTTACTTTCAAGGCAAGTGCTTCAAATGATGGCTGTGTAAATCCTGCTTCAGTAGGGACCTTCGTATACCATTTACGAATTTGTGTTGGATGAGGTAAAGCTAAATTGAATGTTTTGCCCACAAAATCGTAAGCTTTCGACGAATAAAACTGAAGAGTTAATGCAAATGACTTAAGTTCTGGTGAGTACTTGCATCCTTGGTGTGTCTTTGACATCATTTTTTTGTACAGCTCTGTTGGAAGACCAGCTATATTTCTTTCGAGCATTTCTTCGCAAGACGAGGAAATCAGATTCTTTTCTTTTAGCTGCTTTATAACTGACGTCAGTGAGGTAACTTTTTTGTTAAGGCGTCTTGCTTTCTGTTGGGTAGACTTAAGTTTCTTTTTAAGTTTTGAAACCTTTTGCTGATGAATATTCTTCATTTCTTCTATTTCATGGTCGTCAAGCATTGTCTTCTTCTCAGGAGGATCGTCGTCATCGTCACTCTCGACAGTGGTAATTAGCGCTCGCTTTCTTGTCGTGGTGGTCTAACAGATTTAAATGTTTTCTGAATACGTTGGTGAAATTTTTTGATCTTGCAGACAGTCAAACTGATCTTAATTGGTTTTATCATGTTGATGTACGATGCATGCATATCGTGTAGCAGGCAGAACTAATTTTAGCTACAGTGTGCAACTCAGTGTGAACAATTACATGTATATAGTTATGCAACTTTTATATAATCATTTTTTTCCAAACTTTGTTCCTATAAACTATTATACTAAATATTTCTTTAGTTGTTGTTCACCTTTTTCATATGTTGTGGAAAGAGTTTAAAACGAGTTGGAACAGCATCTCTTTGTAACTTAACAACTTTTCCAGATCTGTCAAAACAGCTTTCCAGAAAGTGATCTGAACACAGCCTGCTCGTCGAAATATCAAAGCTAATAGAAATATCAAAGCTAATAGCATATAGTTCAAAAAAGGATTATCGATCTTAAAGGATTATCTAAAAAATGCCAGACAATCGTGGCACTCAATGCTGCGCATACGGCTGTACAAAACGCAAGAAAAAAGTGAATGAGGAAGACGATGAGCTCAATCGGAGCAGTAGCGAAGGGCCATCTGACGACGAAACCTCCATTAAAAGACAGTTTCCACGGACGTTTCATCGGTAAGCTCTTTAACGTTCACAAGAATAGCACTGACAAAGTTAATTTTTGGGAGGGCAATTACTTAATTATCTTTCTGATCTTAATTACCTTATATGCACACAAATTTACATAGAATAATTGTAATGAGGGAGGGAGGTGTCCCCACACCTCCCTACAACGGTGTTTATGCATGTAGTGCACTTTTTTCTACATTTGTACTTGATAAACGGTAAAAATAGCCACGATTTTTTTACTTTTGACAAGATTCCCTGCTGATCTTGAAAGAAGAAAGGTATGGATTAAAAATATACACAGAGAACGTTGGACACCTAGCTCGACGAGCAGGCTGTGTTCAGATCACTTTCTGGAAAGCTGTTTTGACAGATCTGGAAAAGTTGTTAAGTTACAAAGAGATGCTGTTCCAACTCGTTTTAAACTCTTTCCACAACATATGAAAAAGGTGAACAACAACTAAAGAAATATTTAGTATAATAGTTTATAGGAACAAAGTTTGGAAAAAAATGATTATATAAAAGTTGCATAACTATATACATGTAATTGTTCACACTGAGTTGCACACTGTAGCTAAAATTAGTTCTGCCTGCTACACGATATGCATGCATCGTACATCAACATGATAAAACCAATTAAGATCAGTTTGACTGTCTGCAAGATCAAAAATTTCACCAACGTATTCAGAAAACATTTAAATCTGTTAGACCACCACGACAAGAAAGCGAGCGCTAATTACCACTGTCGAGAGTGACGATGACGACGATCCTCCTGAGAAGAAGACAATGCTTGACGACCATGAAATAGAAGAAATGAAGAATATTCATCAGCAAAAGGTTTCAAAACTTAAAAGAAACTTAAGTCTACCCAACAGAAAGCAAGACGCCTTAACAAAAGTTACCTCACTGACGTCCGTTATAAAGCAGCTAAAGAAAAGAATCTGATTTCCTCGTCTTGCGAAGAAATGCTCGAAAGAAATATAGCTGGTCTTCCAACAGAGCTGTACAAAAATGATGTCAAAGAACACCAAGGATGCAAGTACTCACCAGAACTTAAGTCATTTGCATTAACTCTTCAGTTTTATTCGTCGAAAGCTTACGATTTTGTGCGCAAAACATTCAATTTAGCTTTACCTCATCCAACACAAATTCGTAAATGGTATACGAAGGTCCCTGCTGAAGCAGGATTTACAAGCCATCATTTGAAGCACTTGCCTTGAAAGTAAGAAATCAAGAGAAGTTAGAGTGTTCCTTAATGATCGATGAAATGGCTATTAAAAAACATGTATCATGGGATGGCAAGAAATTTCGTGGCTATGTTGATCTCGGAAACGACGATGAAGCTGATGATTCTTCTCCCGTTGCAAAGGACGCTCTAGTTTTATGGTAGTTTGCTTGAAACAAACGTGGAAAGTTCCAGTAGCCTACTTCTTTATCGATGGACAGAGCGGTGAAGAGCGCGCAAATTTGGTTGAGCTGTGCATCAAGAAACTTCACCATATCGGTGTTGATGTGATTTCTTTTGTATGTGATGGGCCATCCTGCCATTTCGCTATGTTACGAGCTCTTGGAGCAAGTATGACACCACCTCAACTACATCCATATTTCATCCATCCTTCAGATAAAAACAGGAGAGTTTATGTGTTCCTCGATATTTGCCACATGATCAAGCTCGTTAGGACACGCTGGGAGATGGCAAAATATTAGTTGATGGTGAAAAATATGTTGGGATATTACAGAATTACAAAGCTCCAAGATAACGAAGGCTTGAGACTTGGAAACAAGTTGAAGGAGGCACATATAAAATGGTGGCAGCAGAAAATGAAAGTAAATTTGGCTGCCCAAACACTAAGTTCCAGTGTTTCTGATGCAATAGAATACTGCACAAACACTCTTAAACTTCCACAATTTCAAGGATCGGAAGCCACTGTCTACTTTATTCGCATCATAGATCATCTGTTCGACATTCTTAACTCTCGAAACCCATGTGCCAAAGGTTATAAGGCTGCTCTTGAAAAAGCAACAAAGAAACTTGGGAGGCATTTTTAGCAGAAGCTTATAACTACATTATAAATCTGCGAGATGTATCTGGTAATCTGCTGTACAACGAAAGACAGGATTTGTGGGACTTTGGTGGCAATAACAAACATCAAGCAAATTTTCTCTGACCTGGTTGAAAGAAAAAATGCACCAATGAAATACATACTAACATACAAGTTCAGCCAAGATCACTTAGAGCTATTTTTGGGGCAATTCGATCAGCAGGAGGATTTAACAATAACCCAACAGCCCAACAGTTCACAGCTGCCTATAAAAGATTACTTTTCTGAAGCAGCATTGAAGGTAGAAATGGAAACTGCAAAAGCAAGATGGAACAGACATCCTTGAGATTATTACTGATTCAGATAATAGAATTGACAAAATGATAAATATAAATGATGTTGCACTCATTAGGAAATATGATCTGGAAAAAGTGTTTCTGAGTCAACAAGAAGAAAATTTCTCTAATGTGCCCAACATTCCTGTTGTCTCAGAATTTAAGACAGCTGCTATATCATATATAGCAGGCTTTGTTGTGAAGATGATTACAAGAAAATTACCTGTTCTATTTGCTGTGGTGCACTTGGTTCAAGTCAACAATCTGCAGAATCTGATTTCCTGTCCTTGAAAGACAAAGGTGGTTTGATAAAACCAACAAAAGTGTCATTGACATATGTATTGAAACTGAAAATATTTTCAGCAATGCTGTCTTCAACAGATGGGCATCTACCACAAAGCAGAGGCTCTACCTAATGCTATCGCATACTTCGGTCTTAAGTAGCACAAATATGGCAACTTCTTTTGAGGAACTAAATGAACACATGTTTGATACAACTGTCACTGACAACCATACTCACAAACTCATTAAAGCCATCTCAACATGTTATAGCAAGATCCGATTTTACCACTTAAGGAAGTGTTATACAGAGAAGTTGTACAATAACAAAGTCAGGAAGAAACTAAGTAAGTTGGTATTATTTAAACATCAATGACATTTAAACTATCAATTTTGTATATACATAATTAGATGTATTTAACTGGTTTAAAGAAATACTCAATACATCTAATAGCTACATATTTAACGCAAAGTATAATGTAATTTTGACGGTATAATCAAACAGAATAATATATTGAAAAAGATTTCATACCGCTCATCGTTATGCTTGTTGTACATCAATCAGCACAATACATCCATAGATCGAGTATGATATCGCTGTATTTGCCACACGAACTAAGCCACACTATCGCAGATTGTGCTGTGATATGATATTTAGATGTGGAAATTCCAGTACCTTAAGCCTTCGTCGCTGCTGATGCTTTCAAATCGAGCTACACTTGAAATGAATTTTACGGCGATGTATTGGCGTATTCTGTTATCGTTTTCTTCAAAAACTATGGTCACATTGATTTTTTTCATTAATAGTGCAAAAAAGTTGATGCAACCTTCGCGATTTGCTAATAATTGCGAGATATTCACTTGGACCACATATTTTCTAATACAACGCCATATTGATTCTCACTACTTTGGGGCTCCGGAAGTAAATTTGCCCGCTTCAACTTTTATGTCAGTTGCACTATCTAGTGTATTATTAGATCTGTGATGGTAACTCTTAGAATTTCAAATCAAAGATGATCGCGTGCTCGCATTGTTCGAAAAGTTGCTCTTCAAAAACATTATAATTTTGTATCTCTAAGGAGAAAGTTATTTTGTTAGTATTTCGGACCTTTCCTTTGTTATTCCGATAATAATCAGAGTGAAAATAATGGGGAATAGTCGAAATAGAAAGAGAAAAGCTGTTAGAACTCCGCCATCAAAATGGCAAAGAAGTTAAAACATGGCGGAAACGATGACGCAAACCCTGGACCTTCTGGAAAGAAAATAAATCATCAAACAAGGAGCATGGCGAAATTTTAATAATATACACACTGCAAAAGAAGGCACCGTGTTTATGGACTTGTCTTTGCTGGTTTGTTTTCATGAAATTTTAAAAGCCCTGATTGCGAAAGCAGTGTTTTGACTTGAGGAAAGGAAAGGCTATGCACATTATATTGTTCTTCAATGTAAGAATAAAGAATGTGAGTGGAAGTATAGTTTCAACACATTTAACAGTTGTTGAACAACTCAATGACAACATGCTCAGCAATGCTATGCATAAAGAGGAGAATGGAGCACCAGAATGTGGAATATCTTTGGATGGTACATGGCAAAAGAGGGGCATGATATAGGAAAGATGCCGAAGACCACATATGTTGAACAAGACACTGTTGCTCTTGCTACATACTTGGCTATACTTAAATTTAATGATAAAACAACTCCTGGAATGTTTCCAAGTAAAGGGGCTCAAGATTGTGATCATCATCGGATAAAGTTGTCGGCAAAGAAGAGCTCAGAGAAGGTGAAGAAGCAAAAAACATTAAGAAACATTAGAAAGAATTATATTAACAATGCTAAACATAAGGAAGGAGTTACTTATGAAACTGGCAATTTTAGGGCTTCAAGAGGTATAATATAGGTTATGTAAACTTTAAATGCTGTTTTCTCATTTTAGGTGATTTTAGCACTTAGGAAAACTTTGTGACATCATATTATCTTTGTTATTTGTCAGAGATGCCTGAAATTTTGTATATTGAAGGCTAGTAATATTATCTAGTGCTTGACATTTTCAAATTTTGAAATTTTGCATTGTTGATGAAATATTTACTGTTATGTCATAAAATATGTACCAAAAATGCAAAATTACTCAAGAAAATCAAATTTTGGAATATATTTTTGTTTATAAAGAATTAATAAAAAATTGAAAAGTGTCAAGCACTAGATTATGTTCTAAGCTTTTAAAAAAACTTTACTCATTGAATTTGGATCATTGGTTCCCAAGGTATCATGTTCACAGCGAAGTTAATTTATTGGCTAATTAGTGGCCGCCATGTTGGATAATTAGTGTAATTAGCGATTTTCTAATTTTTTTTTCCATTAGTTAATTCTCTTCATTAAAGTCTTTCAAATACTGATATTTTCTTATAATTATCTTTAAAAATGAAAAAAATTCAATTTTTTGTATATGACCACCGTACGTCCACACAACATCTGCGCTATGACAAATCTCATGCCAATTGGAAAGATGAAACGATCGGATGTTGAGCAAGGACAGCCACAAAAAAGCCCAAAATAATAGTATCTAATTTTCAGGCTACCTGACAAACATCACCGCTTTTATGTCGACGACGGCAAGCACAGAAACAAGATTGGCCATTTCTTGCAACTGTGCATGTCGTCTACGGCATTAAATCGGAAATATCGACAGCCAGTCGGAAAATTAGGATTTTTAGGTTTTTTATTTTCATGTTAAAGAAATTCCATGTTTTATTACAAAATTTTCAATTAAATAATGTTGAAATTTGGGCATTTGATAGGCGTGGTTTTCTCCATCATTGCGATTGATTGCCAGTCGTGATGTTAGCAGGAAAACTCCCAGGAAAATGTTTTAGAAAAGGTCATAATATTGACTTTTCCATGGAAACAGGCGTTAGGCTGATGGATGCATTGCTCCAGAAGAGTGTTTAGCGTTTGCATTCTTTGTAGAGATGGTCTTTAGGGCATTAGAAGTCACGTATTTTTCAATTTCATCAAAGTATATTGTTCATTCTTGATCATTATTCAGAAGATTCTCATTAAAGTATATTGTTCATCTTGATCATTCTTCAGAGGACTCGTTAAAGTACGCTGTTCATTCTTGATCATTGTTCAGAGGATTTCATTAAAGTACGTATATTGTCCATTCTTGATCAGAAGGTTTCTACAAAGGATAATTAAAGCCAATGTCAGTTCACACTATACTTCCATAAATGAAAAACATTGATAACATACTTTCATTGAACATTTTATTTACTCGTAATGTAGTTCAAGGGAAGAAGGAACTGGTCGACAACAGCCACAATTCTCTTCAACCGCTGTGAACAACAACCAGTTTCTGTAATTGTAGAGTCCACGATCATGGTAAATACACCAACATTTGTTTGTTGTTTCTCAATCTCATTTGATGACTAATTGTCGCTTAAGAGAAGAATGTCCATGTCTAAAATCAAGCATAGAGGAAACAAAAGTTACTAAGACGAAAACTTTATGGAAAGGCCACACTGCACTTTGCATTAATGAACATCACATGTAGTGTCCCAATTCAATGTTTACTCAATGCAAAAGAACATGAAACAAGACATTTACCTGAACATTTTTCAAAGCACTCCAGAGATATTTCACCTTGGAATAATTTCGACTTCGGCTAACTGTTCTGCTGTTCTTCGTGCAACTACAGACTTTCACGCACAAATGGCACGTTCTTAGTCTTAGACTATGGCCCAAGTTTCACGAACGTGTTGTATTCTGATTGGTCAGTGACTAGGCGTGTTGAAAACGTGTTGTGTTCTGATTGGTCATTGACCAGGTATGACGTCAATTGTACATTGTGAAATTTAGAATTTGCATGATTCATCACTTAGAAGTAATTAATCCCCATAGAGCGGTAAATGCAATTTAATACAATATAAATAAAAACGTATACTTCAGCTACAGCAAATAGCAAATTCCAAACATTTAAGTCTCCTTGGGAACAACTTCAGCTGAATCATGCAAATTCTAAAGGTCCACTGATGTCAAAATGATTTGATAAACCATCTAGATTATCTTCATCTCATTTTCTTATTGTATTTGTTAGCATTAACATTTGATCTCTTTTATTTAGCATTCTACAGGGTGTACATAAAAACGACGTTTGGCAATTAAACTACTGTAAAATTTCGAAACCCAATCACTGTGCTAACCTCACTAGTGCATTACATTTTCAATGGAGGAAAATCTTTTGTGCTTGCATAAACGTAGCTAACAATGTTCCATGCACCTGTGGGCTTGGCGTAGTGACAGACATTGAAATTATATAAAGGTCTTCAATGGTAAATGAAGGCTGACCAACTAGTTTTGCACACATCAAAGGAATGAACAGGATAGAAAAATATTATTGCAATGTATTTTTTTAATTTTTTCATTCTACTTTCAGCCGGTATTATTTGTTGTCCCTTTTAAAGAATTTTCAATCTCCATGCGACAATGTGAAAGTGTGTAAAATGAAAGACTATAGTCTTTGGTGTGAAAGTGTGTGAAAGTGTGTGAAAATGCAAAGACTATAGTTTTTGATGTGAAAGTGTATAAAAATGCAAAGAGTATAGTCTGGCATGAAAGTTTGTAAAACTATAGTCTTTGGCATGAAAGTTTGTAAAAGTATAGTCTTTGACATGAAAGTTTGTAAAACTATAGTCTTTGGCATGAAATTGTGTAAAACTGCCTGAAATATAGTCTTTGGCATGAAAATGTGTAAAAAATGCAAAGACTATAGTAGACGGCAATGTATGCAGTTGATTACTTTCATGAACTTACCTTTAGTTTTAGGGACTATTTATATGAGCCCGATAGCCGTGATTCAGCGAACGAACATGTAACATGTAACATGTTCTTACACAAACTTTCGGCAGTTATTTCAGTAAACAGTAAAGATACAAACGATGGACATAAAAGCAGCTAATATTGGAGGCAACAATTCGCCAAGAGAAACCCGACCTTGTGCAACGAAAATTTCCGCAATGCCATTCTGTAACGGTCGTCATTTCGTTAACGTCTTTTCTGACTTCTTGAACGACTTTTTCAAAGAGCTTAGCAAAAAATAATCATGTATTTAACGTAAAGATAGTTGAATTTGCAGATATTATATCGTATATAAACCACTATATATAACAAATCACTATTATGACCGTTATATCGTTTAGAGATATAACGCATATCTGCATTCATAGATGTGTAGCCGACATATAGCTCTTTCGTCGATAGTTATAAATACATCCTCGTAGGAGCCGATAACTGGAAAGCTAGATTGACTCGCTGTTACGAATTGTAGGTTTTTATCGTGATTTTCATCAAAAAATTGCTTGACGAATCCCAAATACACACATACATTTTCTTCACTCTTTCCTCAGGAGGGAGTGGGAAATTGTGAAATTTTCCGAAAAGCGGTCAATTTCGGTAAATCTCAGCGGCAGCGGACGAAATCCGCCATTTTTTTGGCGTCATCAGATATCAGAGGCCGCGCTTGAGATAGCCGCTCCAGTTATCATAGAACCAGTGAACTCCATATATATATATCTGGAATGATAACGACAATACATTTTATAGATATAAAATTGAAGCCAAAGTCCTAGTCTCTTGCGCGGTTTGTACGTCAGTTCCAGTCCCTTCAAAGTCGAATATTCACGCGGTTTGTACGTCAGTTTCATTCCCTGAGTGCCAAACATACGGCAATATAAATTGAATACAAAATTGCATAAGCATAAACATATAAACATCACGACAAACAACACAGAGGACAACTCTTCTAAAAGTTATTTTTACAGCTGAAACTTTACTACAGTGAGTTCGTTGTAACTTACAACTTGTAACGAGGAAAAGCCAACTGAAAATTACACTGTATGCTAAAAAACAATACAATAGAAAATATGACGAGAAAATATTCAAGCATAAACTTTTCTTTCGTAGGAAGGTAAATTGTCAAACGGTGTCAGACAGTGTTTGTCTTTTTTTGCCATTTCAGTGGACTCAAAGATCCGAAGAAAAAAGAAACTTGAATATCCAGTTTCACAAAAAATATTGAGTCTATAACTCGCATTTTTACTTTTTACAGAGCGATTGTATTTTTCATCGATTTTTATTGTGCTTGAAATACTACATGGTTGTCATCTCGATACCAATAATTGAATATCCTTAGGACTATACCAACCTGGACGATCTACATTTACAAACATGTAACGATACTCCCGGGTTCAAACCATTTACCTTAAACACTTTGATATGTTTTAAAGGAAAACCGCAGCGTAAGAGCAGATCGACTAAGTTCACCTCACCTTGCTTCTCAATTTATCACTTTGATTCACTTTCCGTGAACCTTTTCATTCCAAAAATTTCGTTATTTTTACGCTCTGATCAAGATCCGAACTCTACCATTACCAAGGGACAAATGATTAAAAAAAATTAAAATAAACACGCGAGAGACTAGAGCCTGACGTGTAATGACGAATGATGACGACAAATATTTTTTTGGCTTCAATTTTTGGCTACGGTTATCATTCCAGTTATTCAAATGTCGAGTTCACTGCATAGAACTCAATGGTAAAAACACGATATTCGATGGCCATTGCTAAAACACCGTGAGATTGTTTAAAGGACATTGGCAACGAAAATTTTTATGGCATATTTTTGAACCTTTGTGATGTCTAACAACTAAAATAGAAAAATTTTTTCTCAAAAATATTTTGTTGCTGAGATATTTGCAGCAAAAGTTGTATAAATTGCGCCATTTTGGATAAAATTTTCTCGAGCGGTAGTGACGTCATTGGCTGGTGAGCAGTCAAAACAACAATACAATATACTTTGTGATTGACTGCGTTACAACACATTTAAAGCGTATTTTACGGGATTTTTTTGCTGTAATGGATGACATACACGAAAATCAACCGGGTGAGGTTCTGCACTATCAATATGAACCTGAAGTGAAGGCCGAAACTAGTGAAGAAAGCGGTTCCGAACATGAGAGTGAGCAGAGCGACTTGTCCTCGTCGGAGGATGAAATACATGCTGAATTTGAGAAAGCAAATGCTTGGCGCCTGCAAACTCTTAGTTGGTGTAAGTGTGGACATTGTACTTTGTCAAAAAAGGCAATCGAGTATTTTTGTTGCCACGAAAAAGCACTTGAATACGATGAATATGAGGCTTTGCTAGGCCAAACAGAAACTCAAAGAGTAAATTGCTTGACAACACACCAAGAATTTAGGGACAATATGCTCTCAGAAAGTGTGTTAAAGATAGACGTGTGTCTGCATCGTGAAGAAAACTGGCCCCTGTCTGATGAAGATCTAGAGAGAATACACAAGCTGTATCGATTAGTTGCCTATCAAAGATGTTCTAGGTGAATTTTTCTAGGTGGATTCTTGTGTTTATGCTAGGATACGAAAACGCTTCGCGTCACCAGACGGACTTTATACACATTTTAAATACGCATGTTATCACGAAAGACCGTAAATTTAGTCTTGGACAGACGCTCTTTGATGTTCTTTGTTATGATCTGCAATTGCGATGCCATATCATTGTCAAAGGATTGTCACGAACTGCGCAAAAGCAAAATGCATGAGTGATCCACCCAAAACTTGTATTCATTCATAAGTTATAAAGTTAATCGAAAAGTGTACTTGTACATTGTGCACGCAAACATGCACGTAAAACATTACGGGTAAACGAAACTTTACAGTCAAGAACAAAACATAGCGGCTTAGAGCTTATCACCTATATAAAACTACATAATCTTTTAAAGACTCTTATGTATACAAATAATAAATTACACGTATAACTCATTTGTTGGTCACAGGTTTGTAATATGGGAAAATGAAATATTTCTATTGCACGAAATGTTCAATGTATAAAACTAGCGCTTGTTGTTGTCTGGCTTACACTTGGTATGTCGGAAAAACCTAGTTGTAAGATCTGCTAAAATAAACGTTTCTACGTCTTATAACGACTAAATATTGGAAAAGTATATAAGCGTGATAAACTACACAACTTTTGTTAATCTTAACAACCGCCGACTGTTGTTTTTCTTTTCAAATTCCAATGAACAAATGTGCTATATATTATTATAATACTATTATTTTATATTGTGTCATTCAGTGGATACCAGCCAATGACGTCAGTAATATATTTCAGCATAATTTAGCATAAGGCTTTTTTTCCAAAATGGCGGATAAGGATTCAACTTTATGTCAAATTTTCTCAACAGCAAAATTCAAAACAGACACGAAAACACGAAATTAAGTATTCCATAGCTATCTATGATAAACGCATGAAAAAAAAATTTTCGTTGCCAATGTCCTTTAACTCATTTGAACATTGAGAGTCTGATCCATTGTAGCTATTGCTCATCGTCGACGTGCTTTCTGTATCAGACCATACAGCGCTATCCTCAAAATGTTCAATTTCACATTACGTCGTCTGTGTGCCGTGGTTTTTTGTTGAAATGAACTCAACCTCCGTACCTAAGCATAAAATTATCGTATTGCTGGATTTTTCACAAAAATCAAAACGGCCGAAATGGAAAGTCTATACCTCTACTTATCATATTTGGCACTTTTGTTTGAGTGCTTCTTGACCTTACGTGTTTTTGCGGACGGATTGTTAAGGCTGCTTGGCATTTCACATTGCGCTTCTAAGGTACGTTAAGGAATTTTCTATGAGTTAAAATAACACAGAAAAGATCAAACGACATTAGTCTGAATTAGTTACCACTGTATATGTTTGTGTTTTGCTGTCTACATGTATTTTGACTTCTTTTATCTTAGACAAACTTCCTTTGAGGTAAAACGCACAAACATTTCGAGCCGATGTCGACACATCGTGGTCGTCGTCTACAAGAAAGTCGTCATGTTCTGCAAGAACGTCGTCAATAATCTAAAATTATAAAATTGCCTTCAATTTGGTAATGCTATATAGCTTAATTTTTGATAAATGTAAACAAATATTGCTAACTATAACTATAATATTCACCTCTTGCCTTCGTCTCTTCTCAAATGCAGTTCTAACATTTGTTGGCTGCTTCCTTTTAGATGCTACACAGAGTATTCAAAAATTGTGGTACAGCATCCTTCTTAAGGCGAAGCTGTCCTGCTGTCCATCCTACTGATTGCATCGCTTCAAAATTTTGCACGAAGTACGAACACTCGAAATGTTGCGAGCACAATTTTGAGCTCTTTGTTGGCTTCCAATTTTTGCGTCGGATTTTTTCAATCCAAATATCTCGCATGCGCTTGTTTTCGGGAAACGAGAAAAGAAACCTTTTGCTACGTTTCGTGGCTCTTAGAAGAACCGTTTTTACAATTAAAAGCGGCACAATAAACCATATTTTCAATGCTAAATTGTCGTGTTGTTAAGAAGATAGATTTTGAACGAAGCGCGCAATTGACCGCGTTTTGCTAATGTCAACCTTTACGTCACAACGACCTTTTTCCAATCGGTAGCCGTCGTTAGCTCGTCGAGCATTTTCAATACGTTATCAGTAAAGCATCAACTTTAAACCTCCATATCTTCAAAAATATTTATCCTTTGAGTCTCAAACTTTGGTGAAGTATTAGTTGGAGCTATAGCTTTATGTAAAGTACAAAAATAACAATCCGAATTTTATGTTGCATGTGTCCTTTAATACTAGCTATGACGATTGTTTAATTGTCTTTTCGAACTTCTGGAAGTTCTTTGGCATACCAATACTTTATGACAATGAAGTTTAACGATCGTAAACCGGGGCTATTGATGTTTGGAGTATCGAATATTTTTAATAGTTTCAAACTAAAGTTAGTGAAACTGCTATCGCAAGTCAAACAAACTATAAAATTGGATGATCAACTGCAGGTTAGGGTTGGTGGTAAACAATGTACTTTGCATTCATTGGAGAAAACATCTGCAAATCAGTTTAGCGATGTTTTATATTGTGCTGGAGTTGATGCCAACATGATTTGAACATGAGATTTGTTTATAGTTTGTTTAAATGTCCATTTAATTGAAGCTGTCTTCACAATAAATGCTATAGATAAAAAATGAATGAAAATTTTAATTGATAGGAAGGATATATCTTAAAAATAATTTGTCCTATACATGAATTACATTAGAAAACAGGCACTATTTCTATTCAAATTTGCTTTGATTTGATATTTCTTCAGAGATATCTCTGCTTTAGCATAGTTGCGATGATGTTTTTGGTGCAACACAGAATGGTGCAGTAATATTTTTCGAGAATGCTGTCATAAAGTACAACATAACTTAGATCATCAAAACCATGTCAACTGTAGGTATGCACACATACAAAATGTTTAAGTAAGCTTCAATCTACCTTGTTGTTTATGAAAATATTTGATGTTGATGACTGTGGGGACTGATGGGCTTATGTCCGGACTATGGCGTGTTCAGCGTGCAGAAAAATAAATAGTATGCCAAATCAAAACAGCTGGAAACCATCGGAAAATGAATCTTGTTCTGGTGCGTCCATTTCTACACCAGCCTCAGTACCATTTGAACGTGCTAGGCTGTTTAATCCTCGACATTCAACATTGAGACGAAAAGCATCTCAGCGTTCTAGTAGTGTTCTGCCTGGTTAATCTCCAGCAAAACAATATTCCGAATGCAGATGTTAAGCAGATTTTACTGATGAAGTGGCCAACGGTGAGACTCCAGGCTCCTCACAGCTTAAAGAATGGGGTGGGTTTGAGCTTTTGCAGTGTCAATTAAACTGTCGACAACTAGCCATCAGTAGCTGCCGTTGGGCTGTAAAAGACCTGAAAGCCAATATCGTCACGCAGTCGAAAATATATGCCAGGCCTATTCAAGCAAACCTCTCCACAAAGCCAATTAAGGCGGAAAAGAAAGTTCAAGTGACAGAAACTTGCAACAGGCGCCATCAAGAATTCCGCATGAATCAGTTACGGAGCCATTTTAAACACACGTATAGCAGGAAGATTAGATTCAAGTTTCGACTCCGACTTGAATGGTGACAGCTTTTTGCAACAAAATGCTGTTCATTGTGCTACTCCATTATCTCACGAAACTAATGAAGATCCATCCGTCGCCATTGCAGCAAATGATGAGCAACACAATGTTGATGAAGTCATTTTAACAGATACTACTTCCCTATTCACTTCAGCTAACATTGCCACAGACACACTACTACAAAATGCCCCTGTGGTTGTGATGACCGAAAGCAACACTCCTAAAGTTCTTGAAATTGACAGAATTACTGAACCTCTAAGAGCAGTGACTCAAACTCAAGAAGAAACTGACATCAATTCAATTATTGAGAACAATTTTGAATACTACAAGGAACATGCTATTTCTACTACTTAAGAAGTTGTGCGTCTAATACAGTCAAAAATTGTTAGAATGAGAAACCTGGAAATTGAACAAGGGGACTCATGTCTAGAGGGTGCAGCAAAATACATTTTAGTCGACCGTTGCAAACATTCTCAGAACAGGTATGGATGAAATTAATGGTATTGAAGATATGTTTCTTACACTTGATGTCAAGTTTTATGGAGAGGTAATCTCATATTATGTGTCATTATTCAAATAGATTTTTCTGTAAAAGCATACTGTCAAAAAGATGATACTGGGGACAAAAGATTCATGTTTTGCCTTTCAGGGCTGAGTATATTACAGAATGGAAAGCTGCCGCAAATATTGTCGGAGGATGTCATCCATGAAATGTTTGTAAATGAAAATATAGGAGAATGTTTCAAAAACCTTATTAGACGATTAGAGAAACTTGGTATATTTTTGCAATAAAATATATTTCCTTGTGAGTTATTAAAACAAAATTAAGACTCTACGACATGTTTTTATCCTAGATGTGTTGCAAAATTTCATCATTGCGGGAGATTTTCAGGTCAAATCCTTTTACTGTCATGACACTGAGAAAACTAAGTTCACTTCTTGTGCCGGATTTTCCTCTTATGGACTACAATCAACGAAGCTACGAAGCAAATGTTTGTGCTCTTTATTGCAGATATATGAGAGAAGTTGCTGGTAGGTTCTTTGATTGTGCGCATTTTTTATTAGATTTATAAATAACTATTGACACTGCCCTTTCTTTCTTGCAGCTGGTCGCCGTGGAGATGTAAAACTTGAAAGCAAATTGCAGTTTGCAACTGCGACAGATGAAGAACCTTTATTGGGTTTTAAGTTGTCTTCTAAAATACGATTTTGTGAAGTTACCAACTCATTTTTGCCGGTTGCAAACACATGTATCAATGTAATGACACTTCACTATGCTTCAAACAGTTCTAAGCGATTGCCAGCTGATGATGTCTTGTTTGGTTTATACGATGAAGCTTTTTCGTGTGAACATTTTGGAAATATTTAGATTTTCAAAACAAACCCTGCATTATAAGTGAAGGAACTGCAAAAGATACATATCGGTTGTGGGAGGCATTATCAAGTTTTTATATTATAAGTTATAATCATAACTGTTTACATTAGAGAGTGATAAAATTATTTGCTTAGTTTTCCGAATTTCTTTCGATAACTTCCAAATTAAGTTTATACTGTTCAATTCCATAGTTCTCAGCATTTCATGGGACTTTCTGAAGTTCAACAAGGTCTACAGTAAGGTCTAATGTTGGTGGAGAAAAAATAGGCCTACCCTCTTCATTTTCATCATCATTAGTACCATCAATTTCTCCTTCAGTGCCGTATTGTTGCACATCATCAAGCAGTATATCAAGGCCTGTTGGATTTTGCACTTAACCGGCCATCCATAAGCTTCGTGGACTTGTCTTCGTGGTTCTCATGTGATGGTTAGACCTTTCTCAAATTTTAAGTTTTTTATTTATGTTATTCATGTATGTGTGGTGCAATGCAACGATGTGTTTCAGTGTTTGCTGTTTAGTAGATCACGGAGACCTTGATCCTCCATAAAATAAAACAAATAGTAGAAAAATCTAAGAACTCCCTGAAACACATCTCTCCAAGGTCACTCGATCCCTTGGTTATGTGTACTTCGACCTGTAATTACATTTCCTCTATTGCTTCCTCTTTTCAATCACGTGGTCTGCAATTCTGACATTTTCTAGACCCTACAAAGTTTCATACAATGAAGTTTGCACATCACGAAATTCTATATAATGAAGTTTGGACAGCATATAATGAAGTTTCGACAACATATAATGACGTTTGGACCGCATATAATTTGGTTTCATACAACAGAAAGGAGGAAACTGATCCTTGGATACCATTGATAAAAGAGGCAAGAAACAAAGTAATGTCGATTTTGATGAAATGATAGAAAGCTTTTTGAACAGGGGTCTAGATGAGCAGTCAGCTGAAGATCAAGCATATTCTATCATTCTACTAAAACTTAAAAAAAAATGGAAAATGTTTATATTCAACGTCGTATGTGAATAAATTATAACAAGCTCAACGGTTAAAAGAGGAAGACCATGCAAAACTTAATACTTGAATAAGTACTTGGTATTTGGAGTCAGATATTCTTACCTATTGTCGAAGTTGTACGAAGAGTCTAAGAGAAAGATCATCATGTGATGGAATAATTTATTATATCTAGCACGAATATAATTAAACAATAGGTGCGCGTTGCATTGTGGTTGGCAATGATTCTTTAATTTCGTAAGAGCACAATAGTCATTACACATTCAAAATACACGACAAATTTATTTAGAGAAAACATGTCTTGGCATACTTATGCCATCTTCAGTGCGAAGTGAATCAATATAGGAAGTTAACACGATAATAAGTATATAGTGATAAAGCGGAAGTATCAAATAGTTATGAATAATTATTTACAGTTGATTAAGATGTTATATAATGTTTGTGTTAGGTTTTATAAAAGAAAAGAAAAAACCTATATAGAAAATAGACAAAAATGATAAGTCATAATTGCTATTTACAGGTCGCAGATAGTGTTAAGATGTTGTATTTGTTTGTTGAGGTAAAGTTTAAATATCAAAGATCATACAAAGGCAATTATAATGAATAAATCACTTATCGTTGTTCATTTTCTATAAAAAAAATAACACAAAAGAATCTTAAGTCTCATTCAAATTTGGTGAACATAAAAAGTTGAACGCTAGAACTTACTTTGCTTTAAATAACAATAAAAGATGACAGAAAAAATGGTGACAAGAAAAACCACGCCCACAACAGTGCCAGTAATAAAACCGATGCTTGTTGTATAATCATATCTTTTTGAACTTTTGGTATTTAGTGAGGCACCTTCAAGAAACAGGTGTCAAATTATGTTTTAAAGAACAGTTTTTGGTAGCTCCACTACATTTAAAGAAGAAATAATTCGAATACCAGACCAACAAATAATGTAAAACAATTGAACTCAAAATAAAACATTTCTAATATGTAAAAAATATACTTTGTTCTGCTCTAGATTAAAGAAGCAACTTTGGAAATTTATTAATGCTTTGTCTGCCATTGTTTTTAACACAAGTAGATAAAGTATACACAAAAAAACGTAAGTACACTGTCCTAGCATTTCTATTAGGCTAGTCGTACAAGTGCCTCTAAAATCACTTGAACGTCAAAATTTAATGAATTAATTTTGGTTCTGCAATATTTTTATAACCATGCTATACTCCAAACATCTTTTATGAACTCATTGACAAGCTCTTCACCCTTCAACTTTATTTAAAATAACAGTAATATTCAATTCAAGCACAACTGGAAACTAAAACAACAGCAACTCGATCAACAGTTCTTTTTTCTTCGCAATATGTTTTTAGCATTATGAACATAGATAGTATACTTTGGTAGCTATACTTTAAACTATGGGCTGAACATTGGCAAAACGCAAAAAAGTAAACTTGAAAAACTTAGTTACCGTTTGTAGAGGCAAACACACTTGATTGCGGAATAGTTGACAATGTTGTCGGTGAGAGGGCCTCAATGGAACCTAGTATAAAAAATTTGCTTGCATAATATTCATTCTAGAATTATTCTAATTCAGGGGCTGGTTTACAAAGCCTGCATAGCGTTATTCAATGGATAGCAAAATATTTCAAACTTGTAGAAATGGTGTTTATATATTTGTTGCGACAAAAAAATTTAGTAATCTTCGAAACAATATTTTATTTCAGTGATTGAACATTTAAAATCGTATAATTTTCTTTCATAAGAGATTTTTTGAAAGTTTAAAAATATTTGCTATCTAATGCAAAGCTATTCGGCCTTTGTGCAACCGGCCTCTGTTGTTTGCATAATACATCTTGATTGCCTTCAAATGAACATCATATTTTTGTTAACTTTAACTTATTAAAAATTTAAATTAGCTTATGCTCTCCTCTTTTAGATTGAAATAATTTATTTTTAATAAGCAACTTTTACAACATTATCATGTAATGTAGCTACATTTTAATGCCAATGTTGCCGAAAAAAAAAATCTTTTGAAATGTTCTAGAAAACTTTTTAACTTACGGACTTATAATTACTTTAAACAATAATTTTCACTGCAAGTAGCAAGGAAAAAAGAATGCACACTACAATTAGACACTGCAAAATGGAATAATTCAAAGAATTGATAAAGATACCGTTTTTAGTAGAAGATATGTTGAATGGCATATCGGTTGAAAACGTTGTTGAAAACCTTGATAAACATGATGTGGGAACTAAAACAAAAGCGTAGGTAAACATAATAAGATTTATTTTTGCAATTCTTTTTGCCTTGGGACTTTATGCTTACTTTTTAAAATTGTTTCCTCTAATTATTTTTAATATAAAAATACATCCTGTTGCCATCACATGCAAGGACAAAAAATTGAGTTTTGTGACAGTACTCACAATGACACGATACTTCAAGCTAGCTCAGGAAACTAATCAATTAAAATTCATAGTAGTTGTGAATTTTATATTGAAGAATTAAGCAAATTTGACATTATAATTTTATCATTTGTTTTTGGTGCTTAAAATTAATGAGCTGGTGATATTCGCATATTTTATTTTAAGAAAAGTTCTTAAAACAATGTTTAAGAAAACCTTTTTTCACGAACTTTATTAACTAAAACAATCGTATAAAAGCATGCACAAACAAAAAACGCACAGTTTAACGATGAAAAACACTGAAAAAAAAACATTAGGAAGTTACTATTTCTAGAAGTAGAATTTCTGGATAGCTTTAAAGTTGAAAGTTCTGTCGGCATTAAACGTGATCAAAAGCAAAAGCAAAAATTCTTTTTAATTCGCAATATCTTTGTATCGTTTTGAGGATGCCATACTTTAAACCATGGGTCTGAACAATTAATCTGATCATATCTTGCAAAAAGTTGTTTTGTTGAGATTTTAATAAACTAACTCAACCATTTTACCAAATGAGAACAACATGCGCTAATCAAATTTATTATTTGATGCATCATAACTTTTTGCCATAATAATTTACATTTAAAGATAGCGTCTATGCATGAAGAAGTAAAAAGCCACAAAACAATGAACCTAATGAATAAAATCAAAGCTTACCAGCGATATACACATTGACATTCCTCGAATAGCGTCTCGTTATGGTAAAAATGTTTAGTGTTTATTTTCCATTATATAAGCTGTCCCATACACGTGAGCGAATTTTATATTATTATCATCATCAAACCCATCTGAAAATTCACGTTTATATATCGATATATAAACGTGAATTTTCAGATAGGTTTGATGATGATAATATAAAATTCCGCTGTTATCATATATTTCTGCAAGTTCTCTACGGGAAGAGGAGCCTTGGTGAGTGAACAGCCACACCCGATGTGTTATTGGGGACGAAACTTTAAACTTCCACGTTATGTTTATAGAAGTTCCACGTCGAAAGAAAAATGTGTTGTCCTTATTTTGAACTACTATCTTTCCTATAAATAGAAGAGTATTTTTTGCATCAGAAGTCATTGAAGATTCAAGAAAATTAAAATTATATGAGATATAATACCTTTGCAAAGAGAAATAAAAATTGTAAAAAAAAACAATTCCAGATGCAGCTTTCATTGTTCTTCCTAAAACGATGTAGTTTTTGCTAAAAATTATATGTAGCATTTTAAGTATCTTTTGAAAACAAGCCTCTTGCATAAAAATCAAACCAAACTAGGTAAATCAAATATTGCCATGATCGAAGGCTCTAACGGTCTATATTGCTTGAACGGTCTAGTGTTAATAATCTTATTTGATTTGAATAATCCTGGACATAATTGCAATCATTTCTATTATTACTCATTAGCTACAATACCATTGTTTTTTTTTCGAGTGTAGACATTTTACAAGAGGTTTTTTTTGCCTACAATCTTAACTACTAGGTTTAAGCCACATATGAGTTCATCTAATCAAAAACAATTTAGATTTTCCTTAGTCTGTTTATTGGGATCCAGATAAGTGGGGTTATCTTTATGAATTGGAAGAAGGTCAGCAAGTATATATCCTGCACAGCATGCGTTTATCTTTCCCAAACTGCACACTTTGAAACTGTTGCCTCGTCACCTCTAAAATTCTTACACTTCTTAATTAATTTACTTTTGCCAAAGCTTTGGAATTATAAGCACTCTATATTTTAATTTTAGATTATTTCTCACCAATATTGCGCGTTTTCATAGTTTATTACATTAGAGTCCCGAGTGTTTCAAACATTCCTTGGATGTAAAATATACAATTAAACTTATATATTATGAAAAGTATAACATTCTTCTGATAAACTAAGAAACTACAAACAGATATAGCGATTTAACCGTGCAAAGTGCTTACAGAAAATATGTTGGAAATAATATTGGTTTAGTACTCTTTTGTCGAGTTTTTTTTGTAAATATTTGGCTGCGAGAAATGTTAAAATAATGTATCAATGAAAAGCAGTTACTTGCCTGGTTTGTGAATTTATGAATTGGTTCTAATAATCTCCTCTTATAATGTGGTAAAAGTTTACTGAGAATTGATTATTCTTCAATAGGGAAATCTATAGTGACATAAGCAAACAACTCTTGATGTTTTATAGTTAGCTTCTTCAAGCAAACTTTCGCGGAATTTAATTTATATTGGCATTGCATTATTCGTATTTTGAAAAGCATTGTCCGTTTTACAACTATCACATAGAAAGTTTTCTTTTCAAAGATATGATACTAAAAGAAATGCATATGGTGATAGACTTTAACGCTGCTTAAAAATAACTTTTTGAAAACGATCTGAAATCGACGTTGTGCATAGCACATATATCAGGAAATATTTATATTCAGAAAAAATTTAATTGTAAATCTACAGCAACTTTATGTCATGCCTTGATCATTATAACAGGAATTGTGATATGTGTGTGCTTTTTCTTTTATTCTAGAAACAGATAAAATGCTTGCAGTAATGCTGGTATGGACAAAAATACCTTGTACTGTGTTACGTGAAATGAGTAAAAATGCGGTTGACAAATGTTTTTGCAATTGCTGACCTTTCACCTTTTTGAATACAAGTACATGTAATGCTGTGAATGTCACCCAAATGACGTATGCTCAAATTTCATAGCAAGAACTTCCCGTAAAAATGTGCACAAAATACAACTCAAACTCTGACTCTTTCTCTTAGCGGCTAGCACTCGGTATACATCAGTATTCTATAGTTGTAATACAACGAAAGTTTTCGGTGAACTTCGTCACTTTATCTGCTGTTTGTTTAAGATTTGTATGTTTTGCCGTATATACAAGCTGTGCATCTAAAATTTATGTGGGCAGACAAAAGTAGTTGCAAATTTAAATTATAAGTAACTATGCAAACTAGGCTTTAATAACAGTATTAACACTAAACGCACAGAAAAAACAAAAGATCAACAAACGTTTTGGCGGCAACAACAAAACTACAATTTCAAGGTTGTAAAACTAACTGCAGAAATTAAACGACTGTTTTGATAGATTCAGAAAATAATTCGACAAGTCAAGGCCAACTGAACAACTATATCGTATCAAAGATAGTTTGATAAAGACTATTCAGCTCAAACTAAGCAAAAACGCGACAAAATTGATAAAACATGTTTTAATTAAAATACAAAGAAAAAGAGACCTTACTTTCTACTTTCGGTAACTCCTCCAAGATCTTGTTTCCAAATAATGGCAACATGTACAAGTACTGATAAATTATGAAAGTCAATATTTACTTTACACTTGATACTTCATTTTGTGAGACAGGGAGTTGAAGTTTCAGACGTTTTCGTGACTTTTATAGAATATTTCTTCTTTAATGGCAATAAACGTTTTTCGCTTTGACAAACAAACATGCAGGAGTTGTCGACAGCATAAAGATAAAACTTAACATATATACAAGTTAATTCACCCAAACAGATAACAAATGTTGACAACTGACTAGTTGTTTGCCTAAATGCAAATTTCTAAAACAGTTCTTTTCCGAACTCTCGATGTTTTCTTCGTTTCTCTGTTTAGTTTTTCTCGGTTTTATCTAGGGTTTCGTGGTTTTATTTGGTTTCAGTCCATTCATAGCAATTGCTCTCTTTAAGGCGATATTCAAATTTGTCACCACGACAAAGTCCTGTTTACAGATTGGGATGATGTGTTGCCTAAGACCGTGAAAGAGAGTTGGGAGATTGGCAGAGAAATGACATTGCCTGAGTAGAGGAAAACCCTGCAGATTTTGGGTAAGGAGGAGTGTTGGTAAAGAGTTGAAAAATAATATATTATGGTGGTCAAGACCATCTTGGTTGCGTGCGTAGTAGTCCCGAATATTATCCTATTGCAGTTATCCTATAGAATAGTTTTGGTGTTGTTTGTAGTATTTTTGTCCTTTTTCTTTAGTTGTGAGTATATGATGGGTATGTCGATATGTCTATTTATTGTGTCGTTGTCTTTACTGTACCAAGCTTCTTTAAATTTGCATGCGTGTTTAGTCTGTGCGCGTCCGAGTACTTTAGTTTCTGTTCAGTCGAATGTGTGGTTGTTTCAGTGGGTATGTTCTGCCGGTAGTGAGTTCGGATCTCGTCGTTTTATGGCGTTTTTGTGTTCTGTGAGTCTTGTTTCGATTTTCTTTGATGTTTGTCCTATGTATTGCTTTGAACAGTCTTTACATGGTATCATGTAGATCGCGTCAGTTGTATCATGAATTGTTGTTTTGTCTTTATGTTTGGTGAAACATGATTTGAGTTGATGTCTGATGGTGTGAGGTTGAATTTTGACTAATGGATACAGGATGTTATAAAGATATTTTGAAAGTTCATACGTAGGTGATCCTGAAAGTGATACGATAGGTCGAAGTCGGTTGTTTTCTTTGTGGAATTTTGGTAGTCCGTAGAATTTGGCGGTGGATGCGTCATTAGGTCGGATTCTTCTGTAATCGTTTTCGGTCAGTTTCTTTTTGTCTTTTGTTGTTTCAGTTTCTGGTTGATGCGGTTGGTGGTCGTTTTTGCTGGGGTCCGCGTGGAGAAGTTCGTAGGTGGTGGTGTCTTGTAGGAGGATTTTGGCTTTGTCGATGTATTCTGATATGTCCATGATAACTGTTTTGCGTCCTTTGTCAGCTCGTAATATGATTATTTCGTCGTCGTTTTGTAGGTATTTAAGTGCTCGTAGTTCTTTGTTGTTTTGGTCTGTTAAGTTGGTGTACTTTAAAGCTGATTCCAGGTCGGCAACGTAGTCAAGTTTCATGTTTGTAAATGATGATCGTCCAGGTTAATAAAGTCCTGAGAAGGACTGTTTTTGTTGTTGTTGACTGACGTTTCGACAACCTTAGCGGTAGTCATCTTCAGAGTCTACCGCTAAGGTTGTTGAAAGGTCAGTCAACAACAACAAAAACAGTCCTTCTCAGGACTATACCAACCTGGGCGATGTACATTTACAAACATGTAACGATACTCACGGGTTCGAGCCATTTACTTTGGTAGTCAAGTTTGTTCGCGTCTTTGAAGTTGTAATGTAATCCTTTGTTTAAAATTTTAGTTTGCTGTGAAGTTAGTGGTTTGCTCGAGATGTTTGTGACAAATTCGTTTGTGTTAGGATGGAGTTGTTTGTAAGATCTGGATTCTTGTAATTTTCGATGAACATATTTATGTGTATTTTATGTGTATTTTATTTATGTATCTTATACATATTTATGTATTTTAAAATTGCCATTACCATGAACTAAAGGAATGTCTCTCATGTTAATTAAAAATCATTTTGCCTCCAGAATGATATACAATACAGTAAAAAAAAAAGGGAGGGTTCATTCCTTGTGACACATAAGAGCAAAAAGACTGTTTATGCTTGAATCAGTAATAAAGAACTGCTTTTTAATCAATGAACGTAATGCGACAAATCGATAACAAAATTTGGCTAAATAAACTACCAAAATTCAATTAAGCCTGAGACTGTCCTAGGAACAGAATTACTGCCCTCGTTAACATATAAATATTGAATTATTTTGTCATCCAAATATTGTAAAAACAACCTATTTCACCGTCTTTTTACTCTTATTCCTTTTCTTATGAATCTGCACTTGTATACTTCGTGTGACATACAATTAAAACGTATGTACTTCGCAAGTATTCTATCCAAACTTTAAATTGGCCGGAAGTTTGTCTTGTGCATGGTGTATATTCAAAGTTATCACAATTAACTTCATCCGACGGAAAACCAATTTGGGTACATGGAAGTCATAACGTTGAACTCGAAATTCATACATCATATCATCATAGTGAATAAAACCGAACGGCTTATTTAACGCTTTGTCTTTGTCGAAGCGTTTAAACTAAAAATGTTTACTTTATACGGAGTGTCAGTTGTCTTATGTTTCAGCATCGTTTCTTACTTTTGATGAAAAAATATGACTTGTACAAACAAAATTTGCCTTTATGGAAATATTATTCTTGTGACATCCTTTTACGCAGAATTTTAATGTATATAAAGATTCACTTTAATATCGTAAAAAATTATCATCGATTTCCGCTCAATGTACTACCTTTCTTCTTAGGTACTTTATTTTCAAAAGCACAAACAAAAGCATTTTAACTGAAGAAATGCTCAATGATTTTTCTCACAATTTGAAATTCAAAATCGCCATAATTTTCGTACTGCGAATTCAATGCACGGCGTGATGGCGTCTTCCAAGTGGTATGAATATTTACGCCAACACCTTACAGCAAAACAATCTTTTTTCTTAAGACTTACAACAGCAAGTACACATGTGCATTAACAATAAAACGAAATACGAAATGTAACTTACCCAGATATTTTGGCTTGTTTCTTTGGCTTGTTTCTTGTTTCTTGTCTCTTGTATTTAATACGTCGACAATGTCGTGAACACAATGAAAATGCCCTTATTTAATATTTAATTTTCTAGATATTGAGACGACAGCTAAAGTGTGATCTTCTGAAGTGCTCGATCGGTCTTTTAGCAACTAAACCACCAAACTGAACATTCAACAGCTCAACTAAGTAAGAAACATGTTCACTTTCGAATGTTCGATTGCTGTTGCTAAGCAGTTTGCACTATAGAGTTTATTTTAAGGTCATGTGACAGTATCAAATTCAAAAACAAATTCTGATATTCATAGGTAAATATGCATAAAAGGCTCCTCCCAAAGTGGGCAGGGCGTAATCTAATTCTTAATTGAATACCATAAAGTTCATATGGAAATAAGTACTTGAAGGAAAATTAATTGCAAATCACATGAATACATTTTAAAATGTTTGTTTTACATTTGTCTGTTTGCATTATTGCTATTTTCTAAAGAAATAAAAGATGATTGTGTTTGCACTGGCTTAGGTAAATCGAGGAGACGTTTATGAGAAGTATCAAGCGGGTAAAAGGTGCAACCATCGACAACTCGACCTTCGGTCTCAAGCTTTCACTGATTTTCTCTCAAGTTCTCCTAAGTCTCCTCAGTTTGTATAAGCCTTTAAATAAAAACATAAATAAGTCAGAAAACTATGTAGAGACAGGCAGACTGAGGTCAAGTCAAGATTTCCAAAAAAGTATTCCTAAAATGAAAATGTTGTGTATTGAAATGTTCAAAAGATGAAAGGTCTATTTCTTTGACCATCCTGTGCAAACATATATTTTATATATTTTTGAAAAACAAGCTGAGAAGAACTATGACTTGTGTAATGGTAACAATACCATTATCCAGACAGGACACAGTAGTTAGTGGAACTGAGGAAGGTGGGACAAACCTGATAAGGAACTGTTTAGTTACACAACGTGACTGGGCAGATAAAGCAAATGTTTCCGGATCTCGTGGTGTGTGGATAATTTCTTTGTTGACTGTGGCAACAGATTAATCATAAGACCACAAGAGATTTTTGTTAAGGACTGAATTTAAATTTTGTGTATAGGTGTAACACAGGTGTAACATAATAACGTTCATTATCTGTAATACTTCATTAAAAGAAAATTTAAGCAAATCGCTCTTTTATAGCAAACTTTAGCTCTAACCACACAATGCAATTAACATCTCGAGCTTCGCTTTAGAGTTAATGGAAATGTTTAATTCAATTTATCCAATGCTCAATCAAAATGCTCCAATCTTGTTATCATATGTATTTTAGTATTTCTATAATTTCGTAAAAGCACTATTGCCAATGCACATTTAATATAAACGACAACTTTTTTGAAAATAGACATGTTTCGACATCTCATGATGCCATCTTCAGTGTGAGTGAAATAATAGGTGATACAAGGTTTATATAAAAGTAATATGATACATAAATTACAACAATAAAAAGGAAATAAGATAAATTAATGAGGAGCGTCTGAGCGTATTATAAACTAAATATTGTATTGAATTTAAAAACTTGAACATTGAGGTCAGGGTTAGTTTTGTTAATGTGGAGTGCTTCTTTGATTTTAAGGGTGAATGAGGTGTCGGGCTGTCTGCAGTGTCGATGATTTTGAAACAAGAGGGTGAATAGTTGGTTTTGCATGAGTGAGATTTAAGAAAGTGTCGGTAGAAATGACAGTTTTTCTCTGTTGTGGTATGTTCCCTGATTCTGGTGGATAAATGGCGCGAAGTTTCGCCAATGTATCGGGAATTACATCCCGCGCAATTGAAATCATATACCACCATAGATTTAAGTGAACCAGGGATTGGGTCTTTGAATGAGAAAAGGTTTTTGATTTTGAATGATGTGAAAATTAGTCGAATGTCAATATCTGTACAGAAGCGTTTCATAATGTTTGTAAGTCTGCGTTGTGTGTGTTGTGAGTAATGTCCGATGTATGGTAGTTTGAAGTATAGAGTTGTAATGTTGGGTATATACCTTCTAATGAATACTCAATACTCTTTTTGGTGCTATAATCTGCATGTATTTTTTCTTCAGCATAATTCATTGTATTTGTTCATCGATATCCCCCACCTATTGCTTGATGGCTACGGTTGGATATTGTGCTGCTCATGTGATGCAAATGAAAACAATTGTTGAAGCCCTACCTAATAATATACAATTAGATCCTCAAAAGGTATGTAAAATAGATGTTATACTGAAATAAATTATTAAAACAGGCCAAACAACATTTTGTACTTGTCAGATATAGCATATCCCAGTTGCATACACATGTGCAATGGAAAAATATCTGGTTGTATATGATAGAAAGTTTGGTATTGAAGCCAATTTTATTGAAAAAGTAAGTGTTGTGTGAACATTACTCTTTCAGGATATAAGGTGTCTGAACAGCTTCACACAAATTTTGACTTACACTTACATACTATTTGTTTGAAGACCCTCCAAGATCTGAGAACTTGTTACATATTAATCTGACATTGCATAAAGTGAATGTCTCAAATTTGTATTTGGCTTATTTTTTCAATGTAAAGTTCTTCATGTGGTATGGGAGGAAATGTCTTTATCCTTAAATATCAGTTTATTGTACATTTCAAACCCTTGTGAAGTCATCCTTCTGTGTTTTTACAAGACCCTTGTTTGACATTGTTCTTATTACATGTGGACGTTAACCAGCACAGCTTTACAAGCAAAAATATTGTTAAAACTTGTGAATGATTATTTATACAATATATTTATCTCATCCAATTTCTTTTATGAATGCAGAATCCACATCCATGATGCAGTCTGTTTTCAGTGATCATTCCTACCATGAGATGCAACCTGAAGAGTATGTTTTGTTATGTAGAAATAACTTTTTGTACAAATACATTATAGTTTCTCAACCTTCTAATAACCACAATTTTTAACATACATCCTGTGCCTAAGTTCAGGAGCTTCTATAAAGCTATTATGGTGATAACCAGCTCAGGGCAAAATTGAATTTATTTATGACTATTGAGGTATACACATTCATACTCACATACATACATAGCCACATACTTACAGTACATACATTAAGTAGTATAAACTAAATGTATGATAAAAATAATAAGAGTCATATTCACCATTTGCTACGTGCCTGATATATATTAAGCACTTTCCTGGGATTTGTGAGTCATAATTAATCATAATTGATGAATCTGCATACACATACACACACACACATACACATACATACACATGCATACACGCACATACATACACATACTTACATACCTGCATACATACGGACACAAACATACATGCATTACATACACACACATACATGCCTGCACATACATACACAGACACATACACGCACATACATACGCACACATGCATACACACACACATGCAGAAGCACACATACATACACATAATACCGCAATAAGGATAAATGAGTTTACATATTTTGGGACTTTGTTTTAGTCTGGCAATATGCAGGAGTTCAATGGATTGTTATGGAAACCAGTCAAGATAGTCCATGGGGGTTTGCAATATTTGCATATTCCAAAGTAACAAAAAGTTCCATTTCCAGAATAACCATCGTTGCAATTACATAAATAAGATCCCTCTCTATTAACACAGATTGAGTTTTGATGACAATTGTGGATAGAAAGAGAACATTCATCAATATCTATAACAAAAAATATGTGTATTTGCGATTCGTATGTAATTCAAAGGACTAATTTGAAAATCATACTTTACATGACAGACCTTCACAAAAACTTCCATTTCCAGAATAACCAGCGTTGCAATTACATAAATAAGATCCATTGGTGTTAACACCGGTTGAGTTTTGATAACAATTGTCGATAGAAAGAGAACATTCATCAATATCTATAATAAAAAATACGTGTATTTGCGAATCGTATGTAATTCAATTGACTAATTTGAAAATGTTACGTTACAAGACTGACCTTCACAAAAAGTTCCATTCCCAGAATAACCAGCGTTGCAATTACATAAATAAGATCCTTTTGTGTTGAAACAGATTGAGTTTTGATGACAATTTTCGATAGACAGGGAACATTCATCGACATCTAACAATAATAAACAATTCAATTTAAAATTTTGTTAAAAATTAAATCTTAGTTGATAAAACGAACCTTCGCAAGTTTTTCCATTTCCAGAATAACCAACAATGCAGTTAAATAAGATCAATTGGTGTTAACACAGATTGAGTTTTGATAACAATTGTCGATAGAAAGAGAACATTCATCAATATCTATAACAAAAATTATGTGTATTTGCGAATCGTATGTAATTCAATTGACTAATTTGAAAATGTTACGTTACATGACTGACCTTTACTAAAAGTTCCATTTCCAGAATAACCAGCGTTGCAATCACATAAATAAGATCCCTCTCTATTAAGATTGGGGTGGTGTACACCAGCACACCAATAATTTCATTGTGCCCTCCGGAGATCTTGTCAAAGAATGGCATACTTTCCAGACTTGCATGTATTCATTCAAATTCAATGATTTCAGGGTAAGAATGGCATTCTCGAGTCGCCAACTGGTACTGGTAAAACACTGTAGCACTCTGTGCAACATTGACTTGAGCATGCTACAAATCACATTTACAACTCAGCAACTGAATACCAAGAAATACTGACAGAAAAAAGCAAATGGCGGTTTTATGAAAACTTAGGAAAACTTAGGAGTCAGCCAGCTATTGGTTGGTCAGATGATGATGATGGAAACCCAGGTTGGTTTTAGTTTGTGTTATTTTCTTACTCTCAGTTTGACATATTCGTATTAAGATCTTCATGTTGAATGACCATCTAGACTGGAAGGTTTGTATTGGCGCATAGAATGTGCAACTTTGAGAAAATAGTTTTACGTGTGCAGATTTTCAATCTCAGGTGTGCGGTTTACAAACTTTCTGTCTGTATGACTGTAAGGTTTACAAACTTTCTGTCTGTATGACTTTGTAAAGTTTCAACTTTGACAAATGGCTGATTGCTGAAGTTCCTGTTGTTATATTACATTGATATGTAAATATTTGTGTGTGGTAAATTACAGCCTATACAAATGGGAATTTTTGGGACTGTGGCCATCTGACCATTTTTTTATCAAGACACTCTGCCTGTATCCAAGAATTATGCTTAAATGTGCAACTCTCTGTATCTCTTCAAACTTTTCAGATGCAGTTGTGTCGTGCTAAAGTTGAAATCAAGAAATGTCACTACTATAATAATTTAGAAAAAAGGTAAAAAGATTAAAAGAAACTGTAAGAAGAGTTTTTGGCTAAAAACAAACTATGTTGAACTGTGTTTTAAAATATCATCATAGTCACAGTTGATCTTCTAGTTCAGTTGAGTAAGGCATGAACAATGATTATCTTGTTATTATACCTGAGTACATCACAACAACGTTATGTTTATTAACATGATATTAAGGTGAAAGAGAAACTAGAACTGTACTGTCTTCTTAAGTCCAGTGTGCGAATTAACGGTGTGCAATGTTACCGAATTTGCACATCGTTTTAGCTAAATGAAAACAATTGCACATCACTTTTTTAGACATTTGCAAAAACGTCTTTATTTATTACTACCATATAAATTGAAAAAAATTTTCAAGCTTAATCTTTACTGATCTTTACTTTATAAACGAGTGCGCTGCACGACATTAAAATCCTTGTTTTGACAATGTCATCAAATTCAAAGACGTTGTCACTGAGACTGGGAAGTCTGTCAACAGCCTACATACATGGTGCTTATATGCTAATGACAATAGGGATGTAATACATCATTAATGTCAATTTTTGCATTTGCGTTGTTTTATAAACCGTTACGTACTGTTTTTGGCATCATAGCTACTTTGAGTATTTTCAGTAAAATCAGGAAACATTTTGATTTTGATTCTTAGAAGACGACAGAAAAACTTAATAAATAGAATTTGAAAAAAATAAACTAAAGGAATTTTGATAACGTGAGAAGAAATAGAATTTGATTATGCCTCTAAAAGAAACACTTTTGTCAAAAAATTGCACATCGTTTTTCTCAACTAATTCGCTCACTGTTCTTAACGCATAATTTTGATTTTCTGTAGAAATCCTAGCAAACAATATCTTTCAGATATATTGGACATTGAAGATTTAGTTAGTCTAGGCAAAAAACAAAGTGTACATGTCATTAAACTCTCTTTTAGTTCGACTTTACCATTTCTTATTATTACTGTCTTTAAAACTTTATTCAACATGTCTTGACAGTTGCTGTCACGTATTTATCTCGTCAACAGAAGAAATCTGCTGATATAATATTTATGTATAATTGCTAATTGATAGCAAGGTTGGTTTTAACTTTGAACAAATGTGTTATTTTTTTCATCATTGTAAATCATTTGTAAACTGTTGACACTGAACTATATACATGTGTGACGTCAACCTCAGCCCTCGTACACCTAATCAGGCGTTAGGTGTTTGTTAGTGGAAATTTTCCAGATTATTTCAGTCCTGAGAAGGACTGTTGAATTGATGATGGTGACTGATGTTTTGGCAACCTTAGCGGTAGTCATGAGTTGAGTGAGGAGTAAATGTATGGTTAGACAACAAATACGGCTAACCTGACGTTTTGCTTCTCCTTGACTCTGCTAGATGACTACCGCTAAGATTTATTGAACGTCAGTCAACATCTACATAACCAGTCTTTCTAAAGACTCGACCTTGGACGATCTACAGCAACAAACATGTAATAACAGTATTCGGGCTCAAACCATTCACTTTACTAATCGGGCGTCTTGGTGCGCAAAGATAATGAAATTTAGCAAGATGATGTCATTTTCATCATCTAATGAAATCTTCTGAGTAGGTTGCATGTTTTGGCTTCCACATTGTGATCTGAAGTTGATTTCGTTGTATATAATTCAGTGGATAGTTGAAGATGTAACTTCACGAGATGATCACTAAAGTTAGCTAAAAGCTTGTTTACGTTAAGAGTTGTACACTCTTGTTTATCCTCGGGTTCATGAGGAACAGAAATACTTAAATGACGTAGCCAGCCGTTTATTTAGTCGCGCTGTGCATATTATTCGCTCACCCTTCGAGAATAGAGAACAGCAGCATTTTTAATGAAATCAAAAGTAATAATGTTCTGAGATTGATAACGTCCTGGTTAGAATTAGGGGTATATATGGTACCAGTGGGGATTGTAATGGATTGAATTTCATACTTTGATTCTTTCATTCAGGCTAGAAACATGAACAGTACATCAGAATATCCAAAGAGCATTATTTTATTTGACGAAGCTCACAATATAGTAAGACGTTTTTCTTCCTTACATACATCATCCACACATATACATATGTCTGTCACGGCTTTGTTTCTCTTTCAAAACTTCAATTAGTTTAGATTGTAAATTTTGACAAACCTTTAATACGAAATCATAACCACCGCAGAATTATTCAAATGTAAGGATTAAGTCAAAATAGTCTAGCTTTGCTTAGATTAGAACTAAATCTACCTTTCCGACGGTTGACACACGGGTCAAAATACGAGATCAAATCACAAAATTCCGGACATAGTATTGTTTATGTAGAATAGTGGCAATGAAATGGTTAGGAGAGGCTTTTGAGTTTTTGGGGTATCTGTGAATTTTGAAAGAAAGGCATAACAGTAAATATGAACTATTTTGCGTTAAATAGGTATCAAAGGAAAGCTTGAATACTGGTATGTTGTCGTGCAAATGTTTTTTGTAAGGATTATTACGAACTTTAGGCCTGACTTAAATGCAGTAAAATCGGATCTGGGTATTCTTGGAATGAATTGCACATACTACATGCACGTACGTGATAAATTAGACAGCTGTCTCTATGACATAAGGGTTCAACTTAGACGATACAAATGGCATGTAAAAACTATTATAAAAAAGTAGATAATCCTTTTTTTCCACGAAGCCCATGGAAAAATAGTTCATATTTACTGTTATGCCTTCTTTCAAAATTCACAGATACCCCAAAACTCAAAAGCATCTCCTAAGCATTTCATTGCCACTATTCTACATAAACAATACTATGAACTATTGATAAAAACTATTATAAAAAAGTACATAATACTTTTTTTCCACGAAGCCCATGGATGCTTTCGTTCATGATGGGAGGCTCTCGTTCATACGAGAAGTTACATTGTAAAAGGTAACAATTAAAAACATATAAACAACACGCAGAAGTTGTTCGAACCTTTGCAGTATCCTCGGATGTTTTAGTTTCTTTTATGAGAAGAACTCTTGTAAACGAAAAGATATAATTCGAAAAAAGACAAAAGTTTTCTACAGGGAGTAGACCCTCTGTTGTAAAGTTTTCTACAGGGAGTAGACCCTCTGATGAAGAGTACTCTAACTTTAACATTTTTCTTTTCTTTAGTAAACTTTGCTCAGGTTGTCCCTGATGGAATGTTGGTGTTTTTTCCATCCTATACCTCGCTTGAGGTCGCTGTTCAAAACTGGAAGGTCCTGGATATCGCTTTTCATAAATCATGAAAACAAAATTTGATCTTAAATAACATGAAAATAAGATCAGTAGAGTAAAATAATGGTCGTTGAAATTGATAAGAGAATTATAGTTTTTATTTCATTGTGTATTATAGACACTGCTTCTGCCTACAAGAATGAAGAAGACATCGGAAAAAGCTTGAAAACATTGTTACCAAAATATGGTCTTAAAAGATCTGACATATTCATAACTAGCAAGCTTGGTGAGTGTCGAAAATATTGTCAATGATCGAAATATTCTCTCTCCATTGGGAAGAAATGTACCCTGACGCGCTGGTCGCTTGTAGCACTGTGATGTACATATTGCTGTCGGTGTGGCGATCTGAGAGACTGAGAATATTAAAACATTCAGAAATCAACCGAAAAATAGGTGTATAATGTTTGTAAGTATTAGGACTATATAATGCGTTATTACTGTGGAGGTACGGAATACAATCTCAGTATAATGGCTAACTCAGACCGCCACACCGGACCAGTTTGAGATATTTTTCACCTTCACATTTTGTTGGTCTGTCTAGGACAATTTGTGATGTCGTGTTTTTTCGTGATACAAAAATTTTTCAGCAAGGCTTTTCATTTTGCGAGCGGATGCAGATGTATGAAGTTTTGATATAGCGAATCAGTTGAATTATTTTTCTCCTATAGGCAATTTTCAATTTGCATGTTATGTCATAGCAAAACCGCTCTGCATTAAGTCTGTTTTTTGCAGTAATTGGTGAAGAGAGGACACGTATTCCTTAATAGACAAGACAGTAAGCGTAAATAATTGCAAAGGATCTAGCTACAACAATAACTGTAAAACGGGAAGACGGTTTTTACTTCTGTACGGTAACTGCTCGATGGAAATTCCAATCTGAAGACAGTTTGTTGTAACCATATTTTATATTTGTTTAAAGCTCTAAATGATCAAGGTCTTGATACTGCGTACAGTGCGTGTTTACGAGCAATAGAAAACATCGGATACGAATATTTAGATTTATATCTGATTCATTGGCCTGGAGCAGCGCAACTTAAACGCGAGGATCAATGTTGTAATCAATTAGAAGAATGGTGAAGTGAATATAAAATTTATTCGACCAAATTATCCAGCAAGATCCTGTGCATACGTACATGGCCAAGAAAGAATAATGCATGCATTGTACCTATTGTAAATGTTTTCTGCATCATAATTGCGCCTGTCAAATAAACTGAGAAAGAATTTACATACTTCACAAGGATTACACCAAAATGATTGAAAATAAGTAGAGTAAAATAATGGTCGTTGAAATTGATAAGAGAATTATAGTTTTTATTTCATTGTGTATTATAGACACTGCTTCTGCCTACAAGAATGAAGAAGACATCGGAAAAAGCTTGAAAACATTGTTACCAAAATATGGTCTTAAAAGATCTGACATATTCATAACTAGCAAGCTTGGTGAGTGTCGAAAATATTGTCAATGATCGAAATATTTCTCTCTCCATTGGGAAAGAAATGTACCCTGACGCTGGTCGCTTGTAGCACTTGTGATGTACATATTGCTGTCGGTGTGGCGATCTGAGAGACTGAGAATATTAAAACATTCAGAAATCAACCGAAAAATAGGTGTATAATGTTTGTAAGTATTAGGACTATATAATGCGTTATTACTTGGAGTGTACGGAATACAATCTCAGTATAATGGCTAACTCAGACCGCCACACCCGGACCAGTTTGAGATATTTTTCAGCTTCACATTTTGTTGGTCTGTCTAGGACAATTTGTGATGTCGTGTTTTTCGTGATACAAAATTTTTCAGCAAGGCTTTTTCATTTTGCGAGCGGATGCAGATGTATGAAGTTTTGATATAGCGAATCAGTTGAATTATTTTTCTCCTATAGGCAATTTTCAATTTGCATGTTATGTCATAGCAAAACCGCTCTGCATTAAGTCTGTTTTTTGCAGTAATTGGTGAAGAGAGGACACGTATTCCTTAATAGACAAGACAGTAAGCGTAAATAATTGCAAGGATCTAGCTACAACAATAACTGTAAAACGGGAAGACGGTTTTACTTCTGTACGGTAACTGCTCGATGGAAATTCCAATCTGAAGACAGTTTGTTGTAACCATATTTTTATATTTGTTTAAAGCTCTAAATGATCAAGGTCTTGATACTGCGTACAGTGCGTGTTTACGAGCAATAGAAAACATCGGATACGAATATTTAGATTTATATCTGATTCATTGGCCTGGAGCAGCGCAACTTAAACGCGAGGATCAATGTTGTAATCAATTAGAAGAATGGTGAAGTGAATATAAAATTTATTCGACCAAATTATCCAGCAAGATCCTGTGCATACGTACACCAAGAAAGAATAATGCATGCATTGTACCTATTGTAAATGTTTTCTGCATCATAATTGCGCCTGTCAAATAAACTGAGAAAATTTACATACTTCACAAGGATTACACCAAAATGATTGAAAATAAGTAGAGTAAAATAATGGTCGTTGAAATTGATAAGAGAATTATAGTTTTTATTTCATTGTGTATTATAGACACTGCTTCTGCCTACAAGAATGAAGAAGACATCGGAAAAAGCTTGAAAACATTGTTACCAAAATATGGTCTTAAAAGATCTGACATATTCATAACTAGCAAGCTTGGTGAGTGTCGAAAATATTGTCAATGATCGAAATATTTCTCTCTCCATTGGGAAAGAAATGTACAAGCCCTGGTCGCTTGTAGCACTTGTGATGTACATATTGCTATCGGTGTGGCGATCTGAGAGACTGAGAATATTAAAACATTCAGAAATCAACCGAAAAAATAGGTGTATAATGTTTGTAAGTATTAGGACTATATAATTCGTTATTACTGTGGAGTGTACGGAATGCAATCTCAGTATAATGGCTAACTCAGACCGCCACACCCGGACCAGTTTGAGATATTTTTTCACCTTCACATTTTGTTGGTCTGTTTAGGACAATTTGTGATGTCGTGTTTTTCGTGATACAAATTTTTCAGCAAGGCTTTTTCATTTTGCGAGCGGATGCAGATGTATGAAGTTTTGATATAGCGAATCAGTTGAATTATTTTTCTCCTATAGGCAATTTTCAATTTGCATGTTATGTCATAGCAAAACCGCTCTGCATTAAGTCTGTTTTTTGCAGTAATTGGTGAAGAGAGGACACGTATTCCTTAATAGACAAGACGGTAAGCGTAAATAATTGCAAGGATCTAGCTACAACAATAACTGTAAAACGGGAAGACGGTTTTTTACTTCTGTACGGTAACTGCTCGATGGAAATTCCAATCTGAAGACAGTTTGTTGTAACCATATTTTTATATTTGTTTAAAGCTCTAAATGTCATTTGTCTAAAAGTGTGTTAAAATGCAAAGACTATAGTCTCTAGCATAAAAAAGTGCAAAAATGGAAGGACTATAGTCGTTCATGTGAAAGTGTGTAAAAATGCAAAGACTATAGTCTTTTGTAAAAGTGTGTAAAATTGCAAAGACTATAGTCTTTTGCGTAAAAGTGTGTAAAAATGCAAAGACTATAGTCTTTTGTGTAAAAGTGTGTAAAAAAGCAAAAATATAGTCTTTAGCATAAAAAAGTGTAAAAATGGAAGGACTGTAGTCTTTCATGTGAAAGTGTGTAAAAATGCAAAGACTATAGTCTTTTATGTAAAGGTGTGTAAAAATGCAAAGACTATAGTCTTTTGTAGTGAAAATGAAATAAGATCTTTTTGCGTAAAAGTAAAATGCAAAGACTATAGTCTTTTGCGTAAAAGTGTGTAAAAATGCAAAGACTATAGTCTTTTGTGTAAAAGTGTGTAAAAATGCAAAAATATAGTCTTTAGCAAAAAAAAGTGTAAAAATGGAAGGACTATAGTCTTTCATGTGAAAGTGTGTAAAAATGCAAAGACTATAGTCTTTTGTGTAAAAGTGTGTAAAATTGCAAAGACTATAGTCTTTTGCGTAAAAGTGTGTAAAATTGCAAAGACTATAGTCTTTTGTGTAAAAGTGTGTTAAAATGCAAAGACTATAGTCTTTGCGTGTAATAATAGACTATAGTCTTTTTGCTAAAGTAAAATGCAAAGAATATAGTCATTTGTCTAAAAGTGTGTTAAAATGCAAAGACTATAGTCTTTAGCATAAAAAAAAATGGAAGGACTATAGTCTTTCATGTGAAAGTGTGTAAAAATGCAAAGACTATAGTCTTTTGTGTAAAAGTGTAAAATTACAAAGATCTATAGTCTTTTCTTGAGTATTAAAAATGCAAAGACTATAGTCTTTTGTGTAAAAGTGTGTAAAAATGCAAAAATATAGTCTTTAGCAAAAAGAATGTAAAAATGGAAGGACTATAGTCTTTCATGTGAAAGTGTGTAAAAATGCAAAGACTATAGTCTTTTGTGTAAAAGTGTGTAAAATTGCAAAGACTATAGTCTTTTGCGTAAAAGTTTGGAAAAATGCAAAGACTATAGTCTTTTGCGTAAAAGTGTGTAAAAATGCAAAGAATATAGTCATTTGTCTAAAAGTGTGTTAGAATGCAAAGACTATAGTCTTTAGCATAAAAAAGTGCAAAAATGGAAGGACTGTAGTCTTTCATTTGAAATTCTGTTTTCTTCGTGTTGATGATAACGCCAAAGGATTTGGTAGCAGCCTCGAAGCTATCCATAATGCGCTGAAGGGATTCCTCCGAGTTGGCAACAAAAGCGCAATCATCTGCATATTGAAATTCTCTCATCAGTGTCCGCGTGCATTTGGTGCTGGATTGGAGGCGACGAAGGTTGTAGAGCGAGCCATCCATCCTGGATCGTATGTATATGCCTTCTTCAGGTATGTTTTCAAAGGCATATGTGAAGAGAGCAGTCGCAAAGAAGGAGAAGAGGGTGGGAGCAAGTATACAACCTAGCTTCACTCTATTGTTGTATTGAATGTCACGAGTCAACTCGCCGCCTACCGAGATCTTGACGCACATGTTGATATGTAATAACTTTAAGATATTGACAAATTTTTGCTACATTGATGGAAAGCTCTTTTACAACAACATTTGATCTCATTCGTAATCTAAAGTCAACAGAACGAAAGGTCAAATTTTAAATTAAATTTAGTAATTAAGAAATAAAAGATGTTTACTGTGTTTGCACGGGACTTATGCAAACCGACCTTTGGGAGAACTCGAGAGCAGATCACTGTAAGCCCGAGATCACTGTAAGGTCGAAGGTTGCACATGCTCGAGAGTTCTCACAAACGTCTCCGAGGTTTGCACAAAACAGATAAAATGCAGATAAATTCAAAACAAACGCTTGAAATTTTCCTCTAACATTATTCATGATTTACTTGCAAATTCTCTTCACTTGATTGAGCGGATATTAATTTCCACAGACTAATACAAATTCGGCTATAGACAAATCATCGCACTTGTTTTTTTATATTATAAATGAAACAGAGACTTTGTCGTGGTGACAAACTTAAAGATGGATTTCAAAATAGCAAATACCATGATGAATGGTGATAATAACAATGTAATAGTTCTTATAGTTCTTTTAGTTCTTCCATAGTTCTTTTAGTTTTAACCAGAACACTAGCCCAACAATTCAAAGGAACCGTTACTTACAGTGTCTCTTTCGGTTCTGGTTAAAACTAAAAGAACTATGGAAGAACTAAAAGAACTATAAGAACTATTACATTGTTATTATCACCATTCATCATGGTATTTGCTATTTTGAAATCCATCTTTAAATATATTATAAATATAAAATGAAAAAAAGTAGTTTCACATTGTTATGTTTACCTAATCCAGTGTGATCTAGCTGTCCATCAGATTGCCAGTAGGTATTACTATCTCCATTCGTTAACCTATAAAATAGACGGATATATTGACTTTACCTTACAATGTCATGTGACATTATATTTGTGCTCTTTATGCTATAAGATTATTGATGCACATGCGCAAATGAAGGCCAATACTATCCTCCACTATCCTCGTTCATCATACATTATACATGCTTGTCATGTCACAGAATGTTTTTTGTTTCATAAAAAAACAAATAATTAAGGCACATAAGACATTAAAAGCATCAATATTCTCTTTGTAATTGCAAAAAATAAGTTCAAATTGCAGAGATTTCGAGCTCAAAAGTTTGACTGTCATTCATAGCTCGCGCAATTGTCAACGGGCACGCGAGGGACAACTTGCGTAAATCGCTCGCATCCCCTATTCAAAGCTCTGTAATGAAAATTATGATCTCCAATACCATTTATCCATGCATATCTACACAAGCTGACGAAGACTAGCGTACTTTACATCCTTGTAAGTCATAGATCAATGTCCCCTATTCGCCATAAACGTCAACACTTATCCATACATGTCAACCCATTCACATACATGAATGTCCCTATTTGTCATAAACGTCAACACTTATCCATACATGTCAACCTGCACCATTCACAAACATGAATGTCCCCTATTCGTCATAAACGTCAACACTTATCCATACATGTCAACTTGCACTATTCATATAGATATATTAATACATTTATAAAACATTTCCTAAGACAAAAGGTCACCTGAAAACATCAGCTTTGTTGCTGGATGTTTCTGTTGAACTAAAACATTTGGTCAAAGGACGAAGATACTCCCCCGCTTCACACGATGGTTCATTTTTCTTCAACTCAGCTAGAACAATAAACAACAGAATTTCAAACCTCAACAGCAACCAACATTAAATAATTGTTACATACAATGATTTTTAAATTCTGAGAAAAGGTATGTTCAGGTAAAGAGTAACTGCTACTGAATATAAACATGGAAAGTTGAATCATACGTTGTGTAAATTGTACCTTTAACCTTTATAACCTTCAAATGAGAATTTAAAACTTTTAATCTCATTTCTGTTGTGTTGCAAAATCCTTCAATTACAGGTGTCTGAATGGATGGACTTGGAGCTCGATTGCGTAGAATCACCTAGAAAAAACCAACATTTATTCCATGTTCATCAAAGCAAACCGAATATCAAAGCTTCAAGCTATGAAGAGTTTTATAACAATGGCAGCATTTTAAATACCTTTAAAAGGCGTTTGCCATGGTCAGAAATTGAATGTTTATTTGCAACAAATGCATCAATTATTCCTGAGGAAAAAACATTGAAAATTTTCCAGGTCATGTCCATAATATGAGTACATCATACTAGAGCAGTGTAATTAACCAAAAATCTGTTTTTTCAGTCCTATTTTAAACACCAAAAACTTTAAAGGCCAAAGAACCGATGTTTCAGTTTCATTTTTCCATGTTCATCAAAGCAAACCGAATATCAAAGCTTCAAGCTATGAAGAGTTTTATAACAATGGCAGCATTTTAAATACCTTTAAAAGGCGTTTGCTATGGTCAGAAATTGAATGTTTATTTGCAACAAATGCATCAATTATTCCTGAGGAAAAAACATTGAAAATTTTCCAGGTCATGTCCATAACATGAGTACATCATACTAGAGCAGTGTGATTAACCAAAAATCTGTTTTTTCAGTCCTATTTTAAACACCAAAAACTTTAAAGGCCAAAGAACCGATGTTTCAGTTTCATTTTTCTGTTCAACTACCGAAAAAGGGCCATCTTATTTCAGGAGTAATCGTTCCAAAACTAATAAAATGTCGGGAAAACAAAATAGTTCAGTTTTTTCCCATTCAAAACCGCACGAAAAGCGTCTCATATGGAAGTATTTCAAAAAAGTAAACAAGAAACAAGTTTGCAGTCTGTGTAGAAAACATATCTTATCAAACATTTTAAAAATCAAATTGTATATCAACGCAGGTTTTTGTCGTACATAAACATCGTCCGTTTGGAAACGCCGTAAAAGCTAAGTTGATGGTCAACACAGTCACGAAATTAATTAATAACTGTTTTACAAAGAGACAAACGTACTCAACAAAAGACTCGAAAATTAACGCTCCCCTAATAGCTAAATGTAATCTCCAAAAACCCCTTTCTCACGTAATTTTAACCCTTTGTCACACGAGCTATCTTTTGATATAAGTTCCATTATTTTTGCATTGTAGATACTATGGTCACAACGCACAATAAAGGTTTTACCAACCAATTATTAACTCTATGATTACGTAATTCAACTCGTCCCAGTTCCCCAACATCATTTAACATGGCAGAGTCAAGAATTTTGTGGACTGGGTGCTAGGTTATTGACATTGATAAACATTGATAAACATTGATAAGCATTTAACATTTGAATTGCTCCTCCTTTGTGTGAAAGAACTGAAACCAAACTTCAAAAACAAGACAGTGAAACCAAGATAAAGGTTCCGCACAGCTCTACATCAAACATTTCTCACCTGGACATATTGAACATGCTTTCAATGTCTTCAGAGATGAACTTAATTCTCCTTTCTGTGCATGCATCGTCCCAGATGTTACAAGAGCCTTAAGTGAAATGAAGAGTTATTTTAAACACGAGAATTGATGACTAAAGTTCCATTAAAGTTCATACTAACATTATGTAAAAAATCAGGATCAAGAACGCCATCTCCTTCTACGTCAAACTGATTGAACAACTAAAAAAATCCCAAGGAAAACATCACAAAGATTATCTAAAAAGGACTTGCCTATGAGCTTGGCACTCACTTCCGTTGCATCATCTTTGCTTACACTTCGATCACTCAACATATCAATAAATTGTGTCAAAGTAATTGTTTCCTAAAATGTTTCATCAACATTGTGTTTAACAAATAGTGATTTTCTACAGATATTGCACAACATGATATGATATGAAAGGAATTCTATTTAAAATAAGCAGAGAATTGTATTTCTTGTGTTTGTGTGTCCGCTTACTTCATGTCTGGATCGTCTTTCTTCAACCCAGCGTTATAGCTGACTATGATGCTGCTGAAGTGTTGAAACTGTGGGCTCCTCTCTAGAAATGTTTTAAATAAAACTATGATTTTACCATCTTTACTTCCATACATAGATGTGAGATGTGTTTGATCAATAGAATGAAAAGGAAAGGATCTTTGAGGATCTGAATGAAAAGCATCAATCATGTGATCACCATTTCCTTGATCCATTAACATCATTGTGATCTTCTTTTGAAATGGCCATGATTGTAGCGCATCGTAATCACCTAGAAATAATAAAAAAACTATTAAAACAAATAATATACAAACAAAAACTAATTAAACGACTTGTCTTCGTAAATTAAGTAAGTTCAGATGGCATTTTCGAACACCAACGTTACTAGACACAAAAGTTTGCATAGTTCCCGAAGTTTTGGATAAATTATAGTTTAGATAGCAGGTAGGGATGACGCAATTGCACAAACAAATTTCCAAAAAGTTATTAAACCGTTTTATCGGTATTAATAAGTAATGTCACTTGCTTATACAATTCAAATCTTGAGTTTAAAAGACGATGTTTTTTTGAGTGATATTTTGTATTTTTTTTTATAAGTTAAACAATACGTAAAGACCAATGTCAATTTTAACTCGCGAATTAATGTTAAAAGTTTAGAAGATTAAGAATTTTATCAAGATAATCGTCTTTCATGATCAAGGAGTTTTATACTAGAAACACTGATATTCCACCAGAATGAACATGACAAAAGTGTACTGGGCAGATTTTCAGTTAAGATATATGAGGTTGTTTGGTTCATTGATATGTCTAAGAAGTTTCTCGTCGCCGATAAAAAAGATGCAAAGAGTAGTTCAAATTAAATGACTTGAGGCTTTGAACATTTGACGCAAGTTACAATCAAGGACCATAAGCATTTTACTATTGACAACTGTTCCCTCAAATGCATGTGTTTTGAGGAGATTAATGTAGAGTTTATATGAAATGCAGGATTTTTCTTGGAAAAGTTACGTTATTTTTAAGCCTTTACTGGCTAAGCTGGGTTCTATCGCCAGTTTGGTTTGAGATCATTTCGTGAATGTTGTCATATAACAATGACGGAAGAGAAAGGATTTAAAAAGTAACAAACTGTTTTATCAGAAAATCGATTCCACATACAGAGTTAATGATCAGGTTTTACAACAATGTTAAATTGAAATAACCGAAAAATTTCGTCCAAATTATTCTCCACATCCTTCAATAGTTGCGATAAGAAAAAAGGTCCGATCAAAAAAAGCGTCAAAACTTTAATTCTGTAATACAAATCTATAGAAAAGTGGGTCCCCAACTTCGATTCGGGCAGATTTACTTCCGGCTTCAATTTTTACTAGAAATTTTGAAAAATCATGTTGAGTGAGACCTCTGTGTGATTTCTATTATGGCTAGCTGATCCAGGGTAAGAAAAATAAATTATGGGCGGTAATTTTAAATTGAAAATATCTCTAAAACAATGCCATTGGTTATGAAGTCGCTACTGGAAATTGAATCATTAGCAGAAAGAACTGAATAGCTTATTGTGCAAGTAAAACGAAAATTGTGTTATCATTTTATATTTTCATTGTATTTTTATTTTCATTTTAACTGTAATAAATTCGAAATATCACTATATCTTATTTTGTGCTTTCTTTGATCGCAAATTATGAGCTAAAGATGGAAATTATTTTCGGAATTTGTTTCGTGTTACGTATATAATTTTTAAAACGACAGTGGACGTTTTAAAACAATTCATTTACACAAACAGGGACGTTATATTGCATAACAGTCGTTGCAAATTTATAAATATCCTTCCTTTTTGTGACAACTTTTGAAAGAAATACTAATGGAGTATTTTATATAATTAACACTTTACAACGAGTGAAGCTCAGTCCATTTGATGTAACTTATCAGCAAATAATTCTGATTATTCCATATCTCATTATGCAATGTGACGTTACTAGTTGTGTAATACGGTCATTTCAAAACTTCGACATCTTAAGAAATACGAAGTCTACTGTCATGTTCTCTTCAATGAAAATGTTCTCTTCAATAAAAAATGTCAATTTAAATAAGCAAAAGTCTCGTTTTACTAGAACTTTGAAATACAACTATGATCAAAATGACATTGTCATGAGTGTAGTGAGCCACAAATACGATTTCTTTTAATCTCTTTACGCAAATCTCAGTCTGTTAAACACTCTATAACCTAATTGAATTTTGGTCGTATGTTTCCACTTGTTTGATATAATTTTGTTTTACTCTGTTTTCTAACATAATATTTTAATGCTATACTAACCTTTGAGAAAGTCTTAATCTGTTGCCAAACATTTAAACTTTAGACTTTCGCTTCATTGGAATCTGCAAATGAAAACCAGTAACTGTAGCAATACTACCGTAGAGTCAGCATGCTACTTTCGAAATAAGTGGCTTCATAGAGTGGCTACTAACAGGGAGCGCTTAGCTTCGAGTTGTTGTCTTTAGCATCGGTTGACTCTAAATCCACGCTTTATAAAACGATATTTTTTTGATTTGTTTGAATATGTAAAGTTGCCATAGTTGACACAAATGCACACATAAACAATTTCACCGTCAGCTACTTTGCATCGTAAAATATAATTCTTAGTTTAAATAGAAAGTTTGAAAGTAGTGTACAGTACTCCTTCTTCCATCTAACAATAAGCGTTACTAGCTCTACTAAATGCTTCCATTATTGCGCCTGATATTTTCAAAAAAAAATCTCAACTAAAAAGTAGCACAAAAAATAAACCTCCACCCTCTATCCTCCCCTTTCAGTAAAATGAAAAAATTACGGGTCAATCCCGCGATGAAATCAACAAATGCTAATTAAGATTTATTTTTTGTTACAAGCATTTACTCGTATACAATTTACGACTAAATGATCACTTGATTAATATTGAAATTTCAGACAAAATTAACGTCATGTTTAAACTATCACCACAGAATAATGATTATACAGAAGGGTCACTCAGGTGTACAACGTGTCCTCGTGTCGGCCATTATTCCAGCCAGATGATTAGGATTTCTCACTGGTTTCCAACCGTTAAAATTAAAAGACGTCAATACTTAATAATGAATTCAAGAATATTTTGACTTAAGAAATGACTTCGGATCATTTTGAAGGTTGGGAAACAGTCAAAACCCCTAATCATCTGGCTGGAATAATGGCGGCCACCATGCGCGGCACGACATGCGCGAGGACAAAAACGTCAAAGGTTCCGACACGAGTGACTCTTCTGTATATTCTTATTCTGTGCTATCATGTTTAAATTATTATGAAGCATGTGTCGCGCGTAATTTAGTATGCGCGAGAAATTTTACGTGAAAGTTTGTTATAGACTAGCCTCTTTTTGGACATTCTCCGTTCCAATACTCCCAGAGTTTAAAGGTAGTAAAAAAACCGGGGGAGCTAAATAGAGAAAATACGTCCAGGTGGCTAAATACGGTAACTAAAACCTGTATGATGTTGCTCTGATCGTGAAAACACCGTACTCTGAGTTTACATAATCTAAAATTGGTGACTTTCAAAACAACAGATAAAAACATTAAAAAAGTTTTTCCTATTTTTTTTTGGCAATAAATTTGCTATGCATTAAATCTTTATGATCCATCTTGTCAGAGGGGTGCTAAAGCTCACCCCACCACCCCCGGTCAGTTGACATCCCTACACTCATTTGGTTCACCCTTGATGTCAAGTTCAACTTTGCTAAATTTGTTAAACATATAATGCTCATATTTTAGACACATTTTTCATTAACATGTTTACCATAGAAATCAAATATATTTTAAACTCAATAATTCATTCATATGTAACATTAAAAAATCAACTGCTGTATTCTGACAATTACTGCTGTCCTTCAAATTGAGTGCAAAGAAGTCAGTTATACTAAATGGATCAACTATGACGGTATTTGCCACTCTCAATCAAATTAACTGCAAATTTACTAGCAAATCAAAATATGAAACAATGTCCATCCATATTTAGATGTAAAACTGTAAATTACACATTTTATTGTCAAGTATATAACCAATAGATATTTTGCAAAATTCTCATTGTTTGATTTTAAAAATCACAGTTGAGAGCAGAACATGAGAGTATATCAGAGCAAAATGTTTAGCAAAGCCTCAGCAACATGTCTTAAAAATAAAGTCTAATTCTTCACTAAAAATTTCACTCTAGCTCAGAGAGAAAACAAAGAAAATCTCAATGGGAATTTAAAGGGAAATATAGTTCCACCTCAAACTAAATTATCATCATATTGCAATAAGTTTTGATAGTTAAAATGCACTGGACTTCAATATCATTTAAAAAAAATGCCATGAAGCACAACATTAGTCATGTTACCTTACCAAAACGACTTATGTATTGTGTAAGGGCAAATAAGGCTATTTCAGTTGAAATTGGGATAATTAAATGGTTTCGTATGTCTGAGAAGTAAAAACCATAACAGCAAATGTTTTCGTATAAAATTATCCTAAGACCCATAAAATATCACATTCTTTATAAGATTTTGATTACCGACAATGTTTGAACACAGAAATAAGAACAGAAGTTAAGTCTAAATGTCCAAATGTGACGCAAGATTTAGAACTAATATGGCCTTAAATATGTTTTGTTTGTAGCATGAGAAATACAACATCTTTAGTAAAAGATTCGTCAGGTTAGTAGCAGTTTTCACCTTGATTTGTCAAAACTCACTCTAGCATCTCACTTATGAAAGTATCCCAACTGCGTGCAATTAAAGTTAGGATAAACACACCGGACCTACACGAGGCTAATTGAGAACAAAGACATTTACTTGTTTAACGGATTTTTATTTTTACTTACTTTCTATTCCCCAAGAAAAAACATGTCATATGTTTAATATAACAGGGATAAATAAATGAAAGACAAGAAGTCTATCCTGACAATAGGATCCACTGAAAATGTTCAACTTTCCAACTGTAAATTTTTTCAATTCCTCATTTTATAAAAATTAAGCGTAAGCAAAATTTTAGAATACTTAAAGCCATTGAACTGTAATAACAACTGGAGCGAGAAGTCAGGGGGGGATTGAAACCAGATGACGGCTGCCATACAGTCGCTCCAGTCCTTTTGTAAATAGAAATTTTATATTTATAAAATTTTAAAAGTAAACTTTGCGTTACTTTTTCTAAATACTATTTAATTTGAAGAATACTGGTCAAGACTAAGCCCTAATCTTTCGCGCGGTTTCTACGTCAAAACGCCACAAAAGATAATTTTTTAAATGCAAAAGCACAAACCCAGTGATCAGGGGCATAACTAGACTTGAAGTAATGGGGGGGTGTGGAGAAAATTTGCCGTGCAAAAGGGCGTTGCCCACAAAAACAAGGAAATGCATTACAATTTCTTGAGTAAACACTATTTCTAAGGACAACGTTTCAGTGACAGTTTTTTTGCAGTGGTAAACATTCTCAGCCAATATGTTTAATTCAGCTACGCAAGTTTCTCATGACAGGTAAGATTTCTCTCTCTCTCTTCTTGTTCGTTAACAGATTCTTCTTCATCAACCTAAAAAACACCAAAATATAATTACTTTAGAAATAACATTTTAAAAAATTAATTTAATTATTTTAATGTCATACTCAGATATGACAAACCACATCCGTATTTTCCTCTTCCTCTGAATCAACTTCATTTATCTTGTTATCTATTTCAAATATTTCCTGGCATACATTGTGTATTTTTAATGCCACTTCAAGGTTTTCCTTCAAGGTAGCATTTTTAAACAGTATTTAACAGTATTTAACAGTATCACAAAGACTATCAAAGAATGTGCCATGGAAACAGCTGGAAGAGATGAAAGACGACAAGAGGAAAAGCTCAAGCCTGAAACAAAACAACTGTTGAAAGAGAGAAGAGAAATGGCAAAGAGAGATCTGAATGACCAGGAGAGAAGAGAGTACAATAAACTTTGTAAGACCATCAGGAAGAGAATGAGAGAAGACCTCAGAGAGCACAACACCATGCGAGTGAAGGAAGCAATTGAGAGTGGGAAAGGATTGAAGAGAGCTAAAGAGAAAGAAGGCTGCAAGATTCTTATACCAACTTTAGAGGAACAAGATGGAACCGTCATCAATAACAGGGAGAGAATTCTGGAGAGGTGCGCAGAATTTTATGAAAACTTATACCAAGATGCAGCCCAGAACATCAGAAAAGAAGAGACAAAGGATTTACCACCGACCCTTGACAGTGAAATTGAGCACGCAATGAAAAGTATGAAGAACAACAAAGCACCAGGAGAAGATCAGGTTGTGATTGAAATGCTAAAAGCGGGAGGCGAAGTGGTCAGATCGAAGCTGAGGACGCTTTTCAATAGAGTGATGACTGAAGAAATAGTGCCAAATGGGTGGAAAAATGCCATCATCACACTCATATTTAAGAAGGGAAATAAGAAAGATCTCGCAAACTACAGACCAATCAGCTTACTCTCCCAAGTCTACAAACTCTTCATGAAGATCTTGAAAAAATAGATTAAACAACACCCTTAGTGACCACCAACCACCAGAACAAGCAGCCTACAGAAGAGGTTCTTCCACCATCGACCATCTGCAGTCAGTTGTGCAAATACTCGAGAAAACCAATGAGTATAAAATACCCATCCACATGGCATTTGTAGACTATGAAAAAGCCTTTGACTCCATCCAGCATAAGGCTGTCTTTGAGGCGTTAAAACAGCACAGCGTACAGGAAAAGTACATCAACATCCTAAAAGAAACATATAATGGAAGCACAGCTCAGATTCGAACTGAATCAACTAGCCGAAAAATCAAGATCATGAAGGGAGTGAGGCAAGGAGACACCTTGTCACCAGTGATGTTTACAGCAGCGCTGGAAGAAATATTCAGTAGAATGGAAGTTGAAGTGGGAATTAACATCAATGGAGAGAGGATGAACAACCTGAGATTTGCAGATGATATCATCTTATTTGCTGAAAAGGAAGAACACCTCAGCAAATTTTGAACGATCTGAACGAAGAAGGGAGGAAAGATGGAATGAAAATGAACAAAAAGAAGACAAAGATCATGTGCAATAGATCTTTAATTATTAATATTAAATAATTAATTTTATTTTAGAGTTTTATCAGCTTTTTGGCCATTCTTGCCATTACTGGAGTTGTAATTATTTGTGCACGGAAACGAGATTCTTCAACTGTGACTGATAAGAAGGCATACTGGGTGCTTCCAAGTGCTGTCAAGGCTGTGCCATACCCTAAAGTACAGAATATCAATTTTAGTAAATTTAATAAGAAGTGAAGCGACGTGAGAGCAGCTTTCACCTATTCCTGCCATACAATCGCAGTGCGCTGTTAATACTTTGCCGTTCTTTTCGCAAACAACCCAAGGAGTAAGTTGCTTCTCCGACATTCTTTGAGAGTGATTAACCTGGTGTAGTGAAAAAAGAAACAAGGAGTTCAGTCTCATTAGAGCACAAGTGCAGCCAATGTGCAATGTTTTTAGTGACAACTGAGAAGCCTGTCTTACCTTAGCAATAAGTGTTTTATAATTTAGGATATTTCATTTATATTTTTTTTATTGCATGCCAGATTTTATAAGTTCCCATGCAGAGTTTTATGTGTGCCAAAATTATAATTAAAAATTAGGGTGTATATACTTAACACTTCCTAAGTATTTTCTCTCTTAATTAATTCATGTTGTAGTAGTACGTAAGTCACGAAATGTAAACATATAAATAGACTCAAATTTGTAATAGTCGGAGAGATTGTGTAGATTGTTCATTGCTAATAAACTCCATAAAACAAACCGAATCAGAGTGCAGATCAATTTTCTGGACGAACTCAGTGAATTCTGCGACAATAAGCAAGCAATGATCGTCATATTTTTTCACCTACACTTCACGCACCCATCCATTAACAAAATTTTGATAACTATCAAGACCCTTAAAGCTTTTTAACTGCTTTTTCGTGTACGGACTGACCGAAAACAATAAATACATGCCAACATCAATGTAGCTGACAGCAGGCCACAGATCGATATCGTCGAGCCATTGATTGTTTGGTATTTCGTAACGCGCTTTACTAACCTTACACTGAATATTTTCTATATATCCAGGGAAAAAACCTTTTTTTAACCTAGAAAGCGCTGAATTTATGTTACTAGCCATATTAACATATAAAGCGTGCACATGTGCTTGTCCTCCAGATGCTCCCCCAGCAACAGTTGCTAAAGAGTGCGTGACGTCACTGCAAAGGGTCTATAACGGAAAAAGAAATAGAAGCAAGGGAAATAGATCAATCAGTAATAAAGGGAAAAGTAATAGAAGAAAGCGGACACAGAGCATGGTTAATGAAGATTTGATAAATGACTGGGCTCTTTCAAGCGAAGACTGTTCTATTGCTGTCGACGTTGCTCATCGTGAAAAAACCAAAAGGAAATGCAGGTGTGTTGAAGATGCCGGAAAGTAAGACAGAGAATAAAGTTTTGAATGTTTCAAGTTAAAAAAAATTGAAATTTAATGAACTCAAAAACAAAAATTTTAAAACAGTTAGGTAGTTGTGTACATTTTTGTTTCACTATGTGAGCAACAAGAGGTAAAAATACATGCATTATAAGAAATTGTATTTAGCTGCAATAAAATTATGTTTCAATGTGATCTGATAATTTTGTTTTTCCATTCTTTGTTGTGCTAGAGAAATTAGTTGTATTTGTTACTTTGCTCTCAGATAATTGACAAATGCCATTGTACATTGTACATTGCACAAGATGTTCTAAAATAATAATCTATATTAACTAGTTATAAGTTAGTGCATAATATATTGAAAGAACAAAAAGTGAAAATAGCTAAGATGTTGCGCGTATTTTAGTTCTTCCTTATCATATATCCATTCTACACCGCTTCCTTTAGTAGTAATTTAACACCTTTTTGTAAATATAATATCAAGTGTGTGAGTGCATGGTTAAAAGTTAAAAGAACTATTAATAAAGTTAAAAAGGATGTTTAAGAAAAAGCACAAAATAGAAGGCTCATAGAATTATTATCAAAGAGGGTGGGTAAATCGTATATTTGCTATTGTGATCCCTGTGGTAACTCTTCTGACACCCCTAGCTACAAAAGGGATTGATATGCCATGCTTTCACAGTTTATATTCATACTGAAAATCAAAATCAAGTGCGATTTTACCATTTTATTCTACGTGAGATTCCGCTCTCTACGTGGGATTTCCGCTCTCAATTAGGACACTTGCATTATCATCTGACAGCCGTGCCGCCTCAGCCAAACTCACAACCTGACAGTGTCTTCGGCTCAGATTGGACCGGCAGAAGAGCGATCTTAATTTAGAAAGTGTGCTTGATGTCCAGCTCCGCTTCACCGAATAAGTAAAAAAACCATAAGAGTAGTGATATTTTACTGATGAATTTTCCTTCCACTTTTCTACACCTCTAATGTTTTTTCACAGAGTCAGACTAGAGTCAATCTCAACATGGATTTCTCTTTTGAAACTGGAAAGACGTTTTTACTCAAAAAAATTATCCAAAAACCTGTGTTTGACTATATTTCCAGTATATAGCCTCGTTTTCGTTCAAAAATATAGTCTTTAGTTCATTGTGATGCTTAAAAAATTAAACTGAAAACAAACTTGAAAGGCTTGTTATAGACTTACAAATTTTGTTTTACTATGGATTCACCATATCCTAATAAAAGATAAAGTACTTACCCGCTATAATATTATTCGTTTTCAAAATGGCGGCCATGCTTAAAAAGAGTTGGAATACATGAATAAATTATGAGTAATTTGAAGTGTATTATACACTACAAACATCTTGATACTACAAATGAAATAATTACTGGAGTGAATGAAGATACTTATAAAAAATTAAAAGAAAGTAAAGGTGCTCGGCTTTCTTTGGGTGGTGAATATATTCACAAAGAACAAATTGAGAATTTGCCAAGTTCATTTAATGCTGAAACGCAAGGTTTCCATCGCCAGTGTTATCAGAAGTTTACGACTGCTGTTTCCGTTTTAAAACGAAAAAGTTTCGATGCCCCAGATAAGAGGCAACGGCGGTCTGGTCAACTTCCAGCTACTTTAATTCCAGACATTTGCATGAAATGCAAGTCTTCGAAGCCAATAACTGTCAAGGGTAAGAAGTATTTTCCAAAGAATATCCTAACGATTTCTGCATGCGATTCTATAAAACGCTGCTAAACTCCACAACGATGAGGACTTACTTGTACTTGTTGCCGACGACGACCTCATTGCCAGGGAGTTCAAAATGCACGAGAAGTGTTACAGAGATTACACACGCATATGTACGAAACAGAACACTAATGTTGAAAGTAATTGTACATCGACCAATGATGAAAACGACGACAGCAAAAACGATTTGAATACCTATGCCAGTTTGTGCAAAATCGCATTATTGACGGAGAGCAATCACTATCGATTAAACTTCTAACTGAGGTATATGGGCTCGATGAAGAAAACTGTAGAATGAGGGGCAAAGTAAAGCAAATGCTTATGAAACATTTTGAAGGTGAACTTCTGTTTGTTACCATTGCTACTAACGAGGCTCAAGTTGTTCTTAGCAAGAATGTTCTAACCAATACAAAGAAGGTTAGTGTTTTGAAGCAGAATAAGGATTTTGTTTTGAAAGAAGCCGCGAAAGTTATCAAAGATGATATCGACTTGCTAATTCAGACTGCTCCAGAGTTACCATGGCCACCCACTGTAGAGTCGCTGCAGTAGGAAGACAGACAACCTCCAGAAAGCTTGCGAATGTTTCTTACAACTTTACTATATTCAACAGACCACAATCCTAGGGAGGAAGTCATCCGATACGTTGACTCGTTTGCTCAGGACATTCTTTACGCTGTGTCCAAAAGAAAGTTTCTTACCCGAAAGCACATATTACTTGGAAATTTATTGCACAGCATCACTGGCTTGAAATCATGTTTCACCAAATTGAAATCAAATCATGTTTCACCAAACATAAAGACAAAACAACAATTCATGATACAACTGACGCGATCTACATGATACCATGTAAAGACTGTTCAAAGCAATACATAGGACAAACATCTAAGAAAATTGAAACAAGACTCACAGAACACAAAAACGCCATAAAACGACGAGATCCGAACTCACTACCGGCAGAACATACCCACGGAAACAACCACACATTCGACTGGACAGAAACTAAAGTACTCGGACGTGCACAGACTAAACACGCACGCGAATTTAAAGAAGCTTGGCAAAAGATGGTATACAATTAAAATAAAACATTAAGAAGAGGAGAAGTCCGTTTAATGCATTTAGGATTTTTTGAATCATTAGTGGTCAAGTAGAGCGTGACTGTCAGTTGAAGAAATTGTTTTAAACTTTTTTGCTTGTTCTCTTTCAGGTGTTGAGAATGAAAATGACTTCAACTGGCTAGCACAACTTAGATAGTACATTGGGGTAAGAGATGACATAAGAATTTAATCTACGATAGCTTTGTAAGACACGACTTTAGCTGGTTAGAACAACTTCGATACTACATCGAGGTTAGAGACAACATAAAAGTGTGATCCTGCCATAGCAAAGTAAGACATGACTTTAACTGGCTAGCAAAACTGCGAGACTACATTGAGGTAAGAGATGACACAAAAAATGAGTAGATAATAGCATTATAAGGCATGTTCAGTGTTTGTGGACAGAAACGTCAATTTAGTGAAATTTCTAAGATTTTCCCCCTAAAAATGTTTCTCCTACTGAATGTTTTCTACTCTTCAATTGAACCAACCAAGACTTCACTCAAGTTGGTTAAAAAGTGTTGGCTAAATCTGGTCGTGGATTGGCCGATGAATTTAACATATACCACTGGCCGATTGCTAAATGATTTATCCGTAGCGTCCTCTTCACGGAATGATGTAGATATTTTTGATTTAAATTACCGAACGTTACCCCATGATCACATCTCACATCTCACATGTAGGAAGGCAATATGACCACTTGTATGATCAGTGCTCAGCTTCATTATGGTTACGAATATCTTGGTAACTCTGGACGTCTTGTCATCACGCCGCTGACCGACAGGTGTTACCGTACCCTCTTTGGAGCGTTGCAGATGCATCTGGGTGGGGCTCCGGAGGGTCTTGCGGGTAATGGTAAAACCGAAACCACGAAGAATCTGGCAAAGGCTGTCGCGAAACAATGCGTCGTGTTTAACTGTTCCGATGGCTTGGATTATATTGCATTGGGAAGGTTCTTTAAGGTGTGTTCTGCTCATTGATGACAGGAACCTTTAATTTGAGAAGGTTTCATGAAAGCATTATTCAGCGTTGATTGTACAAGTGCTTGTGGGCTCAAAAATCTTTCTTTTCTAAAGCATCGCTCTCTTGTAGAGCTCGAGGCCTGAATGCCTAGGTATCTCTTAATAAGGAGGATGCGCTCAAATTTTTTTTGTTTTTGCTACTGTACAGAAGCTAAAAATCAGTTTTTCAACCCCGCCTTCTCCACGGTATCCATCAATATACCCATGCATATTCTGTCTCCGACTTGTGACGCAACGTATTTTTTTAACTTTGTGTATCAGGATTTGTACAGACCTTGAATGTCCTTGAAAGTCCTTAAATTTATAAAGACGTGCTTAAGAAATCTTGAATTTTAATTTTTTTGAACAAATTTTTGTGAGCATTAGTTTCTTTTCCTGAAGTAGAGGTGAAATTTTAATCTTTGTGTTGAACCTTTGAAGCAACCAACCAACATGGCGGGCTTCGCGTTCCATGGACAGGCAATATTCGTTCACGATTTGTTAAACAAGTTTTAGTTATTATTTTCAGAAACGTGTTCGATAATTTCTAGCGTTCGTGATGTTTTGCATGAAATTCAAATTTAGATTTTCTAAAACTTCACTTGAAAGTCCTTGAAAATATCATAATTTCATTACTCTTACATTGTGCAAACCTTGGTAGAGTTGAAAGCCAGCGCAGATGATTTAAATTTACCTCTCTTCTACAAGGGATAAGGCTAAGAAAATGACTAAGAGTTGATCATAGCGGTGATGGTGGTGATGAAACTATCTAGCTCAACGCACGCTCGCCGAAGACGATGTGTGATGTTTGTGGTGACTCCACGGACTTTCTTATTTCAAAGCGCGCATGCGTGTCACTCTTGATGTTTGTGGGGGTGATTTTTGGTACCACGATTTTTTCAATTGAAAAATACTTGGAAATCAACGGTCTCAATGTCAATTGATTTTTAACCATCATAAATTGTCAAGGAGCGCTTGGGAAATCGAATGTTTTAACAACAGGGGCATAGCATCGTGGGGCTTGATGAAAATATTCAATAAATTTGTTCGCCTTGTTCCAGGGTTTAGCATCATGTGGAGCTTGGTCTTGTTTTGATGAATTCAACCGCATCGATCTTGAAGTTTTATCTATCGTTGCTCAACAGATACTCACAATTCAGATGGGTAAGATAACAGTCGAACATTTGTAGCTAGCTATCTGGCCGCTGAACAATTGTATGTATTTATTTTACAGCTATGTTTTAACTAGCTATAACCGTTATAGTATGTGTCGATTGTATCACATGAGCAAATTAATGTTCATACACATTTCATGTTGTTTGTAGGTATCGACTCTGGCAATGACACGCTGTTGTTCGAAGGAACTGAGATCAAGTTGGATCCATCTTGCGCTGTCTTTATCACTATGAATCCTGGTTATGTAACTTTTATGTTGGAAGATCTGAACTTCCTGATAACTTAAAGGTACGTGTCAAATAGTTTTTTGTGTGCAGTTCTGTCTAGTTTTGTTACCTCTTCTTCTATATTGGTACCTCTACTGCTACATTGTTACCTCTTCTTCTATATTGTTACCTATACTTCTGCATTGTTACCTCTTCCTATATATTTATATTTTCTTCTATTGTTACCTATACTTCTATATTGTTACCTATACTTCTATATTGTTACCTATACTATATATTACTTCTATATTGTTATATACTTCTATATTGTTATATACTTCTATATTGTTACCTATACTCTATATTGTTACCTATCCTTCTATATTGTTACCTATACTTCTATATTGTTACCTATACTTCTATATTGTTACCTATACTTCTATATTGTTATATTACTTCTATATTGTTATCTATATCTTATGTTACCTTCTTCTATTGTTTCTATATTTCTATATATTTCTATATTGTTACTATATTCTTTGTTACCTATATTTCTATATTGTTACCTATACTTCTATATTATTTACCTATCTTCTATATTGTTACCTATACTTCTATATTGTTACCTATCCTTCTATATTGTTACCTATACTTCTATATTGTTACCTATACTTCTATATTGTTACCTATGCTTCTATATTGTTACCTATCCTTCTATATTGTTACCTATCCTTCTATATTGTTACCTATACTTCTATATTGTTACTTATACTTCTATATTGTTACCTATATACTTCTATATTGTTACCTATGCTTCTATATTGTTACCTATCTATATATTATTTTTACCTATACTTCTATATTGTTACCCTATTACTTCTATATTGTTCTATATATTCCTATATTTATTTCCTTGTTACCTATACTTCTATATTATTACCTATGTTCTATGTTCCTATTATTCCTTCTATATTGTTATATTCATATTGTTACTATACTTCTATATTGTTACCTATACTTCTATATTGTTACCTATCCTTCTATATTATACTTCTATATTATTTACCTATACTTCTATATTGTTTACCTATATTCTATTGTTACCTATACTTCTATATTGTTACTTTCTATATTGTTCTATATTGTTTTATATATTCTATATATTATTTTTATTTATTTTTATATTCTATATTTCCTATTTTATTTATATTATTCCTATATTTCCTATATTCCTATTTTATTCTTCTATATTATTTACCTATATTTCTATATTTACCTATTCTTCTATTCCTTCTTCTATATTATTACCTATATTTCTATATTTTTACCTATATTTCTATATTGTTACCTATTCTTCTATTTATATTCTTCTATATTATTTATTCTTCTATATTATTCTTCCTATATTGTTACCTATTCTTCTATATTGTTACCTATATTTCTATATTGTTACCTATATACTTCTATATTGTTACCTATATACTTCTATATTGTTACCTATTCTTCTATATTGTTACCTATTCTTCTATATTGTTACCTATTTAGCGTTATATATAAGTCTTTCGTATGAGCTCTGAACGTGAGTTCAATGTACTAGAACGCTATTAAGTTTTGTGATTATTTTATTCACTAGCGAAGAAGTTATTTACAACAGTCGTGAGAGTTCTATCTGTTAGAATTTATTTACAGGCTTTTTATACATTTGGTTAAAGAAGGTGCAGTTATTACACAGTGGATAATGTACTTGAAATTTGAGTAGTTTTACGTAATTATAAAGTTAAGTGCGTAAGTTTAAGTAGCGCGTTTGAGTAAGTGTAAGATTGGCTATTTCCTCTATTGCTAATACATGAATCTAGATGAGTGATGTACGCACGTTATGTACGTCACTACAGGAGCCCCCGGCTAGTGTCAAAATTAATGAAATTAATGAGAAACGATGGAAATATAGCGTTGAGGTAAACTGACACAGCGACCAGAGCGGGTTTGTTTTATTTGTGGTGCTGTAGTTTGACAGTTCTCTCTTTCTTGGCAGCTTCTTCCGTATGGGTGTGTCCAGGGCACTGGGCGTAGGAGGAGCGAGATGTGCAGGCTTGAGACGATCTATGGATACGTTATCGGTGCGATTTCCGAGATCAACTTTAAAATGTTTGTCTGAGCGGGAGAGAATTTTGAATGGACCGTCGTACGGTGGCTGTAAAGGTTTTCGGACTGCATCGCGCCGGACAAACACGTGTGTTGTGGTGTGAAGATCGATCGGAATGTGATAAGGTCTTGTTGGGTGACGATCTGGAGGTGGTTATAAATCACGGAGAGTGCGTTTAAGACGATCAACGTAGGAGGTAGGATGGAGGTGTGAGGTACGAGAATTATGGTGGAAAATTCACCTGGTAAACAAAGAGGTGTGCCGTATACGCGTTCAGCAATACTGTGTCCAAGATCAGTTTTTAGAGCGGTGCGAATGCCCAGGAGGACAAGAGGTAGACGTTCACTCCAGTGGTTAGGATCATTGGTGGCTTTCAATGAAGCTTTGAGTTGACGATGAAAGCGTTCAACCAGACCATTAGCGATGGGGTGATAAGCGGTGGTGCGTATACGTGTTGACCCAAGAAAAGACGTGAGAGAAGAGAACAGTTGGCTTTCAAATTGTGCACCTCGATCGGTGGTGATAATTTTAGGAACACCAAAACGGGAGATCCAGTGGGTGACAAAAGCTGTGGCGACCGTGGTGGCGGTGATGTCAGAAATGGGAATGGCTTCAGGCCAACGAGTGAAACGGTCAATGCATGTAAGTAGATAAGTAAAACCATTTGATGGCGGCAGGGGACCAACTATGTCGAGATGAACATGGGAAAAACGGTCAGTAGGTATTGCAAAAGTGGAAAGTGGGGCACAGGTGTGCCGATGGATCTTGCTGCGTTGACAAGACAGACAAGTTCGGGTCATTTGTCGTACATCACGGTTCATGTTGGGCCAGAAATACCGATCGGTGATCAAACGTTGAGTGGCTTTTATTCCTGGATGAGAAAGGTTGTGAAGGGCATTAAATATGGTTTGTCGGAACGGCGAAGGAATGAAAGGGCGTGGCCTGCCAGTGGAAACTTCGCAAATGATAGTCTTGTCGGAAGCGGGTATCGAACAAATTTCGAACACCAACGAAGAAGAAGTTTTGCTTCGATACTGTATAAGCTCAGCATCGTCTTGTTGAGCCAGGGCGATATCTTCTATGTTGATCTGGTCAGAAGAAATGACAGAGGAAACGCGGGAAAGGGCATCGGCCACCGGATTCTGCTCACCTTGGACATGACGGAGGTCTGTGGTAAATTGGGAGATGAAATCGAGGTGACGAATTTCTCTGGGAGAGTGGCGTTTGGTATTGTTATGCAAGGCATAGCACAGAGGTTTGTGGTCAGTGAGAACATAAAAAGTTCGTCCTTCAAGGTGGTGACAAAAATGGCGTATGGCAAGATAGATGGCAAGAAGCTCTCGACCAAAAGCACTGTAGCGAGTCTCTGCTGGTTGTAAGCGTTTAGAAAAGAAACCGAGTGGTTGCCACATGTTGTTCACTTTTTGTTGTAGAACAGCTCCTACAGCGACGTCTGAAGCATCGGTCATAAGGCAAAGTGCGGCGTTGGGTTGTGGATGAGCCAAGAGTGCCGTATCTGCCAATGCTGTTTTGATTTTCTTGAATGCTGATGTAGCAGAATCAGACCAGTCAAGCTTGGAAGGTTGAGATTTCTTATGAGAATCCGATGTGCCCAGCATATCGGTGAGAGGCTGAACAATACCAGAGCAGTGCGGAATAAAACGTCGGTAGAAATTTACGAGACCTAGAAATTCGCGGAGCTTGCGGAGAGAATCCGGTTGAGGATAATTGCGGATAGCTTCGACTTTTGAGGGAAGAGGTTGGATGCCGTTAGCATTGACCATGTGACCAAGAAAGTCAAGAGATGTTGCTCCAAAACAGATTTTGAGGATTGATGATAACACCATACTGACGAAGACGAGTAAAGAGAAGGCGGAGGTGTTTTCGTGTTCGGAGGTGTTAGAGCTAGCAATTAGTATGTCATCAATGTAAACAAATACAAAGTCAAGGCCACGAGTGACTTCGTCCATGAAACGTTGAAATGTTTGAGCTGCATTACGGAGACCAAAAGGCATATGGGTAAATTCGAAAAGACCAAATGGTGTCGTGACAGCTGTTTTGCAGATGTCTTCTTGTGCGACCGGAATTTGATGGTAAGCACGGACTAAATCAATCTTAGAAAAAAGAGTCATACCGTGGAGATTGGCAGAGAAATCCTGAAGATGTGGAACGGGATACTGATCGGGTACAGTCATTCGGTTAAGCGCACGGTAGTCACCACAGGGTCGCCAGTCACCGGGTTGTGGCTTGGTAACCATGTGGAGAGGAGAGGCATACTGACTGCTGGAAGGACGAATGATTCCAAGATCAAGCATTTGTCGGAATTCTTTTTTCGCAATGTATAAACGATCAGGTGGGAGACGGCGTGGACGTGCAGAGCATGGGGGACCTTTGGTGGTGGGTTGAGTGATCTCTGGGAAGTCTTGTAATACTGATGCAAAAGGTGTGGAGGATTGTGTAGCATGAACAAGAGAAAGAGAAGGCATTGATGTGGCGATTCCATTGACTCGAATGTGTGTTTCTGCATCAATGAGACTTCCTGAGCGAAGGTCGACGAGGAGGTTGAAATGGCGTAAAAAATCAGCTCCAATGATGGCCTGGCGGACGTCAGCAATGGTGAAGATCCATTGAAAATGGCGTCGGCGGAGTCCAAAGTTGAGGGTGATTGACCTCTTGCCGTAGGTAGCAATTGTAGAGGAATTGGCTGCCTGGAGGTCATAAGCTTGGCGTTGTCGTCGATCTGCGGAAAGTGGTGGGATGACGCTAACTTCGGCACCTGTATCGATGAGAAATCGTCGTTTGGTGGTCTGATCGGTAATGAAGAATAAGCGGCTTTGTGTTGAAGCGCCAGACGATGTTGCCGCGTCTATTGTCTGGCGTTGTAGTTTGACGGTAGCGATGTGTGGAAAGTACAAGGTTGAACACATTTGCGGGCAGTGGCGCCGAATTTGGCGTGATACCAGCAATAACCATTATTAGATGATCTGTGAGTGGGATCAGTCGGTTGCGGATTACGAGGGCGAGGTGGACGGTTATTGACATCTGACGATGAAGGGAAACGAAGATTCAGAGCCTGTACTGACGCAGCAAGATCAGAAACTGTCTTGCGAAGTTGATGAAGCTCCCAGATTTGGCAGATGTGTCAACAATAGGTTCTGTTGCCACGGTCGAAAGGGTGATGTGGGTTGTTGAATGTTGTTGACCTCTCTAATTTTATCGGCCAACTTGGCAAGGTTGTTGAGGTCAAGAGTGTCCTGTGTAGGTGCCAGAATAGCCTGAACATTGGTAGGGAGACGTTGTATAAATAATTGTTTCATGATGGAGGGGGGCAATGTCTGGGTACCAAGTAGTTGTTCCATCTTGCGAAGGAGTTGGGAAGGCTTCCGATCTCCTAGTTCTTCGCCTGTGAGCAGTTGGTGAAGTCGCTGTTGCTCAGATGTTGAGGTACGGTGGATTAACTCGCGTCGCAGGATGTCATATGGATCACGAGCTGGGGGATGAAGGATGATATCGCGAACCTCCTGAGCAATTTCGGGTTGAAGGGAACCAACAACGTAAGCGTATTTCGTTTTTTGTGAGGTGATATTGCGCGTCGTAAATTGAGCGTCAATTTGAGAAAACCAAAGTTCTTGATCGTTAGGCCAGTATGGTGGAAGTTTGATGCTGATCATAGAAGCGGTTGGTGTGACAGATGAAGAATCTGTCGTTGAAGAAGTGTTGAGTTCATCAGTTGTAGCCATTTCGCCAGTAAAGAATATCTTTCGGGGTCACCAATTTAGCGTTATATATAAGTCTTTCGTATGAGCTCTGAACGTGAGTTCAATGTACTAGAACGCTATTAAATTATGTGATTATTTTTATTCACTAGCGAAGAAGTTATTTACAACAGTCGTGAGAGTTCTATATGTTAGAATTTATTTACAGGCTTTTTATACATTTGGTTAAAGAAGGTGCAGTTATTACACAGCGGATAATGTACTTGAAACTTGAGTAGTTTTACGTAATTATAAAGTTAAGTGCGTAAGTTTAAGTAGCGCGTTTGAGTAAGTGTAGGATTGGCTATTTCCTCTATTGCTAATACACGAATCTAGATGAGTGATGTACGCACGTTATGTACGTCACTACACCTATACTTCTATATTGTTACCTATTCTTCTATATTGTTACCTATTCTTCTATATTGTTACCTATATTTCTATATTGTTACCTATATTTCTATATTGTTACCTATATTACCTATCCCTTCTATATTGTTATATTTCTATATTGTTCTATATTCTTCTATATTACTACCTATTGTTACCTATACTTCTATATTGTTACCTATATTTCTATATACCTTCTATATTGTTACCTTCTATATTGTTACCTACTTCTATATTGTTACCTATACTTCTATATTGTTACCCTATACTTCTATATTGTTACCTATACTTCTATTGTTACCTATATACTTCTATATTGTTACCTATACTTCTATATTGTTACCTATATTTCTATATTGTTACCTATACTTCTATATTGATATTACCTATACTTCTATATTGTTACCTATATTTCTATATTTATATACCTATACTTCTATATTGTTACCTATACTTCTATATTGTTACCTATACTTCTATATTGTTACCTATTCTTCTATATTGTTATTCTTCTATATTTATTCTTTCTATATTGTTACCTATATTTCTATTCCTATATTCTTTATATTGTTACCTATTCTTCTATATTTTACCTATTTCTATATTGTTACCTATTCTTCTATATTGTTTATTCTTCTATTATTTCTATATGTTACCTATTCTTCTATAATGTTACCTATACTTCTATATTGTTACCTATATTTCTATATTGTTACCTATATTTCTATATTGTTACCTATTCTTCTATATTGTTACCTATCCTTCTATATTGTTACCTATACTTCTATATTGTTACCTATACTTCTATATTGTTACCTATCCTTCTATATTGTTACCAATATTTCTATATTGTTACCTATATACCTCTATATTGTTACCTATACTTCTATATTGTTACCTATACTTCTATATTGTTACCTATATACTTCTATATTGTTACCTATACTTCTATATTGTTACCTATACTTCTACATTGTTACCTATACTTCTATATTGTTACCTATACTTCTATATTGTTACCTATATTTCTATATTGTCATGCAAGTTTCGTTTGAGGTTTAGGTATATGTGCATCTATTAAACCACACTGTTGAAAACGGCCCTTCAAGACAGCAGCTATAGAGTGCAAACTTCAAATATAATTTTTATATCAACTAGCTACAATAACTTACCTATAGCATAAACTTTACCATCAGCACCACACACACCAAATCCATTTCGGCTTGAGAGCATGGGTTCAGATTGCACCCAAACGTCATTGTATGGATCGTACCTTTCAACTGTATCAAACCGTGACGAGTCATCGCTACCACCGCAAATATACAGATAAGGTCCTACTGAACCCATACTTGCTCCCCAGCGACAGATACTCATGGAGCCTACAGTAAGGACAAATACGATTAAAACGTCATAAAAAGGGAACTTTTTGCCTTACAGAAGTTAGGGATTTGGCCTTTGAGGCAGTGCAATTGTTGTGTAAAACGCATTCCCAACTACAGCTTACAACTCCACGTACATTCACAGCCGTTCACATCGTTATTTATGCGTACATATGCACTACACCATGAATAGCGCAATAAACCAACTAGTATACGTAGTAAAACTTGTTAAAAACAACTAATATTTCAAGCAAATTTACTGTGAAAGCTAGAAAAAAAGTATGATTACAGGTTGCCACGAAATTCACGAATGCTTACAAATTGGTGTCCATTTTCCTTCTTTAGGATCAAATTTTTCACTTCTCTTTTACTCATTCCTCCAACAGAATGCAAGACTTGATGATCTGACGTTGGTCGACGTTGTTTTGAAACAGGCGTCTTGTTCATTACGTTGCGTAGGCCAGTCAATAGATAACCTTAACGGGTAAATGTATAATACACGGATGGAGTAAGGTATGCATGTGTAAATGTAGATACACAGGAGGAGTAAGGTGTGCGTAGGTCGATCAAAGCTGACCGTGCTATCATGAGCTCGAGTGAAGCTTCTTATATCGTTTTTTAAAGCATGAGCTGTTTTTCCAATGGCCTGAGATTTGTATATTTCATTTCAAACTGAATTGAACTGCTTTTTACGAATGACATGGAAAAGTCTCAAGAGAGCCCATGAGAAAACTATTGTTATGAAATTCATATCCATCAATGAATTGTTATTTTGTAAAAGCACTACTGTAAATTCTTTACATTATGATAGATGATAAAGAATTATTTGAAGTGAATTTGCTACGTATGACTTTCATCGAAATATATGCAGTTACTGCATGATTTTGTCTTATGGACAAGTCGATCATTTGCCAATAACACTGGAAGAGATTTATTAACATTTCCTGTTACCAGCTATTTCCATGACTTTTATTTTATGTCGATAGGAAAAATTGGCACATTCCGAGATGGAGGAATTACTAACCAGGAATAAACAACTGGAGGTAAAAAGATATGTCCGATCACAAAGACTACGTAATCGTCCGCCAGAGGGACCGCAGTGACGTGCACATCACACGCTGCATGCGTGGAGCCGACTGTTGGTCTGATCACCGCCTGCTACGGAGCAAGATGAACATCCAGCTCGCCAGAAAGAACAAATCAGCAAGAGAGAAGCCACTGAGGAAGTTGAATGTAGCTCGCATTCCACCCAACAAAGAAGAGCTGCAAGAGAAGCTAGAGGTAGCCCTGGGAAACATTAACATCACGGGCGAGGTATAGAGGAAGACTGGAGCATTTTCAAAGAAACCGTCTACAACTCTGCAGCGAGTGTCCTTGGATACGTTGAGCGAAAACATCGAGACTGGTTTGACGAGAATGACGCTGAGATCAACAGGCTTATTGACAGGCTCCATAAGGCTCACAGCGACCTTATAGGTGACAAAGATTGCGAGAAGAAGAAGCAAGACTACCAGCAAGTGAGGCAGCATGTGCAACACAAGCTGCGGGAAAAGAAGAACGCCCGGTGGGAAAAGAAAGCCGAAGAAATCCAAGTGGCAGCTGATGCTCACGACTCAAAAAAGCTCTACGATGGGTTTCGCGCGGTGTACAGTCCAAAATCGTCAGGCTCTACCCCCATCAGCTCTGTAGACCGAGCGAAACTGCTAACAGACAAAGCTGACATACTTTCACGCTGGGCTGAACACTTTAACAAGCTGCTGAATAAAGAGTCACAGATGAACGAAGAAGCCATTGAGTCCCTCCCCCAGCTGCCAATCAAAGTGGAAAATTGCCGACCCACCCACCAGAGACGAGGTTGCGAAAGCCCTCAAGCAGACAGTGTCTGGAAAGGCTCCTGGGGCTGATGGCATTCCAGCTGACGTCTACAAGAACGGTGGCCAGGCACTCCTGGACAAACTGACATCCCTGTTCCAGGAAGTTTGGAAAGTCGTCAAGGTCCCCCTGGACTTCAAAGATGCTGCCGTTGTGCACATCTATAAGAGGAAAGGCGATAATACCTTATGTGACAACCATCGAGGCATATCCCTCCTCTTCATCGCAGGCAAGGTTTTGGCCCGAGTAGTCTTAAACAGGCTAATCACAAATGTTGCCGAGGCCATCGTCCCTGAATCTCAGTGTGGTTTCCCGACAGGCAGGGGAACTCCTGACATGGTTTTTGCTATTCGCCAGTTACAGGAAAAGTGCCGTGAGCAAAACAAGGAACTCCACATGGTCTTCGTAGACCTAAGGCATTCGATACCGTTAATCGGGAAGGCCTTTGGAAGAAACTGAGAAAATTCGGGTGTCCAAAGAAGCTAGTCTCTTGTAGCCTCCTTTCACGATGGTATGCAGGCAAGAGTCCAGAAAAGTGGGGAGACATCGGACCCGTTTCCTGTGAAGAACGGTGTGAAGCAAGGTTGTGTCCTTGCCCCCTCTCTTCTCCATCCTGCTCGCAGCGATGCTGCTCGACGCCTTCCGTGACTTCGACAATTCAGTTCCGCACTGATGGAAAGCTCTTCAACCTCAGAAGACTTCAGGCCAAGACCAAAGTCTACGAGGCACTCCTGCGTGAATTCTCTTCGCAGACGACTGTGCACTAGCCGTCCACTCCCATGAAGACATCCAGTGCATAACAGACCGCTTCGCAACTGCATGTGATCACTTTGGGCTGACCATCAGCCTGCGCAAGACTGAGACCCTGGTCCAGCTTCCACCATCCCAGACTCGTGACACCTCACCACCACCTCCTGTCATCATTAACCACACCAACATCAAGACTGTTGACAAGTTCTGCTACCTTGGCAGCACCATAAGCAACATTGGTTCCCTGGACGCATAGGTAACGCTGCGTATTGCAAAGCCCAGTGCTGCTTTCGGCAGACTAAAGAGAAGACTCTGGCAGGAACACGGCATCAAGATCGTCACCAAAATTGCTGTGTACAGGGCTGTGGTCCTGAGTGTTCTGCTGTACTGCTGTGAAACCTGGACCACTTATTGCAGGCACATACAAAGCTGGAGCAGTTCCACCAGCGTTGCCTGAGAAAAATCCTCCGCATCAAGTGGCAGGACAAAGTGTCCAACCTTGAAGTCCTTGAAAGGTGTGGACTCTCCAACATTGAGAGCTTGATCATCAAAGCTCAACTTCGATGGACAGGCCATGTCGTAAGGATGGATGACAGCAGAAACCCAAAGATGCTGCTGTATGGTCAACTACAAGACTGGATTCGTGTACAAGGAAGACCGCTGAAGAGATACAAAGACACCCTTAAAGCCAACATCAAGAGCTGCAACATAGACCCAAACACATTGGAGGAGTTCGCGGGAGACAGACTGCAGTGGAGGCATCTATGCTCCCAGGGCGTTCAGAACTTCGAAGCCGGTAGAGCAGTCGCCATCAAGGAGAAGAGGGCCCGAAGGAAGCAATGCTCTGCCCCTCTTGTCTCCTACCCCTGCAGCGTTTGCGGACGTTCGTGTGCATCACAAATTGGCCTCCATTCACACATGAGGTCCCACTCTCGCAGATAGACCTGCATGCCTACTCATCTGTCGCCCCGACAGGAGAGTCCATAGTACTTCGCAACTTTAGTTCACAACTTCAGTACTCAAGTACACAACTTGTGAACTTGTGAATATTCCATATTTGGAAAGGTAATTGGCAACATTATAAAGTAACTTGGCAACCGCCTTTGAAAAGTTAACTGAAATCGACAATAAAAGTCGAAGTTAATTATAAAATTGAGATTTTTATTTTACTTTTCACATCGTTTTCCATCATCCGAGCTGTGCTTTCGTCTTAATTTAGAAAAAAAATTGCCATGAAATTTGAAAGCAATTTTCAATGTTTCATTTTTTGTTTCCAGCAAGAAGCCATGTAAGTACTTTGACACTGGTAAAGGAAGTTGCCCTTTTGGATCAAGCTGTTTCTATAAGCACGGTTTGTAACTGTACGTCATTGTTTTTGAGCCGACTGATGGCTGGTTCATGTCAATACGGTTTAATCTTAATGTGTTTCACATCTTCCTTTAGCCAATCCTGATAGTTCTATAGCTAAAGTGAACTTACGCCGTTACAACAACAGTAAAGGAGAAAGTTTGATTGGGAACTCGTCGAGGTAAAGTTATTATTTCAAATAATACACAGTTGCATCATGGGATAAGATGGTATCATGTATTTGTTGACGAATTTCACGTAATGCATATTTTTGTTCCTTGTTTTCAGTCTTTGGGAATTCATCGAAGCAAGAGATGGTGTAAGTTTGGAGGAATTACTTGAGAGTCTGTTTGAATAGAAACAATCAAATCAACGTCTTTCAAGCGTTTTTGCATGCGATGCAAAATTATTCGGCACTATGATCGACACCAAGGAAATTTAATCATCAATTGTATATTCTTCTTCGAGAACATTTGCGTGTCATGTGAAGAACGTTACACCGTTAGTTCGAAGAAAGGTGTTGATGTAATAGCTGTCCTTCGCCTTTCGCTGTACACGTGTGACTCATTTCCGGTGAAGAAATGTGCGACAACCTGGCCACGACTAAATATTACATCGACAAATATGACGTAACTTGACAGAAATGTGTGGCTTAGGGTCATATGATACCCTATACGACGCATTTCTTATCAAGGATAGTCTACTTCAGAGAAATAAGATTGACACAGATAACAGTGAAAGTTTAACACTTCGGGTGCTCTCTTCAATTGTCTTAAAACGCTTAGTGGATTATGTTGTATTAGCTGCGTGACTTGCAGGGGCCGGTTGCACAAAGCCTGGATATCGTTATCCACTGGATAGCAAATTTTTCTGAACGATCTTTATAAGAGAAAATGTACGATTTGAACTGAACGAAATTTTTCTGAACGATCTTTATAAGAGAAAAATGTACGATTTGAACAGTGCAATCGCTGAAATAAAATATTGTTTCGAAGATTACAAAATTTCTTGGTCGTGAGAAAAAATAAACACCTTTTTTAAGAGTTTGAAAATTTTAGCTATCCAATGGATAACGCTATCCTCAGGAATTTAATCATGAATTTGTGGTTAAAATCGTTAAAATGTTTAACTTAACCGAAATTAGTTATTAAAGATTTATTCTCCTCATGTCATACTGTTGCATAATGAATTATAGAGTTGTACCTTCATTGAAAGGATAGATTAGTAGATGTTTATATTTTTAAAACGTTCTTGTCTTCTTCTAAAATGAAATTCTCACGTGACGATACAAAGAATATTGAGACCTTGTCGGTTTGATAGATGAAATCTAGTGTTCAATATCGGAATAACACAAGTGCACGTGTTCAATGATTCCAGAATGAATGTTGACGACAGGGAAATCCAGATTTCTTTTGTACACGGAAATGGTTTTATGTTTGGCATATATGCAAAGCGATGTTGGCGATGTAGAACTTATACTGCACCGAAAGGGATGAAATATTTTACGGTGGAAATAGCTGTCGGATTATATTGGTTTATAGGGACCTTACGATGCGACAACGGCAACTGCGACGGCAACCTCAATCTACTCTGAAGGGACTGGATCGACTAGTTGCCGTTGCCGTTCTCGTTGTAGCTATGTTGTCCTTACGATAAGGCGACGTTCGTAAAAGCGCGGGAAATCTTTATGTTGATAAAAGTTTTCGCTAAACAGCTAGCTTCCATATTTATATATTTTCCATGATGCCGTGCATCAGAGACGCTCTGTTACTTTCTCATGGAGATGGTTTTCTTGGTGTAGATGACTGCATGTTGCTATACGAAATATATAAACCAAAAAACCCGAATATGTGTTACAGAAAGAACGACAAGTTTTCCATTTACAAGTTTTCTGACGATGAGTGCAAAAACAATTTTCGATTTTATCGCAACGATATGTACCACCTACGCGACGTAATGCAGCTACCTCTAGAGGTAACTTGTTATAATGGTGTTCAAGTCGACGGCATTGAGGCGCTTTGTATATTTTTGATGAGGTTTGCTTATCCTTGCCGCTTTGCAGATCTGGTGCCAACATTTGGAAGACCCATTCCACAGCTATGCATGATAACAAACGAAGTTATCAACTTCACATATGAGCGATGGGGACATTTGTTCTTCTTTAAATCAACCCTGGCTTTCTCCTCCAATTTACAAATATTTGCTGATGCAGTACACAGCCAAGGTGCTCCATTGGCAAACTGCTGGGGGTTCATAGATGGTACAGTCAGACCTGTGACTAGACCAGGAAAAAATCAACGTGTACTTTACAACGGTCATAAACGAGTACACGCCATAAAGTTTCAGTCTATAGCAGCCCCTAATGGACTAATTGCTAATTTGTATGGCCCAGTCGAAGGAAAACGACATGACAGTGCCATGCTGGCAATGTCTGGTATCTTGAATCAAATGCAGCAATACTCAATGAATCCTGAAGGAGATATACTTTGTGTGTATGGGGATCCAGCTTACCCTCTTAGACCACATCTTCAAGCTCCATACAAAGGGCTGGGCTAACAGCAGACCAACTTGCATGGAACAAATCTATGAGCTCTGTCAGGGCGGCAGTAGAGTGGGTGTTTGGTGATGTTGTTAACTATTTTAAATTTGTAGACTTTAAGAAAAATCTTGAAGTTCACTTGAGTGCAGTGGGAAAATGTATGTTTGTTCTGCCTTAATTCATAATGCACGCACTTGCCTATATCAGTCAACAACCTCCACTTATTTTCAGCTTGATCCACCTGCTTTAGATGAATATTTTTGACAATGAATGAAAAGAGGTATTATAAATGCTGTATTGTGCTGCAATGTTTACATAAACGTTTGACATGTTTTAACAGAGTACAGAATGAATAGACCAAAACAATAACTAAAACAACAATATTTAATACAAACAATACAAATAACAATGTAAGTTAGACCAAAAAATTAGTCCTAATCCTTCATTATTCTTATTTATGTTTATGTTTAGAAATATTAAATGTCTTATAAACACTTTCTTTCAACAGAACAATGATATGCAAACAAAAAATCAAATAAAACACAATGATTGTTACGGTTTTTAGTTGAATTTTGTTGCAAACTTTTCAAATATAGCTACAAAAGAAGCACTTTGCTGCTGCTGCTGTAACATCATACCTTAAGTCACTTCAAATAGCTGTTTCATCTGTTGTTGTTGCATCATTTGGGAATTAGTTAACTGCATAACTTGTTGCTCATTCTGCTCATTTTGGCGTTCAGCTTCAAGCCTTCTAATGCGTAGTTCTTCCTGCATAAGTTCGTAATGTCGTTCACTTTCCGTTCTTCTCAGCTCGACTTCATCAGCTTTCATTTTTATATCAATTTCGCCTTTTTCTCGCAGGTATCGCATGACATCCGATCCACTGGTCCTTTTCTTTTAGCAGATGGCTCGTTATTTTCTTCCTCGCCATTCCTCTTTTTCGTTTCTTTGAACGTTTCCATTGAGCAGCGACGCATTTCTACAGCCTTTTCAACTTCTGCCTGAGCTCTCTGTTTTTTCTTGAACGTGAGTTGTTCATTTAAATGATCAGCTTCCTCAAACTGAGCTATGATGTCCTCCATAGCCTCGTCAAGTTCACTCTCTTCGGGTGAAATACCACTGGCTCTTTCTTCTTCTGATTGTTTTCTTTTGTAGTTCTTTTCGAGCAGTTGATATCGATCGCGAACAGATCTCTGAGATACATGGAATTTTGGCATTTCCAAAGCATTGAGCGATTTAGCAATGTTTTCCCAAATTTGGCCTCTTTCAGTTGATCCTCTTATGTGAATCCATGGTCTAAATAGCAAGATTTGTCGTGATAAAGCTATATCATGGCTTGAGGACCATTTCATAGATGCACGTGAAGCAACAGTAGTGCTACAAAGAGATATTCAGAAAAATATGTAAGCATTTTAAGCCATAAGTAGCCATTTAAGCATAAAGTCTGAGTCAACCATAACCTCATTTACATATATTAAGCCAAAGATAACAAAACTCACCTCGCCATTTGACAATCGAATGATTTTTGCAAGATTTTTGATTTTTTTTCTCTGCCGTTCTGAAGCGACGCCAAAGTTGTTGTTTTCACGTCGGTTCCGTCTTTTCAAAACGTGTAAACAACGTACAGATGGTGCGTGCGCATGCTCAGTTAAAAAAAGGGATCAAACTCCGGTGCCGTCGCAGTTGCCGTTGTCGCATCGTAAGGTCCCTTATGGCAATGTACGACGCGACTAGCAAGTATATGCTGGTGTTTCTATTGTAGACTCATAAGTTTGCACAAACAATTGGAAGAGATGGGAAATATTGCCTCCGTGGAGAGCCGTTAACGTCAAGAAATAGAAGGTTAGAATTTGTTTGATGTACGTCAGACGAAACTATTGTAGTAATCGCTCTTCACAATTTAGGGTTTTTTAGTGCTTTTTTTGCAATAGCTTTGTCGATTGTTTTGCATTTGTTTGACTTGAACTGTGCAATTAATTATTCAAAACATTGGATTACAATAGGGTGACATATGGTAGTTGTTAAAAGGTGTTTAATTTTGTACACCATGACTCGAGGAAGTTTCCTCTCAAACTCACGTACTGTGTTGGCCTTGTGTTAAAATACATGGCGAGTCTGAAACATCTCGATTTTTCGTGACAGTGAACGCGTTCAATGTCATAACGACTTCCTATAACCGGCGGTCAATAAATGCTGAATCATTTTAGCATAAATTATACGTCCTCTTTGTTCTGGAAAAGTTGAAATTTGAAAATAGCATTCTTGCCTTGATGTCATTTCTATTTTAGTTTATTGTGAATCACGACAGGTCCAGATTCAGTCACCCATGCATTCAATGATTTATCTTAAAAGGAAGAAAAAGCCGCCAAGTCGACAACTTTGTCGGCTTACATGTTGCAATATTTTTTTTCATTGTACTTGAAAGCACTATATTAGGAGTCTGGCTTAGTTTTCTGCTTGCTCCATAGAATGCGGGTTTTTTTTTGTCCCACAGGCTCTTGAAATTCCTCGGAATTTCAATACTGGAAATTGTGTGAAGTTTTGAAGGTTTCGCTTGTTGATAAAAATACTGTAGAGAAAACAGCAGGTTTCCTTTGGAAATAACAACTCGTATAGTCTCGTGACAAGAAAGTTTAAAGTTTTCGCATTATCACTTTAAAGTGGTTATATCACGAATTTTAGCCCCCCTTTTTTATGAGCTTAATTGAAAATTTGGATTATTTGAAGAACTATGACATGTCGCTGGACTTAAAAAGATTAATATAAGTTGCTTAATTTTGCCTCCAAAGTCGGGTACTATTTGCGAATTTTTTACGACGCCATATTGATACTTGTGACGTAGATAGTTGAACACGTCTGTTTCCGTCAATATAATATTATATTATAGAAGGTGATTTTGTTGTCGTTTTTCTTGTCTTAAAAACAAATAATGACAGTATTTTCAATAAAATATTAAAAAACAAGTTGTCCGGAAAGTATGACTTAAAATCAGTGGTCAGATAATTCGAATTCGATGTCTGAATGCGTATCTGATTCGAGCTCGGAATCCGTGGGTTATCCGTCGAGCATTTAAACGACTTCGCATATGACGATGAACCGCTCGCAGGAGATGGTGATGAAGTGCATACTCCAGATGATCCCGATGGAATTCTCCCTGCGACATTAGAACAACGAAGTGATGGCGTAATTCCACTCGGTGAATGGTAAGTTGTTCTTTTCTCCTGTTTGTAATAAACATAAAATTACTTTATAAACCACAATGCTCCCACGTTTCAGGTGTAATTGTCAATGCTGTCATACCGATTTGTTAGAAGGCGCATTAGAGTACAGATGCTGTAAGGAAATAGGGCCAGCTTTGCAGAAAATGACATTCGATGGCAGCATTGAGAAAATATCATGCATAACACAGCATGCCAAATTTGGGCCTTTAGTTCATGAGGCTGTCCTTGAAACCATCGGGCCACTATTGAGAGATAGGAATGGACGTGCTTATCGCCGCCAAGCATCACAATCATTAAATATGTAAGATTGTAAATTGTATGAGAAACAATGTTATAATCAACATTGTTTCATCAACAATAATTAGTCCAACCTTTTTATTTACTTCAGGTACTTGAGAGCTGTGGCATACAGATGGTTGATGCGATGGTTTTGTGGGTCTATGGGATGGGAGAATACTCGGCCTTTACCTGCTTGTGTTTACCACTTTATTCGGAAAGCATATCCAAGTGGTAACACAAAAGGTTACATACCATCAGAGGGGCAATGATGGAAAGGTCTTTTAACTTGTGCACTGTAGAGACTGTTGGCCTTCTTTGCTGAGTTTAGAACGGTCAGGAAATATGCCTAGATGAAAACCAAATAGGAGATACATGGATGCACTATATGGTAAAGAAAATCTTTTCTTCAATGTCAGTCTGGGAAAAAAGACAAAATAAAAATTATATGGAATTAAATCATAGCATAAATGTAAAAATGGAAAATAGCAAGCCACATGAACTTATCTTATAAGGTCTTCACACTTGAAAGCACTGCATCCGCAAAAGGCATGTTGAGCATTAAACTACAATAAAAAAAATTATTCATGAAAATTAATTAGTCGCACAATCGAGTGAGATAGTCATCTTCAATCTGAGAGGTATACATATCATTCAATGTTATATTAATACTGTAATCATCAGGAAAGGTGTGTATATCAGTGCCCAGATAGGGAGGCTAGAGGGTACTATCACTTGCCTAATGTGAACACTCCGGCTGGTGGTGGGAACGAGGTGCCTTACTTCTCCATTCCAGACAGGCTCCAAGCAATGTCTGACCACTGCCCTACCGTCTACCAACTTCAATATTTTCTTTTTCAGTGGAGCATTGACCTCGAGGATGTCCTTTCATTGGAGCTTTGCATTTAGTACATTTGCGAGTACTTTTATTCCCAGCGCTATTTAATATTTGATCCGCATCATCTGTTGGGTCTTGTAACTGCTGTCTTTGCTGTTCCACTAAGGAAAAAATGCAGATCATTACATCCTAAAATAATTGTAAACAATACCATTATCCCATACTTACAGCACGGATAAAGTGCATGACTGACATGCTTGTTCCTCGCAACATATTTTTTATTGCTTCAGCCTTGGATCGTTTGTTGGGAAACTGGCTGCACAAAGGTTCGGGTGCTTTTCTTCTATATCTATCCGTTATAGTTGAAAGTTCTTGTTTATTAGACATGAAAAGAACATTCTTTACTTGTTCATTTTGCAACTTCTGGGCCTTTTTCTTCAAAGATGCTTTTGTCTTTTTATACCAGCTTAAAGTCTTTTGTAAAGATGTAAGTTTTTTCTTAAGACGATGGCACGATTTATATGGAGACTTGGATTCACAAATATCTTCACCAACGGCATGTAGTTCTTCTTTAAATAGCGAATCGTTTGCTGCCCCAGTGCATACTTCAACATGCTCAGCTCCATCACTAGTAGATGGTAATTCCTCATCGAGAGAGCATGTTTCCTTCAGCGATGGCTTATGGAGGGTATGTCGAATAATCTACAAAACTTATATCGAATTTATATGACAAAAGAAAAATTATCATAAACAAGCGTAAACTTACTTGTCTGCGCTTTTGATCGGTTATTTCGTCCTGTAATGGTTCAGGAATCCCAGCCACGTCAATGGTTGGAATAGCATCTTTCTTCAACCTTCTTTTGAGCTTGACTTGCACGCTCAAATTAAGGTCAAAACAAGAATCTTCAAAATGTGCAGAACACAGACACGAGATCGAGGAAGCCTCAAAACCCGGTCTATGTTTACGCACAAAATTTACCCATTTTCTATGTCTTTGCGGCTCTGTTTCTTTTTTAGGAAACAGATGCATCGACATTCCTTCTGTTTTTGAATCATTGGCGCAACCAATTTGATTAGGTCTGCCAGCAACACAGCGTTTTCCTCCGCGTTTCTTATTAAGATTACAAGTAGAATATGTCATGTTGATATATGTGTTCAACTTTCTACGTCACAACTCATAAGCATACCGATCAAAAAGCTCGCAAAAAAAAATGCTGAAAATCGTGACTTTGAACGTCCGTAAAATCACTTTCACCAATCCAATTTCAATTTCAATTGTAGATTTAAAATCACTGAAACAAGGTCTTTCAATTAAAATACCAAACACAACTAAATACACAACTAAAATATACAATTTTTATACACAACTAAAATTGTTGAAGATCAAACATAGCTACGTAATGTTACAGTTTTACTTGTACGCGTAAATGAATATCGAGGATGGCAGCTGAAAACAACGCAATTGGACATTTTAGTCTTCCTGCATTTAGGCATTTGGTTACATTTTGGCAGTGGCGTCGCAAGGATTTTGCGAGCAGGGGGGGGAGGGCGCACAAAATTTGTACCACGTCTGTCGATAGCGAAATCGCCCTAAAATAGCTTCTGCACTGGGAAATTTTGAAATATTTATCACAACATGAATAGTTTCAATTTTTTAACTTCCCATTTTAACCTTGGCGGATTTGTACATTTGTCGTGTTATTACGTTACGTAGATTGATTATTGATTTTAATGAAATGTTTTCATATTATAATACTCCCAGAATTTCAGTATTTTCAAAAACCTTACTCTAAGTCATTGCTATATTTGTATTTTTGTGTGTAAAAGTTTGACAACATCTGAAAGTATTTTCTGAATGTAACAGTTATTCCTTTCAACCAATAAGAAAGAAGGAAGTTCATGTGTTATTGAAGGCAGTGATGTTGCTCTTATAATATTAAACCCTCTGATGAATGGTTCATCGATTCCGCTGCAACAAAACATATGACACACAACAAGGATTTTTTAGTGGACTATGTTGAATATCAAGCACCAACCAAAATATATTTAGGAGACAACATAGTGACACATGCTCTTGGTGAAAGTCTGGTAAAGTTATTATACAATGTTGAGTTGCACAAAGTGTTGTTTGTGCCAAAGCCGGCAAAAATCTTCTCTCCGTACCAGCAATGATTGCCATGGAAACCAAAGTCCAATTTGATGGAAATGATTGTATTGTATCAAAGAATAATAAAGATTATGTTATTGGCGTGATAACAGATGGTATGTTACATACCGTGAAGGATCTTGAATATCCTCAATCTTCAATTGATACATCTCCTGAAATATGGCATCAAAGGTTAGGCCATCTCAATGATGATTACATAAAGAAAATGATGAAAAAATATGGTGAAAGGAATAGATAATGGAAGAAACGAGAAAGCTGCAAACAATTGTGAAGGATGAATCCACGGAAAGATGCACAGGAATCCTTCCGAATGGCAGAGAGATGTTGGGTGCTGCATCATCATCTATTTCGAATCGCTCGACGAATCCGCTGTTGAAGAGTTCGCGCCATGTAAGACTAGACTCGAATTTATCGCACGTGAGTATCACAATAAACGAAACAATTTTCCAAAGTTGAACGCAAAAATACCACTACTTTTTTTTCTTCACCAACTAAAATGTTCCTGGCAGCAAGATCTCGATGAATACACTATAAAATTATTGCTGGTGTAAGGATAAATCATCACACTAATGCTTGTGCCTATGCAGTGATATAGTTCAATCTAAAGCTACCTTTCTTCCTGACAAGTATTCCATTCCACGAGCAATTTGATAACTAAAGGAGGTGAAATCCCTCAAACACAACTTTTCTACTCCTTCTATCTGCATGGTGTCTCCGTTTCGGTCAGGTCTTCTTTCACGAAGATATTGTCGTAAGCTACCGAATGCTGCGAATTCAAGGACTATCAATGGCGGTCCTGTAAATCAACGAGTTAGATGGCTTATTGCTAGATGACGATGTACTGCTTTGAAGTTACCATGAACGTTTTATATACATTCAAGCACTCGTTAACTTTAGGTACTCCATAATTTTTATAAGATTTTTAAAAGTTTGCTCGGCTGCTATAACTTTACTTATGATAGATTCGTGTCGTCAGAGCAAATGATGGCTTCTTCTTATATCGTATGATCTCACTTTCTTTAGAAAGTTAAATTCAGACCAATTCAACAAATTATGTTGCAAAATTGTACCAACTCACCGTTTTGAGTGCAACATCCAATCAAGTGTATGATATTTTTATGAAGACCAATAAACTTCATCACTTCCGCTTCAGAGATGAGATCCATCAACTCTCTCTCGGTAGCCTCATATAATGGATAGAAATTATAATTACATCCATCAATTATGAAAGTATAACTACGTCGCAATAACTGTATATTCTCTGAATCTTCCCATCATGTCCTAACATTTGCCATGATATTTAAGCAATGGAGAGGAATGTTGAAATGTTGAAAACAAAAGATTACCACGAAATTGGACTTTACCAATGGTTGTACGAAATTTAGGTGTAGTGTGAAAAAGTAGTTTATTAGCAAGAAAGGTGTTATTTGTTGTTGTTAGATATGTTGGAAAGGACTATCTATAAAAAGTCCGAAATGCAACAGAGCAACGGTTAGAAAGAGCTGCCCTCTCACCAGAATAGCTTGTTGTTTTCTTGGTCGAGCTACAAGCTACACCAAGTCGTTTGTATAGCTGATAAAGTCTTTAAAGTCAAACCTTTAAAAGTCTTCACGGCTACGATAGTCTTTCCTGAGTTCTGTTTCACCACATCAAACGCCTCCGCTTTTAGCACTTTACCAAAAGCACCTTCGCCTATCGCGTGCAGAAGATTCTAATTTTCTCGATCAATTTCCCACTCTGGATCTAGATGTATCATCATTTCACTGATCTAATGCAACTGAAATACGAGACGTGTTATGGCATCCTAGAGTCATAATGATTGTGCCCAACTGTCATATAGCAATCTCAATAGTTTGAGGAGCTGGTATTCATTTAAGTACTTGTTTTGCCATGCTAAGTTCTAATTGTTTCTTCTGGATTAAAACATGCATTAATTTTTACTTCATTGTTGGCCAAGGTTTCTTAGATCTTAAATATATAGAAACACAAAACAGCTCAGCAATATAAATAGCTTGTGCACCAACTTTCATTGATGCTTTCAACATGCCTAATTTTGCAGTGAGACTAAAAGTGGAATACCAAGCTTGTAAGTTGTGATCCTGCTCCATAAATTTTAGAGCATCATTTCATTTCTATTGAGATCTATTTTTTTAACAGTAAATGACAACATAGGAGTCAACATAACTGGACTTAAGACGTGGGGTGAATTCACCAGTGATTTTTATGGAAATTTTCTGTATGAATGCAGCATATGCACTGTGTAAAGAATAGATTTCAAAAGAAATGGATACTGATAAGGTTTGGAAATTTACATTGCAAGAGTAAAACTTGCAAGCTTGTTATGCTATGCTACCTCTGCTAACATTTGATTTGATGGTTATCAGTGCCATCCTGGACATTAATGAGGGGGGGGTTGCTGATTTATTCATACATTCACTTGTGTCCAAGTGGTTTCTTTGAAAGCAATTCATTTATAGCAGGGGTCTCCAAACGTTACAGCCATAGGGCCAAATGAACTTTCATCCAGCATGTTGAGGGCCGACGAACCGTATATCGCTGGTCAAAGAGCGAATATTTTAGTAAAACGAAGTACTTTCTGCATAAAGTTTATTTTGTTTAATAATATTATTATTTTTTCCTAAGTGTCTCTGCGGGCCGGATTGAGAGGCCAGACGAGCCGCATCTGCCCCGCGGGCCGTAGTTTGGAGACCCCTGATTTATAGAATTAAGCATTTTACTGTAAAAAAAACGTTCAGGCACAACTGAACTTATGAATAGTACACATTACAACCAATTTGCATTGTTGAGACAACTCTGATGATTGCAATTTTGGGAAATATGCATCTGTGAGTCATTGTATTTGAAAATTAATCAGCATGTTAATTTCAGTAAAGAACAAAGTAAAACAGTATATGGTAGTTTCCTCGATGTTTGAACAATTTCATGCACAATTGACTTTTTCATCTAAGGTGTGTATAAAAAAGGGGATTTGCAATTTGCAGTAGCATCACTATATAAGTATGTATTATTGTATTGACTTTCAGGCTTTTGAGAATCAGCTACTGCTGAATCATACAAATTCTAAGTGTCAGCTGATTATAAAAATAAGCAGTTTTTTTATACACCCTATATATACCCATTGCTTTCATTCAAATATGCATGAATCTAATTTTTTAGGTAAAGAACTGATATTTAAGAATTATGTTAAAACTAAAGGAAATTGAAATGATGACCTGTTGTTGTAGTTAAGAAATTAAAAGCAATTACTTTGTTCAACAACTCAACAAGAAAACATATAAATTAGTTAGTACAATGCAGGGAATACTTTTTAATAGGTAAGACTCAACGACACACATATAATTAATGTTCTTGTGCTATTCTGCCCCCTCATCGTTATCATCAAGCAAACTTTTATCATATATCAAACGTCTATGAAGCGTACACTGTGTATTAAAACTGTGTTTTGAATTGTTGCTTTTATTGTGTTTAAATTGTGTTTGTAATTGTATGCGTGTTGCTGAAACTGGAGATTAAAAATACACAGTTTTCTTGCACTTAAAGGTTACGTAAATATGTGATTAGTTTCATGTTTGTAGATGTAGATCGTCCAGGTCAGTAGGGTTATGAGAAGGACTGTTTTGTTGTTGTTGACTGACGTTTCGACAACCTTAGAGATAGTCATCTTCAGTCCTTCTAAGGTTGACTCTGAAGATGATGACTGCTAAGTTTGTCGAAACGTAAGTCAACAACAACAAAAACAGTCCTCAAACCATTTACTTTATTACGATGATTAGTTTCCGTGGTTAAGGAATCACACAACTTGTTACTGCTTGTCTTGTATCTTCACGTTTGTAGTATTACTTTTTGTATTATTCGTGTAGAAATGCAATTGTTGCTTTCTATGAAATACATCCAATTGCCTGAAAGGTTTGTACAGTAATTTTCTGGAAAAAATAATTTTTACTTAATTGGTGGTGCACTTCTATGTTATAGAGGACTAGACTTTTTTAGACAAATTCTCGAAAGAAAATATGTAGTAATTGCTCTACTGCGGTGGGCAATTCATGTAAGCGATGTTCCAACTGTGGACAGCTCATTCCAAAAAGGCCCTCTTCCGTCTCAATACCACAATATTCGACCACGACAAGACAGAAAATGCTGCTGATGAAAAGGGTTAGATTTGGGTTCTTTAATGTATCTTAGGGTATTGGAGCAGATGCTAAAATATCAATGTATAATTTGATTAGTTTCGGAATTGGACTTTTTTGTAGGCTCAAACTCTTCATCAGAACCACGGTTATCACGTGCTGTTAATGTATCACCCATCAACCACTGGAGGTCCAACCGTCTGGGATTATGCTATAACTCCTGGCTTGGCGACAGGTTTTATTAGCAGCAGTGGTGTTATTGGAAAATCAGCCAGAAACATTTTTCAAACCGGGATGAAGAAGTTATGGCAAGATAGAAATGAAGATAGTTAATCTACAGATCTTTCGTCTACAAGTACTATCCCCCTCTACCTCCCTTCCGTGTCGTTTTCTGTTTCCCTTCTATTTCAGCATCTTCATCTGTAACACTTTGTAGCTCTGTTACAACCTCTCTTCCAGTTAGTAGCGCTGTTTCAACATTCATTCCTATACGCAAAGATCTTCATTTTGATACGATTTCCGCGACTTTCGAATCTTCCTTCCTCTCTGCTGCTACAAATACCAATACAAATGTCGTCACTGATTCTTTTAGCACTAATCCCACTCTGGCCTCTTCCAGTGGATGTACCTCGATCGGCAATTTTTCTTCTGTTTCAACCTCTTCTTCCTCTTCTTCAAGCTCCTTCGTCGCTACAACATCTGTTTCTACCATATCTAAAACGACTGCTTCATCTGTCCCTACAGCAACTTTTAACACAGGTCAGGAATAGTGTACATAGGTGTTAGCATTAGAATGGTTGATTTTTTAGGTTCTTAGAAGTTTTTAGGTTGTCGCAAAACAAGTTCGATATTTTGTTGATTAATTTTGTCATCAACATGGAACACATTTCACAACAATAAGCATGTCCAAACATGACTACTTTCAGCTTTAAAATGTTAAAACTTGATTTGGTTCTTTGGCAGCTACGTACATGCCGATGATGCGTAGCAATATTTCTTCTGTTATAAATAGTGATCAACGAAGCAAATGGCTATGTCTTGAATTTAAATTGTTTCATGTACACTTGGGAACTGTTGTAGCATTGGCCAACGAGAATGGTGTAGTGTGTGGTTTTGGATGTGTCTCAGGAATGTTGAAGGTGCATAATCGGCCGTGACTCCCGGCGACCTATCTGTCTTTTTTACTAGTGTGGTACCGGGGAAAACAGTTGCTCCACCATTTCCTGGTCCATTCGACGAAGATGTCGTAAGACCTGGTGAGTCTTACATTTGGCCAGTTGACAGAATGTTTGTTGCTGGAACAGATGATTTTACTCACAATATATAACTACGTAAATCTTCCGCATTTTTTTTCTTTATGGATTCTATTGTTTTCGTAAAGAAACTTCCTTGAATATGTATATTATAGTAAATTTTCTATTTTTCTGCCTGATCTTCAAGTGGAAATATTTTTGTTTGATATCATTGTATTATAAAAAGAACAGATTTTATATTATGCGCGTCATATCACGTAAGAAGTCCAAATAAAAAATTTCTGAGTCGTGAAATAAGACATTTATAACTAAAATATAGACATTTATACTTGCAAGTGTATGTGCATACATTTTACTTACAAAAAGAGCAACATGCAAAAATTTTCTATTTATAAAAAGTGCACATAAAAATAATGATAGCACAGCTTTCAGCAACAAAATACTACGAATTATATGCATCTTCTTCTTCAACATCTTCATGAAAGTCATCTTCATGAACGTCATCTTCATCGCTACAGTCTGATTCATTGTCACAATCATATTCGTTGACTATGGACTGTTCTAAGTCGTGAAAGTATTGAAAACCTTTTTTCAACTGCACTCTGGCAAATGCAATTCCGCAGTTTGTGATGGCGAGATGACCATGCAGAGTCTTCATTGTGTCTTTTCGCACACAATAGCGATGTATATATTCATCTAGAAGAAAGCTCTATAAAACAAACGTAATCATGTCAATAAGTATGTTCGTATTTTAAAAGATTGGTGTCATTTTCACTACTTATCTGACCTCTGTTCCAAAGAAAGAATAGTCATCAGATTCATCAAAATTATTTGTAAATACTAAAAAAATAATTGCAAAATATGTTAAACGCATGTACATTACATTCCACAGTATATAAATACGCAACCTTTAAGCTTGTTTTAACATAATACGAACATTTATCTGTATACCTATCGTATCTTTAATCTTCTCTTTTCTTTCACAAAGGAGAGGCAAAACGTTTTCCAAATAATAAATCACATAATTTTTCATCTCCATGTTCAGAAGTGCTTTTTCCTCTTCCAATCTTTTAACTAACATGTACTTATCGACAATTTGTGCCTTGAAACGCACAAGTATATCTAAATATTGTGAAGTAAAATAGTTGAAACTAAAAGCGAGCATGGACGTCACAATATACATAGAACTATATTTGCTTTTCTTTTACACACCATGTGAAGTCGTACTATCTATGTCACACTGGTTAAACGACCAAACAAAATCTCCAGACATGACTTCTTCCGCACTTGTCGTAGGAAGACCACACAGACTTGAGAGGCAATTTAACTCTTCTACGGTGGATGTTATTTCGGACTTCTCTTTAGCGCATTTTTTTCTCATGGAAGATCTTCGTTTGCTAGAATCTACAGTACGTACATGTATAATATAGGTAACAGCGACAAATCGCAATTTTACCGTAATTTGGCAAAATGCTTTGAAATAATTCGGCACAAAATAAGTGTAGGTGGCCCATAAATATAAGTCTACATATTTCTACGAGAATGGTGTAGATGGTATTTACCCGTTTACTTTTAGATAAAGCACAATTTATCTCGAATAAAACTGTTCCATATTTTGCATTTTGTGTCGCCTACATCTAAAATCTAACTCACTTAGATTTTGCAACGAACTTTAAAATAATGCTTACAGTTACTCATAAAAAATCCCAACAAAACTCACCAGCAAGAGAAGTTATTTCTTTTGTGCGTCTAGTGACTGAAAAATACAATATTTCTAATCTCTTCTGCAGCTTTGCTACAGTGATTTTTGCCAGCTGCGACTTTCCTTGCTCAAGAAGCTGCTCCTCTGTCACATGTCCATCTAAAAGCTGTCTTTTCAATTCCAGCAATCTTGTTGCATTTCGTTCAAGTTGTTTCACTTTGTTTTGAGCGTCATGAACGAAACGCCTATCACCCAAGAATGTCTGCGTTTGATCATCATTGGCTCTTACAAATTTTTCCAAATGTTGAGCATTTTCAACAGTTTGATGCAAAAGGAAGAACTCTTCGGCGGCACCTTTCAACGAAGAAACTCCAATTTGTTGTTCTAGAATCTAGACAGACAACAAAAAGTATTAATCTATCTACGTAATTACTAAGCACTCCATACAATACTGTATAGCTATATATTTTCCGGGGGTAAAATGAATTGTTAAAAATAGCAATTGCCAAACATAAAAATTTGAGCCAGGCCAAGAATTATTTCATATAGTTTCGTTTTAAATGATGTTTGAACAAAAATCAACCATAAGTACAGAACTGTTCAATACTAAACCATGTTTCTAAAAATATTTGAAAGTAAACAATGTTATAACAGAGGTATACCTCTCGCAAATTGTTGAACTTCTTCTTTCCACTGCATTATCGAGTCGTCCAAGTCTGAATCCTGGACATTACGTTCGCTTCTTAACTTTACAAAATCGTCCCTTGCAGATGAAAGTTACCTTTCTGTCTTCGAAACACAAGTACACATAATGAAAAACAGTGAAAAATGATCATATTAGCGCAGTAAACGTATTGGGTTCAAACAAGACCTATAAACAACTATGAACTGTAAATTCATTTCATATTATACACGTACGTAGCACACATTAGAATCATGGACTCACACTAGTATAATTTTGAAAATTATCTGAAGACATATACAAAGTGTAACCTTTTCATTCGAATAACAAGTGATTTTGCCAAATTTAAAATTTTTCGCTTGTTCCAACTCAGAAGATGTTCAGTAGTGCATTCTTCTCGTCCTTAATACGTACAACCATTAATGTGCACATTAGTTCGTGGTCTTAATCGACCAAAAAACCTGAGTGGATATACAGATAAGAAAATAATACTCACCGGAGGCCGTCATATTTTCAGTAGTCGAGCCAAGTCTTGACAAATACGAATTTATTTGCTCATCTTCCGCTCCAAATAACCTAAAAAGTGTGAAACGAATCATCTATTCAAGACAACTCATTTAAGATTTATGTAACCACGGTTTAGTTACGTGAAATACAGTATTATTACAGTTTGAAAAAGCACGCTTTGTCTCATAACATCTTTAATAGAGCATTATCGTCGGCGTATGTGGTATTTAGCTTACGAGTTATTGGGTAAACAATCATAACTTACGTATGTAACGTACACCTGACATGACCAACTGTGTGATTTCCCATGCATTATAGACAGTGCTGGTGCAATATTTTTTAGCGCATTTTGATTTTCTTCCGATGTAACACGTAGAGCCCAAGGCCAATATTTGCATATAATATCTTCCCACATATATTTAACTTTATGTGGTTGTAAAAAATTCATATGCAAGTAGTGAGCATAGCCATAAATTTCTCCTCTGAACATGTTCAAAGTAGCTTGAGCAATCGAGTGCCTGCATCCAGCAACTTCAAGTCCAGTCTCGTCTTGGTTTTTCTTTGATTTGGAGACCATTTTGCAGCTTTCCAATGGGTGTCGCCACAAGAATTATCTTCATTCTATAAAAATGCTTTAACCTAATAATAGATTACTACCTTTCAATCCTACTTCATAACACATTACCTGAATTGACTTTGAACCAAGACTTTTAAATGAGAGTCCACAAAACTATTGTTTGCAATCAATACATCACGATAATAACACTGGACTGGACCCTGTGGTAAAAGTAAGTTATCAATTTAGAACACAAGCACTCATAAACCCAACAATGCAGGTAAAGAATCAAACATGAGCAGTAGGTCTTTTCTTGGATTTGTTAAATTGGTTCAATTTATTAAAACATAAAAGTATCTGAATCGTTTACAAAGGGTAATTCCATTTTACAAGTTTGAGAATTCGCCATCCAATATCACAAACCTTGGTACTTTGCTGAATCTGTACACTTTTGATTTCCATCAACATGACATGAATGTTGATCAATACTACAAGGAGGGCAATTTTTCCATGTCTGCTCATGAAGAAGGTCAATTTCATGTTGGCAATAGCTCCATTCAGCAAATGATTTTCTGAATGTGACTGAATTGATAACATTTTCCTAGTGAAACCAGTTCCAAATCAAAACATAGCACAATTATATACTATTTGTTGATTATGCAAAACCCCACTGTACTATAGTATAGTTCTCATACTTCAAACATACACATTATATGAAGCCTACAAAAATTGACATGTGCTTGTTACAAATTTTAAACAAATTTTCCTTGACTTCCCAGAATTTACCAAAATTCACAGAAAGAAATGATCATAAAGGATTATTTTGAAATCAAGATTTACGTCTTGTAGCTTTTGGTTTGCAAGACAAAAAATATACACAAAGTAAAAAGCACACTAACAAAGATATGTAGATAGCATAAAAAATAATCACCCTTCCTCTAGAGCTGGAAATATCTTCCAAACTTCTTACAAAAGCAGATTGTGATGACCCAGGCATCCTCTTTCTAAATGCATCCCACAAATTAAAGACATCTTGACTAAATATGTAATGAAAATTTTCAGGGCTACCAGGCCACCAGCCACTCTCAATTATACTGTCAACAGAAATTGGTGACCACTTCCATTGACAAGATGAGCAATGTACAGTGAACCAATTAATATCAAATCATCCTGTTGAAGAGCTTATACCATTAACTCTTCACAATTAAGGGAACTCTGCTCGGTTGAGGTAATATATTGCCAAATGTACTTGCTATTTCAAATTCTCACTATGCAAAATGACGTAGAAAATTGTATAGATAGGACATTACAAAAACCTAAATATTTTGAGAATGAAAAGAGGTATGCATAAACTGTTTTAGAAAGTACACTGTTATTTTCAAAGTTCTATTAAATGAAACTATAATTTAAGTAGTAAAATTTTTAAGTCATATGCCCTTTAAGAACTACTCAATTTCAATTGTCATTCACCGAGTCAAATACGATATTCAGAGCAATAGTAAAGTTTGTAACACAACTAACTCGTTGTTTTACAAATCCAAATTTATATTTAGGTGGCACTCCATATCCAAGCATACCGCTCGAACAACTTTTTGATTTTTTGAAAAATGGCTACAGAATGGAGCCGCCTGTAAATTGTCTACAAGAACTGTACGTTGACACTCGCCATAATCAACGGTTCAACGTAAAATACTTAAAGGTCTACATTTTTTTCATTTCAGTTACGACTTGCTGATGAAATGTTGGAATGAAGAGCCTCACGATCGTCCAACATTCACTGAACTCGTTGAAGAACTGGACGATATGCTGTCCAAAATGACCGACGAGGTATGTTTCCTTAAGCATAAAATGTTGCAATGGTTTGAAGCCAAAAATCCAGAATTAGTTTTACGAGTGGAAAACTCGACGAAGCCATATTAGCTAGATTACAAAAATTTGTAATTTTTTCAACCCAAAATTAAAAATCTTCAGACAATTCTATTACTTCGGGATTGGGGAATTGTAATCTAAGATGGCTTTGATTCCAAGAGATTTGATTTTTGGCTCCAAACCGTTTTTGAAAGTGTGAGGTTTGTAATCGTAAATCGTTTTTTTTAACAAACGTCTCATAACTTTAATTTATGAAACAACTGACAATGGGCATTTTCTTTAACAACAGCAATATCTTGATATTGGAGAGCTTGTTGGCCCAATGCAGCCACAGGAAACTCCGCTTCAAGAGCCATCAAGTCCAAGCGGGGAATCCACTTGCCCAAGTGTATTTTCACACATGCAAAAAGCTTCCGATGAAGATGAAAGTCCAAAAACAAGTCGTAATTCTGATACTACGTCATTTGAAGAAATTCGTGAGATTACGTTGAGCATTCCAGTTGCAGCCGACGTAGAATGTTGAATGTTACTGATAAGAGACTATGATAAAAAGCATATTTGTTAAGTAGTCAAATTTGTATGACCAGTTCATACACCAATAACTACAACTTTTCCGAACCCCCGAACCAACGCTTGCAAGCTATATTTATGTGTAATTATTCGGAAGTGGTTTTTGGGCGTTTGCATGACTTGCAACTACGCCATTCCGTTTATACCTTATAATCAAAAATATGACACAGTCACACACTACGTAACATAACATGACAATTTACAACATAATGTTAAATATGGTGAAACTGCTACTGCTAGAGGTGCTGACTGATAGAATCTTCATAGCAGTTACCACAGCTACAAGGATTGTACCAGTAAGCACCTCTACGAGAGTTACGTCAGTCACCACAGAGTAACATCTACTGAGAAAAAAACATCTATATATCAATTGAACTCTGGTAAATTTTACCAGACCTTAATTGATAAGTAGATATTTTGTTCTTTATTATCAAGTTTTGTGAGTTTTTTGAACTCATTACTTGCGACATTTAGAATTGAGACATCGATAGGGAGAGTTTTCAAGTTGACGGCTTTCGAACCAGTGAAAATATTTCACATATCAAATGTGTGTGATAAGTTTTAAAACTGCATGCCGTCATCGTTTCCAGTTGAAAGATACATCATGAACTAAACGACCCGTTCGCACTACATGTAGTTAACAAACCACTTCGGTCAGATAACACATATGCCACGTTGTCCAGGCAGGGTCACAAAATGCACTTGCAACTTCCGTAATAGTTACTTAGTACTTCAAAGTTATTTTGAACTAAAAATTCCTGTCATTGACAAATGCTATGCACAAAATTAGTGCAAGCAATTAATCGTTTTTCTGACGTCATGAGTATATAGCAATTAAACTAATAAAGAATGTCAAATACCACAGAAGCTATCCCGCAGCGTGCTAATTTTACATATTTTATTTGGCCATTATTTGATCGCACACATAAAGACTTTAATCCCTTTAGAGTGCATGTGAAGCAGATCTTGCTAAACTATTTGTATATGTGAAAATTTGAAAAGTTTCGACGAAAGGAAGGAACTTGAACATCATTGCTCAGTTGAAGATGTTTTGGTATGTGAAAGACGTGTGTATATATGTTTATTGCCGCCACGCTAGGCTTTTACAGCGTACGACCCATGCTTAGCATAGAGTCTATCAGTAAATCACTTAGTCATTCCGAACCTAACAAATGTAAGAGCGTACTGGCATGGTTTTGGGTTTTTCAACATCAGTATCATGCGTATGTTCATAGTTATATGTTTCGACCCAAATCCTGTAATCGTATAAAGCTATTGCAATGAATACTTGGGGGCATTTACACACCAATTATCTTAAAGAGTAACAATCCACCGAACACCACGATGCACAACATCATCCTACAGATTACCCTGCTGTAAAACACCACGATGTGGAAAGTCATTCTACAGACTACCAAACTACCATACACCACAATGTTGAACATCATCCTATAGACTACTACCCTACCAAACACCACGAAAGTTGATACCACCCCTGGCAGAACACATTTTTCTCCAACATTTTTCTTTAAAATGAAGACACGGTAAAACAGACAACTGGACTGACAAGATCGAAGACTAATGTTCACAAAGGTCGTCGTCAAACTTACAAGACGGTCAGCAAATATACGTGACCATGTCTTACCTATAGCAATTATAATAACAATAGCAGCCTCATGAATATTTTAGAGGTAACCAGTCAAATTTCAAAATTAAATTGGGCGGTGAGCCTCACGAACGCACTTTTTTCTTCTCAGAAGAACCTCAAATTAACTTATACCAGAATTCAAAAAAAATCTTAAGACAGGAAACGAAACATAGTTTCCCAGACAAGAGACATAGTAGAAACCTTCCTATTTCTTCAATAACGAGTACAGTAGTACTGCGCTTTATGTCTTCATTCTTTATTTAACACCGAAGGCGAAAATCATGATGAGAAAAATACTGGTTTTGATTAGAATGGACCATGAATGTAGGAATCTCAATAATTTGGTGAGCTCATATTCATATATGCCTGATCGCCATTCCCTGACACCCCTCCACCAATTATTGATCTTCCTATAAGCCCATGGAATAAACAACTCTCTTTCACTGGGAGGGAAGAAATATAAATGCATGAAAAATACTCTGAAGACTTACAAAGTCAACATACTATTTCGATAGTGAAAATTTACACTTTGTGTATAGTTGAAACAATGACCATATTCAAAACTAAGATCGTCACTTTTTTGACCGTCGCTCATCCGCCTCAATCTCAATAAATAGAAAATTTCAAAACCGCACTTGCGGGCGATTCAGATTTCAGAGAATTTTAAGTTGTCGTCACCAGGCCTTCGCATCGCTTGCTCGGACGTTACCGAAAGAATGTTAATTGGCAGTGGATGAAGGCTAAGAGAAGAAGCTATTGGTGAACGATTGTCAGTGAATTAACTCAAGATTGTCAAACTTCATCCTACAGACTATCATGCCGCCGAACACCACATTATGGACTCTCTCCTAAAAACTCTTACGCTACCGAGCTACGATCTTTGGGCATCACTTTTGTCACTTTAATGACTTTAACCGTACACCATATCCATACTACTGTGACCTATACTGCGTTTACTTCGACAGACGACATTAAAATTTTTCAGCCTCTATTTATAGTAGATACAATCGAACTGTACAAACGATGGGAAAGTTGCTTTCGGTTTCCAGTAATTAAGTGTTTCATTGTCCACAGTGCGTAAAAACTGCAACAACAAAACAATAATATCGTCATCCAACTAACAAGACTCATAGTAGAATTTTTTGTAAAATACACTCAACAGTCTTTATTACGTTGTTATGAAGTATTGACTATGTTTAAAGGTTATATCGTGGGCGCATGTGTACGTTCGCTTTCTTGCTCGTTGTTCTTTCCTTTTATCAGTGTTGCCAGATTGTGATCCAAAGTTCATAGATTTATGAACTTTTGATTTTATTATTTTGAATTTTATGAACAAAACGATTTTGTAAAGCGTTTCATGAACTTTACTAAAAATCAAAAACTTTTTTATGCAATTATCAGTAATAAAGACAAAGGTTGTTGTTACAATGAATATACACTGGTTTAGAGATTCGAGACAAAGCATAATTCATTCTTCAATGTTGATGTGGAGAGAATTTGATGTGGAGAGAATTTTTTCTTCTGTGAATGCAATCAAAACTAAAGAAAGAAATAGGTTACACACAAAGTCAGTCTGCGGCATTCTAAAAGTTAAGCAAGGAGTGAAAGAATCAGGAGGCTGTGTTAAATATTCTCCTTCGACCAATGCTTTAAGTCGTATGCAGTGCTGTAGAAAGGGGGGGCTCTTGAAGGAGGAGCCCCCCTTCTATCTTTGAAATGGGTAATTTTTCATAATTTTAATGACTTTAGCTTCCTCAAGAGAGCCCCCTCTGATAAATTTAGTTCTACAGCACTGGTCGTATGACATCCGACATTCTTTATGCTCAAGACTCTGACTCAAGCGACGAATCTGAATCAAACTAAGTACAAATGTGCAATTTGCATCATTATAAATTTACATGTGATTTAGCTTATTTCATTCATTTGGTGCAAATTATGCAATTTTTGTCGATTTGTGAGCATTGGTGGATAATATGTGAACTTTTTGAACATGCCGACATGAACTTATTTAAAATTCATCTGGCAACACTGACTTTTATCGTAATAAAACTTACTTTTATGTTTAAAGTGTTTTCTCTGCTGAAATATATCGTAATACTAACATAGAATTCTATTGGCTACGCTACTTGCAATCTATTTTTCAATAAATAACGAGTAACGAATGATAACGCATCAAGAATTCCAATAAACAAATAGCGAGTAGCGATAAATAAACATCGGGCTGTTGACACTGTCTCGTCTTTGTCTTAGGTTTCTGATTCATAAAGTGATTTTTATTTCATAAAGCAATTCTTGAGAAGAGTAAGGTTGCTACTGTCGTTTTAAGATATCTAAATTTAAATTTGATCTACGTAACTAAACATGCATTGAACAAGAGTCATTCATAAAGTATTAAAGAAAAATATAACAACCCTTGGGCCTTTTCTATATGAATACTAGTATTCTTCCACTAAAACAATTAGTTGTTAAATATATATGACGAATGTCAAGTGTCTACATTACTTACATATTATTTCCTGCGATGTGTATCAATGCTTGTAGCACAAGAGTAAAATTAACAGGAATTTTCAATTTTTAATTGAGTGATAATTCTATGGCAGCAGCCAATGCAAACGAAATTTCAAGGCCTCAAAATCGCTAGCGTCTTGTCATTGAGAATTTGGGTCACTATTTTTGCCTTGAAAAGTCAGCAAAATTATTTTTGTCAACTTCCTTTTCAGCTAGATAGCACAAACAAGAACTAACAAGAACAAACAAGTTCTTCTTACTATTTTACAGACCGTGTCGATCTTATGAGTTGACTCAACCAGAATTTACAAACCTGAAGTGCATGAAAATAATGTTTAGAACTTCTGTTGATATAATACTGCTTGTGTTTATTGGTAGCTACTACCTTTCAACAAATGCTATTTTGGACTACCTGTGATATAATGAGGCGAAAACAATCACTCTCGGTTCGTCTTCTTTTAAAATTATGCCGTTGATAATTATTGAGATCTCTACAGCGCTTTGTAGCTAGATCGAAAGAAAGAGAAAACCTCCTGTGGTTGGTCATGTTACAAATATATTATTTATAACTGTAAATAGCTTTATGAGGAACAACGGAGCGCTGAATTACCAAAATATTGCTCTGAATAGCGAAAATTTGTCGTGGGCAATGACAATAAAGTAAATCTTAAAAGAACTGGTGTTGGAAAACCAAAAAAAAAGATGGCTATCAAATTTGATGATACAATGCATACTTCTCACCAGGTGCTACGTCTGCTTAAATGAAGATACTAACTTATATTTACAATTTAGAAGAATGACATCACCCTCAATTAACTTCATGGAACTTTCTTTTCGAATGGATGTCTTGAGGACTATTCAACACACTGTTTTCATCTACAAAGATCAACGACAGAGGTCTTTTGGACCTGCAAATTGCCGTGTTTTTTATAGGCTTTGAACGATATCGAGAGAGAAACTAAGAGAATAACAGCAAATTTGTTTTCCACAAGCAATGTCATCCTTATATTGAGTGAAAAACTCGTCTGACGCCCACCACAAAAGAATCTCTGTCTGCCATAATGTCTATCAATGTTGTTTGTGAATTATGAGTGTAAATGCAAATGTATGTTTGCTTTCTCAAAGGTTAAATGATGAAATCAAATAGATGTCTAGCAATTTCTATCAGAAATAAAACTATTCCTTCACTACAACAATCAAAGCATTACTGTATTAATTGAGTTGACAAATTACTTGCTCTTCGGTCAAAGTAAAAGGAAAATGTCCTTAACTTGTCTCTGTTTTAAACGTCGCCTTGTTACCGTTTGCACGTGATGTCATTCTTCCTTTTGTTCATTATAAAAGAAGTAAATTTTGGTTTTCATTTAAGAAGACGTGGAACGTGATGACATGTTTCGAGTCACAATGCATTGTGTCGTTTAATTTTATAGCTATCTTTATATTGGTTTTCAACAGTTCTTTTAAGAATTACGCGATTGTTATTCCCCATGACAAATACGCTATTCAACGTATATAAACGTATATAAACGTATATATACGTTTATATACTTTTTTTTTATACTTTTTATATACGTTTTTAACCACAACCAAGTTTGTTTTACAAGTAGCTACAGTTAATTTTACTACACTAGGGGCATATATTTTTCATCATATAAGAGTAGATTCAAGTTTGCATACATAGCAAAGACTTTCTGTCAACTTAGAATAAACTTTCTTTCAACTTTCTACCCAGCAACACTACAATTTAATTCTGTGAGTGATAAATTTATTGGTAATACGAACGGAATTTCAAAGCATCGGTATAATTATAACAAAAGATTTTCATTTTCGTGCTTAATTAATGCTATGTACAAAGATTCTATGTTTAAAATTATCTTCGTGGCCAGCTACATGGCAATGCCATAAAACTGATTGCAGAAACAAGGCATAGCCACTTTAGTTTGGTTTATGACAACCAATGGTGAGGAGTTGAAATTGAAGTTAATTTTGATGATTAAAAATGAAATGTGATTTAAAGTTGATATTTTTGCTCTTTGCGATGATGTGCCTAATAAATTTTGCGAATGGTTGGAGTAGACGTCCTCGTTTTTCACTCAGAAGGTAAAATATGAACGGAGATCGTCTATTATGTATGAACAAGCCATATATAAGTGTGAATGAAATCAGAATTTGCGAGTCAAGTGATAAGTTCTAATGGTAAAGGATGAATTTTTAAGGCATGAAAAAAGATACTCGATTCGTCTTCTTTCATAATTATGTCGTCAATAACTATTGAGATCTCTACGGTGCTTTCTAAATTGACCGAAAGAAAAAGAAAACGTCCTGTTAAATGTTACCAATGTATCATTTATAATTAAGTTGACCGCTATTCACGAAAACGTTAATGTTTTGATGCTCATATTTGGTTTGTTTTAGGCCATGATATCACCAACAAAAAAATATTTTCCAAATTGACCGTTCCAATGGCTGCCCCCAATACTGAAAAATGGAGACATTTGCAAATATGATAAAGAAGTAAAAAAAAAAATATATGAAACCTTAAAAACCAAATAATTATATCAAAAAATATATCAAAAGTACTAAATAAGTAAATATGAGAGAGTTATGAGATTTACATATACGAGTTATGAGATTTATGTTACTTAGACTTGATAGAAAGATTTTTGTTTTGAACAGTTGGAACTTCATCAGTCTTTCAACCTCTTTTTGAAAAAAGGCCGTATTTTTAAGACTGCATATTTCTTGTTGGATTCTATATTTTATGTTTTATCATGGATATTTTAAGTGTTACCTTCATGGCGGTACAGTTTGTCTTCGGGCCCATCATATGCTACCTCATATTGCTGCTTGTACTGGTACCAAGCTGTTTGTAAAACCCACCTGTTAAGAAAAACAGGCTCAAACCAGGATGTTGTGTAATGCACAAAGGGACTTCGGTGGTCTCATTCGTTTCTACTGCCTCTACATTTTTGTCACAAATATTGGAAATCTCTTTGCAGCATAAACATTCCTCGTTATTGTCCATTATTTTGCAGTTACCACATTGACACCTGAATATGTTAAAAGAAAGGATCTTGAAAAGTAAATATCAAAATTTCAATAAAAATTGTATCTTACAATAAAAACTTTAAAATCTGAAGTATTATGTGTGTGTAGACGTGGTCAACTTCAAAAACGGCAAACGTTCTTTCGAGATCGAAACAATGGTCTAGAATAATATGACATTTTATTACTCACCATTCAAGATTGTCGCACCGAGATTCATCCTCAATATACACAAATTCCTGTTCTTCGTTGTCCTCAAACTGGCGAGCTTCTTCGTGTTCATCAGCCGGCCATTCGAGCTCAAACTGATATGGCCGAATATTGTTCGCTGGATTGTCTTCCATTTCACTATCGATTGGTGAATTAGGCCGAGGTTCTTCCAAAAAGTCCATTATAAGCGATTGTTTTGTTTTTTGTGCTAAGCTGTGCATTAGTATTTTACTTTGTTGTAAATACAACTCCAAATCGGTTTGGCGATATGACGTCAAAATAATTTCCGCTGACGCTTTCTGTGCCCACGCTGCTAAGCCTCAAACAACATTGTTCATTAAATGGTGATGTCTACTTCTGGGATATTTTGGATGGTTCTGTCATTACTGTAAGTATAGTGAACATGGCAAAAGCCTTAAATCAATGGTATAGCAAATGTGATCATTGTGTGTCTGAGGGGCGGAGGGGACAGTCTTTAGAAAGCAATGGATTTTAAAGGAACTTAATATGTCAGTACATTCATGATTCATATATGAATATGGTCCCCCACAATTATTACATTTGCTGCATCATTGTGTATGTTTTAAATATTAATACTATAGAGATTGCAGTCCGGGTAAATTCATATATTTATGTGTGTCATGTTTTTTCACTTTTGGCTAATGCATGAAACTTGGTTTAGCACTTAGATATGTAGATTTAAAAATGTAGACAATGTTTTTATAGAAGTGCAAATCGCAATATTCTTTACATGGAGTTACTGTTCACAAGGACCATCCTAATACTTTGTTTATTGTTAAAAGAAATGATAAAAGTAAGTTTTTATTTTGAAGTACCTTAATTAATTCCAAAATTTTGTGAACTGAGTCCATTTTATTTCTAATCTTTTTTAAAGAAGGATAAATTTTTGTTTGGAAAATCAAGCCTGTCTTAAGAAAATAAGGGCCTTCATGAAGTCAACTCATGTTTGAAGTTTGACAAAATTTGCAAAATTATAAGTTGCCCTGATTCTTTTTGCTTTAGCGAGAAGGTAAGTATTTTATTCTATGTTCTTATGTGTATGATGCTTAAATAGACAACAATATTTTCCAGTTTTATATTTTAATCACTACCATGTTTTGACTTAACTGTAAGTCTTCATATGAATGAATACGTTATTTATAATATAGAAATATGATACAAGTGAGATGATACTTAATGAGTACCTTGACTTTTTGTGAATGTGTTAGTTTTTGTCGGAGATTTTGAGACTTTGATCCTTGTGGCTAACTGTTTGCTGGTTTAACCAATAAAACATGATCTACATTCATTAAGTGTCAGCTCACTTGTATCATATTTCATATTATTAACCTGCATTTTAAATGTTTGTGATTAAAAATATAAACTAAAAATATTGCCATCAATTTAAAATGTTTATTTTAAGTATTTTATATTACGACTACAATTACCTTGGTTTTGAGGTTTTTTATTCCGTCCACCATGTTTTGTACAACGGCAGTCAAATACACGTACATGTCACTTAGTAAACGCCGGTGAAAATGATAGAGAAATTTGTATACGTGATTGCATCCCCTTTTTGTGTATGTTGCAATTGATAAGTTGCAACGTGCAAAATATATTGGTAATATAATTTGTAACTGCAAGATTTGATCTTGGCACATTTTCCTAAGCACTAGTGACATTGAAAAAACTTGGGAGAAACTCCTGATTTGACGTCATATCGGGAACATTCTACAAGAAAGCACTGCATTTGAAAGCATAACTCAAAAGCATAGCTATTTGTCGCATTACACGCGTGTTTCACATCTTGTTTCGTGGACGTTCATAAACTCCAATTTTAAACAAAATACGATGGACGAATTCACGTTGTGACGTACAGAAATAAGAATAAAAATGCTCAAAATAGTAAATTATTCAACGTTGAGTATCAAAAAAACCTAGCAAAGTCATACTTTCGAATTATAAAATGTATCTCAAAAGTTTCTAAAGTAAGAGCAACTATGTAAAAATGTACAAAGACATAAACATCATATACGTAGACACTTTTGGCATGTGGCTCATTATGTATTCTTCTTTCCACATATTTTTCTTCCTCTAAGTCTGTGGACTAAGCACAAGAAGAAATGGCATTTCAACTTACGTAGCTATAGCTATTTCTCGTACAAATCATGTAATTCTCGTAGTGTAAAAAACACCAAACGATTAATTCTGGAGCCTCTTACCCTCGATGCATTGTTACGTGTACTTATTTAAATTAGTTTTGATATATCACATAGTACAATAGAATAATATATGTAGTTCAATTTCTTACGACAAACCTTATCATTTATTCAGGGTGAACAAGTTGCAGTTGTATCAAAGCACAACTTACAGATTTGGTATTTCAAGGAAGAGATACTTCAAAGGTAATGTTTTGACAGCAATGAATACATTCACTGTATGTTCGCACTGGAAGCTGTAACAAACGCTGTAACCGTAAGCTTTAGCACGTCCAAATTAATCTCTTACGTATATATTTCTTGATGTCGTTAGGGATGGGCCGAGTCTTAGTAATTTTGCTGTAAATTATTTTGCAGATAGCGGATATCGCAAGGAATTGTTTAGATTTACATGCTATAACTCTTGTGTTGGAGGGAAATTGGCGGTACTTGTTTCTACGTCACAGCTTTAATCAAAAGTTCGTAGAAAAAAATAAAAAAATCGCAACTTTGAGCGGCTGCAGAACGAGTTTGAAAATGCCAAATTTAAATCTGTTTTCATATATACAATCAGAAAAGAGAGTTAAGCTAATAAAATAGGTAGTGAAAAATTAAATGCATAACCACTTTAAATCATTTTAAACAAAAATTACTCGTTCATTAAAATGTTAAAATTGTTGGTTGGCATATTATATTTCCATGAAATTGCCCTTTAGAAAGGAGAATAAAATGCACATGACCTCATATCACAGACATTTGTGTAGAGTCACATAATTGAAAGTGTATGCTGTATGTAGTTACATTTACAATGATAATTGGCTTGCAGTATAAGCAATTTAACCAAGACGTTCAGTAGAAATAAGTTATAATATGTGATTTAGTTTGTTCAAAAGCAATTAAAACTGCTAAAATGCAAAAAATACATTCGTACTAGACAATACCTGACATAATTTGTTTTCTGCCGTTCCTCCTGCGACAATTGAGATCTTTAAAGCCATTACAAACCGAAGCAAATGGTCGTGTTCAAAGCCTCTATACTTTGAATAATGTGAATGTTGTTTTTGCAATATCATAGTCATCTACGGCCGTTATCATAGTGAAAACAGCGAAATCGAAACGCGCGTGCATCATGAAATAGTTGGCCGCCATATTTGTATTGTCACCCGACTCGATGCAGTCATCAAGTTGCTCTCTGAACCAATTTTGGCACCAGTTGTAGAGCAAAACAGCCCTCATGGAGCCAAAACGGCCCCTCTTGTCGCCATTTTGGCTCTCATTGTTAACCAGTATGGCTAGCAGTTTCAAAATCCAAAACGACCTCATGCGGCCAAATTGGCCCGTATATTTCTATTTTGGCACCAATTGTAGAGCAAAACAGCCGTCATGGAGCCAAAAGAGCGGCTCTATTGTCTGTTTAGCCCTTATTGTAGTGGCATTTTAGCAATTTCAAAAGCAAAACGATCTCATGGGGCTAAATGGCCCTTTTCTTTTTACTGTATGAGTAAGTTATGTAGCTATCAACGCATGAAGAAAAGCAGTGTACGAAATGCCAAAGGTAATAACACTGAGTAAAATATGTAGCTATCAATGCATGAAAAACGGTGTACGAAATGCCAAGGTAGTACTACTGAGGTAAGTTATGTAGCTAATATCAATGCATAGAAAAACAGTGTACGAAATGCCAGGTAATGTGCTGAGTAAGTTATGTAGCTATCAACATGAGAAAAAACAGTGTACAAAATGCCAAGATAATGTTACTAAAGTAAGTTATGTAGCTATCAATGCATAGAAAAAACAGTGTACGAAGAAATGCCAGGTAATGTTACTGAGTAAAATACGTAGCTATCAATGCATGAGGAAAAACAGGTATTGCAAAATGCCAGAGTAATGCTACTGAGTAGAAATAATAGCAGCTATCAATGCATAAGAAAAACAGGTGTGCAAAATGCCAAGGTAATGTTACTGAAGTAAAATATGTAGCTATCAAGGCATGGAAAAAACAGTGTACAAATGCCAAGGTAATGCTACTGAGTAAATACGTAGCCTATCAATGCATGAGAGAAAAACAGTGTACGAAATGCCAATGTAATGCTACTGAGTAAAATACGTAGCTATCAATGCATGAGAAAAACAGTGTACGAAATGCCAAGGTAATGCTCATTAGTAAAATATGTAGCTATCAATGCGCCAGGAAAAATAGTGTACGAAATGCCAGGAAGTAATGCTACTGAGTAAAATATGTAGCTATCAGTAAGCATGGAAAAACGGTGTACGAAATGGCAAGGTAATGCTACTGGTAAGTTATGTAGCTATCAATGCATGAAAAACAGTGGCGAAAGGAAATGCCAGGTAATCATGCTGAGTAAAAATATGTAGCTAATAATGCATAGAAAAAACAGTGTGCTTGCGAAATGCACCAAGGTAATGTTATGAGTAAAATATGTAGCTATAATGCATGGAAAAACAGTGTACGAAATGTAAGGTAATGCTACTGGTAGAAATATGTAGCTAATGCAGTACATGGAAAAACAGTGTACGAAATGCCGGGAAGGTAATGCTACTGAGTAAAATATGTAGCTATCAATGCATGAAGAAAAACAGTGTGCGAAATGCCAAGGTAAATGCTACTGAGGCAAAATATGTTGGCTATCAGTACATGAAAAAACAGTGTTAACAAAATGCCAAGGTGTTACTGAGTGAAATAATGGCTATCAGCGAGGAAAAACGTTGTACAGTATAGGTAATGCTACTGAGTAAAATATCAGCAAGCTATCAATGCATGAAAAACTGGTGTGCAGAAATGCCAAGAATTTTACTAGATGAAGTTATCCACAACTATCAGTGCATAAGGAAAAACAGTGTACGAAATACAAAATTAATGCTACTAGTAAAATATGTAGCTATCAATGCGTGAGAAAACAGTGTACGAAATACCAAGATAATGTTACAGAGTAAAATATGCTAGCTATCAAGGGCATAGAAAAACAGTTAATACAGTACTTGAATAATGCTCTGATAAAATATATGTATCAATGCATGAAAAAGTGTGCAGTACCCAAGGTAATGCTACTAATTAAGTTATGTAGCTATCAACGCATGGAAAAACAGTGTACTGAGAAATGTAAAGGTGAAATGCTACTGAAAAAATATGTAGCTATCAATGCATGAGAGAAAAACAGTGTGCAAAATGCCAAGGTAATGCTACTGAGTGAGATTTACAGCCTATCATCAGCATGAGAAAAACAGTGTGCAAGAAATGCCAAGGTAATGCTACTGAGTAAAATATGCTTAGCTATCAATGCATGAGAAAAACGGTATTGCAAAAGAAATGCCAAGGTAATGTTACTGAGTAGGGAATGTAGCTATCAACGCTGAGAAAAACAGTGTACGAAATGCCAGGTAATGCTACCAAATTAAAGTTATGTAGCTATCAGCATAAAGGAAGAAAAACAATTAGCCGCGAAATGCCAAAGGTAATGCTACTGAGTAAAATATGTAGCTATCAATGCATAGAAAAACGAGTGTGCAAAATGCCAAGGTAATGCTGCTGAGTAAGTTAGTGTAGCTATCAACGCATGAAGAAAAACAGTGCTGCGCGAAAATGCCAGGGTAGTGCTACTGGTAAAATAACTATCAATGCATAGAAAAACAGTGTACAAAATGCCAAGGAAAATGTCTTTCTGAGTAAAATATGTAACTGCATCCGTGCACATAGAAAAAAGCAGTGTGCGAAATGCCGAGTAATGCTACTGGTAAAGATTTGTAGCGGCTATCAACGCATGAAAAACGAATTATTACGCAATGCCGGGGTAATGCTACTGGTAAAATATAGCTATCAATGCGAGAAAAAACAATTATTACACGAAATGCCAGTATTTACTGGAAGTAAAATATGTAGCTATCAATGCATGAGAAAAACAGTGCAGAAATGCAGGAATTGTGCTACCGAATGAAATATGTAGCTATCAATGCATGAGAAAAAGCAAGTGTTGCAAAATACCAAGGCCAATGTTACTGAGTAAATAATAAGCTATCAATGCATGAGAAAAACAGTGTACGAAATACCAGGGTAAACCGCTGCACTGGTAAAATAGCTATCAATGCATGAGAAAAACAGTGTACGAAATGGCAAAGATAATGCTGAGGTAAAGTTAATGTAGCTATCAATGCGTGAGAAAAACAGTGTGCGCAGAAATACCAAGGTAATGCTACTGAGAGTGAAAATATGTATCAATGCATGAGAAAAACAGTGCGAAATGCCAGATAAATATTTTTGAGTAAAATATGTAGCTATCATTGCATGAAAAACAGTGTACGAAATGCCAGGGTAATACTACTGAGGTAAAATATGTAGCTATCAATGTGAGAAAAACAGTCATTTTGCCGAAATGTAAGAATAATGCTACTAGGTAAAATATGTAGCTATCAATGCATAGAAAAACAGTGTGCAGAAATGTAAAATTAATGCTAATTAAAATATGTAGCTATCAATGCATGAGAAAAACAGTGTGCAAAAATGCCAAGGTAATGCTACTGAGTAAAAATACGTAGCTATCAATGCATGAGAAAAACAGTGTACGAAATGGCGAGATGAAATGCTACTGAGTAAGTTATGTAGCTATCAATGCATAATGAGAAAAACAATTAATATAAAATGCCAAGGTAATGCTGAGTAAAATACGTAGCTATCAATGCATGAGAAAAACAGTAATGCAGAAATGCCAGATAATGCTACTGGTAAAATATGTAGCTGTCAATGCATGAGAAAAACAGTGTACGAAATGCCAAGGTAATGCTACTGAGTAAAAATATGTAGCTATCAATGCGCCAAGGAAAAACAGTGGCCACGAAATGCCAAGAAGATGAATTTTACTGAGTAAAGTTATCTAGCTATCAATGCATGAGAAAAACAGTGTACGAAATGCCAGGTAATGCTACTGAGTAAAATATGCTTAATATCAATGCATAGGAAAAAACAGTGTACGAAAATGCCAAAGATAATGTTACTGAGTAAAATATGTAGCTAATCAAAGGCATAGAAAAACAGTGTACAAAATGCCAAGGTAATCATACACAGAGTAAAATATCATAGCTATCAATGCATAGAAAAAACAGTGTACCACGAGAAATGCCAAGGTAATGCTACTGAGTAAGTTATGTAGCTATCAACGCATGAGAAAAACAGTGTACGAAATGCCAAGGTAATGTTACTGAGTAAGTTATGTAGCTATCAACGCATGAGAAAAACAGTGTACAAAATGCCAAGATAATGTTACTAAGTAAGTTATGTAGCTATCAATGCATGAGAAAAACAGTGTACGAAATGCCAAGGTAATGTTACTGAGTAAAATACGTAGCTATCAATGCATAGGGAAAAACAATTAATGCAAAAAATGCCAAAGGTAATGCTACTGAGTAAAATATGTAGCTATCAATGCATGAGAAAAACAGTGTACGAAATGCCAATGTAATGCTACTGAGTAAAATACGTAGCTATCAATGCATGAGAAAAACAGTGTACGAAATGCCAAGGTAATGCTCATTAGTAAAATATGTAGCTATCAATGCATGAGAAAAACAGTGTACGAAATGCCAAGGTAATGCTACTGAGTAAAATATGTAGCTATCAATGCATGAGAAAAACAGTGTACGAAATGGCAAGGTAATGCTACTGAGTAAGTTATGTAGCTATCAATGCATGAGAAAAACAGTGTGCGAAATGCCAAGGTAATGCTACTGAGTAAAATATGTAGCTATCAATGCATGAGAAAAACAGTGTGCGAAATGCCAAGGTAATGTTACTGAGTAAAATATGTAGCTATCAATGCATGAGAAAAACAGTGTACGAAATGCCAAGGTAATGCTACTGAGTAAAATATGTAGCTATCAATGCATAATAGAAAAACAGTGTACAGAAATGCCAAGGTAATGCTACTGAGTAAAATATGTAATATCAATGCATGAGAAAAACAGTGTGCGAAATGCAAGTAATGCTACTGAGTAAAATATGTAGCTATCAATGCATGAGAAAAACGTGTGCAAATGCCAAGGTAATGTTACTGAGTAAAATATGTAGCTATCAATGCATGAGAAAAACAGTGTGCAAGAAATGCCAAAGTAATGCTACTGAGTAAAACAGCTATCAATGCATGAGAAAAACAGTGTACGAAATGCCAAGGTAATTTTACTGAGTAAGTTATCTAGCTATCAATGCATGAGAAAAACAGTGTACGAAATGCCAAGGTAATGCTACTGAGTAAAATATGTAGCTATCAATGCATGAGAAAAACAGTGTACGAAATGCCAAGGTAATGTTACTGAGTAAAATATGTAGCTATCAAGGCATGAGAAAAACAGTGTACAAAATGCCAAGGTAATGCTACTGAGTAAAATATGTAGCTATCAATGCATGAGAAAAACAGTGTACGAAATGCCAAGGTAATGCTACTGAGTAAGTTATGTAGCTATCAGCATAGGAAAAACAGTGTACGAAATGCCAAGGTAATGTTACTGAGTAAGTTATGTAGCTATCAACGCATGAGAAAAACAGTGTACAAAATGCCAAAGACAATGTTACTAAAGTAAGTTATGTAGCTATCAATGCATGAAAAAACAGTGTACGAAATGCCAAGGTATGTTACTGAGTAAATACGTAGCTATCAATGCATAGAGAAAAACAGTGTGCAAAATGCCAAGGTAATGCTACTGGAAGTAAAATATGTAGCTATCAATGCATGAGAAAACAGTGTACAGAAATGCCAAGGAATAATGCTACTGAGTAAAATACGTAGCCTATCAATGCATAGAAAAACAGTGTACAGAAATGCCAAGGTAATGCTCATTAGTAAATATGTAGCTATCAATGCATGAGAAAAACAGTGTACGAAATACCAGAGTAATGCTACTGAGTAAAATATGTAGCTATCAATGCATAGAAAAACAGTGTACGAAATGGCAAGAGTAATGCTACTGAGTAAGTTATGTAGCTATCAATGCATGAGAAAAACAGTGTGCGAAATGCCAAAGGTAATGCTACTGAGTAAAATATGTAGCTATCAATGCATGAGAAAAACAGTGTGCGAAATGCCAAGGTAATGTTACTGAGTAAATATGTAGCTATCAATGCATAGGAAAAACAGTGTACGAAATGCCAGGTAATCACTACTGAGTAAAATATGTAGCTATCAATGCATGAGAAAAACAGTGTACGAAATGCCAAGGTAATGCTACTGAGTAAAATAGCTATCAATGCATGAGAAAAACAGTGTGCGAAATGCCAAGGTAATGCTACTGAGTAAAATATGTAGCTATCAATGCATGAGAAAACAGTGTGCGAAATGCCAAGGTAATGTTACTAGTAAAATATGCTAGCTATCAATGCATAGGAAAAACGGTGTACGAAATGCAAGGTAATGCTACTGAGTAAAATATGTAGCTATCAATGCATAAAGAAAAACAGTGTACGAAATGCCAAGGTAATTTTACTGAGTAAGTTATGTAGCTATCAATGCATGAGAAAAACAGTGTACGAAATGCCAAGGTAATGCTCATTAGTAAAATATGTAGCTATCAATGCATGAGAAAAACAGTGTACGAAATGCCAAGGTAATTACTGAGTAAAATATGTAGCTATCAATGCATGAGAAAAACAGTGTACGAAATGCCAAGGTAATGTTACTGACTAAAATATGTAGCTATCAATGCATGAGAAAAACAGTGTGCAAAATGCCAAGGTAATGTTACTGAGTAAAATATGTAGCTATCAATGCATGAGAAAAACAGTGTACGAAATGCCAAGGTAATGCTACTGAGTAAGTTATGTAGCTATCAATGCATGAGAAAAACAGTGTACGAATTGCCAAAGGTAATGTTACTGAGTAAAATATGTATCAATGCATGAGAAAAACAGTGTGCGAAATGCCAAGGTAATGTTACTGAGTAAAATATGTAGCTATCAATGCATGAGAAAAACAGTGTACGAAATGCCAAGGTAATGCTACTAAGTAAGTTATGTAGCTATCAATGCATGAGAAAAACAGTGTACGAAATGGCAAGGTAATGCTACTGAGTAAGTTATGTAGCTATCAATGCATAGAAAACAGTGTACGAGAATGCCAAGGTAATGCCTACTAAGTAAGTTATAGAAGCTATCAATGCATGAGAAAAACAGTGTACAGAAATGCCAAGGTAATGTTACTGAGTAAGTTATGTAGCTATCAATGCATGAGAAAAACAGTGTACGAAATGCCAAGGTAATGCTACTGAGTAAAATATGTAACTATCAATGCATGAGAAAAACAGTGTACGAAATGCCAGGTAATGCTACTAAATCCAAGTTATGTAGCTATCAATGCATGAGAAAAGCAGTGTACGAAATGCCAGGTAATGCTACTAAGTAAGTTATGTAGCTATCAGTGCATAGGAAAAAACAGTGTGTACGAAATGGCAAGGTAATGCTACTGAGTAAAATATGTAACTATCAATGCATGAGAAAAACAGTGTACGAAATGCCAAGGTAATGTTACTGAGTAAGTTGTATGTAGCTATCAACGCATAGAAAAAACAGTGTACGAAATGCCAAGGTAATGCTACTGAGTAAAATATGTAGCTATCAATGCATGAGAAAAACAGTGTACGAAATGCCAAGGTAATGTTACTGAGTAAGTTATGTAGCTATCAACGCATGAGAAAAACAGTGTACGAAATGCCAAGGTAATGTTACTGAGTAAAATACGTAGCTATCAATGCATGAGAAAAACAGTGTACGAAATGCCAAGGTAATGTTACTGAGTAAGTTATGTAGCTAACATCTAGTGATGGAGTTAGTGTAAGTTAAATTAAATTATAGTTGGTCAATTTTGAATTGGACAAACCTTCTGAACAAAAAAAATGGTTATGAGTTTTTAAAGATTATGAATAAAAACAATAAAAGGCGTGCGGCGATTGGTCTATAGCTGTGTTTACACTTTTCATTAGCCTGTGCAAACCGATTTGAGCTCAACCATCAAATCAATCAAGCAAAGAGAATTTCCAAATAGACCATGAATACATGTTAGACGAAATAATAAACATTTCTTTTAAATTTGTTAATCTTGCATTATCGCTATTTCATAAAAGACACGAAAGAAACTTTTCGTGTTTCCACTGGCTTATGCTAACCTCGGAGACGTTGTGAGAACTCTCGTGTAGGGGCAACCTTGTGCTGATCTGCTCTGGTGTTTTCCTAAAGGTCGCCTCGGTTTGAATGAGCCTGTGGAAACCTAGTAAACACATTTTATTTCTTAAATAAAATTTTACAAACTAAACTGCCTCTAACGTATTTGGAAATGGAAATACATTGTAATTTATTTCGAAAACTGGCAACACCAATATTTTTATGAGTTGCTCGTTGCATCATATGTACCATCGGTAAAAGGAAGCGAAAAACCCTTTTAGACAAAATAATTATTGCACTGCAAGTAGCAAAATTTCAAAACACGTGTATCTATGTCTGAATAGACAATGGTTAAGTGTAATCTATTTGTTTTACGCAAAATCGAAGGAATTCAGGCAAACAGTTGTATTTTGTTTCCTTCGACGTTGGCAAACCGTTTTTTTCCTTTTCTTTTGTTCAAATACGTCAACCGCCTCAAGTAGGTTTATTTTAAAGAACTTCATTTGTCCAGGGATAAATTCTCGTATAATTATTCGTATAATAAGATACCATTAGATATTTCTCGACTGTGATTGGATGATGGCAGTGCAGTTTATCTGCAATTGCACCGTTAAAATTTGTAATTGCAATGCTGAAAATCTCTAATTGCACTGTGAGAGCTGTGAAAGCCAAACATACTTCTTTTTGATTAAAAAGACATGGTGGAAATTGTAAGTAAACAAGGCTTTCCACAATTGCAATCGTTTGAAATTCAAGAATTGCAAAAGAATGCAAAGAATAAAAACAAAACAGCAAGTACTGTTTTTTTGGTGAACATTCCGTGCCTCTTTCGTAGACAAAATAAAATTAATGCTTAAACTCTTGACGTTATCCTATAATATGCTGAAACACAATATGTTTTTGGATTATACCTTCGCATTCTCTTAAACACATATTTAGTTTGTAATTTTCTTTCTTCAGTTTGGTTTTCTTTCTTTAGACTGTTTGACAACTTCATTATTCAGCTCGGCGATTCTTGCATTTCCTTCGTCGATTTGCAGACGGTATTTATCTTCAAGCTCTTCCTCCCTATCTCGTTGCAGTTGAAGACATTTCGCCACCGAGTCGTCAACAGCAGTGGCATATTTTTTTAACTGCATTTTAAGTTCTTTGGTCTCGTCTTCAAGAACTGCGCATTTCATTTTAAAATCTTGTATCACGTCTACATGATGAACACAAAATTAATCGAATTAATTTTTTTCAACTCAAGAACGTTCAGTAATTTACGTTTCTAGTTACGTAATTTGAATGCTCTGATGACGTAATTCTAACGCTTGAAGGACTGTATTTTGACTAATGAGATAAATAACCGCTGATGGAGCTTCAAACATATGAAAGTTGGGAAAAATAAAACACAGACTTACCTTCGAATTCCTTTAAACCAGTGTTCAGTTTTTGATTTTCGTTGTTCAGTTTTAGATTTTCGCAGTTCAATTTTCATTTTCTCGGCGTTTCTGTTCAAGTAGAGCAGTCTCTTTTGTCAATTTCTCTTCACTGGCACGCAAATGTGCATTTTCACATATCACTTTTTCATAGTCGATGACATCAGATAACGAAAGACGTTTTTCATCACTGACTAAAGTTCAAAGAAACATAAAAGGACGTTTGATCTTTGACGCTTGAAGAAAGTCAATGCAGTTGACTTATTAGATGAAAAACTATGCAAAATAAAAAATTCACATGGACTTCGCTGTGCGCATGCCTTATTATGTTGTTACCCCAAGGAAAATGATAATTACGTTGCACATTAGATACTTTTACATAGCTTTCTCTACCATGCTTTTCCTTCAGGTTTCTAATGCCAATGACATCCACCATATCATCATGATGTTCTGTGTCCAAAGAACTGTTTTTCATCCGTTCATCAGCTACCTAAAATATTCGGTTACGCATAACTATTGACTTTAATTAAACAAGTAACAGCGTTGCAAGTAATTTTTAACTATAGCAATTAACATGACTAGAAACTGGACTAGAAAGAACAAAAAGTCGGGAAATTGGGGGGTAAAATACCCGGATCGCCACCCAAAAAATATCAGCGCGCAAGCCCATGACTTATCGTGAATTTTAAAAGCAGTTACTCGAGTCACTAGAAGCACCTCGTTCTCATAGAAGCGATAACGGAAACTACTATCTCCAAGAAATCCATCCCCAGTCCAAGGTCCGTAGTTTCCGTTATCGCTTCTATATAATGTGTAACCTTCCAACTGTTGCTTGTGTTTTTCTTCAAACTATCTGTGAGCTTTTGAAAAATTTCCTGAAAATATATATTTTATATGTTGTATAGAATATAAACTGCTTTGTATATCATTTATATTCATTCAACAACGAAGGTAACTAAAACGCGATTGTGATTGCCTATGAGAATACACATAATTCTCAATGTCTTGCCGTCAGCAAAAGATGTATGTAGGTGACGTAATTTTTTATGTGACAACTGTAAACACAAAGAGTAAAATGGCGGAATCTTCCTAGACATTTGAGAATCTTCCTAGACATTTGCCAAGGTTTACCAACGGATTTGGCTGAAACTTTTAAGGTTAAGGACGCAAAAACCCGAAAACAGCAACACGATCGGGAGTGTTTTTAACGATTTTTACGGGCGAGAACACAAAAGCAAACCATTAAAACCTCGTGAATAAATAGACAACCTCGTCTCACTCATTACTTCTTTGCGCATGTAGATCGTCCAGAGTCCTGAGAAGGACCATTGGTGTTGATGTTGACTGACGTTTTGAAAACCTTAGCGGTAGTCATCTTCAGAATCAAGTCACTTACACGATACAAATACAGAAATGCTTTATATGGATACCATTTATCAAATTCGTGATATCGTGTTACATCGTGGCGAATTTTCTTACCTGCTTTCGCGTTCTTCTCGACAGTCAGTTCATCCTGGGAGCGTTCGAGTTCGACGTAATTCTGTTTCATTTCATCTTCTGAATCAAATGAATTTGTTGATTTGTAAATGCCACTCTTTAATATGATAAGAATCGTACCCGGAGAGAACAATGTCCTAAATTGCGGATAGGGATGGGGGATAGGGGGATAGCGGTTGTACTCCACAGAAAATACACATTTAAATAAAACAAAGGAAAAAAAGAGTCTACCAACATATGCATTGCACGCGTAATCTGCAATTTTTTGAAGCGCAAAATGTACTGTCAACAGTATATTTGCGATTTGATTCTTCGTCATTCCTGTAGTCATGTCGCAATTAGTATAGGTAGTAGTAGTTTCGAGTTCGAAGGACGAGCGCTATTTTCAGTCTTTAAAAACTCAAAAGTGCATGTTTAGCCGTAATTGCACGGGTAACAAAACTACTACTTATAAATAATAACATACTTTAAGATATATTGGCTTTCAGCGGTTTTTAGCCAATCAGGTTACGGTATTTACAGGGCAATTATACTTTTCCACAGTGCAATGACAGATAAACTGCATTACAATCAAGCAATAACAGTCGAAAAATATCTCAAAGTATGTCAATCATTATATTTTTTGTAAAAGAGGAAAGGCGAAATTAAATTTCGACTTAAATTCAACGACATTCAAGTTTTGTACAAACTATGACATACAATCACGGCGGGTCATACCTTTTTGTTTAAAACAGGTTATTTGATCATTGGAATCAGCTAGGATTAATTCATATTTTTTCATCAAGTCAGCATTTTCCGTTTCCAGTCGAGCAATAGCTTCGTCCTTTGCGAGTATTTCTATCTCCTTCTCGTCCAAAACGAACTGCTTTTGCTCCAATACATCTTGATCAGAGATCAACGCATGTCTTAACTCCTCCACAAGCTTGTCCTGAATAAACAAATATAAGCATGTCAGATGTATGTATCCACTCGTGTTTACCGAGGTAAAAGCCGAGATCTAGACAATGTTCTTCCATCGTCTCCTTTTAGATGTTAATATACTCAATGGCCGTTCTTATGCTAAAAACTGTTAATAGACGTCAGGACAGATGATACGTCCAGTTATGTCAACTGTCAAGAATGAAGAAGGTTCGACTCGTCTTGTGACCGTTTTTATCGTTCCGACAAGTTTAAGCCGCGCAACAAAGAAATCCGTCTTAAGTCGTCCGTCGTAAAACGCATGATATTAACTGTCTTAAGCATAAAAACGGCCATTGATGTCTCTCGTGTTGTATGCACTGTTGACCGGATGTTAGTAGCATTTCTGCAACGTAAAGATGAGATCTCAATGTATTGTTCCTGTTGGAAAACTCCTCTCCGCTTTCCAGTTGCTGGTTCAATAACACTCTGGAGATTGTATCTTTCGACAATTTTATTGAACACACTCACAACTCTCACTCAAAAACTCTCTAATTAATTACATGTATTTATACTGATTGCTTCGGGCAAACTTCACAGCACTCCATTCATTAGGAACTAAGCTTGTGGGTCTTAATTATGAGTACATACTACACCTACCAGGACATACACCTAAAATAGCTGCACGTAAATCTGTTCTTTTCAATGGTTTTAATTTACATATTTTTTTTCGATGTCATGCAATCTGAATAACCCCAACTCTATCTGTATTCAAAAAGAATTCCTTAACAGTTCCTCTTTCAAAAAGGTAGCCCCCAGTCTCCCAGATGTTGTTTGGTAAAAGAAGATCCTGATTCCCGGAACCTGCGTTTTGTTGCACAGCACCCTTCGACATCTTGGTCTTCTTCGCAATTATATGCGCTGAGTCCAACTTTCATTACTCAGAGCAATTATTAAGCTCTTAATAACCCGAGCGCGAGGTCTTTACGGAGAAATATTGGACCGAAGTTTTTCCGTACAGACCGAGCACGTAGGGCGAGGTTCGTACAAAAAGACAGAGGTCCCATATTTCTCAGTTAAGACCGAAAAAGCGAGGTGATGGTGATTAAAAGGTTTATTATATGTCATTATTTGACCTGAAATGAAGCTTGCTTTCTTTCTCGTCCTTGCTGTTTCTTACCGGTTGGCTTTCCCTTTTCTAATTTTTGTCCATTAAAAATGAATCGTTTCAAATTATATCGTCTGGATAGTTAAACTGTTTTCAAGTGTTTTTCCTTCGAATCACATTCGAAAATGATTCTTTGTTTCGTTTATTTTGCGTTTTGCAGTTTGCATTACGAAGTTTGTTTACATTTGACTGTAAAATTACGCGTTTTGGACAGTGCTCGATTACGGGAAAATAATGGACCGGCAAAAATGTTTCTGAGCCAATCAAAGCATGCATTTTGCCTGAAGTGACGCTTGCCATGCAATAATTGACCTTTTATTTCTTCATTTTTCTCTTTTTATCATCTGTTTCGCCGGAACATGTGCACGAAGTGATCTGGTTTGCTGCGGGATACTTTAACATCGTACGGCAAATGACTAGACGGAATGTGAGCGTCATTACCAATATGCAATGTGAATATTCAAATCTCTTAAAATCATGCATTTTCGCAACTCATAAAACATTATTTATTGTAAACTCAAACGAAATATTGATTGGACTAAGACTTTTTATCCACGTTAGAATGATATGAAATTTGAAGAATACAGAAACACAAGCATGTAGCGGGTGTATGTTGGACGTTGACTTACAAACATTATGAAACGCTTCTGTACAGATATTGACATTCGACTAATTTTTACATCATTCAAAATCGAAAACCTTTTCTTATTCAAAGACCCAATCCCTGATTCAATTAAATCTATGGTGGTATATGAATTCAATTGCGCGGGATGTAATTCCCGAAACATTGGTGAAACTTCGCGCCATTTATCCACCAGAATCAGTGAACATATCACAAGAGACAAAACCTATCATATCTACCGACACCTTCTTAAATCTCACTCATGTAAAACCAACTATTCACTTTCTTGCTTCAAAATCATCGACACTGCCGACACCTCATTCACCCTTAAAATCAAAGAAGCACTACACATTAAAAAAACTAACCCTGACCTCAATGTTCAACTTTTTAAATTCAATACAATATTTTTTTCATAATACACGCGGACGCTCCCCATTAATTCATCTTATTTCCTTTTTATTGTTGTAATTTATTTATCATATTACTTTTATACAAACCTTGCATCACTTATTATTTCACTCATGCTGAAGATGGCATCATGAGATGTCGAAACATGTCTATTTTCAAAAAACTTGTCGTCGTTTATATTAAATGTAAATTAGCAATAGTGCTTTTACGAAATTATACTAAGGTCTTACTATGTTTGCAGAATTAATTTAGACAGTGCTCCACACACTGTAAACGATAGCGTCAATTAAATGTTCGTGTGAATACTTTGTGGTGATTTTGATTATTTCAAGCTCAAAATTCGGGATTGTTAGCGATACTACCAGCACAGAGGACGGGCAAAGTCGTACTACTTGTAATACGACTGTTGAATTTAAATAGTTGAATTTTAATTAGGTAAATACGTTGTCAATTCGTCTTACTGAAGCAATAGAAATTGTTGCAACAATGGTACTACCATCGTATTTTTATAAGTAAAACAAATTAGGCACAAGAAAAAGACTCGTGGCAAAGGAAAAATGTGGAAAACAAAGGTTAACATGCAGTAACATGGGTCACAAACCTTTGCAACATCGTCAGTTCCAATCTGTTCTTCGAAATCGACGAGTATCGCTTTGAATATTTCACTATCCCGTCGCTCGGTGCCAGCCTTATCACGCGCGCGGCACATTGGACATGAAACCTGTGTAAGTGACGGTGAATTGAAATGAAATAAGTAAATGACACGAAACAGATAGAAATGTGAAAATTATTACAATGATCTCAAAAACGTTTTGACGCCTCACAATTTTTGTGGTTCAGACCACGCATCTCAGAGATGGATTCTGGATGATTTCGTAGAAAAGGTACTCTGGTTTGACAATTCTATTTTTTTACAAGTGAATTCGATGGTTCCCTTCATTTACGAGGAAATCAGACAGGCTAACAAGATAAACTGAACTAGTAAATGGTGGAAAAAGGCTCATTTAATGTAAACGACGAGGTTTTGAAAATAGACATGTTTCGACACGTCATGATGCCATCTTTAGTATGAGTTTAGAATTACATAAATAACACAAAGTTTATATAAATGTAAAACGATACAGTAACATAAACATATAAATATGGATAACTTATAACAATAATAAGGAAATGAGATAAATTAATGGGGAGCGTGTTACAAACTAAATATTGTGTTGAGTCTAAAAACTTGAACATTGAGGTCAGGGTTAGTTTTGTTAATGTGGAGTGCTTCTTTGATTTTAAGGGAGAAAGAGGTGTCTGCGGTGTCGATGATATTGAAGCAGGAGGGTGAATAGTTGCTTTTACATGAATGAGATTTGAGAAGGTGCCGTTTATTCACAAGAATCAAGGAACATACCACAACAGGCAAAAACTCTTATATCTACCGTTACCTTCCTAAATCTCCTTCATAAAACCAACTTTTAACCCTCTTGCTTCATAATTATCGACACCGCAGACACCTCATTCTCCCTTAAAATCAAAGAAGCACTCCACATTAACAAAACTAACCATGACCTCAATGTTCAAGTTTTTAGACTCAACACAATATTTAGTTTGCAACACGCTCCCCATTAATTCATCTCATTTCCTTATTATTGTTATAAGTTATCCATATTTATGTCACTGTATCATATTACTTTTATATAAACTTTGTATTATTTATGTAATTATTCACTCACACTGAACATGGCATCATGCGATGTCGAAACATGTCTGTTTTCAAAAAACTCGTCGTTTACATTACAATCAAACCGAATGTCGTGTTCCCCTGAACATTTGTATCTTTTTTCAAGACCCAAATCCGATTATTCAGCTCATCAACTTCAATTTTATGTTCGCTGTTCATGCTTTCGACAACATCTTCATTTTTCGAACGCAACTCCTCCCTTACGCAAACTAATTCGTTTTGTACACGAAGCAACTCAATCTGAAGCTCATCCTTTTCCGCCACGAGTGTATCTTTCTCGTCCGTGGCATCAGACTCACTGGCACTGCCAATTTCCGTCTTCAATTTTGATTCCAAATCAACTATACGTGACTCTTTTACCTTCAAATCGTCGTTCAAACTTTCCATCGCCGACTCCATTTGCGTGATTCGTTCATTCAACTCCACATTTTCATTTATAATATCCTCGTTCTTTAGGGTCTTTTCCGCGACACAGTCTTTAAGTTCGCAAATTTGCGACGTGTTTTCTTCGATCAATTTGTTCAGACGCATTCTTTCTCTCTCGTTACTCTCGTCTTCCTTCTGTTTGTCTTGTAATTTCAACAAAAGAGCGTTCACTTCATCTTGCTGAATACGACTCAACTCTTTTTCTTTCTCGCAAATTTTTTACAATTAAAGATGATTTCTCGTCTATGAGCGCAGCCTTTTCTTTCAAATTTAACAGAAACGTCTCCTTCTCGTCTGAATAAATATCTGCAGTTTTTAAATTTCCTTCTAATCTTTGAAGTGCTTTAGTCTTCTCTTCTAAAGTTAGTTGCGCATATTGTAAAGTTTTTATTGTTTCCTTCAGCACTGCTGTGGTCTGCTCATAGTTTATAGTAGCTTTAAGTAAATCTTCCTCAAGTCTTACCCCACTAGATATACTAGATATAAGATCTTCGATGTCGGATTGCTTTTGAATAAGCTCCGTGGTCATTTCAGATAAATCGCTGCTTAAATTTTCCTTTTCTTTCAATTTCTTCCCGCATTCTGCTTCGAGTTTAAGCGCAGGAGCTTCGCTGTCTTTCAACATGCACTAACACGACGCTAACGTTTCCTTCAACAGACTCATTTCCGATTTACACGTTTCAATTTCGATTAAAAGTTTTTTATTTTCAATTATCATATTTTCCTTTTCCGAAATAACAGCTGCAAGACTGTCCTTTAAGACTTCAATTTCTTCGCCCATTTTTCTTTAGTTTCTTCACAGCGAATGTCACTTTTCTTCAGCAAATCTTCCACGTCTTCCTTACCAACATCTTTATCCAAACTACCAATTTCCTTTATTTGCAACTAGATTTGACGGAGGGGGAGAGGAAATGAAAGCAAAACGCTAAGACTATTTCATGTGAAAAACCTTGTGGTTTTCGTACAAAATAGCTTGAAGGCTTCTGCATTTATCATTGTATAATACAACAATTCTTGAATTCTGCTTTTGCATGTTATCAAGAACTTTGCTTCAACATATAACATTAACCTCGGGTCTGAGCAATTCTTGATATCATGCACAACGTCGTCCAATAATTATCAATAAACATACCAATTTAATCTTTTCATCTTGTTGTTCGACTTCATTAAGCAGTTTCCTTTTCTCCTCCTTGCATTTTTTCACCTCATCTTGCAAACTTGAGATTTCTTTTTCATCATTCTATAACGCAAATAAAAAAAATACAGTTTTGAAACTTCACAAGAGTTTGAACATTCCGCGAATGTCAGTGACGGGGGAAAAAAAGAGTCAAAATTATTTCGGGTAATCTGAAATTAAAGGAGGAAAAGCCGGTTTTGCATCGTTTCGATAGCTTTTTTAAAACTCTCGCAAAAAGAAATAAAAGCTGGCTTAGCACGAATATCGTCAAATCATTCAACAACAAAATATTTGTAGACTTTACACTTCAGGCAAAAAAAAGTTTATTTTGATCCAGCAATTTAAGAAACAAGAAGCACACACGAAAATAAAATAATCCATACCTCGGCAGATGATCGTTTCGTTTCAATTACAGAGCAAGAAATGGCTCTATAAAAACAAAGCGTACGTCCAAAGCATTCACGGACCTGCATACCATTTACCTAATCGTAAGATATATTAAAAATATCTCACCTAAAACTTGCCGTATTTTGTAAAGCGACATTAACTAAATTTCCATAAGACTATACTACACGCTAAAAAATGTAGTAAACTGAGTGAGATGATATGTGCAGGTATTTACAGGTCAGTGATGTTAATAAACCTCGTTTCATGTTGCAAGCACACCGGTTTCCAACGGCAACAAAGCTGTCATATTTTTATCGAAGTGTCCCCATTCCTTTTCGTCCTAACGAGTTGAATTTCATCTTCGGAAGAAATGAATTACCGATAATGACACGGGGCAAAGGTTAGGTTGGTTGGTAAACGATGGCATTAGCGAGCTATGACAACAAACTACGACACCTTGTCGTAGTGGTACTCTTGCAACAGCTTACCATTTTCTCCCTCACGAAGAGTGGAGTCTGAACAAATTTTTTTATCGCTGACGATTTCAAATTAAACATTGCAATGCCAGAAGCGTAATGGATCTAGTTATCTATATGGGAGATTGGGATGCATCTATGATGGAAATTGGTTTAAAAGATCCACCTACGACACAACCCTCTCACCAAAATTCTGACTGTTAAGAGCTAAAAGCCTACAAAAAACATATCAATGCGTTGAATGGGCACAACTTTTAGATACCCCGATGAATAGGTATATGTTGCAGATGATCTCACTGCAGATATTAACGAACCCAGGAACATTAATGAAGCATGGTCATGTGATCAGAAAAAGGAATGGATTGAAGCCACTGATGCTGAGTATATTTCACTGATGGAGAATAAAACGTGGGAGCTGGTATCTTTACCCAGTGGAAAGAATGTAGCTGGAAGTAAATGGGTTTTCAAGGTCAAGCGGAATGCTGATGGATCGATTGAGAAATTCAAAGCGCGTCTGGTAGCCCAAGGATACTCGCAAGCTGCGGGAGTTGATTTCTACGAGGTATTGTCGCCTGTGATACGCAACATTTCAATGAGGTCTTTACTTGCTCTGGCTAACTCTCTGGATTGGGAAGTTCATCAAATGGACATAAAGTCAGCGTTTCTACAAGGAGATCTTAATGAAGAGATTTACATGCGTCAGCCAGATGGGTATGTTGATAAAGGTAATCCTAATCATGTATGCAAACTGAAAAAGAGCTTGTATGGCTTAAAACAAGCAGCTCGATGCTGGAATTCCTTAATAGATCATTACTTGAAGACAAGTGGGTACAAACAAGCCGATTCAGACAAATGTTTGTATATGAAATCAATTAACTTTAGTCTTGTTTAATAATGATATCCTCAAGGGGGAGTGTTAGGAATGACGATACATGACATATGTATTAAACAAAGTATTATACATCTGGTCATAGTGCTAGTCACATGATCTAGTAAGCACTACTTATTGTATGCTAATTTATCTAATTTATTGTATGCTATATGCCAGTTGATTAATCTATGATAAACCTTTCACCTTTTAACTCTGCTATACCGGTCACAAGCCCGGGACTTGTAGCGTATAAGACTCTCTGCTTTTGAGTAGACTTGTCTGGTTTACAAGGAAGAGGAGTGGAAGGTTAATTTCTCAAATGTTGTTAGATAAGGTCGTTATTGTTTGTAGTTGTTGGTTATAGCGCTGTGCTATCATTCTCTTTGTTTACTTTAACTTGTGTTCTGCTCGACACCGCATGGCTTAGATCAACGTTCTTTATGTAACTTAAACTATTAAATATATGTCGTTTTGCTTCTGCTTTAACAATAAATTAACAGGCTCATTCTCAAAGGATGAGATTTCTAGGGAGACTCCATGGCATGCCTATACTTTAAAAATTTGATCTCCTGAAATTCAATAGAAGGATTCCTCCGTACATATGATATCCTACAAACACATGATATCCTACAAACACATGATATCGTACAAACACATGATATCCTACAAACACATGATATCCTACAAACACATAATATCGTACAAACGCATGATATCCTACAAACACATAATATCCTACAAACGTATGATATCCTACAAACACATGATATCCTACAAACACATAATATCCTACAAACACATAATATCCTACAAACACATAATATCCTACAAACACATAATATCCTACAAACACATGATATACTACAAACACATGATATACTACAAACACATAATATCCTTCAAACACATAATATCCTACAAACACATAATATCCTACAAACACATAATATCCTACAAACACATAATATCCTACAAACACATGATATCCTACAAACACATGATATACTACAAACACATGATATCCTACAAACGTATGATATCCTTTGCATTGCTTTTGTGGTTTATATGGGTTTACGAGTGGTGAATGCATGTTTCTTTGTCGTTTTTATGGACCTAATACGTAGTTTTGTGGATGTATTATGATTTCATTGCAGATTGTGGTTATGTACGTTTACTTTGAGTGTGTCAATTGGTGCTGCATTTCTGTTACCTGTATCAATCGTGAGCAACGAGTTCATGTTGATGTATCAAAGCAGTTATTATGTAAAATGGTTGAATAGTTCTCTAATTCATGGTGAGTTAAAATGATTTATTTAAAATACATCGATAAATACATTATAAGCTGTGCTAGAAATATCTAGAATTATGTGAAACTTATTTTATGGGAATGCTGCAAGTTTTGCTTCAATCTTTAGCCGTTAAATGAGGTGAAGTATAAAAAAATTGCCATGCTACTTTTGAATCTTATTCTCAAATTAAATTCTACATTTGGAGAAGTCAAGTTTTGCAATCGTGTTCTCATATATTACATAATTTTGTCAGGTTTATTTATGACAAAAGTGTGACATTGTATGTGCACTAGAGGTTATTTTTTTCTATTTAATTAGAGATTACCAGTTTTGACACGAAGCGAATAAATCTAAGCGCAGTGAAATCTTTCATTGTTAGATAACAATCTTCGATTTTGCTAAACTTTTTGGACAATTTTCTCAAACTTCATAACAAAATCAGTTTTGCCAAATACAACGTTTTCATTTTTATTATGATTGTTTGATAACAAGTATAATTATGAAATTTACATGCGATGATAAAAATATTATGGTGTACTCTACCAAAGATTTTGCAAATGCCTTCATTAAGAGCTGCAATTGTTATGTTAAGCCCGCCGCACACTGGTGAACTTGCCGCGCGTACTTGTTATTCGTGACAAGTGCGTTCGACAAAAGTTCCTAGTGTGCGCGGAAGTTTTGAACAACATTTGTCATTCGTGACAGATGAGTCTAATATCAAACGCGTTTGATATTAGACTCATCTGTCACGAATGACAAATGTTGTTCAAACTCCCGCACACTAGAAATTCTGTCGATCGTACTTGTCACGAATAACAATACGCGCAATTCAGTGAAATAAGTTCTTTGTGCCGCATAATCATCAATAAAAGTAGCGGGTTGGCAAATGTCTTTACCATATATGGTCGTTGTGGACACATGACATTTGCATGAAATTCGATATTCAAAATATTTGTATTGCAGATTTTAGTGGTTGAATATATCAGTTTCAGGGGCGTAACTGTTGGAGGGGTGTGGGGGGTGTGACACCCCCCAATTGCTGTAAACAGTGTTTTTGCAGGGCATATTGCCGTCAAGTGGCAGGGCAGTGTTCACGAAGTAGAAAAATTGCCATACCATCGAAAACAACTAAATGATTACTAAGTGGAAATAACAAACTTTCATTTTTGACAATTTTGGCTTATTTCTACAGGCTGAAACAGCGTGGTTACTAAGCTTGTAGCGTAGTCGCGTCAGCTAGTCGCTTTGAAAGTTCAACATGTTGAAATTTCAAATACGTAAAGAAGATTAGTAACATGGCCATACGTTTACAAAGCAATTTTGAGGATATTCTCCAAGCAATTTGCACTGAGAAATCTCAAATTGGTGTTTTGGAAGAAAAAAATGATCTTGGGCTGCTGCTTGATCCCGCCGACCGTCCAAAACTGTTAACTAATCTTCAGAAGAAAAAAATAACACAACACAAACAACACAAACAACGTATGTTTTCATCAATTTGGTACAAAGAATATCCCCATTTAGAGTACAGTATAAAGGCGGACTATGTATCCTGTTTTGTTTGTGCTCTTTTTCCGAGTGGACCAGGAAGAAAGAAAGCGTCAGATGCCTGGGTTACTGGAGTTCGATCATGGGATAAGATGAGAAGCGTGGGTAAAGATAAAAAAGGAAAGATGCAACAGCATTTCTCTTCCGAATCCCACAAAATTGCTTTGAGTGATTTGGCACACTTTGCCTGCAATATGAAAAACGTCGATGTAATGTTGGAAAAGAAGTTAAGAGAAGTAAGAATACAAGAAGAAGAAAACAATTTGCGAAACCAAGAAGCCATAAAGATCCTTTTAGACATCGCAAGAACATTGGCACGACAACAGCTAGCTTTCAGAGGGCATAATGAAAAGCACGAGGGAAACTTTATCCAAATATCAAATCTTGTTGCCAGGCATAACCCTAGACTTCAGTCATGGCTGTCAGACAAGAACATGATGTTAGTTTAACGAAATATTCGCAAAAAGTTTATTAAATAAGAAAACAACAAGAACTTATATATAACATACAACTGAGCCAGCGATTGTATAGAGCTGCGCCCGCAATGTCATATTAAAGTAATACTTGAAGTAACAAAATATCATAATGCTAAGTGTACATTAATAAATTCAACACTCCCACTCACTCAGCATCATACTACATCAAGGTAAGTCCTAGCTTAGAGCGAAGTTTCTCAAATTTTCCTTGTGGCAATGATTTTGTAAAGATGTCAGCGATCATTTCATCTGTTGGACAGTAGTTTACTTGAATAGTTTCATCTTCAACTTTCTCACGAACAAAATGAAATTTAATATCGATATGTTTTGTTCTTTTATGCAAAACAGGGTTTTTTGACATGGCAATGGCTCCTTGGTTGTCTTCGTTTATTGTCGTCGGATTAGGATCATTCATTTTCAGGTCTTTTCGAAGTTGCCGCAACCAAACACACTCTTGCGTTGCCAAGCAAAGAGCGATATACTCAGCTTCGGAGGTTGATAAAGCCACGGTCGGTTGTTTTCTGCTTGTCCAACTAATCGCACCAGTGGACATTAAAAATGCATTGCCAGACGTAGATCGTCGGTCTTCTGAATCTGCAGCCCAATCAGCATCCGAGTATCCTTCCATTTCTTCACCATTTGATTGATACAGCAAGTGCAATTTTATTGAACCTTTTAAATACCGAAATACTCGCTTAACGGCAGTTAAATTCCCTTCAGTTGGAGATGAGTTGAACTTTGACTGGGTATTTACGGCGTGAGCTATGTCAGGTCGAGTTGCTATAGCTGCATAGATTGCTGTCCATTGGAGTGGATACGGGTTTACAGTCTTGTAGTTTTTATTTGTACAGGATCTTGTTGATATACTGTTCTTGGCTTAGCATTAGCGAGCCATTCTCTTGTTTGATGTTCACTCCCAAGCAGTAATGGAGCTTTCCCATATCTTTCATCTTGAATCTTGCAGACAGACTTGCTTTCAGATTTATCATCTCATGTTCACTCTCCGTCAATAATATGAGATCATCCACATGCACAGCAACGATTGTAAGATGACGATTGATTTTGCGAACAAGCACACACGGATCAGCAGCGCTTTGTTCAAATCCCTGAGAAACCATGAATTCTTTTAGAGACAAATTCCAACATCTTGGGCTCTGTTTCAATCCATACAGAGACTTTTTAAGGTGATAAACAAGGTTTTCTTTTCCACGGACAACAAAGCCTTCTGGTTGTTCCATATATATATCCTCATCTAGTGTCCCATTTAAAAACGCAGTGACAACATCCATTTGATGAATAAACATGTTTTTTGAAACAGCAAATGCCAAGAGAGCTCGAATTGACGTGAATCTGACAACAGGTGAAAATGTTTCTTCGAAGTCAATTCCATACCTCTGTTGGAAGCCTTTTGCAACCAAACGCCCTTTGAATCTATCAATTTTGCCGTTCTCGTCATGTTTCACTTTGAACACCCACTTACACAAAATAGTTTTTCTACCTGGTGGTAGAGGTACCAGTTCCCAGGTATCGTTTTCCATTAGTGATTCATACTCTGAGTCAGTGATTCCTTCCACTTTTGAGCATGTTCGCTTTCAAGAGCTATTTTCAAGGATGTAGGCTCTTCAACCTGTGTTACATAGAGTGCTGTATGGGTTGTTGTCGACACATTGGCGTATTCATCATGATAATAAATTGGCGGTTTCTTCTCTCTTGCTGAACGTCTCAGCATAGTAGACTTCTCTGTTTCCTCTTTCTTCAGGTACAACTCGTTCTCTTGGTCCAACTCTAACTGCACTTCATTGGAATGCCCAAAGTCTGTTTCCCTAAAAATTATGTCGCGACGAATGAAGACTTTCCGTTTGTTTTCGTCATACAATCTGTATCCTTTTTGTTTCAAACTGTAGCCAACAAATCGCATTTTTTCAGCTTTTGGCTCCAGTTTCGGACGTAGTGAATGTGTAACATGAGCATATGCAATGCAACCAAAGATGCGAAGGTTAGAGACATCTGGTTTCTCACCATACCATCGCTCATATGGTGTAACTCCTGTTGCAGCTGTGACAATTCGATTTCTGATGTATGCTGCAGCTGAAATTGCTTCCTCCCAGAAACTCTTCGCAATTCCTGCATGTAAGATCATCGAAAGAGCAGCTTCCTGGAGCGTCCTGTTCATTCGCTCAGCAACACCATTTTGTTGCGGTGAATAAGGAACGGTTGTTTCGTGTCTGATTCCCTTTTTCTTGAGATAATCTTCAAATTCGTTGGACAAGTATTCACCTCCATTATCAGTTCGTAATGTTTTAATATGGCAGTCTGCTTGATTCGTTACTGCCAATTCCCATTCTTTAAATTTTGTCAGTACTTCTGATTTATATTTGATAGGGTAAACACTTACACATCTTGAGTAGTCGTCGATAAATGTCACAAAGTATTTTGCACCACCAAAACTTTCTGTATTCATGGGTCCTGCGACATCGCTGTGTACAAGCTCTAGCCTTTTTGTTGACTTAACTTCTCCCACTGCTTTGAAGGTTGTTCGATGTAACTTTCACTTTACACAGGCTTCACAAAAGTCTGGCTTGTTTGTCCCAGAAATGTCAATACCTGTCACAATAGCTTTTGAAACCATTGTCTTCATCTTGATATTTCCGCCACCGATGCTTGCTTTCTTCCTTCCTCAACTTTGCAGTCTAGACAATACACATTACCTCCTTATTGTCTATTTTTTTAGTATAAAAACAGAATCCTTACGAAGAGAGTTGAGGTCTTTGAAGGACTCCAATTAAAAGAAATGTCTTGATTATCTATCCACTTCCTATTTTCTTTTGAAGAAGTTAATATTTTTTTAAGAAGTTAAGAACTCCTTTGTTAACAATCCCTATTCATGGGCTTTATCAGGCACTCTACCAAAGACATTATTTCTCTTCGTCAAGAGAACAAGTCCAAGCGTGTATCCAAACCCGTGAGAGTAACTTTGCGTAGAATAGTAGTAAGGAATTTACTCAGTATTGCGTTGATAAACAAGAACGTCTAAAAATGTTAATCGATGGTTTAACTCTTGTTCAGTGCTGTAATTAAAAAAAGGTGCTGGGAAAAGAATATTTACAAAAATAATTGGCAATTTTCATCGTTACAAAATAAGGAGAAGTTACAATCCACGTCTATGCTACAAAGTAAAAACAGATTGGTCAAAATTACCAACCTTTTTTTGTCGCGACCAATTTTTAGATTGGTCAAACCTTTGTGACCACTAAAATATTGGTTATTTTAATAATAAAAAATTGGTAGAATTGTAAACATAACTGCACACGTCGGCGGCCATTGCGATAGCAGTTTTACTAACTTTAGTTTGGAACTATTTAAAGCATTCGATCTCCGAACATCAATAGCCCCGGTTTACGATCGTTAAACTTCATTGTCTTAAATTATTGGTATGCCAAAGAACTTCTAGAAGTTCGAAAAGACAATTAAACAATCGTCATAGCTAGTATTAAGCGAAAAGTTTTAAGCTCGTTTCTTTACAATGTAACAATGGTTTTACCTATAATAATACAAACTTTTTGTGAAAAAAGCGTCAATATAATGTGGCATTGTCACATTATTACGACATAAATTAAACGACGTTATTATATGGCAAGCGTCACTTCCGGCAAATTAGTGCGTCTTGATTGGCTCAAAAAGATTTTTGCCAGTCCATTACTTTCCAGACGATACAATTTGAAACGATTTATTTTTTCTGATGAAAACTAGAAAAGTGAAAGACAACACGTGCAAAACAGCAACGACGAGAAACAAAGCAAGCTTCGTTTCAGGTGAAATAATGTCATATAATATACTTTTTAATAAGCTCGCTTTCAGTCTTTACTGATAAATATCGGACCTTTGTCTTTTTTTGTACAAACCTCACTCTACAGGATAACTCTGTAAGACCTCGTTCTCGGATATTAAAAGTTTATTAATCTTGTCAAACGTGTTAAAAGTCTCTTCACATAAAAATGCACACATACAGGGAACAGACCGGTCTAAACAGTCACAGTAAACGAGTCAAGATTTAATCATGGCATCTCAGTTGTTAAAGCGAGCTAAGTGACTGATCTGTGAAGCCAGTAGCTATACGTAAAACCCCTTTGTTCTTGCAACACAAATTTTTATAGCAAAATAAAAAAGCCAATCGTGTAAATTCACGTTAACTGATGAAAAATATTGCATATTGCTGTAGACACACGGAAAGGAAAAAAAGATGATTTTCGAAGAAATCCAACTAATATTAGAAAAATTAAGGTAGTAAAAAAGAGAAATCAAGTTTCTGCACGTGGAAATTACACAGGTTGGCTTTTTGTTATAGTCATTTAAGCTCATGGCAATGAACAGATGAACAAATAAAATACTGAAGCAATCAACTTACATATAACGTAAACAGTAAACTGTATTTTAGATTAAAGTAAAATAAAGTTTAATTTAAATGTCAGCAAATCAAATGTGTTTTCCAAATGTACAAAGTATACATCTTTATCAAGTACATTAAAGCGTAAACAAATATAAGGATGTTGGATGCAGAGGGGTAACCATTTCAAAATATTACTTGGATCTTATATATTTTAGTTACTAATGCTTCTGTTAACTGTTGTTTTCTGAACTTATCTAACAAACCTTATATTCTCCTAGTTTGAAGTTTCACGTAAGACTCAAAATGCCGGACAGAAAGATAAAGAAAAATAGATGCTACTCTTTGGACAAAGGATTTTCAGTTATGGATTTAGTAACCTTAAACTATTCGATCTAATCCTCCCAGTCAATCATTCAAAGAACATCATAAACTAACCATCACTATTCCGTTATTAGACCATCTTCAATCATCTTTGAGCACTAGGTTTGACTTGGATAGTGTTAATGTGTACCGCGGATTATCTATCGTTCCCGTCAAAATGATGACTCTGTCGGACAAAGGAATTGATTGGAAAGAACAGTTTAAAAGTGTTGCAAAATTAATAAAATGGCCTTTTAAAAGTTCGCACAGTAAGTGTAAAAAATGCAACTTTGGACGATCATGACTTTGGATAGAAAAGTTCAATTTTATTTCTGATTTCAATTATAGAGTGAGGCTACTTCTTTTTATTTGGCCAAAAAAGTTTATGGGTCAAAATTCGTTGCATAAGTACTTTAAACTGTTGAACAGTGACTTGCAAAATTAACTAGCCACCAACCAGTGATTCTAGTTATAAAATAGCCGGAGTTCATATTTGACAAGAGGCTGGAGCCGGAGATGCAAAACCGTAGATTGCACAGCCCTACTGCCAGCAAAACGCAAATAAACATTATGTGAGCCACATTTTTACACAGCTTCATATTGAAATCATCTTTTGCAAATGCTCTATTTTTTCCCCCATTTCCAAATCGAATCCCAAAAGTTTCCCCCTATTTTTTGTTTTCTAGTTCATCCAACGGTGAGCCCGTGGGTGTTGTGGGCACCGTCGCAAGCGCTCGACTGGAACGAATGATTGCTGAAAAGAAAAAGGTCGAGGCTGAATTGGCCAACGCACAAAAGAAAGTGGAGAGTTTGACGAATGAGAATGCCAATGTGAAGTAAGTGAATACACGTTTTAAATGTTTTACTGTTAGTTACGCAAGGAATGATAATATTGAGAATGATGTTATTGATCAAACACATTGACATCGTTTGCGATTTACTCTTTTTTCATTTTTTCATGCCATTACACGTTTTTATTTAACTGTACGTGAAATAGCAATGTACAGCATAAGCTCCCGAGTGGATTCAACGTTGGGATTTGTCTAAGACTGATTTTTATGCCTGTATGTTTTATTCCCCACAAAAAAGTTGATTTCAATGGAAAATTGATGCAACAAAACATGCATGTACGAATTATGACTCTCTCGCTTATCGATCTAGCTAATTCACTGAGTTGCAGAGGTGATAGTCTACGTTTGGTTTTCGAATGTTTGGATTGGATTGCTGTTTTACGCTGTTTTAACTTAATTTTAATCAAAGTCTCGTTTTTTGCCACTATTCATGCTGGTCTCACCTTGACTCGGTAGTTAGACATGAGGATTTGGGTACGACATCATCGGCATTTTGGTTCGTTAATTCCAGTTAGTTTTATGCCTTGCGACAAGGTAGTAGTCAGAATAGTGACATATAGTGTCAAAGCTTTGATAAAGTATCCGTACAAAAAAGCTGCAATAAATTCTCACCTTGCATCTCTCCATTGGAAAGTTTGATACCGTTCATAAGCCAGTTACCCAAGACTACTTTCCAATTTTTGGTATTTGGTTATGTGTATTTAACATATATTTATCACTGACCCATATGTTTATGCGGAATGTTAAAATTGTTTGTCGGACACAACAAAGTTTATCAATTTGTCTTACCTTCATTAAGGAAAAAGAATCACGAGATCGAGTGTAAACTTTTGAAAGTTATGATGGCTGAAAATATCCAAAAGCCAGAAAAGGTTGATGTAGAAACTAAACATGAGTCGAGTATTGACGTTGCGACGGATAATGGACAGCAACCCGCCTTCGGGCAAATAAAGTGTAAAAAAAGCGAGAACGATGATGTCATTGTAGCCAGTGAAACATCAACAAAGTCGCGTGAAGTGAAATCTGATAATTTCAAACAACAAAAATGGAATGAAAATGAAAATTAAGTACAAGGAAAGCCGTTTCTCTATCAGGGGGAAAAATCTGCTTTCCGACCAACGGAATCGTTTTTGAAGGATGGATCAAAATTGGCCGAGCCGCTTCCCAGTCGAATGAAAACAAACAATAAAATTATCGGGTTGGAGCCACGGGTAGACCGCAATAGATCAGATGGGATGCAGGCTACCTCAAAAGACAGATCAGCTTTGTGATCCAACAACCCCGTTTCTAGACCAGCACGAAGGTTTGGTTCACAAGAAAAGAGAGGTCTGAATTATCCAAAGCACGACCCAAATAATGCACACCACAGTAATTTGGTTTGAAGAAGACGATAAGTGCGTAGAAATTTAGAGTATGAGTTATGTTGAGCATTCTGTAGCATTTTTAGTAACGCTCGATTTTTATATTTTACATATTTTTGATACAATTATCACTACGGTTTAATTATCTACTTTGCCTCTACAAATTATGGGCGTCGTGAACTACGATTGAACAACAGGCAAAAACACAATAGATCATTTATTTAATATATGTACATATTATAGATCGATTTACGTAATATACAGTAGTGCTTAACTTCGTCACTTTGAAATAACTTCAAAAAACATCGACGACTCTAATGCGTTATAAAAACACTGGCGGCATCTCATTTTATAGGAATCCTTCGCGGAAATCGTTTAATTTTTGACGTGGCATTAATTGTTTCTCTTGCAAATACGCAAAAGTTGTATGGATTCAAAAAAAAGTTTGTAATGCCTAAAAGTAAATATTCGGATGATCTCGTTTCGTAAGCCACCCATCGGAAATCTTGTTTTATAGAATGAATTTAGGGTAACGCTTTTCGCGCCCTGTTGGCCATTTAAAGCAACCGAAAATGGCGGATCTCCAATAATAGAGCAGCACAGGGTAAATAACACGTGAATATACAAGCAAAAGTATTTCGCTCAAAAACTTTGGCCATACATGAAGTACGTCAATATGACTACCAGTCACGGGCATAATGAGAACGTTAATTCGTACAGTCTTTTCTTTTGCGCCTGACAGAATTTTTTTTGAAAGTAAATGCATGATACCTGAACAGTAAATAGCGAAACCGAATACATGTTTTGAATTGTTATATTTGTTAAACTCTTTCTATAAAATTATTATAGTGCCTTACGTAAAATATATAATACCATGAGGATAATTCTGTTGGTTGAAAAATTCTTAAGAAAATGAAGCCAGACTTCCATGAAAAAACCCAACAATCACAAACTGAGTAAAATTTGGTGCGCGTCTGAACGCGATCAGAATTTATGTAATGAATAGAAAACATTGCATGCAAGCGCACTTTATGTTGCAGATAACCTTAAACCACCGTAAAGTGTTCCTTTTTATACATATATCACGATCGATTCGAAGAATAATCAAGACATTTTCATTTTGTCGTTTCACTATGAAATGAATAAGTGGATAATTCACTGGGATTCCGTACATGCCATGGCATTCTACAATACGACTGTCGAACGGTTTTGCTTTGAAGGTATAGCTGAAAAAAGACGCGACTGTTTTAATGGTTTGTTGCTCAATGTATGTTGCAAAGGAACTAAAAGATAATGAAGTAAGATCAAAGGAACTATCATCGTCGAGAAGCTTGTGTTTTCATCTTACTGTAATGATTTTGAAGAACACGATCACCGTAGTTATTTAATCAATCGCCTCTCTCAAATAGTGCCTGTAATGAATAAACGCCTTTATCAAATAAACGTGTATAACAGATCAACTTCTAAAAATTTATAAATTGTTTCAAAAAGAGAAAATACCACGGTGAATGATCAAAATAATAACTCTTTTGTCATGTATTAGGAAAATTGGGAATTAAGAACTATTCCGTTATTATGTTGACCATTCTCAATGGTATTTGCTCTTTTTAAAATAATTTTTAAATTTGTCGTCGCGATAAACTCTCTATTTTATTATCTAAAAATTTAATTTACGCTATGCGTTTTAACGGCATATGTACAGTCATCTGTTGCATTGTAATATTTGTGTCATTTCTTATACGTTCATTTGAAATTTTCAATACGGACTGGACTTTCTTTTGTTAAAGTGCGTTTGTTTTATTTTCAGATTCGTAAGAAACAACACATGGACGAGTTAGAAGCGGCTGTTCTCATTCAAAGTTATTATCGTCGTTATAAACAGGTGAACTCTCGTAAAGTCTACCTCAAGAAAGCTCGAAATGCATTGTACTACGGTGAAATTGTATGAAATCAAGTGGTCAAATTTTTTAATGCGTTTCTAGTGCAAAGTTTCAAAATTAAATTGGAGTTAATGGACTAATGAAATAAATGTATGAAACATTTTATTGTTCATTCAAGTTACGTATCAAGAGGTCGTGTTTTTTTAACTATCGTATACAAGGAACAAAATACCTGATTTTACATCCAATAAACATTAATGGGGGTTATCCAATGACCATTTTGCTGTACAATACTGCAATATGTGACCAAACGACATATCCTAAAAACAACAAAACGTATCGTAAATTTCAGGCTTACCATCTATCGTTTGTTTCTTGCAACAATACATGTGTCATTATATTATACAGAGCAATTTAACGTTCCCATCAATTTTAAAACTTTTCCTAGATGATGCGAAACGTTTAAATAAAAATTAGTGAGTTGCAAACTGAAGTCAGTCCGCCATAGAGTTTATCACACAAAGATGTCAAACTTAGCTGTAAAAAAACATGAAAAATATTTTGCACTTTACAACGCTATGCCAATTAAGAGCATCAAAACAAAACAAGAAATGAAAAAAGGGTACTCCGACGACAGGACACCGTGCAAGACAATAACATCAAAATGCTATGAAGTGATACGAGCACAAAAGAAACAGAATGAAAAAATAATAGCCACAAACCTCTCGCACAGTCAACTTCCCATTGTCTGTGTTATTTTTGGGTTCGGGGCAAGCAAATACGACTTTCTATAAAAACGAGTTTAATAATCAGTAATTAATGTTTATTACCAAACTATATTGTACTACAAGTGGCAACATGAAACTTACTTCAAAAGCTGTACTAGAATCGTTGGTATATATAGAACAATGACAATCACTTTACAAGTGAAGAAACATACGTACTTTGGTTCCTGGCGTGTTGCCAGTAACCATTAGTGTTCTCTAAAAGCAATAATAATACATTGAAATACAAAAGAAACATGCAGTACACCGTATAAACTCCTCCACCTCCCCAATATCCCCTCAGTAATGATGCGACGCAGATAAATGACAGAGAACATGGATTGTGAGCGGTATGATAAGATTCTTTCTCGATTTATGTTACTGAATTGATGAAGAGTTTTTATAAGAAATGTTTAGATGTCTTGATAGCCTTTCAACAAACTCACAATTTACTACAATATGCTTAATTATTCATGAGATGCATTGTTACTTTAAAAGGATTAATTTACTTTAAGATTACAATTTCGTTCATCATAAAAATATATAGCTACATGCTGTTTAAGTAAAATTAATCTAACCTCGCAATGCTCTTTCTTCGCCGAATATTTTAAATCTTTCAGGTATAATTTGGGAACGCTTGGCACAATCTGGGAAAAATGGAAAAGAATAATTTTATTAAGTAGTGGAGATCTTTTCATCGTTTTGTTTCCTCACAATATCAACATTATGTATCTCAACATGCATATATCTCAACAGAAAATTTCTAAAGTACAGGAATAAAGGTAGAAAACGGAAAAGTAGAAAACAGAGCTTTAACCTTGCACCACATCTATGCCATGTGCGCATTTAATATTTTTACATTTGGACCATGCTATCATTTTAAAGTGAAATACATATATCCACGCATGTCAAAAAATGCTTGTTGTTTCTAGACAATGTTTAGAACACTAATAAAGAAATCAAATCGCCAAGCAACAATGAATCAGGTATTATTATTACACGCTCCAGAAAGATTAAAGTTTTGACTGTGCTCCTGAATTACATGTGACATAATTTTCGCCATACTTATCACAACACTGTAGTATCCGTGGAAACTTTGCACTTAAATTAAATTTGATTATATATGCATATATATAGATGCATTTACCTCCATCTCAAGAAGTCTCAAAGACAACCATAGAATAATGAAAAATGAGTTTTCATTACCTTCCACAGCAAGGAAGAGAGAATGGGAGCACTGGCTCCCTCGGAACATGGTTGATGACGTCTTGAATAATATAAGATCACTCCAACCTAGAGTTAATAAGACGACAATCCAATTTTAAGCAACGAAGAAACTCTTCTTTAAAAGACTAGCTACATTTAATTTCATTCAATAAGTGTTTTCAACTATTTGTACATGTCACTCACACTGAGATCTACGATGCAAATAATAGCCTCGTTGTTTTCAATAACTACAACGATATTTCTTACAGAACATAAATGGAATGATCGTGATAATTAATTTCATTGCGCACATTTTTAAGTTTTAAGATTGATGTTTATTGTCTGCAGAACTTGATTTGCTTTGTGAAAATAGGTGAAAATTTAGATTGACATACCAAATGATTGAAGAGTATCACGCCAGCATTAGGAGGAAGCGTAGGTATATGAAATAACTTGCTCAGAAGAAAGACAAGTTCTTTCTGAAACGAGAAATGCAACTATAACATTAACCATGACAATAAGTTACGATCAGAAAAGAGTGAGTGTTGTAGAAAAATATGAAATGTTCTGCCTTTCTTACCTGTTTATTGGGCTTGGTGATATCTTCAAAAAATGTCCGAAAGAACAACATTGGATCATCAACTAAACATTCCCACAAAGTAGTCTTGGCGACTTCGGAGACTTTAAAAAATGACCAACAGACCATAAGAAAAATGAAAAAACAAAAAAGGGGAAATGATTAAGAATTCTGATCAGTTGGTTTGATCAAGAATGGTCGAAACTGTTAACAGTATAAACATCCTGTGTTGTACGAAAATGGAACGGTTCAATGATAAGCGTGTTCAACCCACACGCAACTTGCGATGAAGTAACAGACGAATTATCAAGAAGTCCAACAACGCGGGAACGGCTGACGACATTGCTGGGGGCCAAAAGTCAGTAGTTATAGGCAAAGCAGCGGCATCACGACCTGAAACGTTCAATAAGAGACTTGACAATAGCATAAAAAAATGAATGGTTACTCCGGAAATAGATTTCGTACAATGTAAGCATGAGCTCTAAAATATCAGTATGATCAGTATAGTTTGGTTCAACATGTGAGTAACATTTATACCTATCAGACATGCATTAATTTTGAAGCATAATGCACACCTTCTTCAGATTCGGCTGGTGTTGATGCTTCAAGTGATATGGAAGTGTTCGTAAAGTTGTAAGTAAGCATTTCTTTGTTTCTTCTTTTCTTTTTCCAATTTCGACGCTTCATGCATGTCTTTCTCCTTATCTTCTCTTGTCAACTCCTGTTCATTTTTCGTTATGTGAATGTGTGTATTTGGGTCCCAAGGACATTCAGGAACGGAAGGTGCAGACGAACCAACTGGAGGAGAAGGCAAAGTGAAATCAAGCTTTGGTAGAGGAATCTAAAAGCAAAATAGCGATAACAATAAACAACGTTTGATTTGTAAGAAAGACTGGGTTCTTCGCCTATACCTTGTGAAATTATGTTCGTTCTTTCACAGCTTAATGCAAAGGAATGAAAATATACCTACATATTAAATGACCAATAGCATGGTTTAATGAAAGCCCTACTAGAGTTTGCTGAAATTTATAGCTGCATTTTATCATATATTTTATTTTTTGAGCCATGACGTCACATGAATCGAATTGAGATGGCAACAGTTAATAAACGATGAAAGTACGTACGATATCTCTCTCAAATGTATGCAATGAGTATTAAAGAATTGACACTACACTTGGCTTAATGGTTCGAAGATAAACTGATAAACACACAATTAAATGACTCTATGCAAATGTTTGCAATAGAACTAGTTATTCTCCAGCGCGTGTAAGAATGGTTTTCACTATAGTTATACAACCTTTTACATATAAAAATTATATCCTATCACGAAAAGTTAGTTAGTAAATGGAAATATATTCTACACTGGTCTCGTTTACATTGAGCACATACTTGGCACCAACCTCCATTCGCGGCCAAACGTAATATCTGCTTCGCCATAATATACAGTATCTACATGTCAAATACATTTATTCTGGTAAAAGATGCACATAAGAACGTTAACAATCAATCCTAAACATCAAATAAATACACTTCACAAAGGGAAAAAATCTTACTTTGTCAATGATTTAACTTGGTTTTCACAATTGCCACAGGAGAGTTCCTTTTGCAAAATCTTTTCTACATTTTCTTGAAGATGTAAGCTTGCAACCAGAAACACGGCAGCTATATGAAAAGTAAATGACAAGCCCAGTAATAATGTACATAAAACGGAAAATTTATCCAGCTTCTACGACGACAAAGCTAATATAAAGACAAAATGGAAAGTAAAATTCATCACACTAAAAGTTTTGTCCTTATCGACACAAGAACATGTCGCTATGGCAATACTGTAAGTTTCCCCTCTTGCCTCGCTTGTTCTTGCACGACAACGTTGACGCTTCTTCCATTATGTTAACTATTCTACCGTCTACAAAACATAGGGCATTCCCGTTATTAATTCATATGGAAAAATGCAACCTTATGGAGTGCAAAAATACTTTGTTCATATATTCATTAGTCTGTCTTCTCTTCATATCTCTGCAGCAGATATGATTCTTCTTGATGATAACTTTGCATCAATTGTTACTGGCGTTGAAGAAGGTGAAATAATAATCAAATTCTCTTTACTATTACATAAAGCCAACTGAGGCTTCAGAAACACGACCTGACGATATGGTTAGCATCGTTCTCATTTCTCAAATATGCCAAAAGAAGACATCAGTGCATAAAGTAGCTTTATCAGTGTATTAATGGCAACGATTTTTTTATTTTTCAAAACCGAATTTGTTTTACTTTCTAGGTCGATTGATTTTGATAACTTGAAGAAATCCATTGCGTATACATTGACCAGTAATATTCCGGAGATCTCGCCTTTCTTGTTCTATATACTATTCAATGTTCCATTACCTCTTGGTGTTGTTACTATTCTTTGTATCGATCTGGGAACTGACATGGTAATTTAAATCTTACTCTACAATGAGACAAATATTTTGACCGTTTCAACTTAACAATGCATCAAGTGTAATCCGGATTACGTTTGTTGATCTCATACATGGGAATAATATGATCAGCATCAGCTCTTGGCTCAAAGAATCGCAATATTAAATTTTAAAAATTTTATTGTATAATAATTATAATAAAATTAATTTTCTTATCTCGCCATCAAACTTGATCATTATTACCCATAATGCACTGCTTTGTCAAAAAAGGGTTAATATACATTTAAAAAATCTTATCTCGTCATTAAAGTTTAGGATTATTATACATTACATCACAGCATTGTGAATTCTATGATTTTTGAAATGATTGAAGCATCAGCGTAGCGTTTTTTTGTCGTATGTATTGAAACACTAACATATTTATGTTAATTTATGAATTCCTACAATCGATTTTATGTTAATTATAAATAATCACGTCTTCTGACTATTTTTTGTTTATCAAGGTTCCAGCCATCTCTCTTGCTTATGAAAAAGCGGAAAATGACATTATGAAACGATTGCCTCGTAATCCACAATATGACAGACTTGTGAACCAACGGTAGACTATAATATATATTCATACTCCTAGATACACGTCGTCAAGAACTTAATAAATTACCTCACGTATTTACTTTATAGTTTAATTGCCATGGCTTATGGTCAAATTGGAATGATCCAGGTATGGAAACCATTTTTTTCGTACAATCGTATACGTTTGTTATAAAATACTCCCAATATGTGCGTATTTCACGTATTTGCTGCGAATTAGAAATTGTGATGTTATTATACACATATTTTTATAGGCTTGTGCTGGTTTCTTTTCATATTTCGTTATCATGGCAGAAAATGGCTTTTTACCTCTTCGTTTATTTGGTTTACGAAGTGATTGGGATGATAAAGATAATGTGTTTGTCACAGATAGTTACGGTCAACAATGGGTAAGGACAAACTTTTCAATAAAAACTACACTTCTCATTTCATATTTCAGCATAAATATTTTTTGTTTTGCTCTCCTTAGGGTTATAGGCAACGCAAAGAACTGGAATTCACTTGCCACACTGCATTTTTTGTCAGTATTGTTGTTGTGCAGTGGGCAGATTTGATCATCTGTAAAACGAGACGTTTATCCTTGTTCCAACAAGGCATGAAGTATGTTAGCCTTGCATACTAAAATAATAAACACAATCACAGTATTTTCATAAATTAATCTTTGCGTATTCCATTTTTAGGAACCACATGCTGACATTTGGCCTCTTTTTTGAGACTGCTCTTGCAGCTCTTCTATCATATACCCCTGGTATGGAGAATGGCCTTCGCATGTATCCTTTACGGTACGTAACATTTGTTTCATTGAGTTTGTTCGATTTCGAAATAGTTTTTACCTCATTTGCGCGTCTTTTTTTCCAAATGACATCATAAACCTTCGTTTGAATCTTTAAAAAATGGCTCTGTATATATTTTGTTTTTATTTAGGTTTACATGGTGGCTTCTTGCTATTCCATTTAGTATTCTTATTTTCGTCTACGACGAATGTAGGAAGACCATTCTCCGTAGATATAAAGGCTGTAAGTGAAGTTTCTTTTTAAATTTCAATCTTATTCCTTTCTCATCTCCTGTTTTTTGTTTTAGGTTGGCTAGACCAAGAGACCTATTACTAAAACTTCTCTCTCTCTTTTTTTTTTAATATATCTTTATTGCTTTAAGAACCATTATGATTGTGTTCTATTTTCCACACTGATATTTTGGCAGTGTTTAATAATTTGCACTTCCTGAATGATTATTTAACGATTTCTTTTATCCGAGTCTACAGTGATATGAAAACTGATTGGTGGAATGTATTGGTGATGACAGCAATCATATACAGTGGTCTTTTGAGGATATTGTATTGTTTGTAAACAATAATAACCTTTAGTTAGAGCGCACATTATGGGCAATAAGACCATTCCCAATGTTTCGAATGTTGTTTTACTTGATTCTTTGAGAGAGGAAACTTTGGTCCGTCGAATGAAAAAGAATGAAATATGTTGCAATAAGTTGTCTTCAAAAGAAAACTGTGTTATGCATTCGCTTTGTGTCAATACCAGTCAAACAGTTAGACGTTATTTATTTATACCCGATCTGATATTGGTTAGAAACTTTAAATCAATCTCTTATACTATATGTATCACTCCAGCCTTCAGTTTGCAGTTTCTTTGGTTTCATAATTGTTAAATAATTATTTTCTTGTTGCCAATAAAAAACAATGTGTGTATTTCAGATTTGACTTTTTTTTGTTTTTTTGTGTGACTGTCCCAATATGTCTGAAACTAAGGTTTAGAATAAGTGATGTGAAATTGTAAAAACTATAAAATATAACAAATACTTTTGAAGATTTTGGGCCTTCAACAGTACACCAGCTCATGGGAAAATTTTTATTAAAATCAGCTAAATTTAACTTTGACAGGTAAGATTGCCAAGTAGAATCTACGCTAACGAGTCGTAGGCAGATGTAGGTTCGCACAAATATGACAAGAAATGCATACGGTGGGTGCAGTCTAAGATTTTATTTGTCATAATTCTTCGTATCTTCATAAAGTGTTTATTGTTCCCAGTGGTTGTTCCGTAAAATCCCTGAAAGGACAATGGGACAAACTGACTATATATAATTAGGTGTGCATTATCGTTATCAACGTTTCGATAAAGGTTTTTTCTACGTAATTTTGTGATTGTATTTCATCAGTTTGAGTTAGAAAACAGGAGATCATCATGTCAGACTAGAAAAGAGAAGAATAAGAAACAATCACAGCCTAAAAGTCACAATGTGGCAGCCATTTTGGTAAGCTGATCCAAATGAAATTAGAAGCCTGAAAAAATGAAGAGACATCATATTGAATACAATTTATATTAATGTTTGCAGTAGAATTAAAAAAGCTTTGTGGAGGTGCACGTTAAGATGCTTGTTTCAGACTTGCTGAATATCGTAACTTATCAGATCGATAGTGCGTCCATGTTCTTAGGCTCGAAGTTATTGTTGCAAAAATCACTTCATTACGAATTACTCGTTTGATTGGGACTAAGGAGTAAGGCCCGTTTCAAACCTAGCATTTTACATGCGCTGAATGCATTAAAACAATAGAAGGTATCAGAAGGATGTTCTTTTTTTATACGACCTGCAGACAGCACTTCAATTCATTATTTTGCATTGATAAACGAGACCCTTAGGATTTAACTACGTCAATAACTCCATACTACGTCCTAAGTGCTTAAACTTTGAAGCGTTCTCGTTTCGTACATTAAAATTTATATGATGACTGACGACGACTAAGCAAGCATCGAGAGAAACTGAAATAACGATAGTTGCTGTCATCGAATGGTGATTATATAAGAATTCGGGAGAAGCTATGTGCAAGTTTTGACGGTTCACACTACGTATAACGTGAAATTTCACTATTTCAAAACGAAATTGTACGCCAGTATACGGACTGCCTCGTCACCACAGACAAGCACAAAAATTCTGTCATAATTACACATATGATGCAAAAGATCAAGAAAAGATTTATTTGAATTTATGGATATCGTTTATCGCATCATTCTACATAAAGGTAGGTTTTCATCTCGAAATTTAATGATTGTGAAATCAGAGACAACTATTCTTGACATTCAATCGAGCGATGTTCGTACTAACTTAATTAACAGCATAAACGAGTATTTTGGAACTTTTGTTTTGTGGACCACACATGCAACAATGCTTAACAAAGTTGGTTGAATATCAAAAGGAAGTTGTATAAAACAGTTGTGACTTTAACTAAAGGTAGTACTAACTGTATTCTTATTCGAAGGCTGAGTGAACTGCGTCTGACTGCATGATTAAATTTATTATACTCTTTTCAGTAAAGAAAGAGATAAATACAATTTTATGCTAAAATTACAATGAAATGTGAACCGTTACCAGAACGATAATTGGGGGGAGGGGCATATTCACATATGCACGATGACATGCCGTATTAGTTTCTTTTGAAATCCATTGTTTTCTTACGGATTATAAAATGAATATATAAATATGTCCCCCACCCCTCATTACCGTCTTGGCTCAGGCCTGCTTTTATGGTTATTGAAAACACGCTATTAAACGTAGAAATTTGTTTTGAGTCCAAAAATCCTAATCTTTAGGGAAAAGTTAATCTTTGTATTCATTCATCCTTTATTTACTCACCTTTACAACCACAGAGCGCCACACAAAAACAAGGTTTCTTAATCCATGTTTTTGGATATAGTCGTTCATATCTTGCGTAAAACGATGGACCAGTGCATTATGCTGTACTGACCATCCATCCCAGTTTCCTGGTAAACTCTAAATTGTAAATCGTAGATTTACGCTTAATTTCATTTTGTTGCCAAAATAATTTGCCAAAATTCTTCTGCGTACGAAATGTAATTTTCGTGCTTCAGTATATTTCATATATACCTTAGTGCTTCCATATACTTCACATGTAGATATGTAATGATACCACTTACAATAGTAAGATGTCTTATCTTTCAAAGTATATGCTTGAGTATATTCATCATACAACATTCCTACATATCCTTGTGTAGCAATTCCAGTTATTTTTACTAGTTGACCAAGATCAATATAAATTGTAAACGTGCTCCTTATTGAAAGCATTTATCGATGACTTTATTTATTCCCTGTACTATACTTGTCAATTTACAAGGTTTTGAATGACCCTACATAAACAAAACTATTTTTGAAACATTGGCAACAGTTCATAGTAACACATACAAAAAAAACCTGAAAATTGTTATTCTTTTTCATGTTGCAACCAACGTTTTGAATTATTATTCGTAGTTATTAAAAAATATTTGATAGAACTTACATAAAGCCATGCATTAGCAGCCATGTCAAACTGCAAAAGTACTCTATGAAGTCTAGCTGCACTAGGCTTATAAAGAGTTGAATAAGAAATGCTTGCTTTTATAACATTGTCGGCTATCACACCATATTGTAGACCCAATGCAGTATAACATCTTGTACCAGTTACAGCACATTTATAAAGAGCATTTATTTGATATTTATCGACCTGAGATAAATTTCTAGTTTTTCGAAGTTTGATATGCGAGCCAGCTGTTGCTTGAATTGTGTTTAACTTATCGTTCTTTGCTAACGTATTTTAAGGGAGGTGCATAATTGACGTTATGTCATAAGGAGAGTTGAGATGGTCAATTTTACCATGCGAATATTTATGAAAATTGTGAACCATGCCTATAAGATTGCATTATTGACATTTATGAAAGGCAACAGTTAGACATTGACTGTACATCAAATTATCATCAAATTATTTAGAGTGAAATACTTGTGCGTGTGAAGATCGATAATTAGAGTGGCTCATATTTATATATATGCATGGTATAAGCCTTTCAAAGAAGCTTAATACTGCATCTCATGTATTTATAACTACGAGCGCCCCTAATTATCGATCTTTCTACACTCATAGTGAAATACAATTAATTTTTTGAATATTTTTGTCATAAATAATTACATATGAATCTCTATCAGTTCTTGAGCATGTATGGAAAAAACCAAGAGTATGAATAATTTCGTGCAAAGCTGTGCAAACTGATTCACATCCAACACCAAGTGTATAACTTGACGATAATATTGCTTTTCCACATATGAATAGCAGCTGTAAACAAAATTAGTTTTTAAGCTTTAATTAACTTTAAATGGATAAGAAAATGTTTATCACATGCAATGTAAAATCAAATCTTTGGAAATAAAGAAGTTAAAAAAAAACAATTGACAGCTCTTAAACGAGAAAGTGAAGACTGTTCCGCCATGATGAAAAATATTAACTTTCCTGTTAAAGTAAAACGAAAACAATTGTAAATAAATCTATTGATGTAAATCGCTGTAAATGTGTGTGACTTTGATTTGAGCTTTGAAGTATTTCTGTATTAAAGAATTCACGTTAAAGACTTAGTGGCATCATGTGTGAAGTCATTTGTCATTTTAATGGAAGATTATGTTCCTGCATTAAGTTTGATCAGGTATTAAAAAAGTGCACAACAATGTACAAACGAAAAGACAAATGATCTATATTTCAAAATGATTGAAATTTAAAAGCATTATTTGTACGATTCCACTTAATTTAAATAAAACAGCGCCTGACGATCGTTCATTTACTGGAAATTGTACGTTGTACTGGTGTTGTCTACATACAGAAGGATCACTAAAGAAAAAATCTAAAGAAGAAAAATGTTACCAAAATTGAATGTTACTAAAGAAAACAAAAAAACTATACAGCGTTTATCGTGGATCAATTTTGCATGCGGAAAGTACAGTTTAGATGAAATTTCTGCAAAGAAAAAAATAGTATATCAAACAAAGATGTATTCTTATGGAACACAACCGTTTAGTTTTGGCAAAAAAACAACTGGAGAAGTAGTTCTGTCAAATAAAGCTTCTATTCCCCAGAAGGAGCGCAAAAAACAAGAACAAGGAGAAAGTTTGTTGGTAATATGTCAGAAGATTAACTACATAAAGAACAGACATAACAAAGTAGAGAAATGCTTAAGTAAATACCCAGAAAAAGAACCATTTAGATTTCATATTCCTGCATTTCCATCGAGAAAGGAATTTGTTTTACGAAAAAAACAGTCAAAGTCGGCGTCATATCTGGGATAAATTTTGTGTATTTAAAGAATTATATATAAATGAGTTTGATAAATTTCTGACAAAGCTGACATCGACAGTTATTTGCTGACAGTTTTGACAAAGTATCGTTCATGTAGAAAGAATTTTGCTGAACTAAATTTCAGCTCATTTTGAGAGGTTTGTTTTACAAAAATAAATATTACTAAAAGAACGAACATAACATTGCAAACACAGCTCTTATTGAAAGGTCTACGTAAGGTATCGTTTACGGAATAAAATTTTGAAATATTTTTTTTCTTCGTGGAATTTTTAGCTGTTCAAACATAGAATAGTATGGATTATCTACATCATGGTGACATCATACTTCCGATGAATGAATGTTTTTATCTCAAACCTTATCATGTGCACAGAAATGTTTATTGATAAAAAAATGCTTGCATTGATTTAAAGATTGTCACCTTGAAACAATTAAATCCTAAAAACAAACGTTCTTCGAAAAGTTTTCTACAGCAAGAGCTAGCAATTCATGAGAAATGATTTTTCAAAACTGCAGATACTTGGAAAGCTCATGACAGACAGAGATTTTTCAATTTTACTACCTTTGATAAATGAAATGAAGAAGTAATGGGAAAAAAAGTTTCATACGTACAATTGTCAAATGGGATGAATTATAGAAATGAAACTGTTCATTGAACTGTCTACTTAAATATACAAGAAAAAATTTAAGAAAATCGAGCATTGAAACCAATGGACGTTTGCAAGAATACCAAATTAATGTTTCTAAAAATGCGTTGAAATTAAAATCTGATTTTCATCAAGTCATCAAAAAGGAAAAAGCAGGAAAACAAGAGAATATGTGAAAAATTTTTTTTGTCCTCCTTTAAAAAACACGTCTTTGATATTTCTAAACAATCCAAAAACATCAGGAAATAACTGTGGTACTTAGTTTTTCTTAAAATGTTATCAATAATGTAAGATCTCAGAAAAGCGTTTCTTCTCTGAAAGTTGCAGATGAGATGTGGCATGTTCGACGACAATTTGTAAGATACAGCAAAATCAATTCCACAGAAATGTTAAAGATGAACGCCTTTCTATCTATTTGAGGTTTTCAGCTGCCCAATCCTCAATCGATTCATTTTTTTTCAAACAAGGAATAACCAATCAAAGTTAGAGGCAGCTCCAAAATGTGGATGGAAACCATGGAATTATTGTGAAAAACATATTGCCAAACACTTTTTCTCCACTGGAACGCTCCTGCCGCATAATTCTAAGCTTTGCAAAAAAGGTGTATTAAAAAGAGGCACAAATAGTAATCGTAAAGGAAAAAGTGAAGACAATTTATATGTTGGTCTGATAAGTGTAGCTGAAGTGAAAGGTAAAGGTGTCTTATCAAGAAAACAGTGTATCAAAGTACATAAATTCAAATACAAGATAAGATCGAATGATCTTTGAAAAGTGACAAAAAGAAAATAGAATTCGACGAAGATTACTTAAAAATTGATATCGACAAACTGATGGACATATATGAGCAAAAGGAAAGACACGATGATAAAAGTCCAATTGATTGCAGTAAGAAAGTACACAATAAAATTTTAGAGAAATCCTCATCTCCATTTAGAAAGAGTGATTCAGAGCGTCGGAAAAATTTTGAGCAATACGTAAGACCAGCTACAGCAAAACTTATATCCTATATAACGTTTACACGTAGAAACTGAATGTTTCTGAATAAAAAATGAATTTCCATATGATCTCAAAAGCACGAGATTTGATTAAGCATTTGAAATAAACGACAAAAAATTTTATCATAAACATGTTTCCACTTACATTAAGTCATATAACATTCTTGCATAAGATACATGATACGTGTTAATTAATAAAAGTACGTAAGAGGATAAGGTGTGATGAAATATTAGTGATATTTACATGACAAGTATAATATGAGTGTGGTAGTTATAAGTTAGAAGAAAGCAAGAAGCCTTACACATACGCAAACAAAAACCTGATCTCAACATACAACTTCAACACTTTAACACCATTTTCCAATTGTAAATATTCTAACTTATCTCTATCACACTCATATAATACTTGCCATGTAATTATCACTAATATTTCAGCACACCTTATCCTCTTACTTTTATTAATTAACACGTATCATGTATCTTATTATAAACTCAGCATTGTAAATAACTTGGACTCTGAAGGTGACTACCGCTAAGGTTGTCGAAACGTCAGTCAACAGACTGCTCATGCGCAGATGCTTTATCTGAAAATTTGTGACAGAGTTAGCTAATTACTCCATACTCGGTAGTAGTACATACAATTGGTCGTTGCCGTGACCATGAACTTGGAGAATTGGTGGAGTTGACTACGCATGCTCAGATTAATTCTCAATTAATTTGTGACGGAGCGAACTCCGAAATTGATGCTTGTATATGCGGTAAGCAAATTTTCAATCATATATTTTTGACACGCTTTTTGTCTTCTTAAACTTGTTTTGACAAATGCATATTAAAGTCGTCAACACTTTGTTACGCCACTCGTAATATCTGTGACAATGTTAGAGATGTTTCTCTTTTTATTCATAACTTTGTATCTGCATATTTTGTGCATAAACAATGCTCTGACATTTATGACAGATGTTCTAATTCGTTAATTGAGGTAGACGAAATACTTGAAAAATGAAATTTACAACAGTGAAACAAATTCAAGCGTGACAGAGAAGAAATGACGACGCCTGTTTTTGTATATGATTTGGAAATGTTTTATATACGTAATAAATTGGACAGCTGTCTCTATGCTTCGCGATCAAAAGAATTCCTTTGAATCGGAAAAGTTTACTTCATTCTCATATTGAAAATGACTTGATGTAAGTCGAAACATGTTTATGATAAAAAAGTTTGTCGTTTAGTTCAAATGCTTAAGAAAATGAATTATAATGACTGTATAATGCATATTATAAATCTTAACACGGTTTTTTATATGCACATGAAAAACACGTGACTTGGACGAAATGTTTACTATCTTACATAGTTAATTGCTTATTTTATAAGGAACAATTGCGTTAGACCATAACCGAACACTTATGGTCACAGCACTTTTTTTCTGTTCTGTTTGATTTGCAAACAGTTCCTCGACTATTTAGTCGGAAACCATATCGCCTTCCAAAAGATCTATTAGAAAAATGAAGTTTTTTGTGCATGGTTGCAGTGGCTATGATAAGGAGAATATTCGGAAACCATGCTTGTCTATTGCCAGTAGGTTAGGTTGTTTCATTTAGTGTTTTAAAGTAGCCTATACACAGTACAGTAGCTACTAAAAAAGACCATGTTATCTACAATACCAGTGATGAACTAAGCATGTTCTAATCACCAACGAGGATAGATTTTAATTGTCGTGAGCGTATTGTACTAAAGTATGAAGTATGAATAATAAGTTAAGCAAATTCTTGTTGTAAGTGCGATAAATAGGTTGATAAACATTGATATTTATAAAACTGAAACATTAAATACAGTGGAGCTTTTCATCGATTTCTGACAGCTTTCGACAAAGATAAGTGTCCGTTGTTTAGAGGCGTTAGCTGTGTAAAGGCCTTATGTTATTTCGCTTATTTTGATGCGGAGACCGTGTTTTATTGCCTAAAATACTCCAGTAGCCTTCATATGTATAATTTGTATCGTCATTTCAAAAAGTTGTCACTTCATGAAAGTCGTCATTTTAATCGTAGATGTCGTCTTTTCAAGGTTCTTTGTCCACGCTTTTAGTCTTGAACTCAAATATTAAAACAAGGAAAATTAAAAAATAAAGATATCCCTTATTTTCTAAAAATATATTTACTCGAATTCCAATATTTAAAGTATGTTTTAGTGTGCGTTTTAATAGTTTTGCTAATTGAGCAGGGGGGGCGCTTCTCCCCTGCCTCCCCCCTATAGCTACGCCACTGGTTTTCACTTATAGTATTTACCTTCGTGATCTTTGGTTGCATCTCCGCTATAGCAGCGGATTGCGTAAGATGATTGAAACGAAATAATAATAATACAGAGAATATGTCAATCATGTACATTTTATAGAGATGGGAAAGCTCTTTCTTTGGAGAATGAAACTTCTATGTATTTTTTCCAATTATGTATAGAAACTAAAAGCAATATAAAACAGGATATATATCTATTAAAATGTCCACCTGAGTTATCAGCTAACACATGGCTTTGGTCAAAAAAACAAATACTACAAATCTTATCAATGCTCTTTTATACAATTTAAAAACAGATTGTAGAGGGCAGGAAATTTAATACAAGGATAGTACAACACAAAAAACTCTCATAATTTGATGAAAATCAAATCTAGTTGAACTTATTTTACTCAAAAGTTATATATTTCAATGGTTCATCACAACTTTACAAAGTAAATAATAATAACAGTTTAATGCAAAAAAATCCACCAAAGAATTATGTGTTGCTTTTAAACAAGTAATTAAGATTATGAGCTGCTAGTTATAGACACCACAATGTTTATCAAAAGACCTTTTCTTCTATAAATTTTCCATAACACAAAAGCCAAACTGAACATAGTTGCAAAGTTTTTATACTTGATATGTAGGTAACCATGCATGTTTTATATTTCGTGGCCAAACAAATGATCGATTCAAGAAAACTACGTTATTATATAAACTAAAACAGCAAAGCACTTTATGACTTAACGTTTAAACTTAACTTATCACGTTAACTGTATTGGTGTTAACTTTATTTGCATTTTATTTATGATAATGTTATACAACCATTGTGCAGTTCTTGATTTTATGTGCAATCGTTATTATACATACTCCTTTACGTCTTCTTCTTCGGTGACATTCTTCACAAGTATAATACGGTTGAAAGCTCGTAGTCGTTTCCATAACTGTACGTAAACTTTACATTGAACGTACATAAAAACAAGTCCACCAGTAAAGCCTATGGCAACTACAACCAACTTAGTCCAAAATGGCCAACCAAGATGTCCTTTTCGAATTTCTTGAGCAGTGCGATCAATTAAAACCCACAGAGACCAAACAACGCACGTGATAGCAATAACATGAAATGACACAGAGCAAAGAATCTTTCTTCGTTCGCTGTGAGTCATTTTCAATGACTGCCACTGATTAAAAAAGAGATAATTTAATAAGAGTTAAAACAAATTTTGGAAAACGTCACACAGGAAAGGACGTATGCTTTCCCACATGAAGGAAAGTTGGGAAGCTTATCTTTAAACGAACTCTTTCGCAGAGTCAAACGTGAAATTTTTTGTCATACTACGTCAAAAATAGTCTATTAAAAAAATTTGAAATCATTTATGAGCTTTGGTTGAAGACGTTTTATTTACCTTTCGGAATGGTTTAACTTTAGCCTCCATGACAAACCGATACTGACATAATTCACACTTTTTGATATCAGAACTTTTAATCCACTTTTGAGGCAACTCTGGTGCACAAACATCAGTGTACCAGAACACAGACAAGGTCTGATCAATGTACTATCATTACTTTCTGTTCGTTCACAATGACAAATTCTACAAAACGCTCCATTGGATGATACGCTCGATATACAAGAAACACTTCGCTTAATGTCTGTTAGACAGCTATTTGATTCATGAAAACTGGTGACATGCATTCTATCACTTTCACTGGCAGTACTAGCTGAATCTGAAGGTACAGTTAATTCTTCTGGTGGTTTCTCGTCATTGTTTCTTGCAGGTAAGAACTCCTCTTCTTCACTTGCCTTTATAAAACATGACAACGATAAGATTAAAAACTTTGACATTATGAAGCATCATCCATTCAAAATTGGATGATATATTTAACATCATCCATTCAAAATTAGATGATATATTTAACATCATCCATTCAAAATTTTGATGTTTTGGATAATGAGGGGTTCTTCCATCACGCAAGTAACATTTACACTGTAATTCTGTTACTATACGTAGACTCAGGGTTTACTATTCGTAAGTACAGGGTTTTTTTGTGCTACTGAAGGGTAACTTCATAAAAAAAATATAAAGGCAAATGTGCTGTCATGCGAGTGACCACGAAAAATTGACGTTTTCTACAACATTTCAACAAGTACCATAAGTACAAATCTGTGAACTTTGACATAACATTAATTAGCAAGTTATTTAAAATACACGAAATAATACATCTCTTTCACATTTAATTTATGTTTGATTGGTGAAACACAAGTATGTGCCCCAAGATCTGCTTTGATACAGTTTGTCATCTCTCAAGGTAAAGAATAAATACTTATCAATGAAAAAATATATTTAAGATATTATAGCTCATCTTAAACATAATGTCTATCAAATTCAGTGGTGTAACCATGAAAATATATTGATATTGGTACAAACATGGATTACAAAATATCAAGATATAAATTGAAGACTTAATTAAAAAATCGGAGACCAGGTGGGCTTTTTATTATACTTTGATAATTATGAATACAATGCAAGGTTTAATAGACCTATGACTACAAAACAAAAACAGGTAGATTATTTTCTATAACAGACTCTTAAAGAGCTTATCATAAAAAAACGTTGCATGCAATTAACATTATTATCACACATATTTTACATGCTTTCACACATTCTCACATTTTTCACATATTTTACTAAGAATGTCTGTGATGAATATACATGAATGATTTTCTCATGTTGTATTTCCTATTTTCCTCAGATTATGTTTGGGTAAATGTTATACATGTTTTTCATCACAAAAAAATACTTGAAAGATGTAGAAAACTTATTTTTAATTTTAACAAGAAATTTGTTAAAATACTCTTTGTTAACTGTATCATCCATTGCTAAAATTTTAAGATTCTCATTGGGGGACAGGAATTTCACTTTTCACTGTTTTTGTTCAACGAAATATAATCCAAGGCCTTCATTCACCAACAGATTTATGAATTATTAAAACTGCATCATAAACAATTACAAAAAATGGCGACTTCTAGTTTGTTAATAATTTAACAGGTGCATGTGCTGGGAATCACAAAAAACCCCAGGAGTAAACCATTTCATTTCCCAACAACTCTTTTTCCTTTATATATGAAGATGATAAGGGAGCGACATATTAAAGCAGTACAATTGACTCTAGTTTTTGTTGGAAAGGAAAATTTGATGAAAATTGTTTTTTTTTGGTAGTTTAGATGATGGACTGTCAACCATACATTATACAATAAATGTAACATCATTCTCAATTCTAATAGTCCACATTATAAACTTTGTTTAGACATTGAGTATTTTGGTGATCAAATCGTCTGTTCCATATGTCCCGCCACAAGAAGTGTTTTAAAAGCTGGATTTTATCAAATGGCATAAGTGACAAAAAAAAACAAGAATATTTTGAATATTTACGTAAGAAAACAGTTCATAAAACAGATGATCTACAAAATGTGTTAAACGTTCCTAAACGGACGGAAGAGGGCTTAAAGCGGTTTGGGGGCGATAGCAAAATATGGGTACCTTTGACACCAACATATATATATATATATATTGTCCATATATAGGGGAGGTTTTCAATGGCCGCCCGTCGATACTATTGTTGAACTGAAATATGAGTGTAGTTACTCATAAACTTTTACAAAACGATTTCAACATAAAATTGAAGCCTTTCGTTACTATTAACTTTTAAAAGAGCATATTTACAGCAAAAAATCATTGAAGACAAAAGTTTTAAAAAATTGCACGCTTATATATGAAAACATTAAAATGGCGAACAATCAACGTACTTCCGTTTTATCAACTTGAAAATTATAGTTTAAAACGATGCTTTACGGGAAAACAATAAATTATCCGGTTGACATTTTCCTTATATCTTTACCATAGGTCTTTTCTAAAACATGTCAATAAAGGAGAAAATGCGTGATAGAATAAAATACGACGAGGGCCAGAGGTAGAATTTAAAAATCTATTGTAAATCGTTCAAGGCTATAGCACAACGATTAAGAAGATATGAATAATAACGGTAAATTTGGAGAACTAGTGTTTAAAAATATTCTTTAAATTTGTATATGGTATCGCTACTTTGCCTTGTTTCAATGACATATATGAATTCCGTGTGAAATTTGACGTTTTCACTTTTCGGAACGACATTAAAAAACAACACAAACCTGTTCAACAATATCTTTCTCATCGGCAGATTCAACGTGAACAGAGCGGACAGGCATTTTCTTCAGGAGGTCGAAATATGTATTAAGTGTACGCAAAAAAAATTGTTTATGTATTTCTTCAAAGCTCGCTCAGTTTCAGTTTCCGTTCAGGCTGCGATGTGCTAAACCCTTCGGTGTAACTAGCAACTAGTCAAGATAAAATGACAAGTAAAACTGAAACAGATATTCCGCAACATAAAACATATTTTCAGCGGTCAAATATACAGATATTTAAAAACGATGCCGTCCACCATTAATAGCAAATTGTCTCTTGTGCCTTGGAGGTGACACAAAGACAGCACATCTGCTCATGAGCCAATCAAATGACAGTAAACACAATGATAAGGCCATTATAGACCATGTGACACATAGTTATGCTTACGCATTATATTTCGTTTTTCTTAAGTCAAGCCAAGATAGCTACAGGAAGACGTTTTTTTATTTTTTAAATTAGGCATATTTATAAGTAAATACGTGCATACGTCAAATAAAACTCATCTCTTAGTTATAACATCAACAAACAATAGTAAGTTAGTTAAGGTGCATTCGTATGCTTGTCGATAACGAGCTTTTCTGCTCGAGGAAAGTAGAAAAATCGGTGAATTCAAAAATGTTTAACATTTGAAATAGCGAATAACAACAACCGTCTGGAGCAATCTGTTTGAATTTGAGTAGTCAACGAGCACTGTCACTAAACATGGAAAAGAAAGGAAAGTTTCAGTAGCAATGTCTTAATAACTTCAAATTTTCTTTGAAAGAATCATGTATTTAGTATTTCATACACAATATCAGGGCAGTAACCGCTATTCTCCTTTCAATATTTTGTACACAATAACATCACGTTCATTCCGATAGCGGAATGAAGACATTTTCAAATTTGCTCAACAAAAATCATACAATTGATATAATTTGACCAAAATACGTTTTACCAAGCTAAAGTGGTTCTTTTTTTCACAACAGAAAATAGCTTTAAACTAAACAAACCAACGTGTGCCACACTCGTTCATTAAACCCGAATATCTTGTCGTGTCTTTGACATTTAGAAGTCTTAAAAAAGCTGTGATAGTCAACTTTTTGATACTAGCTACATTTAACATTAGTTCACAGGACAAATGCTTAATTATACATCTCATAGAAAAACACGAGAAAAACCAGTTGCCGACATGGTTGAAAGTAGTATGAAGTTTAGTTCAGTTAAAGATATTTAATCTTTACGCTGCTCATCACAAGCAACAACAGATGGAATAACGCAAGAATTGTCATCATCGTTGTTTAACTCAATGGGCTGTAAATGAACAGAAGTGGAATCTAACTTTGAAAGTTGGTGATGTTCATTATATCCAGTGGTATGATTATCGTCTACAGCCATGGCAGTCTCCTCGGTTGAATCATTTGTTGAGTCTTGTAATAAACCATCACCAGGATTAATGTCAGAATCGGTTAGACACGCAACATTATCTTCGGCCACAAGTTGATGGGCATCCTCCTTACATGTCTCAGCCATGTACACAGGAGTTTGTGAAGATGTCTGGGAGGTTGCTGTAGGATCACTTGCCATGTTTTGGTCACTATGCAACAGTTCTTCAACCATTACACTTGTGGCAACATGAACTAGTGCCGAATGATCAACTGTGCTTTCTCTATTGACGTTTTCATTACTGGTGTCTACAGCATTAGCACTGGCTAAGATGTTTTCATCATTTGCTGGCACAGACACGACTTCAAACTGCTGATCATCACTAGTAATGCTCACCATCAATTCACAAGGGTAGAATCATCTGTTTTACACTTGTGAACACGTTTCATGTGTTTAGTCAACGAAGATTTTTCTTTGAAACATTTTCTGCAGAATTCACAAATGTAAGGCCTTTCGTCACTATGCGTTATCTGATGTCGTCGGACGTTATAAGGACTAGCAAAATCTTTGTTGCATATATTGCAGACATGTAAGGTGACTTGACTGGGATCCTTTGGTTTGGATTCTTTTTTTTCACAGGTAGCCGTATGTTTTCGAAGATCAATCTTATTTGGAAAGATCTCTTCGCAATACTTGCATTGAGTAATGGTATTGGCCTGCTTTTGGTTTTTGTTAGGACCGCACACTTTCTTCACGTGTTTACGTAAATGTGAAAGTCGACCAAAAGTGTGATCGCAAAATTCGCATCGAAACGGTCGTTTGTGCTCGTGCCTTGTTCGAATGTGCATGGTTAGAGTTGAATCATGACGGAACGCCGTGCCACAACTGTGAAAAGAAATAAAATAAGACTCTTTAACGATTTTTAACACATACAAGTTTTTCAAAACAAGTGAAATCACGCGTTCATTGTTACTGACTGGAAGAGTGATATGTATTTGAAATGGTTGTTTTCGTAGGAATTGGATAACTTTGAAAAAATTGAATATTATCTTCAGGATAAGAATTGTATTTTGAGGACTGGATAAGGATTGTCGAAATAAATGGAACGTAATACTTCTTATGAAAAATTCAAAGCTTGCAAACCCAAAAAGATTTTACAAAAGAAAGGCATGCCAGAATTACTTACTGTTTACAAACATAAGGTTTTTCTCCTGTGTGAATACGCTGATGAACAACAAGCTGGTGATAACGACGAAAAAATCGATTGCACTCTTCACATTTGAACTTTTCACGTCTGGATATTGAATACAAAGAAATGAGCAAATAGAAAATGACGTCACTTCACCACAAACATATATTTTACCAGTATGTATCTGCAGATGTTTCTTTAAGTCTGATGGATATTTAAATGCTTTATTACATTGATTACAAACACGAGGACCATTACTGAGACGACGTTTTCCAGATGATTGATTTACCACTGGAACTTGAATACAAAGAAAAATGTGAATAAGCAGCAGCATGTATCAAAGCTAAAATGTTTTGGGGATATATTATACTATACACAATAAAATTATTTTAATTAATCTCTCACTTGGCGCAGTGGTTATGGCTTCTTGCAACTCTTCTTTATGCCCTTCAACAGCAGCAGCTGCAGTGGTTAATTCATCATTTGCTTCATTTAGATCTTGTCCAGTGGTATTTACAACTTTCTCTGAATTATCTAAGAAAATAGATCATATACAACAATGGTTGACCAGCTACCAGAAGCAAACAGAATTTAATTCTAAAAATTTTTGTTAAAGAATACTGAATACAATGCTAAAAATTATGTTTATTAAGAAATGATAAAAATAGTTTTTATCCTAATAAGTAATAACAATATACTTTTAAACACACAGTTGGTAATTTATCACAAATTTCAATTGTGATCAAGCAAAGGTAGTGAATACCCATAAATTTGACTTACCTACAGAGTCTGATTGCACAGAGGTTGAAAATACTCCCTCTGGTAAAGAATCCTGATTAAGAACAAATGTATCACCTGAAGCTGTATTGACCAAGTTCAGGTTATTGACTACTGCACTGCCTGATTGCATGACTATTGGTATAGTACCCCCTTGGGTGACCAGATAGTAGGAACCACCATTATTATCAGCTTGTATAGTCGTAGAGCCTACTCCAGTTGATGCTGATTGAATACCAGAGGCAACATCTTGTAAGATGGTAGCTATTGATAAACTGCCTTGCGGGCAATTACCATCAGGTAATGAGGTCACTATAACATTACCTGCAGTACTACCAGAGTTAGAGTTGGCAAAAAGGTTTGACAACTGCTCGTGTGTTATAGTAACCATACTAGGGGTAGAACCATCACCATCTGTTGGAATGGTATTTTCTGATGTGTTAGTTTCAACAGCTGTAGCTTCATTTTCATGCTCACCAACCTAATAAGTGCACATACACAGTCTACAATTGCACTTACTAGACAAAAGGGTGCTGCAATAGACTCATTGAAAACCCATTCATATCAGGAAGATGCTAAATGACCAATAGACAAGTTGTAAAATATAAAAAAAAAATTTCTTCAAGTTATTTAGAGGGGAATCTTTTGATCTATTCTTTAGAACACATAGCACAAATAAAATTAATCTGTTACTGACCATATCACCGTCATTATTATCATTGCTTTCCAAAATTTCTTGTCCAAGTTCCATGGCAACAAGAATTGGTTCTAAGTAAGCTTATTGTTGTCCTTGCATATGTTCAGCTGTCTGTATATCACTAGTAGATGCAGTTGCAACCTCTTCATCATTGCCTGTTTCTTGTGTTCCATTTACTAACAAAACCCAAAACCAAAAATATCACCTTAAAATATTTGATCACTCATCATCCTGTCAATGTAAAGTTTCAATCAAGCCTTTGCGATGGCACATGTAAAATATTTGTTGATGTAAACGCAAATATCACTAAAGAAGTAAAAATTTTCTAACAGGGAAAATGTATCGATATTTTCGTAAATATTGCATTTTGCAATAATCAGATGGGAGCGTGGCAAGTACAAAATACACAGTGCTTTTTGGCCATAAATGAATGCGCCATATTGTCAACTTCACATTCAATGCATTAAATTGAACATGAACTATAGAATATCTTATATGGCTCATTCAAACAATATATTCTACGCACGCACAACTATAGAAAAGCTTGGGTTTGGCGCCACATCGCTATCACAAAGTGGTTCATTTTGAAGAAAGGACTGGGGCAATGATATTAATGAAAACTCTTTATTACAAAGGACTGGGGGAAAGCATAAGATATGTTTTTCGTTTTGAAGACTGGGTGCAACCGGAAGATTTGAATCAGTCTTCGAAGATCATAGAAGTTCGTGATCTGTACCTTCAATACTTAAGACCTACCGTGTGTAGTTTCAGTTATCTCTACCAAAGAAGTTGACTTTGAAACAGCTTGCATTGCTGTGGTCGCAGTGTCAAGTTGCGAATGTATGGGCTCGTTGGAGTTTGATATATGCAGATCGGTTGCCATTTGAATGACTGGAAATGTTTTTGTTGCTTATGCTAACTCAAACTTTCATAATATTGTTGAATTTTGACGAAAAATCAATGTGAATTTCTTTCTTCCTTCTTCGAGGCTGATAATTTTTTAGAGGAGGCTTATGAAGAGAATGTAGGGAAGGCATGGACGGCTTACATCACGTGGTACAATGAATTTAATTGGCTAAAGCAGAATTGTTATTTACATAATTCATTCCTGTTGTGATAAAACAATTACCCGACCTTCTCATCAGATTTTCTCCGAAGAGACAGCATAAAAAATTTGAAATTGTATTTGAATTGGTCTAGAGCTATGTTGGCAAAACACATCTGAGCTCAACCAATCAAATCGATCAAAACAATCAGTCAAAGAGAATTTGCAAATCGATCATGAATACATTTTAGAGGAAAAATTAAAATGTCTGTCTTTTATGCATTATTGTTATTTTATAAAAAAAATAAAAGATGTTTTTCGTGTTTGCACTGACTTATTCAAAACTCGGAGACGTTTGTGAGGACTCTCGAGCATGAACAACACTCGACCTTCGGTCTCGGGCTTGCACTGATCTGCTCTCAAGTTCCCTCAAAGGTCTCCTCTCAAAGATCTCCTCTCAAAGGTCTCCTCGGTTTGCATAAGCCTGGGCAAACACAGTAAACATCTTTTATTTTTTAAGTGAAAACTGTATTTCAACATTTGCGCAGCAAAAAAGGCGGGGAGGGGAGGGGCATAAGCATCCTAGCTACACCTGCTGCGCGGCCCTGATAAGTAGCTTCACATGTGCCACTTCGTGCGTTAAAGGTGGCAAATGGTGAGGACTGAGGAAATCAAATTCTGAGAGTTCGTGAATTTAAAAGTCTTTGAAAACAGTTATTGTCTGTCAAAGCAAACAATATGATTATTTACAAAATCAAAATAAAGGCATGAAAACTAATGCACAAGTTCTTCCTTACTTTCAGTGTGCAGCTTTTTTCAAGTCAAATGTTCTGCATCCGTGTTGATGTTGAAAATTATGATATCTAACACATAATGGTATAGGAAAGTCTTCTCGTGGTTAGCGAGAAGTATTGTCCTCAGTCACTTTAATGATTATTATGATTTGCAATAGGACCATAGAATCTTCGTCGTCTTTCTATCTTTGTCATTTGATTAATTTAAAAAGAGCAATATTGAATTATTGAAGTAAAAGCATGCAGCAATAGTTGTGGATTATCATTTCTAAGTATTGGCCCTAAGATTTGTCCTTTCATATCCTAATCCAACTGACTGTACAGAAATGGATTCTGTACAGTCAGTTTTCATGTGTAGAAATGAACAATGCACAAGGAAACGTCACATTTTTTGGCTTGACGACAGTGCACGAATAAAGACGACAAAAATTTAAGTACAATAATTGAGTATGGTTTTCACTAAATAGTTCTTGACATCTTAGGAAAGATGAAATTTTGCAATTTTTCAACTTAGTACCCTCCGGAGTTGTGCATATACCGCAATACAGGTTTAAATATAGCTAAGAAAGTTATCGTGCGCCAAGAAAGGTTATCATATACATATGCATTATTTACCTGCAGTGGATACAAGTTCTTCAAGAGGACTCAGAAGTTCCCACGAAGTTCCCAAGCTAAAGAGTTAAAGTTCCCAAGCTAAAGGTATGATTTTAACAAACAGGTTCGGTTCCATAACTACAGCTCCTTTGATCAACACCTGCTTTGTGTACTTTGTTATCTGTCAAAAAAATTTCTCATTTTCTTATGAAATATTTGAATTAGCAGCCATCGCTGTTATTGCTTGCACGCACGAACTTTCAATATCTCACATTGATCAGATAGTTTTTTGTTTTGATGATTTAAGGATTCATTCTCAACAGAATTTTAAGGATTCAAATTTATCCAAGTCACGTTTGATCTAAAAAGAAACCACATGAAATGAAATAAAGTCAAAGAGTTAAATATTGTTATTGTAGATGATATGTCAAACTTACTTCCATTAAAACTTTATCATTTTCTTCAATCATATTTTCACAATCATTTGTTAACTTCTCCAACACTTCTTTGATGTTGGACAATTTTTTATCCTTTAAAACATTATTGAAAAAATCATCATTGAAAAACGTGTCATTAAATAAAATAAAACATAGCAATAAACTAACCTTTTCATCCAGTAAAACTTGTTTTGTATCTCGATCTTTTTGTAGAATGACACTGTGTATAATTTGTTTTTCATTAAAATATGATTAAAATAAAACAATATTTATTTTACGAAACTATACTCATTTTTACATTTCTTTTTCTTTCTCAAGTAATTCTTGTTTCTCTTTTCTTAATTCCTGTAAAGTGCTTTCTTTTGCCTCATCCAGTATTTTATCTTGTTCCTGCAGTTTGGCAGCAAATGCTTTCTCTTGTTGTTCAACATAATCACAATGCTTGGGTACCAAGATCTTATTATCATCTTCCAACTTCCTTTGAGTCTCTATCATTTCTTTAAATCGTTTCTCTAATTCAAGGTTGGCATCCTATTAATTATGAAAAAATGATGACATGATCAATTCAAATTTATTATAAGTGGATTTCATTTATTATGCAATGGAAATAACGAGGAAAATAAATGAAATGATGCTATACCTTAAGTGTGTTGTTTGATTGTTGTGTGAACTCCTCTTTCTGTTTTAACTCTTTGTTCTCATGTTTCAACATCATCAAGGTCAACTGTAACGTCTGAAATCAAATATTTAAACTCCGTAAGACTAAATAGTTCAAGACAAAATATTCTAAGCAAAGAGTGTACCTGTTTGTCATTTGAAATAGCCAAAAGTTTGGATTCCATATCCTCTGAGCAAAGAAGCAATATCTTATTTCCATAACAAAAAGGAAAGTTTATGTATTACAGAAATTTCTATTATATAACCTGTATCATTCCTCAATTTATCTACATAAGTCTCCAACTTTATTCTTGTTTGATACTCTTTATCATATCTTGAACTTGTCTCGAGCAACTCTCTTTTTAATTTCATACAATCACCAGACAACATTTTCATTCCATGATTTTCTCTTTCTACAATTTTCTCCATTTCTGTTACACGATTCAAAAGATCAGATTTTGAATCTTCCAAGTTCTTCCGTAAATTTTTCTCCATATTCAATGCTCTACTTAGCTATTTAAAGCAAAAAAATGTGTTTTGTCACACTAATGAACGAACACTTTAAAAAATAAAATAATTTCATTTACATCATCAGCATTTTTTGCAACTTCATCTTGTGTGACGTACATTTCTTGTATGTTTAATACAACATCTGAATTTGTCATAGCATCACAATTCAATATTTTTCTTAATTTTTGAAAATTCTCCTCAGTTTGAGCCCGAAATCTTTCGCTTTCCCCAAGCGATTTTTGTGTTTTTGTCAAATCTTTCTTGAGTTTCATAAGTGTTTTCTCATTAAAAAATAACCCAGACGGTCATATATTTTCCCAGACGGTCATGCAAGTCAACCTCAAAAGTATGTTAATTCATTATATTAATTGGTAGCCTATCATCAATTGTTCTCTTTTCTTTGTCAAAGTTTAATTTCGTTATTTTTATAATATCTTTATTTTTATCACAGGTCTAGTCATTTACCTAAGATTTCTTTAGTGATGACCGCTCTTATGGTTATTTTCATCAGCGTCATCTTTCCATTTCTTTCGTGAGCTCTTATCATTATTCATTTCTACCGACATTTATAACGCATTTGACGATATCCTTTCTAACAGCGAAAAAGAAGATAAGAAAAAAGACTCGCTAAAGACTGAAGAAGTTTTGGGGTTAATTGAGTTGAACTCTGTCACACAGAATCAAGTTATTCAACAATGTCGCTCAGGACACCTAGTCGGCTTTTTACTCACCAATTGCGAAAACTTTTGCGAATATCATTCAGCCTTTTCGTCGGTAAGATTTTTTGATCCTGTAAACAATGTGTACACAAGCAATTATAATTATATATTGCGTTTGATTTTAGTGAAAGCATTTTTAAAATGGGATGGTTATCAATTCCTCGCTATATAGCATGGTGCAATGAAGTAATGAATGTTCAAACTTTTGGTAAAATCACCCCAGGCACGGTCCTCGTTCTCAATCCAAAAAAGAAATATCTTTCAATATTTAAGATCAATAAAATAACCCCAAGTGATCCTGGAAGTGTTTTCGATGATTTCGAAGAAGAGGAAATGTCCTCTTGTCAAAACAAAACGATTTTCAGTGAAGACAAGAGAACACAAAAACGAACTGCGTACGAACTAGGGCAACAATTCCCAAGATGGATGAAAAAATTATTGCAAGGTATGATTGCGCGAGTAAAATTGGAAAATTGGCCACACTTGGAATCGGCGAATGCTTTTCATAAAGCTCATATCAAAACAATTAAATCGCAAACATTTAAAGCAGCTAAACTGCACATTGTAAAATATATACATTTTTTTTAACGTCCTCAAAATATAATGCACACGAATAAAAAATATTTATTTTTTGTCCATTTTGCTTTTTGCTCTCTTCTGCTTTGAAGTAACTTTTACGTGACACTAAGCTGGTTGTAGAGTTGTGCCAAAAAATGGAGGATTAGTAATTTCTTGAATGATAATAACGTAATCACCTGCATCAATAAACAGGAAACAGAATATAAATATACAAGAAAGAACGTCAATCTCAAACTTGAAAATTGTTAGAATTACCAGGTTTACAGTATTTCCATTTATCATCATTAAGTTTTTCGTCTTTCTTCCCTTTTCTACGCTTCCCTTCTTTATAATCTGACACATCTGTTGTACTATTCTGGGCACTTCCTTTCTTAATGACTCGTTTCCATCTGTTAGTTAATAACAACATTATGATACCTCAATGAATATGAGAACAAGTACTTACAATTTAACATACTTTTGAGGTTGACTTGCATGACCGTCTGGGTTGTCTTCAGTAATTGAAGAATAACTTGGATTAATAGGAGGTAGAAAAAGATTTGTAAACGTTGCGCGACCGTTAATTGTACGTAGTGTATTGACACTTGGAAATATATAGCCATGTGATGTACTGGATATACCTACAATGTACATGAATTTGTCAAAGTCAAAACAAAGACAAATGTAGCATGTCCTTATACATACCTTCTGGTGAAACACCATAATCTGCAAGTGAGGAGTGTTGTAGCACACTTTCTTGGGTTAAATGACTTACAGCTGATGCTGAAGGACTGGAATTATTCTTAGATGTATCTCCTAATGTCAATCTATTGTAAATTGGTATACTAAGATATTATAAAAGAGAAAATTTATCAACTGTAATAGCAAAATCTTTGTACAATTTCTACATTTTTGTCTTCGGTTTCCATGGTGAGGGTTACTTCTTCTATCTTGCCATTAACAAAAGATTCACTATCTGGCAACATTTCTGTCAGTGAATAAGACTCTGCTTTAAAATCACTAAGTATAATAAAAGTGTTCTAGAAGAGTGGAGACCTGGAAACAAGTATGAAAATAAAAAGACAAACAAGCAAAACATACAATGGAGTGGTGATAATCTCTTCATCACTAAACTTTCCTTCTGATCGTTTATTTGATATTTTCACTCCAGCAGTAACTTGAAGAAGTCGACCTTCATCTAAATTTTCATTAGTATATAGAAGATGTAGAAAATTTACTATTTTTTCTCAATGTTCATTACAAAATTGCATACATTTATTGCATACAATATATTTGCCAGCAGGGCTTCCAGAAATCCACATTCCTTCATACTTTACTATCACCATTGCTAAGATATAAAGTAAATGATTTGAACCCAGGAGTATTTTTATGTGTCTGTAGACATAAGAAGGTTTGCAGGAATTGCAGCAGTAAACATGCATGTTGCTATGACAGGTTGCTATTTCCAATAATTATAAATTTGATAGTTTATAAAGTAAAACATGAATTGTTAACCTGTAAATTTGATGGTCTTTACCATGTTTCTTATGTTGATAAATTGATCCTTTGTAAATATCTCCATTTGCTTCAAAAAGCTCACCTTCTCCTAGGCAGCAAAAAATGAAGCAATGATATTGAGGTAAATATAATATAATATAATATAATATAATATAATATAATATAATATTTGAGCGATATTATACCATGTCTTTTGTCATCTTTCCATCCACCTTCATATTTTTCACCATTACCATAGGTCATAACACCAATACCACAAATTTCACCACATTTAAACTCCCCAATATACACATTCCCACTATAAGACCAGCTTCTGTAACCATTCTGTAACCAATATAGTTGCCAATACGTGTACACATGTTTTAAGATAAGCCGGGGTTAATCGTTTGAATATAATGAATCTTCCATACAATCTTGTACGTGACTTTCAATAAGATGATATGGATAATGTGGAGAACAATAAGGACATTCAATAAGTGTCGAAGAAGAATCTGCTGTCGGCGAATTGCCAACATGTCGTAAGTTGTTAGATTCATTTCTAGCGCTATCTGCAACAACGATCCCTGGAGATGTGAGGTTCTAAGTATAAGAAATAACGTTGCATGTTGAAGGAAGCAGCATTACATCGAGCAACAATGCATATGATGGTTGTGTTTGAAACAAAAGAAAACTTCACATGCCTTGCATAAATAAAGTGAAATCATGCTTACCTGAAATGAATTCATCCCAGCTCCTAACGGTAATCCGAAGGCAGTTGGGAAGCTAGCTGTAGGCTGAAGTAAAGAAATAAAAATTTCAAAATTGATTTATTTCATATGCTTATTTTTAGATTCCAAAATGTCAATTGACATTTTTAAATTGTTGGCTCAAATTGTTAAAATCACCTTAGGTCTCATGCGTTCTTCTTGCAAAAGGCTGTTCACTTTTTCGGTCTGAAATGAAATAACAATTTAGAGCTTTAAACAAATTCTTATATAAAGCAAAAATAGTACTAATATTGCAAATGTTAGTTAATGCAGCAAGGAGTACGGGAAAATTTATTTATTTGTGTGTGTATGTATATACGGATTTTTTGTCCCTTTTAAGCATCTTATGATTTGGCCATAAATGTTCTCTTAACACATCACTTAAAATTTTCAGCAATAATTAAGTTCGAAAGGCATGACAAATTCTTATTTCTTACTTCTCTTTCAAAGCGACGAGCAGTGTCATATGAGATTGATTTCTCTCTTCAAAATTTCATTCTCTTTCTGCAGCGTCTCATTCTTTTTCCTCAATTGTATTTTTCCTCGTTTTCACGACGGAATCATGCTCGTGGTTCTTAACCTTTAAAAGGTGGAATAACGGCATGTTATTAGTCCTGTTCATGTAAGAAAACAATTTTTTACAAGTCGATATAAACAAAACAGTTTGTTTTTACTTGTTTACACATAAATAAATATTAGCTTACTGAATCTCGCATCATGATCAACATTGCTTCATTATCCTGCTCTTGAACACGCTGACTTTCGATCTTTCGTTTTAATGATGATATCTCTTCCTCTGATTCTTGCTGTTTAGAATTTGCTGACGACTTGATTAAAGAAACCAGTGCATTTTTCTGTAAATCACACATCGCTTAGATACATTATTCAGTTCTTCTTCACTTTTCTCCTTTCTTTCATTTGTTTTTTCAATTCTTTCTTCAAGATGCTTCACTCTTTTTTAACGAATCTTGTAATTTCGTTTCAATTTCCACAATTTTATGGTCACGACTTCGAATGAGCTCATCTTTTTCGCGAATTTCTCTTGTCATTTTTTCCACTCTTGCATTGAGAACATCTTCGTCAACCTACCTATGCGATAATTTAATAAAGACATGAATAGAATGCCATCAAAACACAATTAACATTTTTTCAAAATACCAACGATGAATTTGTATTTTGCCGCTATTCAAACATTTGTTCGGTTCCGTTTTTTTTAACACCATAAATTAAAACATTTTCCACAACCAAAAGGGTACGGTGATTTCTAAGAACCAAAAGGTACGGTGCTTTCTTAGAACAAAAGATATGGTGAATTTTCAGAACCAATGGTATAGTGGTTTCTTAGAACCAAAAGGTATGGTGCTTTCTTAGAACAAAGGATATGGTGAATTTTAAGAACCAATGGTATAGTGGTTTCTTAGAACCAAAGGTATGGTGAATTTTCAGAACCAAGGGCATGGTTATTTCTCAGAACCAAGGGCATGGTTATTTCTCAGAACCAAAGGCATGGTTATTTCTCCGAAACAAGGGCATGGTTATTTCTCAGAACCAAGGGCATCGTTATTTCTCAGAACCAAGATCATGGTTATTTCTCAGAACCAAGGGTATGGTTATTTCTCCGAACCAAGGGCATGGTTATTTCTCAGAACCAAGGGCATGGTTATTTCTCAGAACCAAGGGCATGGTGATTTCTCAGAACCAAGGGTATGGTGATGAACATGAAATGGTAACTAATTTCATGTTGAAGAAAAAAACAGAAGCAAAACAAAGATATGGTGTTCAAAAAGATACGTGCATGTAGTCCACATACTGCATTGTACATGAAGTTTAAGTGTTGTTTAAAAGATACGTGCATGTAGTCCACATACTGCATTGTACATGAAGTTTAAGTGGTGTTTAAAAGATACGTGCATGTAGTCCACATACTGCGTTGTACATGAAGTGTAAGTGGTGTTTAAAAGATACGTACATGTAGTCCACATACTGCGTTGTACATGAAGTTTAAGTGGTGTTTAAAAGATACGTGCATGTAGTGCACATACTGCATTGTACATGAAGTTTAAGTGGTGTTTAAAAGATACGTACATGTAGTCCACATACAGCATTGTACATGAAGTTTAAGTGGTGTTTTAAAAGATACGTGCATGTAGTGCACATACTGCATTGTACATGAAGTTTAAGTGGTGTTTAAAAGATACGTACATGTAGTCCACATACTGCGTTGTACATGAAGTTTAAGTGGTTTTAAAAGATACGTGCATGTAGTCCACATACTGCGTTGTACATGAAGTTTAAGTGGTGTTTAAAAGATACGTGCATGTAGTCCACATACGCTTGCACACGAAGTATGGTGTTTTAAAAGATACGTGCATGTAGTCCACATACTGGTTTTGAACATGAAGTTTGGTGTTTTAAAAGATACGTGCATGTAGTCTACATACTGCGTTCTATGAAGTCATGGTGTTTAAAAGATATGTGCATGTAGTCCACACTGCGCTGTACATGAAGTTTAAGTGGTAGTTTTAAAGATACGCATGTAGTCCATACACTGCCTGTACATGAAGTTTAAGTGGTGTTTTAAAAGATACGTGCATGTAGTCCACATACTGCGTTGCACATGAAGTTTAAGTGGTGTTTTAAAAGATACGTGCATGTAGTCCACATACTGCGTTGTACATGAAGTTTATGATGTTGAAAAAACGGAAAATGGACACATTTTTTTACTTGCAAAGTCCACAATCAAAATGAAATTGGTAAAAAGCAAAGACATAACTCACCCTTTTTTCTTCTTCATGAGTCACATTCCTAACATCTTCTTTCCCATCAATAACATCATCATCATCATCAAGTTCGCGCGAGGCAATTTTCTTACCTAAACCTTTGAGACGTTCATTATCTTTTAATAGTTTTTCGGCAAAATATTGCTTGGCATTCATTGACCTTTCTATTCGAATCTTTTCCGTTAGGAGATCATTAACTTTTATCATTAGTTCATTGTCCTTGCCATTCAGTATTGACTGTAATTCATTGATTTGGTAATTCAGCTGACTTATTACGTCTTGAAGTCGAATCACCATTTCATATAATTCTTTGTTTTTCTGTTAGCACGAATGAAGATACAAACTAAAATCTAGTTAACCATATAAACCAAATGCTGCAACAATGACCAACCTTGCAAACATTTTGGTGCTCCATGATTGCTGTAGTAAGTCTTAACCATAAAATATTTATTCTTAACATAGACCTTACAAATGCATTGTAAGCCCTTTCAAGGTGCCATAGGTGCCCATTTTTTCGACCATGTACAGGGGCAAAGCTAAAATGCTAATTGGGGTTAGGGGTGAATAAACATATGTACAGCTCTCAATTAGCATTCTTATCCAATCATATATTGCATATTTCCAAGGTTTAATATTGCTGCATAAGGAACGAGATTTTCTAAACTCAAGAGTGTGCAGTGTAACAAGACGTGGGCAGAAAAGTTGTGTCCCCCTCCCCCTCCTTGTAATGGTGCGAAAAAGCTAAGGAGTTGGTTGCATTTCCTTAACAACAATAGAACAATGCTTGATAATATGCTGACCTACAGGAATTATTGTTATAACAAGAATACACCCTAATGAGGAAATGTACAATATTGGAACCGGTAAGACAGGAAAAAAAAGGGAAATAACCTCTGAATCTTTGATAGTGAAAGTAACAAAATGCATCATGGGAACGGGGAATCCCAACAGAATATTTTAAATTTTAACGATATTTTCAACCAAGGAAAGCTGTTCTTTATAGTTAAATTTCTCGGTATCATACGATGTATTCTCTGGAACATTCACAGCATACTTAGAAATAAGCGAACTATAGCTAGATTAAAGCAATTTTTTAAAATTCCAAATCAATAGTCAGTATTTGAAGACATAACTAACTTACTAAAGCAATTTTATCGCCACCCAGACCTGTGGCGACAATGTGATCCAGTGCTTCCCTTAATTTCATATTCTCCTGAGTAATTCTGTTGAAATCCTTCTTCGATATGCCAGGGTTTACGACATCGATTTTAAACGCCGATTGTGGTCCAATGCCTAGTTTTTTTTGCAAATACGCAATCCTTGCCTCTGCCTTGCTGAGACCCGTCTCCAAGTTCTCTGCTTTTGTTTGCCAGTGAGCGCGTTCTTCCAATTCACTGCAAATGCGAGTCAAATCTTGTACACCTTTCAAACGTTCATTCTTAACCATAAGTTCACGATGTTGCATAGTTATCACACGCTTCAAATCATCTACGTTTAAATCTTTAACAATCGACATACTTTACACTGTTAAGATGATATCAAAAGGTTTCTGTTAAAATGTCTGCAATTTTATACTCTGCAAATATAAATTTACACTCATTAATCAATCACCTCTACAAAAATTCCCAAAGGCTTACGCTTGTAGCACAGAGAAATGTATCTTTCAATGTGAAACACAGCCCTTAAAGCAAAGGGAACTTGTGAGTTACGTGCGGTTATATACCGCGGCACAGACTGTAGAAAATTATAATTAGACGATGCCTTCACTTTTATGACTCATCAGGGATTGACCTTGAACGGTAGTCAAACCAATCAAAACTTTCAAATACCTATTTTGTCAGGGGAAAACCCAAATCTCCAAAGCGTCAGAGCAGGAAAATCGAGCAGGACTTGTATGGTACGTTTCATTAAATATTTTCAAAAATATTTCTCACCTCCAATAACTATCACATGCATCTTTTGACTTAGTTGACCAGATCTTTTTGTGCGATTGATTATGATATTTTTGTGGTAATTACCGATTTTTTACCACAAATCATTTTTGCTGAGTAAGATCAACTCTCCAGAAATTTCAAAGCTGTGGCGTAAGTAATGTAAAAATGCTGTAATAGATATTTAGGATTTGAAAAAAAGTATATTTTGTTTCGTTTTCTATCTTCATTGTCTTCCTGTTTCAGTGTTTCTAAATCTTTCGAATAAAATATTTCTAATTATATAAAATTTACATAATTCTTTTTTCCTCGTATCATTTATACAGAAGTACAAATTTCGTCTCTGATTTTTTTAAGACATGCAGAATTCTGACAATTATTTTTTAATGAGTTTCAGTTTTCGGATATGATGCTAGATGTCTCCTAGAAACGAGTTTGCTTGTAATGTTGAGTATTTCGACAAATTTACTGTCGAGGTAACATGATATATTGATATTAAAATGGCCAACAAAATTCACATAAGAATATTTGTGTGTATTTTTGAGTAAAAGATTATGTCTTCTCAACGTACACCGTCAGTATCTTACCGTGTTCCCGAGCAAACGACTCGTCATTATCATGACAAATGCACTTTGTCCAACCCAGCCTTCATTGGGCCAAGAATGGCAACAATAAACAGTTCGGCAGTTGTAACTTATGAACAATGTCAAAAAGAGAGCACTGTCGTTAAAGACGAAATCTGGAGAAGCTCATGTTGTAAAGAGAGATGTCAACAAATAAAATGGTATGTCTTCATTTTATACATGGTTTGGTTAGGATTATATGGATAAAGTTGATGGTATACGGATGAAGTTTTAAGATGAAGATTTAGCACTCGAATAGAGGTTTACTTTATTTTTCAACTAAACAAGTGGGGCTAACAAGATGCCATGGCTAGATAAATTTCAGTTCATATTCGGAAGAAAGTTTGAATAAAAGCATAAACATATGATGAATAATTTTGTTTGAAGTTCTGACACAAAGCAAGTAACTATTTTGACTTTTATATTTGTAAAAATAAATTGTTTGTTTGTATCAACAAAGATAGCCTAATTTGCATGTGTAGTTTGTTATGAATTCATCAAGAGATCGACCACCCGGTGATTTTTAATTTACTGATGGTGGGGAATATAGCGAAACAATAAACTCTCACCCTCTATTTATTTAGAGCTGGGGATAAATAGGGAAATGAGTTGAAGGTAAATGACGGTGGGAGATGAATGAGGGTGGGGATAAATAAGTGTTTGGGAAAAATGAGGGTTAGAAGTAGATAACGGAAGGGGTAGATGAGGGTAAGAGGTAAATGAGGGTAGGGGTAAATGAGGGTTAAAGGGGAAATTAACGACATGTACCGTAATGATCATCTATAAAAAGATATTTGCAAGAAAAACTTCAATACCTGTAGATTCGTAGTCATAGGCAACCAACTGCCTCTCCTAAACGTTCAGCAGTGATGAAAGGGGTTTACTTTTTGAAGGAAAATTTCTGAAATCAAAAATTATTAAAACATTATTAGCTACATTCATCCACCTAAAGCGATCATTTATAGAAACACTAATGTGACAAATCACACTTAAATTCTTTGACGCACAGGATAAATAAATAGCTGCATCTCGATCCGTTATAAATTATTTGGCACCGAAAACATTTGCTTTAATATTTCTGCAAGGTTTGTTAGAATTTGATTAGGTCGCTTATTTACTGAAACCTGCTTCAAATGATTGTTGAGATGTCTTCCAATATAAAAAGTAAAGTAAATTCACGAGGGGAAAAGTTTATTCTAAAAAGCAAGTGACCGGTAAGATTATGTGTACGTTGACAGTAAATGAATTCTCAACCAGAGTTCTATCTGAACGTCATGTTTATTTTTGAAGAAAAAAGAGCTATCGATTTCTCAAAGTGAAGCGCACAATGTGTACAGAAAGAAAAAACGTATTGCAGACAGGGTAAAAGAATGATAAACTTTTTGTACACTCTTTGATTAATGCAGAAAATATTGACTAAATTTGAAATGTAACAGCTATAAATCACATGCTCTATAAATATTTTTAGATTGATCTAATGTCATCGGAGAAGAGCCTCAATCCGATGGTTTTGCTATATCTTGATGGACATGGAAAGGTTAAAGCTGCAGGTAATTCTTCTATCAAAAAGATTTTAGACTTGTGTAGAAGTTAAGAATTGAATTGGATTACTTTTGTGTTTAAAATACGATTGTCGGTATAGAAGTAATGTAATCAATTCATTTAAACAGGAACGCCCGGCCTTCGTCGAGAAATCTTGAATATTTCCCGAGATGCCATGTGCAAATATGTTGAAGACAATTCTTTGATTACAACTGACTCCCCAAGTACTAAGAAGAAAAGAAAACTGTGAAGACGTTTATCAAGTGCAGGAGATACGCTCTGATCTTGTTGATCCTGATGCTTTGGAAGAAATAAAACAAGGGACTTGGTCGTGCAAAGAGCTACGGAAACTGGTTTTAAATATGGTTCTCCCAAGAACAGCTGACATCGGTAAAAACTATTTTTGTATATTTGTGAGTAACTAATTTCTGATATACAACGGCAGACCTCGTAAATTCAAGATTGGTTTTAGACAAGAAAGGAAAACGGAAGTGGAAAGTGGCTAGAGTGAGAGACTTTCGGCTTAAAGCAGAGAAACCGTTGTTTTGGCCTCCTCACATCCCATTTGTTTCGCCATCTGCCAGGATTAATCAACCTTCAGGTAAATCAAGTGAATCAATCTTCAATATTTTCATTGTTTTTATTTACATATTGTACACCATTCTCAGAGGATGATTACGATGAAGAAGAATTTGATGATAAAACAGAACGCTCGAGAAAAATTTTAAATAAGAAAGAACTGATAGAGATCGCTCTATCGTATGGAGAATACGTTCATGAAGTGAGTATTATTGTTGTAGATTTAGTATATAGAAGACAACTCACTGCTTCTCTTAACTTTTGTTTAATTAGTTTACTGGACATGAAAAAAATGAAGAGACAACACAATCATTTGTCAAGGAAGACAAGAGGTACACACTAACCATCTTTTAAGAAATAATATAAGAACATTTAAACACGAACTGCTATTTGCTTTTATTCCCAAGAAAACTAATCGAGATGCGAATGTTGGAAAAGATACGTATACAAGCGAAGAAGATAAAAGAAGTGATGAGAGCGAGAAAAGAGGAGATTTCGAAAACAAATTTGTTGATAACGAAGCTGCATTAAATAACATAAAAGAGGATGAAAGGGTAAATGAACGTCCAGGAAATTACAAAAAACAGCGCACCAAAAATGAACGTTTTTTTCTATACCCATCAGGAAGAGGATACACAATTAGTGAATTTACAACAGATGAGAGACATGTACGAAAAGTAAGAAAACTTTTAGAAACTCACATTTAGTTTTTAAATTTCAAAACGATACCACAATCCATTTTAGAGAGAAATAGCTTGTATTGTTCGCGCAATGTTAAAAGACCCCCTAAAATATGTTGAAACAGCCTACGAATTGTTGGACTTAGCTGATACACATCAACATCCTATTACGAAAAATTTAAAGTATGAAATGCTAATGTTTATTGACTGATTGAACGGTTCTAATCTAAATGACAATTTGTTGATTCCTTAATAATATTTGAGTAGGTCACACGAAAAGACCTCATGGGCGTTCCACATGATTACGACACAAGTTGTCCTGAGACATTTTCAACGCTTTAAGCATTGATCCCAATAGACTTCAACTCGATTCATTTCGATACGGAGTTGCACATCAATGTCATTTGGCATCCGAAGTAATATTTTGCTCCGTAAATCTCTAAGTTTTTTTATTTATAAAAGAAACACATCTTTTTCTAGCGCTCACGACAAACAAGTAAAGCAATTTCAAATGAAGAAATTATAAAAGAAATACAAGATTTCAACACTGAAGGTGAACATTCTCAAAATTCAAATCACGAAGAAAATTCTTTAATATTAAACAAATTTAGAAAACCTACATGACAAGCAAATTATTCCCTTTTTTAGATGTTACCCTTACTAACACGCATGTTCAATGCATTGCTGGAGCACTTCGTGCGTCATTGGAAATATGGAGTCCCCAGTTTGAACTATTCCATATCTATTTTCCGTGTTTATGCCAAGTTATGGACAACGGAGGAATAGGCTACTTTAGTTTGACAGTTGGCATAACTTTTCAAAATAGTTATGTATTATGGAGCAAACATCTGAAAAGAGACCGACTAGAAGAAAAAAGCCAGCAACTACAATCAGGTCAATAAAAAATTGAATGTCTCATGTAAATGTTTCTATTGAATAAGTGAAGAAAATTCCTGACGATAATAGAAAACTATATCTTTGACAGGAAAGAATGCAGTGAAGAGAGTGAAAGGTGACATTCATATATTGAAAATATTTGACAAAAAGGAAAACGACAAAGGTAGCATCAATGCCTTTTTAGAGTGAACTGTTTTGATGGCATTGTAATATACAAGAGTGATGTCGAAACATTAAATGGAAGCAAGTGGTTGTGTGATACCATAATTGACTTTTTTTAAGGTAATGTGAAATGATTCAAATCTAACATATAGAAGGAAGCAATAAAAACATTACAAGCTAACTTAAATTTCTTGAATGCAATAGGTATTAATGCAAAACGGCAGAAAGAAAAGACGATGGGGAACAATATTATGTCTTTTCTAGTTTTTTCCAACAGAAACTACTCATGAAAGGACACGTGTAAGTGTCCGGTTAAGATTTCACCCTAGATTCTAGAGATAATTACATGTTATAATATTTGCAATTTTTTCAGATCAAAGCGACCATTAGATCTTTCGGGATGCAACTTACATGGAGTGAGGAGATACACACCTAAGAACATGTATCAATATAAAATGATTTTTATACCAGTCTGCGACATGTAAGAATTTTACAAAGAAAATCAGTTTCTACAGTTCAATTCTATGAGATACTTGAGACATGATATATTTTAAAGGACACATTGGTGGCTAGTGGTCTTTGAAGTTTTGACAAGTTGTTTATACGTGTTGTGCAGCATGGGTTGGAAGAATAAAACTGTTGCTTCAAACATAAGAGTAGATAAGATGCAGCTTTGTCACACTTTTGTCACAGAGCTCTTACCCGTGCCAGTTAGTTTCCAGTCCCCTGAAGTTGATCGGTGCGCGCGCATGTCAACCGGAAATAGGGTTTAATAAACATGGCATGGCATTGGATGGCGTGAAAATCGGAAATACGACAAAGCTGGAAGTTGCATGCTATTGACAAAGTAACATTAGATCCGTTTCCTTTTCTCAATCGAAGGTAAAAACGGTAGAAAACGAGGTAATTGCATTTTATAGCTTATACTTTATCGAAAGGTTTACATTTTATCTCTTGAAACAAATGGAATTGAATGTAGACATTGATCTGGCATTAAGAATGAACAAATTGCTTTTGGAGTCAGAAAAGAATGAAATAACTGTACGTCAAAGTTTGTTAGAAAATAAACTTTTAGACTGCTATGCAGGAGAAATTGCTGCAATGATAAACGCTGAAGTAAATAAGAACTGCAATGGATGCATGATTGACCACCTCTCTCAGCGTGAGCATGGCTGTCTCATGATGGAGCATGACGAGCGTATGTTGTTGCATTTTGATGATGCCTCGAAAAATGTGCCGATGAGATTGTGATCAAAGATTTTATGAAAAGCATTGAAGATGTCGACCCACCCGTTAACGGACTTGAGATACTAAAATATACTTGTAACGACTGGCTTAAAATATTTCTTTCAGATAAAATGAACAAACTTAAAAAACGAGTCATTCAACATTTGTAAATCTTTATTCATGTTGTTACATTAAATATTTGTTGCATTAAATCTGAACGTCAATCATGATGCCCTCTGTACACAGTTTTCTGAATGAATGAAATAAGAACCACCATATAAAATTGCTGCTTCCGTATGACAGTTTATATATAAACGCACCCATGAATTACAAACTTACATTACAAATTGACGGACAGCGGCATCAACACTTGCGTCCGATACACTACATGAATGAAGACTAAAAATCAATGACATGAAACGCAACCTGAGATTAAAATATCTTTAAAGGCATACAAACCCGCAAATTTACACTTGAATTTTCCCCGTGACTCCACTAACGGGGACAAATGGACAGTATGTCCACATTTAGCCTTGATGAAAAATCACACAGCGATTACATTTTTCTGAAAACGAGGAGATAGATTCTGTTGAAGATAAAAACATTCTCTAATTTGAAATAAACAGAAAGAGCTCGCACTTACTAATTTCAGGGTATTCTGTCTGCTGCATCGATGCCATTCTGCAAAATTTTCTGATTTGCGTGTCTTGATTTTTTGCAGAGTTTTTATCGTCTTAACACATACAAAACACTTTTAGTATTTCAAGTGGTTGAAGTACACAGCGCATGCGTTTGAGATGTGACCTTCGCTGCCATCTCGCACGTGTAAGTTAAAAATTACCATTGAATAGTATGACCTTGAATAATGAGGCGTGGGTAAGATCGGTGCAGAATCCTGCTGAGGGGAATGATGCAGTAAATGATAAGGACCAACGAAAGATGCCTGACAATGTGAATAAAGGAGCGGCATGAACAAAAGTCAATATTAAAGGGAAATGAAAAGAGCCTTTAACATACCGACATGATACAGTAAATGACCCTAGGAAAGATGCCTGACAATGTGAATAAAGTATCGGTTTGAACATGAGTCAATATTGAAGGGAAATTAAAAAGAAAAATCATGTTGTGAAGATAAGATCCTGCGGTGTGGGAGGGTATCATACAGAGGAAAGTGATGCAGTTAATTAATGATGAGACCCTCAGGAAAGATATCAAACAATGTACCAAAAGGGGTTACTGATTTGAACAAGCGTGAGTCTTACACTTGAATGTGATTCTATTCAATTCTTTACTCACAGTATGAATGAGACCTATTCTTCTTTAAAGAAAATCATGCGTTGGTAAATGATTATTCATGTGAAGGCCAACACTTTAAAAAAGGTGGAAAATGTTCTTGTTGCACACACAACTTGAACAGTGCTTCATAAACGTGTTAAATCTGTGTTAGGAGAGCAAATAATTTGAACATCATGGTTTCCATTGAGAAATATCCATGTTTCTGTGGTGCAGGCCTCGAGAGAATCGTGTCTAAGAAGGACGAACGGGCGTATGTTAAATGTAGAGGTGAAGGATGCACATTGTTCTGCCACGAAGAAAGGTACCATAATATAATGGATGCCTACGAAACGAAAGTCGCGAAAGAATTCAAACCAAACAAGTTCCCCCTGTGCAAATGCGGTTATCCAGGTAGTCTCATGGTCTCCCAATCGAGCAATAAAGACCCTATTTTCGTTGTCAATCTATCGTCGACGGAGAAAAATGTAGCTTCTTCCATTGGGGCGACGCGACTATGAATAGCAAGATCATTATGAAAAAAAGAAAGGTAGAACTGGATGACCGTAAGAGGAAAGAGCCTAAAGAAAAGGAACCTAAAACGGTCGCCGTTAAGAAACAGAAAAAAAGGACCAACCCATTCCAGGACGATGAATAAACACGAAACGTTAAGCAATAACAACAATGCATGCACCAACGGTTGATCACTGTAACTATAAAAAATTCACGCAATAAATTTTTTTAATGTATCGCTTTGAGTGTTTGTTCATTACACATACAATACCTTCCTGAACACCTGAATATGTTGTCTGTTTGTAAGTATTCAATTACTCTGTAGGAGTTCAATGAACATATACTATAAAATAAAGCATGATTTCACAAATTGCCATTACTGCATGAAAATCATCGCCAGATGATCATGGGAGAAAAAGAGTATCTAGAGCGTTTACGTGTTCGAGCCATCAGAAAAAATGTAAAGGCAAAACGTTTGCTGAAAAAAGTTCAGAAAGAAATCTCTAAAGATAAAACGGATATTTCAAAAGTGTTAAAATGGGTAAAAAAATCAACGAAGTTGTTGCAGCAAAGTGTTGAACTTGTGGAAGAAAGAAACAACATAAAAAATCAAACTAAAAATGATGAAAAATCTGTTAACTTTGTGCTTGAAAAAGTTTCGGAACGATATGTTCGTAAATTTGGCGCAAAGTCATGTATATTCCGTGCTAAGCTAGACGATCTATCCGTTCGCGATAAGCAAATAAAAGTCAAAGACATAATGACTGAGCTCGATGGCTTGTTTGACGACGCCATTCGTCAGGTAAGAGTGAAAAAAAGCGCTGTGTGACACAAAGCATCTTTTAATTTTATGTTAATGTTCCTAGGTAAAAGAACAGTGTGATTTTAGAACACCATTGGAAGATCGGCTTCGTGTAATGATTAGAACGGATGCTTTGAAAACACCAATCAGCACTAAGCTTCTTCCTGCCGCTGAAATTAACTCTAACAGAATTTTGGGTGAAATTACAAAAACTTTGCAGAGAAATGAGAAGATTCCTTTGGACAACTCGTTCATCATCGACCTTATTGGCGTAAAAGCGCCTGTTGGGAGTGGTAAGGCCTTCAAAGTCTTAGATTACTCTAAAGACAGTACTTTAAAAAAATTGATTGTAACTATCAAGAATGATGATAACCTATGCTGTGCTCGGGCTTTAGTTGTAGCCATAGGGATGGCTGACCACCATCCAAAATTAAAACAAATGAAGATGGGTAGACCTATACAAAAAAAATTAGCCTTAAAGTTGCATAAACGTGCCAATATTTTGCCTGGTAAATGTGGATTGAGGGAAATTTCAAAGTTTCAAGGTGTTCTTTCAGACTATCAAATTATTGTAATAGACTTTGATGCACGAAACACTTCAATTTATGAAGGGCCTAAAGAGTAAAGAAGCTATTGCTATACAAACACGGAGATCATTTCAATGTTATCAATCCGGCAAAGCTCCCAGCTTTTTCGGTAAAAGATTTTACTGTGAACATTGTTCAAGCTTTGTAAACAACTATATTAATCACCCATGTTTTGATGTCTGCAGCACATGTTTACGCAAAGGATGTGCATTAATTCCGACGGAACAGCGGGAATGCTCGGACTGTTATAAGTCATGCCGGTCAAATGCATGTTACAACCTACATAAAAAACAACGTAGATTAAAAGGACTTGATCTTCCCTCAAAATGTGACAGCACGTATAAATGCCGTACATGCAATGTCATTGTCAACAGAAATAGACAAGACGAACACAAGTGCGGAGAATTTAAGTGTCATATCTGCAAACAGCTGGTTGCTAGTGGGCATTTATGTTTTATTCAACCCGAACCAGCAAAAAGCCAAATGTAAACTCATTTTCTACGATTTTGAAACGGATTTTACAAGCGGTGAGCACGTTGTGAATTTTGCAGTTTTACAGTTCGCTTCAGGTGACGAACGTGTTTTCAAAGGATACAATGCGTTAAATGATTTTTGTGAGTTTCTGTTTTCAAGAGAGCATATAGGCTATACAGCAATTGCCCATAATGCCAAAGGATTTGACGCTGTTATCATTCAAAAATGGCTCATACAATATCGGCCGACATCCGATATGCATGTCATTCATTCTGGTCAGAAAGTAATGCAACTATTTTAAAAGATTATCAGATGACGCTAATCGACTCGTTAAACTTCCTAAGTATGCCTCTTTCCGATTTGCCTCGAACGTTTGGATTAGATCTGTCGATGTATTCGAAAGGCGATTTCCCTTTTAAATTTAACACACGAGAAAATCAGAAATACGTTGGCCCTATTCCGGCTCTTGAATATTATAGCCCCGACACAAAGTCAAAATGTAAAAGAGATGAGCTAATTGCATGGCATCAGAATTTAATTGATGAGGGATACGTTTTCGACTTTCAAAAAGAAATGTACAAATACTGTTCTCAAGATGTAACTATTTTGCGTTTGTGTTGCATGGAATTCAGAAAGTTGTTTTGGCCGAAACACATGTAGACCCATTTTGTTATTGTACAATTGCGTCTTCGGTCATGGCAGTGTTTCGTTCAAACTATTTAAAAGAAAAACCATTGGCATTGTACCTAAGAATTTTACCGTGATAGCAATAAACCGTATTCAAACAGTGCCATTGAGTGGCTGGAGTTTGTTTCCTTTCAAACAAAAGCAATATCAAACACGCTCTTCATAATGGGGAGAAAGTTATTTATGACTCGTTGTTAAACAAACATTATTATGTCGATGGATTTTGTGAAGACACAAACACCGTGTATGAGTTCTACGGAAAAGTTTATCACGGCTGCCCTTTATGCCTGGATTTGAAGAGTGAAAATCCTTACCGTACAGGTACAACGCTAAGAGAAGCATATAACCGAACCATTGAGCGTGAAAAAAGATTAACGGAGTTAGGATATAAAGTAAAAACCATATGGGAGCATGATTTCAAGCAACTCAGACAAACTCCTCAAATGCAGCATTTTTTAAACACACATGAATTTATAACAGACCTTTACCCTGCCGATAGCTTTTTTGGTGGAAGAGTTGAGGGTTTTAAACTGTTTCGTAAGGCCGAAGAAAATGAGAAAATCTTTTATAACGATTTTACAAGTCTTTATCCATTCGTTATGAAAAATCGCCGTTATCCTATAGGTCACCCTACAATTATTCGCAAAATTTTGAAGATCTTTCAAATTACTTCGGTTTGATTAAGTGCCGCGTTTTGGCACCGGCAGGCTTGTATCATCCCGTGCTCCCGATGAAAGTTAATGGTAAATTAATGTTTCCATTGTGTAAGCGATGTGCTGTAAATTCCTCGGCAGAATGTCATCATTCCGAAAACCAGTGTTCATTTTGCGGGACTTCTACGACCATTGAAATGAACAAGACAATTGAAAAAGGCTACAAAATTTTGGAGGTGCATGAAATTTGGCATTTTGAAGAAACATCGGACAGTTTATTTAGTGAATATGTAAATTTCTTTTTGCGGTTGAAACAAGAAGCTTCGGAATTTCCGGATTAGGTAAACTCAGACGCAGACCAGGCAAAATATATCGACGACTATCTAAAGCACGAGGGAATTCAATTGCGTAAGGAAAAAATTTTGAAAAATCCAGGGTTAAGAGCGCTAGCAAAACTTTGTTTAAACTCGCTTTGGGGTAAATTTGCACAACGTAATGATATGTTAATTACGGAGTTTATTCACGATCCGCTTGTATTTTACAAACGACTAAATAGTGCAGACACTGAAATTCACGACATGCAATTACTGAATGACGATTTAGTCGAAGTTGTATACAAGCGTGATTGGGAGTTTCAAAAAGAAAATAAAACAACAAATATTTTTATAGGTATTTTTACAACTGCATGGGCGCGTTTGGAGCTCTACAGTTTGTTAGATTTACTAGGAGAAAATTCGCTCTATGCAGACACAGACAGCTGTGTGTATGTTGCAAAGCCTGATTCTCCAAAGCCTCCTTTAGGAGACTATTTAGGAGATTTGACTGATGAAATTGGTGAAGGCGAGCACATTACTGAATTTGTCTGTGGGGGTCCTAAGAATTATGCTTTTACAGTTAGTAACGGCGAGCAACACTGTAAAATAAGAGGCTTTACATTGAATTTTAAAAATAGCTTGCTTTTAAACTTCGACACGTTAAAAGATATGATTTATAATTATGTTGAAAAACCGTCAACTGTACAAATAGAAGAAAGTAAAATAGTCAGGGAGAAATGGTCGCATAAACTTGTAAATAAAAATCAAATTAAGAAATATCAAGTTGTCTTTGACAAACGTATAATAATAGACGGAGGGGCCAATACCATTCCCTATGGCTATAATTGGTTTCCGTCAGCGGAAATTTCCAACAGTTTACCTCAGATCGCACGCGAAGCCATGGCTAATGATATTTTATTCACATCCGTGCATCCAACCGCACTAGAAAATTACAAAGAATGTATGACAGGTCAAGGTGAATGTAGCGAGTCGATTGATTTAATGGAAACCGACTCTGAAGACGAAGAAAGCTTTTCCGAAAGACAATCCGATGTGGAGTTTCTTGACGACATTGATCACTCCGACAATGAACTTTCGTTTTACAGACAGATTGATAATCAAGTATAGAGTCGAGACAGGTAAATTAATAAAGTGACATGCATATAATCAAACAGCGTTGAATAGTTAAACAGTTTCGAATCAATGACATGTTAACTAACAAACAAATATACATATTTTTAGACTGAGGTTGTTTGACACATTTCTACACTGGACAAGGCTAACGATGGTTGAACACGATACGCAGTCATTTCTATGTGATCGGTATGTACAGACGGGAAACAGCGACGACAATTGCGAACCATGCAATACATCAACATTATACAGACAAATATGGAAACTATCGTAGAAGGAACCAACACATAAAAGTTGACAGTTTTTTCTTTCGCTGGTGGAACTAAACACATGAACGATGAAGACGAAACCATTGATTCTGACAGTGACGGTGATAACGATAAAGACGAAGACGACAGCTGCGAATGAAATGGTGATGATGCTGATGGTGATAGTGAGGGTAACAGTGGTAATAACGACAGCAGAGGTGATGACTTTGAAGTTGAGAATGATATCGTTGAATGTGGAGGTATTGACGGCGTGGACGGCGACAACAGCAAAGATGTAGACAATAATAACAGCGACGGTGATGAGGTTGACATGTTAAAAAAAAAAATCCGTGAGGGGCGAACATAAAACTTTTGGCGGGACGACGGAACGTGAGATGATTTACACGGGGTGGACATAATCAACGACGATGGTAGAAGAGAAAAACTGACTGATGACTGAGGTAAACGATTGCTTGTGGTTGACGTATACGGAAAAAGTTGTGTCACAGACGAAAATGAGTTCACCGACAACAAATATAAATCTTTCTTTCGGGCTGGACACGGATCAAACAACACATTTAACATTGAGAAATTGACAGGACAGGACAGAGGGTTTTCACGTAAATCAATGTACATAAGTCTTGGGTACGCACGAATAACATCCAGTTCATTCACAGCTTTAATGTTGTTTCGTTTCAACGACAAAATCCGTATTCGTGCATCTTTTACCGTTCCGATAGGAACATGCTTCAGATCCATGTTAGAACAATCTAACATATGATATCGCTTCACATAACCGCATTTTTCACCGTGGTTTGCACAGCCATAAGGAAAAAACATACAGACAGCAAGGAATTCATTATGGAAAATTGGAAAAGTTACAAACAACTCTTGTGAAATATGAATGTTGCGAACTATGAATGTAGTTACAAAATGAATGAACGATTAAAAGACATGCCTATGCTTGTGAGGATTTTAAAGTAAACCCTCAAGTGCTTTTAAAATTTTCTGTCATAAATATCTGCTAAAGTATGATGTGTTCATATAATCAAAAGAGATTTTTGTTGTTTGATTGATGTAGATAATTAGAAAAATATTTAATAAAATTGTTCATTGTCCAATGTATTCTTATTGTGTGCACTTTGTTCACTATTTTACAAATACCTCCCATTCAAGCTAGTCGAATCATACCGTCTTTCTTTGAATATGTCAAAATGCTTACTAGCGCGAGTGGTTATAAAAGTGAAAGCAGAGCATGTTTGCTTTTATTTGCGAGACAATGGACGTACGTTTTAGAACACCTGCCAACTTTTATGTGTGTGGTCAAAGTCAGTCGGGCAAAAGCTATTTGGTTAGGTCGATGCTTTATAATTTAAATGAACTTTTTTATCCTGTTCCAAATAAAATTATTTACTGTTACGGCGAACGGCAAAGTGAATTTGGTGAAATGGAATCAAAATTCCAAACATTTGCTTCGTCGAAGGATTCCCGGACAACTTATTTGATATTCTGGAAGGTTGTCAAAACTCTTTAGTGGTCGTTGACGATTTGATGTCAGAATGTTCTAGCGATCAACGAATGTCCGATTTATTTACCCGCGGGTCACATCACCGTGGCGTCTCTGTCATGTATCTAACACAAAATTTATTTCCGCCTGGTAAACAATCCCGAACAATCAGCTTAAATTCCCACTACATGATCATTTTTAAAAACCCCAGAGATTCGCTAGGTATCGCAACATTGGCACGCCAAATGTACCCAAAGAAAACGAATTACCTTTTGGAGTCATTTCAAGACGCCACATGCCGCCCTTACGGTTATCTTTTGCTCGATTTGCATCAACTCACATCTGACAATATGCGTGTCAGAACAAATATCTTGCCCGGTGAAAAGCAGATTGTCTATGTACATAAGTGATAAGCATCGACATCAACAGTCATTTAAGCACCATGTCTAAACGAATTAGGAGCAATCTTCCATACCTACAAGTACTTGCAAAATCTAAGCCGAAAATTCGAAAGGTTATCATCGAACATGGACCATCTGATGTCATGTTGTGTATTTGTGAATGCGCAGTTAATGTGTTAAAAGGAACTGTACCGATATCTGCGAGTAAAAACGACGCTTGTTGAGGTATAAGAAACATCTCAGAGCCTTAGCGAACAAGAGAATTTCAAGAGCTAAAAGAAAAACTTTTAAATCAAAAAGGAGGAAATCTACTGAGCGCCTTCCTACCACCGGTTTTGAACGTTCTAGGGAGTTTGCTGAAATAATGAAGCATGCCAAGCGAATGATTTTAGTACCTGAAGACGTTTATAATAAATATGAACAAAAGCAAAAATTTGAAGTTTCGCCAATTACGATGAACATGATGCAAAAAGATACTCAACTCTCACACATCCTTCACCAAGACGGTTTAAGTGACGATCAAAGGCAAAACTTTTAACACAAACTTTGAGCAATTCCTTAATTTGAAGAAACAAAAAGATATTCAGATACCCACAGTACGCGTGATGGATACAACCGACGGGGAAGAAAGAAACACGGTAATAAACAACGAAGTGCGTACATTAGCTGACTCCGTCATTGTACAAAGTGTGCCGAAGACGATGCGTGAACGCGCAACAGCAATACTGCAGCGTCTCAAAACAAAACCAGATATAATAACTTGGGATGATTCAGGACAAGTCAAACTTGACGGTGTTATTATCCCTCAATCAAATATATCAGACCTCATTAGCGACGCCGTAAGAGGGAGAAAGAATTTCAATCCTACAGGTTCTAGAGAATTCTTTCGCGTTTTATCAAAATAAACATTCCTCGTGATTTGGTTCGGAACGATGTAAGATGGGAAGAAGCTCAAATGGAAACTTCGCCCGATGAAGAAGACGGAATAGCCTACCACAGAGGCTCAAGAACAAAATGACAACACCTAAAGCCAGCCCTACACTAAAGAAAACTCGCTTACGTTGGATAGACTATTAAAATTTGACATGTAAAGATTTGTTTTGTTTAAATAAATAGAGCAGTTGATATCAATTTCCTGACTGTTATCATTAGAATATGCAAATAGAAAACACAGGCAATTAGTTTACACAAAGAAAATTTTATTGATAATAAACGGCTCAAGCTTTTACAACAAATTTTATACTTGACTGAATGCTATCGTTTAGGGTTACACTAGTTTCTATATGAAAATGTCTGCTAACGAAACTTGATACCTTGTTATCGTTCTCAACAGTATTACCATCAAACATGTTTACAATCTTATTCATGCTATATCCTCGCACTCTATGGCTGAGGTAAAATATACAATATTGTCCACATACATCCGTCCAGATACTTTGCAATTGACGTTTATTAAACCCCCAATCATAATGTTTCAAATAATCTCTAAAGAACTTATGATATCGCTCTGGTGGTTGTCCATAGCTATCGAAGAATTCGGCTTTTTCTTCTGAAGGAAAGTAAAAGGCAACCCAATGGGTCCCCGGTTTTCCGCTTACATCCGTGTTTGCGATAAATCCTTTTGGGTAGCTTTCGATTTCTTTAGGCAGACGATCGGCTGGAAAAACGCCGAGAAATTTTTTCCTGTTACCGGATCGGATTTCAAAGCGGCCCATATTTGTGAGGTGTTCATTTATCCAATGTAGTCATAAACGACATTTCTCTCTCCATCGATTTGTATTATATTTTCAAACTCTCCATAGCAAACGAGGCTAACTGCATGAGTTGGCGGTGTCGTGAATTGTAAGTCAATGGCCAGGTTTCCTTTTGCACCGTGTTAAAATGTTCGGATGCACTGCACATATCGGGGTAAAGTCCGCGCCGAACAGGGCAAAACCGTTTGGGAAATCTTCACGCGTAATGCCATTGCCTGTGTCGTAATACATTTTCCCAGTGCCTGAAAACTGCGATAGAAATGCTTCTATAAATCTCGGATTCGCGCCAAAGGACAAATTGATTGGTTTAAATGGTACAGATTCACCATTTATTGAAATGCCTAACGATGAAATGTTGAAATGCTGGAAATTGAATGGGTTCTTTTTATAAGCTCCATTGAATGACGCACTTTCAACAAGACCAAAAACAAACGATTTAGGCACTAAACCATTGAAAAGGTTATCTTTTTGCAGCGAAGGGTTTCCAGAAGGAATAATAAAACTTTTACAGTCCACACGTCTTACAGGGTAAATGGCTGGACCTTTTTTCAGGGCAACTTCGTGAGCCAGAGATATACTAGGATTCACTTTGACTTTACGAACTTTAAGGTATGCATCTATCAATTTCACTCTAAAGGCTGCACCGTCCACCGATGACATTAAGACAAATTCGTCACTGGTACGGTTCATGACCACTTTCAAATCAACATAGCTAAGTAAGTAACGTTCACCAAAGAAAACATCGCAAAAGATAGGACCTGCCATATCAACAATTTTACTTCCCATGATAAACTTATTTCTTGTCTTCAAACCCTGTTTGGACTTGCGTGCAGGATCTGCATTATCCATCTGACCTGCAGTATCTTTGTAAAATAACGCAGCGGTGAGCTGTGATTGTTTGGCTGACGGACCATAATTTAAAAGTGTGCCGAGATATGCACGATATGGATATGTTCCTGTTGCTTGTGTAACTAACTTTCCTTTTAGAAACACGTCAACTTGCTTGAACAAACTGTGCAAGAAATTGTTTACAGGTCCAACTTTAGTGTCATCATCGATATCCCCACCATCGGCTTTTGTTACTTTCGCTCTAGCTACCAATATTGTCTTAGACATGTCAACATAATCTTCAGTGCCGGGCGCTAAAATGTAATTGGTCCATTTTCAGATACGCTGGACACAGGTTGATGATCAATCCAATGCCCTTTTCTAAACTGACTTGTGTTGGTGGGACAGAAAATAAATCAAGTTCGGTTTTTGTACATTCTGCAGATTTTGGATGAACGAAATCCATATTTAGCCGAAAATGTCCTCCGCTTCTTTAGCTGCTTTACGTCTCTTGGCTGAACTGTGAATGGCAATGGAGGTCGTCGCCTTTCTCTTTTTAGCTGGTTTTCTTGACCGTTTCTTTGAAGACTTTCCTCTTCCTGTTTGAGCAAACTGCTGCATTCTGTTTACAGCCATTTTCCCCATCTTTAGCAGCCTGATTTACTCTCGATTTTGCAGACTCTTTCACACTTTTCCCGGAGATAACATCGCCTAAAACGTTTGCTCCTGTGTTAAGAGCAATTTTACCCAGAGCTTTTGCACCGCTTTTTGCCAGAGGTATTACAGCTCTAGCTAAACTGCGAAATAAGCCACCAAGACCATAACCCACTTGCCCATATCCTCTTTGCCAAGGTGCTCCTTTAAACACAGGCGATGAACCGTATCCTCGTTGTTGGTTGAGATAATATTGAACATAACGATTTGTTAGAGTCATATTTCTTATGTAAAATAAGACGAAGCTTGCTTTCTGAAATGAAGTGTCACTATCGACTTCCCTCGTTCAAATGCGATGGGGTTTCCTAACTCGTCCCTTAAGAGAATTTCGATGTCCTCAAAAGATTTTGTTTGCACGGGTATGTATTGGATATTAGTGAATGTTCTTGAAACAATGTCTCCATATTTTCCTTGAATGGTAACTGCCTTTAGTAATTTTACATTGACGTCTCCAACAACTTGCGGTTGTACAATGTTGCAATATACATACATCATGACGGATCCGTGCAAATCAGAAGCATAAGGGCTTTCGGTTGTTTTTAAAATCTCTACGTCTTTTCCGCCAAAACCAAGTAAGACCGACATTCGTTGATTAAATGATATTTTGTAACCCTGTCTTACATGCACTTTAATTTTTCTGTGGGGGTCAAAGCTCAATTTGATATTGTCTTTTACTTCTTTGTAAAGAGTCTCATTAACTGATTTTACTAGGTCGAAGGCTTTTTCATACAGGCCATAGTCGACAAATACCGGAGTAGGTAGACCTGTTTTGTGAGTTACATATATATGTGTATCCAAACCTTTTTTCAACGTGTACCATGTATGAGGATATGTAATTGAATACAGTCCTACTTCCCAATTACCATTTAAATTCACAACGTGAGGTAGTTTTACGCGATAACCTGAAATCTTATTCTCAGGAAATACAGAGAGATGCATTACTAGGTAATGTCAGATAGAAGTGTGTCCCGCTCATCTTTAAGGTATAATGTGAAATGAAAAATCATGAAAACGGTTACGTTTTATATATGTATTTCCGATGCCGGTACCCATGAATTAAATTTGTTAGGGTAGCCAGACCACTTTACAAAATATTGTACATTGCCCCCTCTACCACGTTTCTTAAGTATTTTTCAATCTCATAAACATCGTCTTTCTTGATGACTTTTGAAGTTCTTTTTCATAAAATGTTCCTTGAAGTTCGTCCCCTTCATGATCTTTCAGTCTGTATACAGGAGGATTGCGTGGTATTTTTGACTTACAGTGAAAATTTCTTTTGAAAAATTCGGTAAATACCCTTCTCAAACTTTCGTTTTATTTTACTTATTCGTACTTGATCACCAATATCAAACTTATAATTTACATGCGTAGGTTTATTTAGTTTGCTTTCACCGTATAAATTTTGCCGAATTCTATCTTCATTTTCACTTGTAACGTTGATCGGTTTTCCTTAATGCTGCGATGCATGCTATGATTATAAGAATACAGTAGATCAGGAAGCATGTCAATGTATCTCATTGTTTTGTTTGCTGTGAAGTAGCGCCACATTTTAGTTTTCAGTGTACGTATCAAACGTTCAACGATGGATGCCTTCGTCTCGTTAAATGTATTAAACAAGGTAACGTTTTCTTCTGCCAAAGTTTCTTAAAGTCTCGATTAAAAACTCCGAGCCTTGATCCGTTTGAATGTGTGTCGGTTTACGTCCTGATGACAAAATCTTTTAAAAGCTTCTACCAACGACGATCCTGTTTTCTTTTTAATGGAACAGCCCATGCATATTTGGAAAAACATCAATACAGATAAGAAGATAGCGATAACCATCATTATACTTTTGCAAAGATTGCATGTCTGCAAGATCCAATTGCCACTGGTCGTCAATACCACTCACTACGACACGATTTCTTTCAAACTTTCTTCGAATAGGTTTATGCAAAGAGTATGCGTCTTGTTGCATGAGCCATTCTTTAATTCTTTCACGACTAATGTCATATATTCCTTCTGCCTTTACATCGCGGTACAAACGTTCAACACCTCCGTAGCTTCCAGGGCGTTTTGGATTGAAGTATACACTGGCTAAGTACTGGTCAACGTTACTCATGACAATGTTCTCGTGATAATAATTTTGCAATTAGATGTCAATTTCTTTTAACTACTCATTATCGATGGGTTCAATGTTTTCAGTTACAGGCAGTGTTTCTTCTATCGCATTATCTGTTGGAAGTTTAATTGCGGCGGGTCCATAATTTTAACAGTTTTACTTGTGTATCCTGCTTGCAAATGACCCTCAAGATTGAGATCGTTGCGTCCGAAACTTATACCCAAGCGAAACATTTTCTGACGATTATGATTTTTATCCCTTTTTGCATTTCTATTTTCACGTTTGCTGCTACCGATCCCCATTTTCACAATGACATGGTCATAAAACAACTGAAGACAAAATGCAATAACGTTGAAATTTATATTTTATTTTTTTGTCAAAGCAATTACATAGTTGATCTGTATTTCAGTTTACAACTACAATCAGCATAGTCAAAGAGATGTTGATAAAAAGGAGGACGTTTTGTCTCCGTGTACATTAACATTAGTTCTACCCAAGTAACACTAAACAGTTTGTCAAAATATGTCTTGTGAGAATTCGAAGGTCCACTGTACTTTAGAAACTTAAAGGCTTCACATATTCCATTCCAGACATGTTCGCGATTGATTGTTTCGACTGCACGAGCTGCAAAATTGAACCACCGATCTTCCTCAGCCATCATTTCTAAAACGTTTTGATACTCCGTCCAAGGGTCTGCTTTACTTTCATCCTTTTCAGCTCTTCGTAGCTCTTGAATCTTTTTACTTATAAAATCGACGAAAATCAAATTGATAAGATCACTGTGACTAACTTCTTCAAACTCAACAGTGTCTGCATATATCTGATTAAACATGTGTGCCATATTTTTGTTTTTTCAAAACGTCCAAAAGCAATGCAATAATAAACAACGCAAATAACATTTTTTAAGACGATAGTTCGACTATATAGTTTGAAGAATGAATACACAATGACATAGATCCGGTTTATTAACCAATAAAACATAAGGCGGCTCTAATGTTACTTTGTCAATAGCATGCAACTTCCAGCTTTGTCGTATTTCCGATTTTCACGCCATCCAATGCCATGCCATGTTTATTAAACCCTATTTCTGGTTGACATGCGCGCGCACCGATCAACTTCAGGGGACTGGAAACTAACTGGCACGGGTAAGAGCTCTGTGACAAAAGTGTGACAAAGCTGCATCTTATCTACTCATAAGAAGGTTGTTATTTCTATACATACTGAACTAACAGGTTGCCTCTTTTGATATGTACCGACATGTTTTCTAACTTCATAAACAGCTTTTTAACGTTAAGGTATCTCCAACACATAAAAGAAGAGCAACAATGGTCAGACCACATGGGAAGCATTTCAGAGCCTATTTATGCGGATGTAAGTCGAGTAATTGTTTGATAAGCATAAACACATTGATCTATAAAGTCAATGTATGGATATGTCACAAACGTTGTTATTTAATCACCATTCAGGTTGCAAGGCAAAAAAATGGTCACGATTGCGGCGTATATTTGTTAGAGTTTGCAAGAGTAATAATAAAGGAGGTATTTTGTTATGTAGACATTTGCTGTCGCAAAATACGCAAATAATTTAAAAGCAACATATTCCAGATAATTTTATCATATTTTAGGGATGCATCAACTCATCGATAGAAAATATAAACAGTGAGGGAAGACGTACGCAGCTAAAAGAGCTTCTTCAGTCCCTGTAACAGTCGACCTGTTTACACACAATGAAAAACAGGCGTTATATAAATGGTCAATGCTCGAACACTAACTTCAACGGTTAGTGTTTTGCTAACCGTTGAAGTTTACAGAAATAGATATGTCTGAATATAAATTTACTCGTGAGCAAACAAATTCAAACATTTTCAACGCAATATTTGTGGTAGTTATATAAGGTACAAGGATCATACAGCGTTCTCTGTCTTTGTAGATAATACGTAATTTATGCAATGTTCTATGAATGTACAGAGGCACACAGCTTGTGAAAGATCCACAATTTCTCAACAGATCAACAAGGCAAACAGCAATGCATCCATCGACATTTAAAATAAGATTGGGTTTCTGAAAAAAATGCACGTCAAGAATATCTTCAGAAAAGTCCAAAACAATTCTTAAACAATGGCAAATTTTGCCGACCATCAGTAAAAATGTTTGCGTTTAGATCGGAATTGTGTTGAAAGACTGAAAAAGTGCAAATTTTAATAGAAACATCTTTAACACAATACTGTTCATTACTTAGATATATAAGTATACCTTAGACGTAGTGACTTTCTCGACGCTCAGAGCAAAATTCAAGACTTCGTTCATGGGGAAATTAGCTAATGCAAATTCCTTGATTATTACAACACGTTTGTCAGGATTATTTATCTAAAATACAACACACTTTTATAAACGGTTTGATCATTATAGCACAGTCTACTATGACTGGGATATAGAAAGAAGAATCTAGTCTAAAATTATTAAAAATGCACAAAAATGATTTCGTGCAACATTTTAGAGATTTGATACTGAAAACATCGACAAGAAAAATTTGACACAAAACACTCAGACTCATTAAAAATACCGATTTCACTCGATGACCAATTCCCATGATCAGTTTTCCAGACTCTTTGTAATTGTTTACAAATTCCATTGGCGTTATTGCACTATCAGATCCTTCAGAAAATTGTTTGGCAGCAGCGTCCAATGCACCTCCAAATCGATCACCCTAAACAAACACTTTCCTTATTAATACGAACGATGCAATGGTAGGTTTACGTCTCTTTGTGATATCAACACAATGACGTTTGTTTAGTGACTTCTTATAAAAAAATTATAAAGTCATTCAAAATATCGATAACAAACAACACCACACGCGTTAGTAATGAAAATTTTGTGCAAGAAATCAACATTTCAAGCGAGATTAAATCTTTGCCAGCTCTAGCAGTGACAATTGTGTTATGTGCTCCAGAGACAGCTTAAAACAAAACTAAAGCTTACAAAAAATCAATTCCACGTTTGATTTGATTTTCGGTCAGTAAAACATTTCATTATGATGGAATTAGCTGCAGCGAATACTCCGCTGTTTGTCGTTTTTGTTTCATACAAGAAAAGCTTACCAGGTCCATGGTCAGCGGTAATCATCAAACACATTTCTAGGAATTTACAGGCGTACGCTGGAAGCCTAATGAACGTACGTACAATAACAAAAAAACTTAATAATAATGGTTGGTAAAAAACGTGGAAAGTCTATTGTTATTTGGCGAGTCACAGCTCGTAAGTTCAGCTAACTAAGCATTACCTCCTTTGAAACCACAAAGTCCAAGAACTCCTCCGACTCCAAGGTCATCCTAGAAAAAATACAGTAATATTGACGCTAAGTAAAGACCATTTGCCATAACCAAGGACATCGCTACTCCAGATTTTTTGTTTAGAACAACATGTACCTCAAATATTTTTGTAATAGGTACGCCAGCATAGAGTAATTCAGCTCCACGTTCGTCACAAATGCTTGACATGAATGACGAGGGCTTTCGAATAAGACCGAGCTCCTAAAAAGATTTTACAAGATTGTTGAGTTAACTTCACAAATAGGCCCTTTAAGGTAAGCAGAAATTTAACGACAGTGAGCCACGATACCTGTGCCCAGCTGTAATCCATTGGGACTGTAGGTGGAGTTTTATCAGGTTTAGGAATAAGCTGTCCTTTAGCTACGAGATCATTATAAACATCTCTATGGAGAAAAAATCACATAATTCATCGTACAAAATCTTACAAACATTGCATTTGGGAAGTAGAGAAACGTGATGTTTTTTATTTACGAAATATTCGAAAAAGAAACTAATAACACAAAGATGAGATTTTAGATTTTACCGTATCACATCAAACAAACTATCAAAACTCTCTGGTACATGAGCGCAAAGATCATTTCAAATAAAACTACTAAATATTTTTTACCTTATCATCAAGACGTTTAAGCTTCTTAGACACACATTTTGCTTTCTTTTGCTTGCTCATATCTCCTTCCCATTTCAACCTAGACGATCTACATTTTCAAACATGTAAAACTGCTTTTGCTTACGACACAATCCGTCTCATTTTATCTCTACCCCGCTACAAATGGTAAATATTCATTATAGTTGCTGCTCGTGTTTCATTTTGTAATGTTTAGTCAAATTCATATCCAAATCTTTAAAATATTTTCAATATTTTATTGTAGGATGCTTTCACAGGTTGTCAAATATTACCATGTTCTCATAAAGTTCATTAAGAATGCGCCAATGAAATGATTCGAAGAGTAATGTAAGTTGAACGAAAATCCAAAAATGAATCCAACTTTATGTATTACTGACTTTATACCCAACGTCATCTATGTATTACTGACGTTAAACCAAACGTCATTTATGCGCTACTGACGTTATACCGAACGTCATCTCCTGACATTGTCCAACAGTCAATTTTATGATTATGAGAAATATTTTTTCTGTCCTTTAGAACACGCTGTCCCATTTGTCGTGAAAGTTTTGCTCATAAACTTGAAAAGAAAACTCCATCGAAGAGACGTCACGGTGGAAGACATAAATGACAAGCAGCCATTAGATAGATTTACATTTTGTCCTTCGATCTGTATTTCTATATTGGCTGCTTTTAATTTGATTATAGAAAACGATGATTTGTGTTTTTATGATTTTGTTAAATTCCTCTGGAGATGTGTACATTGAACAAATTGATATATTTTGTTCCACGTTTAAGATTGTGTGATATTTTTCTTTTAGAATCACATCAGGTACACGTGCCAAAATTTATATAAAGTTCAATTTTATCTTAATCTATTATGTAACTTGTAAAAGCTCCAGTTTTTCAAATTAGTGAAATAGTTAGTCAATGCACACCTTTTTAATTTGTGCGTAAAAGATAATTTCTGTTTCTTATTTCATTTCTTCATATTATATAATAAATGATATAGTTAAGTTAATGGTAAATTTAACATGAATAGATATAGTCATGTATGCATCTTTGGTTTATGGCTATTTATAAATAAGCACAAAAGACTGATGTTTAGGAAAGCAATGATTTAACTATAGATATCCAAAAAGAATTTTGATCCAGTAATTATTTCTTTTTTGCTCTATGTATTGTAGAAAAGTTATTTTAAATATAATAATGTTGTCATGATTTGTTATTTTGTCAATGTTTAATGTCAAAATTTTCAAATTTTGGTCAGTTTTGTCCATGGTTTTGTCATTTTTCATTGTTCCATTCATATCGCTGACGCTGCTTTTCGTAAATATTCATTTTGATTACTGATTGGTTTAAAACAGCGGCGGGAATTTCATAACTAAACGCATGCGACCTAGTTGAATTACCTCGATTCCCTTGATGTTCATATATTTATCATAAGGTTCGTGAAGATCCAAGTACTTGCCGTAACCTTCTTCATCAGAAAAGTCAACCAAAGCTGGAACGCAAAATGACAACGAATGAATATAAGAGATAGGAAAAATGACACATTAGGTGGTAAAGGACAATAGATAATCAATAGATAGATAGATCGTAGGGCTCTAGCACAGGAAACGATCCGAATTAGAGTCTTAAAAAATAAAGGAAAAGGCTTCTGCCATTGATAAGAAGACCTATGGGTATTGTCATAACGAATTAAAACTTTCATCAGAATTGCCAAACCAATGACATATACAAAATTGAATAACTTGGTATTCTACAGTAAGTCTGTATGGCACGACAATCGCTTTTCTAATGAAAAGTGTAAATTTTAAATTAGCATAAGCTAAAACGTCATCCGGGAAAGCAATTCGTCACGCTCGAAAATATCAGACTTGGGAACAACACTATTGACGGTAAATAAATGTTTCGTAAAAACAACACTACAGGAAGAGCGGTTTATTAAGGCCCATTAACAATGTTCTGTTTTCATGACCTTCCCTCGTTGTTCATGAGGATGAGCGTTTAATGTTCATCCCTTTTGACGATTGACAACAATGTGAAAAAGTCTTAAAACAATACGTGGTGAACAACGACTTAGAGAAATGCTAAGATGACGAAAGATCGTGCGCGCGCAATCACACTTGCCGCGGGATGAAGCAGTGCGCAAATTTTTGAGCTTGAACCCTTTGATTACAGAACATATAAATGATGATCAAAAGTCGTGTCTAGTTGCAGGTTGAATTGTTTCCGTTATCTGTGTGCTGACGATGCTTATATTTCCATGAATTGACGTGACCGTGATATTGTGTTCATCCTTATATCATACGTACCCTTACTAGTATTGTGTTCATCCTTATATCATGCGTACCCTTACTAGTATTGTGTTCATCCTTATATCATGCGTACCCTTACTAGTATTGTGTTCATCCTTATATCATGCGTACCCTTACTAGTATTGTGTTCATCCTTATATCATGCGTACCCTTACTAGTATTGTGTTCATCCTTATATCATGCGTACCCTTACTAGTATTGTGTTCATCCTTATATCATGCGTACCCTTACTAGTATTGTGTTCATCCTATATCATGCGTACCCTTACTAGTATTGTGTTCATCCTATATCATGCGTACCCTTACTAGTATTGTGTTCATCCTTATATCATGCGTACCCTTACTAGTATTGTGTTCATCCTTATATCATGCGTACCCTTACTAGTATTGTGTTTATCGTGTGCTTACTAGTATAGTGCTTATCCTTATATAATGCGTATCCATACTAGTACTGTTTATTGTTATATCATGCATGCGTACCCTCACATGTCTTTTGCTAGTGTCATACATTTACTAACCTCAGCAGATGAGAAACCACACAGATCAAGATGTGCCCCAGATTGCGCCAAAGCACTTCCGGTATCTTTCTATAAATAATCAAACCAAAAACAAATCATACATACACGCGCGATACAAAGCAAATCTTCGATGCACGGCCTAAATATCCCCCTTCACTCACGGGCCATCCTGGAAATCATCCTTGCGCCCAGTTTCTATCAAATTCTTCTTGGGTTTCCTCCATTTCCTAAAACGAAACGTCTGGAACTGTTGGATTTTTTGTGATATGTAAATTACGTAGCTAACTTATGGTCGTTTTCTGATTTAGGGCCTGATTATATGGAGGCGAGCTGGCTCCATTGAACTAAAATACATGAAACGCTATCTGAAGCAAATAATTGAAGCTAAATATTACACACACGCGACATTACACTCAGACATGCGTGTGTAGTGTTTCGAGATTCTGGAAATTGATTAACTACACACGCGCGTCTGGGTGTAATCTCGCGTGTCTGGGTGTAAAATTGGCTTCAAGATTTTATTAGACTTTTCTATTAAGGCAGTGTTCCATGTATTTTATTTCAATGGCTGGCCCGGATAGCGAGCTAGCCCGATGATTTCAAGCGATTGAAAGGAGCCAAAACTTCAAGGTTAAAATTACGTTTGCGAAGCCACTACACGTCACTCCAGTTGTAATTCTCAAAATTTGAAATCAGGGCAAATTGATTGTTTCAATTTTAAATGTTTTGAGAAGTCATTAATACAGAATATTGCGAAATTGCTTGAGAAGATTTATCTGATGGTAAGTATTGAATCGTGTTCATTTGCCAAAATCATTTAACGCTTGGCTGAATCCCGGCTACCGGGCTCATGCGATCAGCCCATTACAAAAGATAAAAATCACGTGTATTTTCGTTGTTACGCAACAAACTCGCCTGTGTTTTATGACAAAGTTTTGATTGCTAATGAAGTTAATCACATACATGATGTACGGCCAATTTGTTTAACATTAGCAGGAATACATTAGTTGGGAGAATACATGGACGGTGGACAACTGCTTATCTACTTTACTCATCAAAAAAAGCTTCAATCGTTTTGAAAGTAAGCATGCGAAAAAGAAATGTTGCGAAGAAAGTCCATTTCAGTTTTAGAAGATCCTTTATTAAAAACAATGAAAGTTTCTACGTCAAAGGCACGTGAAACCAATGATGTCGGCTTACCTTATCAAGATCGACCAGCGGTTGGACACGTTGACAATAGTAGTAAAGGTAATCAAGGAGAACGATGATGTATCTAAAGTTAGGAAAAGAGGATCAGCGCAATCCAGTGGGCATAATTAAATAAGTGATCGAGGACCCAATCAGACTGACGGATTTAGGAAAACCTTATTTAATACAAAGTTACTGCATCGAAGCAAAACTCGCGTAAAGGAGACCTTAAAGTGATAAAGCGAAAATTAAATATAGATAAGATATGTAGTGCTTGTTCAAGGAATGGGCATTGACAGAAAATTACGACAAAATAAACTCGGAATCTTTATATAATTTGCAACTTGACTAGAAAATCTGAGTTATATGTTGAACTCTATCAAGAAAAGTACCCGGAAGTAGTCTTTATAGCAAACGCGAACTCATAGCAACCATGTTGTGGTGAATTTAGACTATCGCCTTAGCTTCTATGGAAACAAAATTTCAGTTTCACCTTTTGTATTCGTGTGTTTTCTTCTCTTTGGAATGTCGAACAAGCGGTCGAATGTTTCCAAATACGCAAGATAGTCTATTCTCTAGACAACACAAAAGAAAATAGTGAAAGTTCTCGAACGCCAAAGTGTCCTAATTAGGTTGTTCATTTCATCAAATCAACATGTCAATTTTATTTGTGTTTGGCCAATATAGCATACGAAGATTTCCACGAGAGAACTAAAGTAAGACAGGCATGAGATGCATGGCAATGCTTTCTTCTACGAACGTCAAACGCTTAAGTCTGTAGTCTCAACTATGTGTATTGGTGACTGCTCCGAAACCAACTTTGACAAAATTCAAATGAAGTTCACCGAACATCATGAGATCTTTCGATCCCTGAAGTGATAATCGCCTTCACTCTTCAGTCTGACATTAACGTAGTTGAATTACCTCGATTCCCTTGATGTTCATATATTTATCATAAGGTTCGTGAAGATCCAAGTACTTGCCGTAACCTTCTTCATCAGAAAAGTCAACCAAAGCTGGAACGCAAAATGACAACGAATGAATATAAGAGATAGGAAAAATGACACATTAGGTGGTAAAGGACAATAGATAATCAATAGATAGATAGATCGTAGGGCTCTAGCACAGGAAACGATCCGAATTAGAGTCTTAAAAAATCAAAGAAAAAGGCTTCTGCCATTGATAAGAAGACCTATGGGTATTGTCATAACGAATTAAAACTTTCATCAGAATTGCCAAACCAATGACATATACAAAATTGATTAAATTGGTATTCTACAGTAAGTCTGTATGGCACCACAATCGCTTTTTCTAATGAAAAGTGTAAATTTTAAATTAGCATAAGCTAAAACGTCATCCGGGAAAGCAATTCGTCACGCTCGAAAATATCAGACTTGGGAACAACACTATTGACGGTAAATAAATGTTTCGTAAAAAAAAAACACTACAGGAAGAGCGGTTATTAAGGCCCATTAACAATGTTCTGTTTTCATGACCTTCCCTCGTTGTTCATGAGGATGAGCGTTTAATGTTCATCCCTTTTGACGATTGACAACAATGTGAAAAAGTCTCAAAAACAATACGTGGTGAACAACGACTTAGAGAAATGCAAGGATGACGCAAGATCGTGCGCGCGCAATCACACTTGCCGCGCGATGAAGCAGTGCACGATTGACAACAATGTGAAAAAGTCTTAAAAACAATACGTGGTGAACAACGAAATGCAAAGATGACGCAAGATCGTGCGCACGCAATCACACTTGCCGCGCGATGAAGCAGTGCGCAAATTTTTGAGCTTGAACCCTTTGATTACAGAACATATAAATGATGATCAAATTTGAAAGTTCTAACTTCAGTAGCTGACCAAGAAATCGCGAACAACCTCTTTACGGTTCTACGTGATCACTTCATACATGAAAAGTGCAGTGAGAGGGTTTAAAACAGTTCATTTCATAATTCAACGACCGCAAATGATCGATAATTGGGCGAAGGGGAGGGGGGGCTGATATTCATATGTGCATGATGTGCCGTATCAAGTTCCTTTGAAATCCATTGATTTCTATGGATTATAGCATACATATATGAGTATGAGCCCACCAATTATCGATCCTCTGCGGTCCCAGTCATTTAGATATATTACTTGTGAGATTTATCAATTATCACGTTTAAATGGGAAATGTGATCGATTTTACTGGAAAATCGCATCTTCAGCTAAGGATGTGTTGGGTGTTTATGTTTATGTTCTTGGAATTTAGGTGAAACAAAGCAAAGAAAATAAGATTTCACCTTCACAAACATTCTTTTGGTTCACTGAAAGTCATGTGTCAATTCAATAGAGCTCAACCTCAATACTGAGTTTGTGTCAATACAATACAGAGTTTGCTTTTATTTTGGCTGAAACTGGACATAGCTAATTTGGTCAGAATTCCAGAGGGCCAAATTTCTAGTTCAATAATTAAATATGTCAAATAAAGCAAACCAAATCAATTTCATGCAATTTCTTTCAAGAAAATTTCATATTCCATGGTGTTTCAATGGTATCCAAAAAAACAATGAACAAAATATTTTCCCGAAATGAAATACATTACCCAATGGCTGTATATGCATTCATTCTAAATCATATCACCTCATTTGGATACTTTCTGTGATAGTCTTTGATAACACGTAATCTACTGTAGAATTCAGCAAACTCATTGGGCCCAGATAAAGCAGATATTTCTTCTTTCCTCATCCTAGAACAGGAAAGACATTTCAAAAGTATAAGAAATGAACCAACACAAATGAAATAAATATATTTGCAGTAACTGAATGTTTAAGGCAGCATAGCAATGGCAAATATGTAGTTCGACTCACATCATGCAACGCTAGTCGGCTAATTCTTACCTTAAATTAACTAAACTCATAAAAAACTATCAAAATGTCTATTCTTACCCATCATTATCATTATACAATGTCAGCAACGAGCTAGTAGAAGAGAGATATCTCTACAAAAAGACAGATGCACATTTCAATTAAATAGACAATGTGACTGGTGAGTTGATATACAAAATCAAATTCAATGTCTGGTGGTGTTGTGCAAACAAAAAGGCTAAATTATTTAAGCACAGGATTGTAGTTTTAAAGTTAACCTTATTTTTGTAAATGGATAAGCACTATAAGTCATTCAAGAGGTACAAAGAAATTGAATTATCTGGCAAACCTCTAATAGATCCCTGGCTCTGTGATCTGAATTGATTTGGTCTTTTGGCTGCGGAAAGAGATGTCATTTCGATGCAGTAAAAGTAAAGAGTAAATTTATGTTGAAAATATCGTACTGATAACTAAAGCTGATGAATACAGTCTGAATCAGTAGGTAAATTGTGATTGAATGATTTGGAAGACTAAAAATGCTTTACCGTCTGTTTCTTCAGTAAAAATTCTTCGGTTATCGCATCTTCGAGCCTCTCGAATTCTTCGTGCTGCCTTCGAAGCATTCTTGCAAAGGCTGCTGGGATGAAAGTGGGATCAAAATGTAAAGCCAAAACCAAAAGCCGGCATCCGATACAGTGATCCAATCTTGTAGTCCACCTGATCATACGCTTGAAAATTCAAGTCCGTAAATAAATCGCTACTCGATAATCCGCCAACTTTTAAGTGCGGCACGCCATTATTTGAATGAGCAGAAACGGTTGCATTAATAAAAAAGTACAAAATACGAGCTCATTATTAAACTGCTCAATTAGCAGAGCATGACAGCCCTCTACAGTCTCTACTATGCCAAGGATAATTCAACATAGTTTTCCATTTTGTATGCTTATACGCGCATGCGTACAGTTAAAAGCAGAACAGAAGGAAGACGGCAAGGCAGTTATATCTTCATTAGATCGATTTAAGGTGTTTACATGAGTCCGGAATGAGTTTCGATCCAAGGATAGCTAATCCACTTTAAAAGAAATACTATGTATGTTTACATGAATCCAAATGAGTCACAACTCGATCCGATCGAGTTCATTCTAGTTTCATTCCGGATCGAAATTTCATTCCGGATCGAAATTTACTTTTTATCATGTAAACGCATTGAGTTCATTCTGGAATGATATTGTGATTAATGACGAAGCACGCATGCCATGGGTATTGCCTTCGGCAAATTGAAGCTCATAAGTAAATAAAGAGGCTAAATGGGTTAAAATGAGTGCGAAGAAAAACAACAATTAGTTTCATGTAAACACAGATTGACATTACGTTTCGATCGGGATTGAAAGTCATTCCGGATTCATGTAAACACCCCCTAACAGACCATCAGTAACGTCCGAGGAAACTTGCTCAGAGGGATTCTCCCACACTAAATTCTGAAATGATACTGGATAGCTGAGGAAAAAAAGCAACTTTAAGGAATTCTTGACTTGCTATCAATCTCTCTTGGGATATACCTAATCTCAGGCAGTCACACACCAAAAGGAGATGATCGTGTATTGAAGGAATGAAGAGTATTGGGGAGACAAAATAGTTTGAGAAAGTTGAGCAATACTGTGAAAAAGTTGAACAGAAAAATAATGTAAAGATATTCCATTTTGACTTTTCTGAAGATGAGCTGAATGTCAAAATAGAAAAAACATTAGAAATAGGAAAATTGAAAACTCCTTTCCTATATTTTCGACTTTTTTTGAAAAACACAACTATGTAACAAAACTTTCATGATATTTCTACTTTTTTATAAAAAAATAAACTGGTTTGTAAAGTAAACATGCGAACAACGAAATTAAATTTTGCGTATGTCTACAGTCTTGCTATCTACAGTCTTGCTAAACACAAAAATAGATTAAATACTCCATCTCCATGGGCGAGTTCATCAACGCTGTATAAATATAAAATGCATTACTTTTTAAGCAACATGACTAAGCTATTAACACAAAAAACGAGTAAAGACTTTGCGGCAATTTAAAAAACGATCTTGGCTTTATCTCATCATAGTAACTCAAATGATAAGTTTGATACATTAAGGCCATTTTTGACTTCAGACATCTGGAATGCTGTCAATATGTATGGACAACAGTTGTATGACGCATGGCTAGTGGGGCAATGGCCCGCACATCAGTTAAGCTATAAATCATCGCTCAATAGTCCACTGAAACTGATAATACTCAATGGCCTTAAAAATCGATTGACTAAACTCGCTTTATCCAATTTACTTTCTATAAAGACATACCAGCGTACTGTGATTTGAAACTGTAACACTTAGAATAACAACAGCGCTGTAAAACCATTTAGAAAACCTATACGGAGACGGGAGTTGCTTTATCATGGAATGTGTAATGATGATAAATTTTGCATCAAAACGTACAGTGAGTGGTAACTACTGTTTCTCATTTTTATCGAAGAGCTTCCAAAAAGCTGCCTTCATTCTCGGTTTCAATGACAACAGCGCTATTATCATTTTCTCTAAAATTAGAGGTCAATTACAGCTTCAAAAACTTGTCAAGGAGGAAAGCGAGCAGAATAGGTCATTTCAAACTTCGCATAGGAACTGTTTTAAAAACAGCTGTACAACATGCGATTGCTTGACGATAAGTATTGCCGAGACAGATACATAAAGATGAAGACAACGGTTTCAATACCTCAGCAGTACGATATAGATTGTAGACTCTCGCCTCTGTCAATACTACAATCGTTGACGCTGCTAACGCTTTCGTCACTACCTTGATGACTCATCAGACTATCAAGATCACATAGCGGATTAATGTATCTTCTTCAACGTCCTCCTCCAAAGCCATGGCAGCTAGGACGTCATAGTAAGGATTATCGAAAGCCAATCTGTAACCGTTATGGCGGATGCCCCGCGTTCGCAACTCTATCTCCATCTCCGCTTGTTTTGCCGTTTTTCTCCGATTTTATTTTCTTCAAACGCCGCTGACGTTTACGGCACAACCACAATGTTATCATCAAAACCACCAGGCCAAGAGAACCTGAATGAGACACGCATTGAACATGAAATAATATCCACGCAAGGCCATCTTTTTAGCTATTTATATGCGAAATTGCCTGTCATAAAGAAGGTAGGAAAAAACAACAAGTCTTACCTCCACTCGCGCCAATTACCAGGGGAGAGTACACAGAACCATTACCAGGGGAGACAGACACATTACCAGGGGAGAGTACACAGAACATTCTCTGAATACAACACCCCGGAATAATAAGTACATCCAAGGATATTGCTTACAGCTTCTTCATCCAAACATGAATGCATCCTTCCACGAATGCAACCCGTTAGAGTAGGATCTCGCCATCCCGAGCATAACCACCAATAATACATTCTTCAGATCAGACATCGATTCTGACATCACTTCAATCACGAATTCTCAACAATAACTTGCAATTGCAATTTGCAAAGTGGGACAATGCGTTCCATCGCGAGCAACTAAAGTTATGTAATACATTACTATCGTTTACAGCACTTTTCTATAGCAATGAACTTACTTTTAGCGTGCGTGAAAAGATTGGTATATACGAAGGAATTTGACAGTGAGAAGTATTCAAATTATATCTACTTATCGATAACAAAAAATACCATATCGATTTATTAAAGTTGACGGAGCCTCCAAAGATGAAAATTTAAGATCAAATTGAGCACCTTATAAACGAAAGACAGATGTTGCCGATAGCTGTGAAGGTAAGCGCTTCTTACCTAAAATACGTGCAACAAAGTCGTGCCTAGTTGCAGGTTGAATTGTTTCCGTTATCTGCGTGCTGACGATGCTTATATTTCCATGAATTGACGTGACCGGAATCCTTCGTCTCGAGAGATGACGTAGTTCCTCATACATGTTATTGTATTTGGCTATCAAAACGGCAACATTGAGTTTCAACTGTTTTCGCCGTACCATCTCATCGAAATTTGTGAAGTTTTCCTTGATGACGATTTGAAACCTTCCCACACGCGTTAGATAACAAGTACCAGTCACGTGATGGCACACGTGATCAACATCACAATCGCAGCGCTTTCCGCAATTCTTTCCATAATTCTTCAGCATGCAATCACTGTTACACAAATGTCCTCGGTAACCTGGGGAGCAGGGGCAACGGCTGTCAATTTTATAACACGTGCCGATCACGTGTCAGAAACAAACCGGGCAAGGATGTTTGCAATCTTCACCATAAGTCCCATCTTCGCAGAACTAATAAATTGAAAGGAAGATGTGTTAAATATTGAAGTAAGATGGAGACACGTGAATAGCAAGAGGTACCTGTTGACAAGTGGCACCTCTGTAGCCATCGTGGCAAAGACATTGCCCGTTATCACCTCGACATTTCCTTGTCTGATTCCACTCACACGAGCACTTGTTTTGACATTCAATGCCCCATGAACGGTCGGGACACTTGTCCATACAACGACTCCCTGTGAATCCCGAAAGACACAGACATTTCCCATTTTATTTTATCACATGACGCACCGTTTTCACATAGACAGAAAATCCATATCTAATCACGTGACTGTAGTCCTAGAGTGATCTCATAAATCACCATCTGCACAGACATAGGTTATTTGACTTCATCTCATGTAATTGAAAAATGCATCGCAAAAATACAAACATACCTAAACAGTTCGCACCAAACTTTCCTTGAGGACAGGGCTTTTCACATTTTCTTCCAATAAAACCTTCCGTGCAATCACATGTTCCGTTCACTTGATGACAAGAAGCCTCGTTTGCGCACTCGCAGTCCAATGCACAATCCTGACCGTATTTACCTTCCGGACATTCATTCTCGCAATGGTAGCCATAGTAACCAGGTAAGCAGATGCATTTTCCTGTCACGTGATCACAGGAAGACGACTGACTCTGGGCACACATCCGCAAGTGTCAGTACAGTTCACCCCAAACGTCATTGGAGGGCACTTGTGTTCGCATTTATCCCCTATAAACCCCGCCAAGCAGATGCACCGACCATCATTCGGACGGCATTCGCCATCGTTTTAACATTCGCATGTCTTGAGGCATCGTAGTCCATATCGTCCAGGATCGCACGATCGACTACATCTAAAATGAGATCTTAGTTTTTGAAAAACAATCTAATTGCTATTATTTTCAGTCGATGTACATTGATGTCAAAGAAAAAATGTAATGAACGAACAAAGAAGTCAAAGCTCGAGAAAGGGAAAGAAACAAGTTGGGAAAATCTCATTGATCGAGTTCAAAGAAGTTGAGTCAAGAAGAAATCTGACATTGAACATAGAACATCGGGTTAAGAAGTCAGAATTCTGCCCAGTGGCTCTGCCCATAGAAGTCGAGTTAATAGGACGTCTGACATCAATATGAATATGTGATGAACCAAAAACGACAAGCAAAATCAGAGATAGATTTGTAGATCAAGATAATTTTGTGTCAGTCTTTAGAAAGCAATAAAGATGAAAAGTTTTACTCAACGCAAACAAAGAGAACACTATTACTGTACTGAATTTTAGCACAAAAACTCTCTAGTCACTTGGTTACATAAAACACTTACTAACCTAGGACCAGTGTAGCCCGCAGCACAAAAGCATTCTCCAGTCACGTGGTTACACGATACGTCCACGTGATGACCACAGCGACAATAATGAGCACATTCGGTGCCAAATAAGCCAGATGAACAGGTGTGAGAGCAGTTTCTACCTCTCCAACCAGCAGTACACGAACACGTGCCGTGCACTGGATCACACGACGCTCCATTAGCACATTCGCACTTCTTGTTACATCCATTGCCAAAATAACCGTAGGGACAGGCCTGCGCACAGGTGTGACCATACCAACCTGGTGAACATGTGCACGTGCCATTAAAGGGATCAGGTAGTCTCAAAAAGTACCTTCATGAAAACAGAAAACACTTCGTACCTGGAAGTCATATGATTCATCTGATCGAAATCTACTTCTAGAAAACTTTCGAAAAAATCCTTGCGGCTTGATGACATACGCATTTTTAATGACAAATGAGGCAGGGAAAAACCGCTAAATCAAGAGAAAAATCAAAGTATAATGTTTAGTTGAGAAGTATCATGTGACTCAAGCAGGATACGCAAGGCTGTTTTGGCGGTGGTTAATAGCTAGCAAGTTCAAGTAATGTACTTAACACTCTAATAACCGCCATGATAAATAGGGAACAATCAGAAGCCAAATGAATCTAAAAACAATCCCTATCGAGTTTCTGGTATTATTCACCGAAGTGAAATATAATTTAGGTTTTTGATTAGCCTGCGAAGGTTGTTCCGGACTAAAATCTTCAGCTTTAGGCATTGTCAGTAAAACAAATGTACAGGATCCGAATGTGGGCACAAAGGAAACAATTTTGTGTTTATTGAAATTTATATTGTTTATGCTATAAATCCAGTTCATACATAGAGATCAATGATAAAGATGGAAATGAAATGTGGTTAGAAAAAAGCTTTTAAAATAAAGTTTCCGTGCGTTGTCCGAAACAAGTTTTGCGATATGTTCTGATACAAGCAACGATTGCTTTACATGCAATGCTATTTTAAAAGATGTTTTCTTGTTTTGCTCGATTTATTTAAGAATAAATCTTTATTTTACATTGAATGTCAACTTGATTAAGAGAACTTTATGCGGAACATATTTTTTAAACATGGATTATGCAATTTCTAATACAATGCGGCTTCAAAATAGGCCACAAGCTCGTTTCTCAGTCAAATTGGCCAACAGTAACAGGAAAATTTCTCTGTTGATGACTTATTCACTCAGTTGCTTTATTTACAAAATTTAAGGTATAGTTAAATTTCTCTTGCTGTGCAGTCACTTTTTTACAAAAGTGTCTCCAAAGAAAACAACTTTAAATTGTTGCCACTAGAAGGCACTTAAACAGCAAGATGCCAAGAGCATGCAAAAATGAAGAAAAGAGATTGTGGCCACCAAACCTTCCAACAACTATCATTAAGATGTATGTACTAACAAGAACTTATTCAAAAGATCATCTCCATAATTGGCAAAATAATCTTTTGTTAGACAATGTAAACCAGAGCATGCACACAGTATTCGATCTCTGGTACAGCAGGAATGAAAATTTTTGAAAATGAAAGATTTCATGCCAGTGACAATGGTCTTTAAAACCAAGAAAAAACAGTTGGTTTTTGTAAAAATCTTAAAATACGGCAAAATATTGTCGTGTTTGCAAATGCTGATAAACCGAAAAGAAAGTTCAAGAAAACATTTACGGTGACACTGTAATGACTAAATTGTAGCATAAATTCTCTCAAGAAAATAACAACCAGCCACAGGAGGGCAATATTTTGATCATTCGCTCAAAGATTACTATATGCACTTGATTTTGTTGAGCGTTGTTTCCGTCCTTAAAAGTTGTTTAGCGTTTAAGGAGCGCTACAGAAAACCATAAGAAGTCATTTACCAATGTGAAAAGCAAGAACAACACAGAATAATTGTACAGCGAAAAGTTTTAAATTAAATGATCATTCTACCCCTGACTCATTCCATCAAGGCTTTAGGAAAATATTGCAGCATATGTACAAACAAGAAACTTGAAATTATTCATCGTGATAAAAGCAATCTTTGGAATAAACGCAGTAAACTGTACATGAAGTATATCCACTCGCGCAACGTTTTAAATTACCGCACGCGTCAGCAATCAAATAGCAAAGCAAGAGACAACCGTTTTTGTATCATTAGATGCCTGGAGATTGCTTTGGCAAAATTTTGAGAATTTTAATTTCTTTTATTATATATATACCACAGAATAGATATATATCTATTCTGTGTATATACGCTCTATGGTATTGAGCACTTTTATTCACTTCAAAAAATTTTATATGTATTGCACGCCATATTAAGTGCCATCAAAATCTATTGTCTTAAACGGATTTATGTTATATATTTATGAGCGTTTGCCCCCCTATCCCCATTCCTACTCCCATTTAACGTTTTGCGGCGCTGTACTGGTAATATATGGTATAATTAAAAACATAAAACTGCATGTTATTTTGTACATTTTTATCTGAAAGCGACGATTTCAAGCACACTGTTTCATTCAAAGGATATAACGTCATAATCATACTCTGAATGATTTTAAACTAATGTTCTCACAAATATGGAAATATACTCTGTAGCGTGTAGGGCTGGAGAGAGAAGCTATGCCTTGGAACGTAAAGCACTCGTAGTTTATGTGAAAATAGTCCCAGAGAACGCACAGAAATCTTATTTTCGAGTATACTATCTAGCGATTATCGAAAGAAAGTTGAAATTATGCACTCGTAAGATGAAATTATGCACTCTGAAGGGTGAAGAACAACACAATAAAGACTGATTTAAGTGATTTTGAACTTAATCATACACAATTGCGCATAAACAACTTAATTAAATGATAAGGGAATCAACATACTATATCTGAAAATTTGTTACCATAAGTTTATCAAGGGCAAGTTGCACAGACATCCACTTCTCTGAGCGGCGATCAATTAAAGCAGCGAAACCCTTTTCTCTCTCATCAGGACTGCAAACAAAGAGTGAAACGATTAACTTAAGAAAGAGTGAAACCATTTGTATATGAAATAAAGAGGACATGCATGTTTGTAATGAAAATTTGCATAGCAATGAGGTGGTATAAGCGTTTCTTAATTCTTTAATTTATCTTAAGAAATTTCAGTAAAACTTAGGTAAATATTCGTTTTCTTTTTGAATAAAAAGCTAGCAAAACTACGTTTATCAAGCCGTGAATAAAATTTCACAAGAACAATAAAATTCTTAAATGTCCCTCTCCCAAAAATTATTTCACTTAAAGAATACAGCCTTCATGTATATTGCTCCTATTTGTTTGAAAATGAGCATTTATTGGGGAAAAGAATCGAAGACAACTTGAGTCACAGAGTCATTTAGTAGGAACATAATTTTTTTGTTAGAGGGGAAGTTTTATAATTATCTAGAATGTTTTGGTGAAAAACAGTTTTATGAGTGCCAAGACTTTGTGAACACGTGACTTACAAAGCAAATGAAGACATCGAATTAGTTCTTTTTCGCTTTACCATCCCAAACACAGCAATTTATGACGCTTGAAGACGTTACAGAGGCATTAATTAGCTAAAATCAACACTAATTTTCAAATTTCAAAATTTCGCTGTTATAGTTGATAGCAAATTATATGTCAGAGTTAAGCCCAAATTTGGTCAGTTGTTGCTAAATGTGTTGCTTTGCATCATTTCATAGTATTGAATACGACAATAATTTCTTTTCAGAGTATGTGGATGAATTATTTGAGAGTGTAATGCTGTCAATGAAAGACAAAGACGCATTATCAAATTCACAAAATCTTTTGAAAGAAATGTCCCCACCACCAATGAATGTCATGCTGCAAAAGCAACCCAGATCTGAGGTGCTACTAAAACAGATCCGTCGAAAATGCATTGTGGTCAATGATGTCCCCCGCTCAATTCCAGGTAATTAATAATGATTATATAACATGTTGTAGCTAAACATGGTTTGAAAATCATTTTAAATAATAAAAATGTTTTTGTTTCATGCCAGCAGCTACCAGTGTGCCATTCTGCGACTCTTTTTGGAATAATCCACAGTCTATTAGTGTAATATTTGTCAAATTGCGTCGTTATTAGCAAAATTATCATATTTTTAAACGTTACTTAGCAACAATGACAAGTGCATTTCTAGTGCCAGGCATTACGCAGTTTAGTCGGGCTCTGAAAATTCAGCCCGACCAAGAAGTAAAATCTATAGTGGAATTATCTGCAATCTGATTGGTTGACAACAACCGAGCAAACTCAAATGCGCTGTTTCGCAACATCTAGTCGGGCTCTGAAAATTCAGCCCGACCAAGTAGTAAAATCCATAGTGGGAATATCTGTAATCTGATTGGTTGAGAGTAGCTGTGAACACACTCAAACATTTAACAACATCTAGTCGGGCTCATTTTCAAAAGCGTGACTTGAATTTTGAGCTTTCGAAATATACTTTCGGAAATCGTGATAACTTACATTACAATGGCTTCGGCTAACGAAATCGATATAATAAGTGAACTGCAAAAGAAACCATTTTCTGTTCGACAATCAGGCGAGCAAAATATACTCGTAAAGCAGCGGCCAATTCCAAATTTACAAGCGACTACAGGCAATAGAAGCTTTCAGGAAAGTTGGTACTCGAAGAAAGATTGGCTTTGTTGTAGCTCAGAAAAGAATGCATTGCTCTGTTGGCCTTATCTTTTATTTTGCCCTGGATCGTCATCTTCATGGACGCAGACGGGATTCAAAAACATGAAGAATTTCCTATCCAATTGTTAGACCTACGGTTTTCATCCTTGTGTTGACTGTCTCATGTCACAAGCTAGACGTGAAGAGTTCAACGTCATACATTCGGTGAATAATTTATTTGTTTCTTCAACCACTCAAATTTAGTGTCACAAGTTCTAATTGAACAAGCAGAATCTATAAAAAAGGTTGACGTGCGGACAAAGTTATCTAAAATGAGATGCACGAGGAATGAAGCCGAATCTAATGATTCTAAATACTTTAAAGTTCTCTGGAATACATGGCACTGAATTTCTGAAAACGGGAGTTTTTTCCAGTGAAAGAACCGTTGTTAAAAGTTCTTAAAAACAGGCCTGCGAACAAAAAATAATAATCGGAAAAATTTAATCACTGTGAGTGAAAATATGGACTTTATTGTAGAAGCTACCAAAATTTCAAAGAATTCGGGGTAAACGCTGGCCAAAGTTTGTAATATGTGCATTATCACAAGAATCGTCAACTGAATAATCGCCTAATTTATGCTGCCTTGCAACTCCTTCAATTCTCAAATTATCTATATTACTATACCAGTTTCATGTATGGCCGTCTTTGAACTAATCAAACTAGAAACCGACTGTTCGTTCGTATTGTATGCCATTTGGGTATAGTCACATTCAAAAATGTAATAAAGACGTTAAAGTCCCGCATGATATATGATTAGTCGGGAAATCAAGAAATTAACGCCGTCTAGCTGTAATGCAATTATACAACGATAAAGTTTGTCAGTCAACGACTCATCGCATAGGACTTCTTCGCTCAGATACTGACCGTAGAGCATTTTTATTAATTCCAGCAAATTGCAACAAATGTAAAAAATAAGCGACATTCATGCTATGTTTACTCGAATCACTGCACTTAATGCTTAATATTAACGAGATAGTGCTTCTCAACACCTCACTTTTAATATATTTCAAAACTAATAAAGCAGTCAAAATCTACGTAAAAGCTATAGCAGGAATTCAGAACTACCTTCATTTAGGAATCCGTACCATATCCAACTGTTATCATCACCTTTATCTTCCAAGCTTGCTAAATTCTCTCTTTCATCCATAACCAAAATCTACGTATCTCTGATGAAGCATTTATTTTCAAGCGTTTCTTACAGCAAAGAAATTTATTGTAGAACTCATCATATTGCATTTATTGAGCACCCTAAACTCTGAATAAGGTATTAAAGACCAATGATATGCGATAAGAGTCAATAATCTTTCAGCTAAATCATATGGCGTTCAAAAGCAATGTCAGGCAATTGAAATTTACTTTACTTTGACTTGTTATGAAAATTTTATATTAACTTTTAACACAAATTTGCATATTCAATTGATATCGTTGCCCAGTCAACCACAGTGAAACGATATCAATAGAAAGCCCTAGTAGTAACCTAAAAGACATTTTGCTATGCAGTTGCTAAAGATTCACAGTGCGATGTATTTATTCTTTTAATAATCTTAAATCCTGATCTTCCATCCAACGATCACAGTGAACTGTAAAAGCTCGCCAAGCATTCTTTCTTCTTGCTTTGGAGTTAATCTCAGAGATGCTATATTACATAAAGTTGTTTGTGTTTTCCACTGATAACGACATTGATTGCATACTTTTAAATTTGTCGTGACCAGACCATTTAGTTGCATCAACCTTGCTGATAGAAATGAAAAAATCTATTTGTTGACTTTGGGAAAGTAGCTTCAAATATTACCAGTATACAGGGTGTATAAAAAAATGAACAAACAGGCGCGAGATCTACCAAAACGTTTGGGTGGAATAGGTAGTTGGACTTCCACTAGTTCATCTGACAGTAAATTTTTGCAAGTGAAAATAGTGCATGTTACCGAGAGCACTTTTGAGATCTTTTCCGACAAAAATGTCAAAGCTAAAGAGCAATTGCAATGCACAGGTTTAAAATATGGTAGATGTTCAAGCTAACATAGTTTTAGGACTGATTTGGCATTTTTTCCATCCGCACGCGAACGCTTGCCATCCAAGACGCGGTTTATTTTTGCTACTTTGCTACTTTCTATTTGCCGTTTTCAAATCATCATCAACTATTCATATTTCCATAATTTAATGTAATATTTATGTATAATTGATGAGTATTATGAAAAAATAGCATTTAATAACGAAAAAGTAAAAATTATGCGCAATCTGAAAGGTAAGCGTTCGTTTACGCATTAAAGCCAATTTTCCTAACGATAGCTTAAACAACATGTGTCATAATTCAACCCTGTGTGTTCCAATTTCTTCTTAAACCTTAGTCATTTCTAGAATCATTTTAGCTAATTTTCTGCTTTGGAAGGCGCTTTGATTACTTAACGTATCGCCAAAATTGTTCACTTTACAGTGATGAACATGAAACTTTGTATGATTACTAAGTTCACCTAGATGAATAATTTTGGGTATGGAACCATGCAAATTTTGCACTTGACGCTCAGGGGCTGATTACATGAGCCCGGGTAGCCGGGATTCAGTCAAGCATTAAATGAATTTGGCAAATGGATACGATTCAAAACTTATCATCAGGTGATTTAACCAAAATGATTTAACACATCGCTGAACCCGGCTACTGGACTCATGTGAACAGCCCCTTATTAATGAGTATTCTCAAATAGCGCCTCCATGAAAATGAGGCTGATCATTAAAATGCTAATTAATGACTAAATTTCAAAAGAAAAAACAAAATCAATAAGAGAGTTATTTAGCAAACACGTTTCGTCTAATACGCCGTGAAATTTTCGCGAGGGATCTGAGTCTAGGACGCCACCACGTCGTAAAGTATTTATGATTTAGCAAAGCTTTTGTAGGACTCCTGCAAATGATAGTATGAAACAAGTTTCATCTATTTCGGCATTTTTCCTGCTGGATCGTGTTTTCCGATTATTTTAAACTAATTTTTTGATAGCAAAAATATACTGCTGTTTATTCGTTTCAATAAAATTATAAATAAAAGCAAAATCACTTTCTGAAATATTACCTGACAAAAACAAAATTTAGTAAGAAAAACTGCTTGAAAAGATTTGCTTTTACTGTTTACAAAAAGTAATAAGAAATTTTGTAATTAAATTTATGTAGTGAAAGTAAAATATAAGATACAATGAAAAACTGCTTTTGAAGCACGCGTGAGTAGATTAACTACGAGTCTGAAATAAGCATTAAAAAGCAAAAGTATCATCGTGAAATTCTTTATGTTTTAAATCGCTCCGGGTTTTGTTTTCAAAAAACAGCGCACAATAATTTGTCAATTACGGAACGATTGTAAACAAATTTCAAAATAAATTTAAAAGATGAAAAATGTCTTGTATTTGAATAATTATGTAATACTGTATGCCATTTATGACCTGCATGTCAGCAGGACGCCCGATAAAAATGAACCATAACAATTTAGCTACATTACATATCAGAGGTGAGTTTTTTTGTCTCATTTTGACAACCCATTCATGTCATTGAGAAAAATATTGACAAAATAATGAAGTAAAATATTTTCAAACATAAATAATGACTGAAAATTTTCGTACGTTCAAATAACTCCGGGTACCCGTAGGGTAACTGGTTTTTTAAATTTGCCCGTGTTTTTGTTTTTTGTCGGTGTTGAGAATTGGCAATTCCACATTTCTGGCATAACAAATATTGGGGAACAATTATTTGGTATTGCCTTGGTTAATTTGCCTTTGCAATTGTAAAGTAAATTAGTATGACTTGCTGGGATTTTAATTCACCAAAGTTTTCCAAAGTGAACGATTGTGTTTAATCAGAATGATTGCAAAATACAAACTATATTTGATTATTATAACACGAGATAAAAATTATATTGTGCCATGAAAGCTTGGAATATCGTTATAATATAAAACTTCTTTACGTCAGCAGGGCTGCGAATGCTGAGTTTATGTCGTTTTGAACTGGATATATGACAAAATAAATTTTACATGGATAACAACACGAACTGATCAACATGCAGAAAAATGTGTATACAATTATAAAACTTTCCACATGAAAGAATTTAATGCTGCAAAATAACGATAAATAGGCTGTCGTTGAGCTTACAAATCAACTGTTTCCATCTGTAAAATTAAACAGAATTCGAAGAAATTCCACATATCATGTTGAAACGTCTCCAGATTTTTTACGATATATACGAGTACAAAACCCTACCCAATTTGCTTTTTAAAATTGTGGAGCTGTGTAATTATGAAAATTATATCTTTATAATATTGCCTTGTGTTTTCTGTTGTGTATTATATCATATTGTATTTTTATCAATTTTTCAAAAATTTCCCGGCAAATTGCTGTAACTTGCCCGACTAGACCAAAGATTGAACGAATTGCGGGGTTGTCTCTCACACACACACACCCTACCTCCCCTCAGAAGTTTCGGTCCTGTTTATATTCATTAGTCTGACTACGCATTGAAAGAATATAACACATCAAAGGAATCCGATTCAAGTTAAAACACAAGACAATAGAAACTCTGTATAAAGTAAACATTATTTAATCTTATGTCTGAAATTAATTTTATGAAAAGATTTTCAACATGTAATGGTTTCCCACGTTGGCTTACAAACAAATTTATCAATATCTATGACTAGACCTCTCAAACATAACCGTGAAGAAATGACACAACCTGTTATTTAGATTCTTTTCCAGAGGATGATAAAGACACTTTTGTGGATTGTGATATGTGATGTCAACACAACAACAACAGCGGGCAATGTTACCGATTTAAAGTTACTCATTTGTGGTACAATTTGCCAATATGTATCATACAACGTGTTCAAGATACATTTTACCGGATGTTCTAAAGTGAACGCAAACAATTGGTGAAAATTAATTTTTTGGAAGAAGTGACCAAACTGGACCGGGCAGAACAGGGATTGTGATGACCCAAGAGCAACTAAAAGTCTAGACGCGATTAAGAGCCCAATATCACCCTCAGGGAAATATGTATTTAGATAGAATGAATACTTTTAAGAATATTAGAAATTTATTTAATAGTTAATAGGACGAAATTTGATCTTCCTTGATATTTTGCTCCTCAAGTTTGGCTTTTTTCGTAAGGTACTAGTTTACCGGACGTGACGTGTTCTTAAGAGCACGGTGCATTTCAACGCTTAAGAAATATAGTGTAAATTCTATAATAAAATGCATGATGTGATCATTTATTAATTATTCATTTCATTTTAATTTCCCTCACGATGTCCTCCAGATTAAGATATTCAACTTGATTTGGATTCTTTCATATTGGACTACATTATGGAGATGGAAGCATTGCTGTTTGATACCACGCATCTCAATCACGAAAATTCACTCAACACAAGTTTAATAAAAATAAATTTCTCGACTTTGCTGCAGATTTCAGTTATGTCACATACATGAATAATCAATAACCATATACCATGATAATCATATTTATTATTAATAATTTTATATGATATTTTATATGATATTTTATGATACCATGCTGTTTGCCGGTCATGACATTTAACAGAAAACTTATTTTACCCTATTGACCTTGCTTAAAACTTTACCATAAATGGGGCTCATTCGTAAAGTTTATTACCACAATACACTACCCATATTTCATGTTTGGGATGGAACTTAGAAAAATTCTCACTATGTTATCTTGTAACTGCCTTTATCTATTTAACACTGTAACACAAAGGTCAGATGAATATAGTAATTAATTCTAAAGTATCGCTAACTGTAGATGCACGCTTTTGGGGTAAAACGCAGATACGGACGGACGAATGACATTTGTGAACCAGCAGATGATCTAGATGATGTGCACCTCAAGGCTTATCCGTCAGTGATGAGTGATCCGCATACACGAAAGGATAAAACACGAATATGGGCAAAATAAGTTTTAAGCTGTTTCAAAGCTTATCTAACGCAGATATGGTTTGAGGCTTTTTCAATGATCGAGAAAATTGACTGAAGAAAAACAAGAACAATTATTATTTGATTTATAAGAATCATTTCTTTTATTCGCTATTATACATTAGCAAAAAATGTTATGTTAAAGTGTCTATATTACCAATTTTAGCCCCCATTTTTAGTAGCTAAATTAAAAGAATAGCATTTGGGGATTCCATTTCTGCAATTATAATTTGAATGTCAGCATCTGATTTCCATAAATTATTTTATGAACGTTCACAGTTGCCATTTTCAGCCATATTTTTGCGAACTTTTTGATCGTATGATAAGGAGTTGTGACGTAGATGGTTGAACACATCCAATCAACATGGCATATTTTACTAGTAATCTATACAAAAAAACGCGATGGAAACGTTGTGTTGCTGGGCCAACCTAATCAAGTTGGTTGCGCCAGTCACACAAAAAATAAAGGAATATCTATTGATTTGTTTCCTAACGAAGAAAATGAGTGGCAAGGACGCGAGAAATAGATAAATTTAATTTAGTGGGTAAACATTGACAGGCTTTGGGGCTTTCTCTACCTCGCAGGCTTTTTTCCATATTTTGAGGATTCTTGTTTCGACCTTAATTTGAGTGTGCTAGTGAAACTGATAAGAATATTGACGAAAAATGCATCCAACCATTGATGTGGCCGGTATACCAGAGCCGTAAGAAAAGCAGGTAACCGATCGAAAGCAATGACAATGACAACAAAGTCCAAGTTTACGATTATGATTAACTATCCAGTTTAATAATATACTGCCATAGGCGGCCCAGAATCTGTTTGGGCTTTTTATGCAATCGATTTATGTAGTAAATATCAGTGTTGCCACTCACTATTTTACAAATTCCCAAGATTTTGAGCAAAAAGTCCCAAGATCCTTTAAAATATCCCAAGATCCCACACAGTCGTTTCTGGGGGACCCCTTTGTCATGGGTACACGATTAGCCGCACTAATGAACGCTAATGTAAGGACTGGAATGAATTGATTTTTGTTTTAATTTTAATTTCATAAAAATCGATAGTTTATGTATATAAGTGTTGAAATGATGAAATATAGTTGTCAAACTTCCACTTTAAAAATTATTTTCAATATTCACTCCCTCCTGATTTCTACTGTTCAATAGTAAAGACAACCAAGAAATGCAATAACAATTAATAATATTTTCGATCCAAAGAAATGCTTCAGCGTTTTATGGAATACACGTACATTAATTTAAAGAATATCCACGGTAAAAGAACTTATATTATGTTCAAATAAATATCAGATTCAGACGGCATCTTCAGTGGGAGGGTGTGAAGGTTGTCAAGCTTCTTTATAAACACGTGTCACACTTATTTATAAATTCATAATACGAAATAATATTACCTATAAAATATTTAAACAAAATATCCCAAGATTTTACAATATTTCGAAAAAAACTCCCAAGATCCCAAGCTTGAGCAGAAAATCCCAAGATCTAGGGAGAAATCCCAGGGCGTGGCAACACTGGTAAATATATTTCTTGATTTATATGCAATTTTTGTCACGCTTGCTATCTCGCGTGAGTTACACGTATGTATGGTCTTCAAGCTATTAGCCATATTTTAAAAAGGTAGGCAAATCTCAACACAAAAAAAAGAAAGTGTTTTCTTGACGATGAATTATCGTCCACCAGCGGTGTGAAGTAAACATCTATATAAATTATAAGAGCGTGACCACAGTACAGTATGTAGCTACTATTCAAGACCGTGACTTTGTTAGTCTAATGTTGCCGAGAAAGTTGTGTATGACCTCATCAAAAACTTGAGATATGGGTTTATCGTTAAAATGAACCTCAACAAAAGAAGCAAATATCTTATCTGCGAGAAGCGACAATATTTCATTTCGTGAACATTATCACATCTAACAATCGAACAAAGTTGGCATTTTAAAAGAAATGTGTTTAAAACAAATGTAGTGTTAATAAACAATGTCAGTTGTGTAGAAAGCAATGATATACACAATGATTTGTTTTTTGTGCGAGAAAATCTAGGTTTTGACGATTGGTAAGTGTGATTTTTTAAGTCTAAAAATGTTAAAAACACTTAAAACAGTCAAAATTATCGTAATGACAGAGTACCAAAAAGGTTTTGAATTGCAAAATCGTCAAGACTACTAACGGTTGAGTTTACATAATTAATTGAATTTACTCATGATGAACAATTTGGTTATAATAAACAAAATGAATTTGCAGGAAATGTTTGCAAAAAGTATTGTGTACCAATTAATTTCTACTCAATTGGTATTGCCGCATTGGTTGTTTCGACCTAAGTAAATTAGTTTATCTCAGACCAATCTTTATATCATATTTTTTTGGTGTTAACATTCAAATTGTTACAGTGATGTGTCTAAGAAATTTAATTCTATAAAACACTTAAGCATTTCCTCCTTTTCGAAAATGTTTTTGTATCGTAGTTTTCACTGATTATCTTTCGTGTGAAAACAGTATTTATAAAATAAAAACAAGAAAACGCGTGCGGTGATTGGTCTAGAGCCGTGTTTGCATTAGCCTGTGCAAAACACATCTGAGCTCAACCAATCAAATCCATGAAAACAATCAACCAGTCAAAGAAAATTTGCAAATCGATCATGAATACATTTCAGAGGAAAAATTAAAATGTTTGTCTTTTTCGCATTATTTTTATTTTATAAAAGAAATAAAGATGTTTTTCATGTTTACACTTGCTTTTGCAAACCTCGGAGACGTTTGTGGGAACTCTCGAGCAGGTGCAACCAACGGCTTGCACTGATCTGCTCTCGAGTTCTCCCAAGTCTCCTCGGTTTCCATAAGCCTGCGTAAACACAGTAAACATCTTTTAGTTCTTAATAGAAATCAAGAGAGTAAATGATGGAAATATTATGAACTATATATTTGAACAGTAATAAACCGGTATGTTTTTAAAAGCAAGTATACCTGACCGCTTGTTCGCTCCAGATCTTAAAAAATCATTGGTTTAACCATTCAAAAACCATTAATCTTAAAAAAACCATTGGTTTAATCATGGTTTAACCGAGTTTGAATATACATCACAGCTATTTGTAACCAAGAGATGGCGAGGAAAATGTATTTGATATCAAAGTCTGGACAGTATAATTTTGAAACGTAGAACGAAAAGTTTTATCACGGAACAGAAGTGAAATTTAAGAATAAAAAAACAATTCAACAAGTTTACGTGCTTGATGACTGAATTAATTAAAGGACTTCTTGCTATTATAACAAATAATATAATAATAATTACAATAATGTAACGTAACAGTACAATTACGATAAGAGCTGATTTTGCATTAACACTTCCTTAGGAAAAAGATATAATTATACGAAAATGCAACATGCTTATGCATCTCTTTCGGCATGGTTGAAGACATTTGACGAGCATTGAAAGAAAGGTTTATTCAATCAACACAAATTCCACACAAGAAAATAGAACATGCAGTTTTTGACGCAGGTTTTAATGCAAAATCGCAATTTTCAAATACTTATTTTCAATAAATTAGTTGGGGGAGTAGATTTTCTAACGATTCTATCATGCCTATTGGTAAGGTTACGAACGTTTGTAACACTATAGCTAAATACCTTTTTACTCTGAAATATCATCAGCATGCATCCTTCATATAAATAGACGTCGATCACAATTCAAGTTCGATCTCTATCTATCAATATTGAGATATATATACTATACAATAGAGTCTATACGTGAAAATTTGTCAACACGCCTTTATACACTGGATATCAACAAGAAAGTTTCCTTTGTAAAAGTACATAACGTTCAGAAGAAAGTTCAATGTTTTTATTTAATTTTCGACATTACGGTCTTATAATTCATTGTTTTCAAAAAACAAACAACGCATGTCATCATAGAAATAGGTTTATCATAATTTAACAAAAGTATTCGTATCGTTTCCAAGTAATTTCAATCTACTTGAATCAGCTGTTACGAACGTCCCGACTAATAATAAAATGGCCGCTTTTGGTTCAATTGCTCGTAACAAAAGGAGTAAAACCTTGTGGAGAAGTTGTTGTCAATTCTTAAAATATTTATTTAATATACTAATAATTTTGATATAATCGTTATAACATAAATGTTTAAATATTCAAACTTATGTAGACAACTGCTTTCAGACTTTCAGTGACTCTTTCGTTGATGGATAGGATATATATCTGTATTCTTTCATTATTTTCTTAAATAGTTCGTCTTCTTTTACATGAGCTTTCTTCTGATGTGGACTTATACTAAGCACCAACATCACTACAACGTTCGATTTTCGGCTTATATATGATTGCACAATGAAGTACGATTAAACGCTTGTGCGTAAACTGTGGTCAGTTGATTAACCATGTATCCTGTAAGTTGTTTGTGGTCAGTAGGTTGACCACGTCCTATACGTAAGCTTTCCTGTTATTGTGGTTAACATACACATGCATGTATGAGTAAGGCATTTTACTAATTAGTTAACTAATAATATTTAAGTATATACCAATAATAAGTATCATTTACATGATTATGTATTATCATGTAACACCCTTCCCCTTAAAAAAAAAGAAAGATTGAAAAGCTTTCTTTAAGATAATAATGTTCTAAGGTCGTGAGAGACAATCAGCGATGAGGTTGTCTCTACCTTTAATGTGTTTGATAACAAGGTTGAATTCGGATAATAATAGACTCCAACGGAGCAAACGTTGATTCTTGTTCTTCATTTTACTGATGAAAACGAGAGGGTTGTGATCGCTAAAAACTTCGAGAGGATTTCCACATGAAGAAACATAGACATCAAAGTGTTGTAGGGCCAAGATTAGAGCTAAACATTCCTTTTCAATAGTGGAGTAATTTTGTTGATGAGTATTAAATTTTCTTGAAAAATAACATACCGGGTGATCGACACCATCCTTGCCTTCTTGTAACAAAACTGCTCACTTGCATCGACAGCAAGTTTGAAGGGGCGTTGAAAATCTGGAGCGGACAAAACCGGGGAATGTTGTAATAGGGCTTTTAGCTGGTCAAAAGCGTTCTGGCATGAGGTTGTCCAAGTAAAATTGACATTTTTCCGTAGCAAATTGGTCAACGGTTCGGTTATTGTTGAAAAGTTTGGGCAAAATTTTCGATAATAGCCAGCCATACCGAGAAAACGCATTAAGTGTTTCTTTGAAGTGGGCTGAGGAAATTTGGAGATCGCTTCGACCTTAGCATTGACTGGTTTTACTTGACCTTGTCCGACTACATGTCCAAGATATGTCACATGACCACATCCAAATTCGCTTTTCGCAAGATTGATGGTGAGACGAGCCTCACATAACCTTCGAAAAAACTGCCGCATTATTTTTAGATGTTCTCCCCATGTATCACTATAGATAATTACATCATCAATATACGCTTCACATCCTTTGATGTCCATTATGATGTGATTAATCAAACGTTGGAATGTCGCTGGAGAGTTTTTCATACCAAATGGCATGACTTTATACTGAAAAAGTCCCTTGGGTGTAACGAATGCAGATATTTCTTTTGCATTGTCGCTTAATGGTATCTGCCAAAATCCTTTTAGAAGATCGAATTTGCTTCGATCATTATATGAACATTTAATGATCGAACTGACTTTTATTATTTTACAAAGCAGTATTTATCTGTCAGGCAACTGACAGATAATATTTTATTTGCTGACTATATACATCGACTAAAAGGCAACTGACAGATAATATTTTATTTGCTGACTATATACATCGACTAAAAGGTGTTAAGTTACATGACGGCATGCACTAAACATATCGGAACGTTTATTTAAAATGGTCTATATATATATAAGGTATAGATATCTATATATCTATACCTTGAGTATACTCTATACCTTGAGTAACAACCACGAATGAACTTAATGATCGAACTGATTTTTATTATTTTACAAAGCAGTATTTATACTATTTATTACAAACAACAAACAATACTATTGGCAGGAGTAGTTCCTCTGTTTACACTATATATGGTATATAAGGAAATTTAACTAACGTCAATAACTGTTCCTTGGCTCTTAGCCGTGTGGGAACGGATACATTAATAAACTAAACTACGCACATTCTATTTCCTTAACATGTTTTTGTGGTTTATGAGCATGACTCAACACCAATTATTTCCAAAATATTGCCAATACGGCAGTTGTCAAGTAGTTTCATGCATTCTGACTTACTCTGCAGCGAAAGTAGTGTTTGCAATTCAGTTATTGTATGTGCATATGCTTAGTGTGATGAAGCAATTAAACTTGCAATACCTTCGTATTGTTATTCCACATACCGCTTTTTACGAATAATAAAGAACTCAGAACGTTAACATATTTAGCTTTATTATAGAGCAATACAATGGAAGGAGAACAAGAAAGTTGACAATGCGCATACGATGATGTTTTTTTTTACAAAAAAGTTAAAGTGGGTAAAATCGTTTTCGCGGCAAGAGGATAAAACAATTCGCGCGCGTAACGATGGTGACATTTAATATTTATCTTTCAGTTCACGTTTCACGTAACTAATTTCAATATGACTGCTGTGTTCCGATCTCTCGATTTAGCTACAAGTCATATATCTAGTGATGCTAATGGCCCTTGTATTTCTTGCACAAGTTTAACAAAATACACTTGTTTAAAGTGCAAAAAATTTATATGTACAAGGTGCTCTATTTTTGAAGACGACGAAGAGAGTGTTGGTTGGAAAGCAGGACGAGCGGTTTCTCGTTGCGATGCATGTTTTCGTGAAAAGATTGGGAGTGAGGAAGTCGATCAAGAAATTGGTAGGAGTACATCTTCTCGGGCGAGCATACGTTCATTTCGACTGTCCTCTTGTGAGATCACCGAAGGCGAAGTTATGGGTCCAACTGAAAGGTATGTATGTAAGTTATGAAGTATGAAATCCATTTATGGTATGTAAATATGCTATGGTATTTTATAGTATCATTGAGCTTAATAAATAGTGTTATTATTTCTATTATATATGGTTGTCATTGTAAATTTTTTAAAATTCTGGCTTAAATAGTGTTAGAAATGTGTTCATGGAAGTAGTCCTTTACTCGTTTGAAACAAACAGGTTTATTTTAACATAGATTTAGAAAAAGCATGTTAGATTTAGTTAGATTTACTAAGGTATTTTATTTATACAACTTTTGCATACAAATGCACATCATGCTAGGTATTGATATTACTAAATTAACAGTCATAATTTCTACAAGCCATCACATTAGGGAGTCATTACTTGTTTACAGTGCAACTTCTTGTTTCTCATTACATTTGTTACAATTTGGTTTTTTTCTTCATAAAGCATTTTTATTTATTATCTGTTCTTTGCATGGTCGATAGTTTGAAATTTTGATTAATTACAAAAAATTGAATGAGTAAATCATGTTAAATTTAATTTAACTTTGTTTCTTTTTAGTGTGGAATATGATGAGTTTGAACATGATTTACTTGATCAGTCAAATGACGATAGTGATTTGAAAGAAATTGATGAAAAGAGAAAAAAGAGACCTGGCCGTAAGTCTACTTGGAACCCTGATGATGTAAATGATTTAATTGACATCGTTTTGAACAGTGATTATTACAAAAGAAAACTTATATTCACCAATACAAAGTGCCAACGAAATAGTGAGAGTTATGGGGAAATTTTAAGAGAGCTGAAAAAGAGAGCTTTAGCAAGAGGTAGTGAGTTGAAGTCCAGTGTAAAGCAGTTACGTACAAAGTTCAAGAAATGTGTTAGTGACTGTAAACATGCTGCGCTTACAATTAAAAATGCATCTGGAATCAAATGTTTTCAAGAGAGTCGTGGTCTTGGGGACTGGTTTAAAGCATTGTATCCTGTAGTAAAGACCAGAGATTCTTGTAATCCAGGTCTGGCCATAGAGCCAGATACGTTTGGAGCATCGCCAAGTCCATCTAATTCTGAAGCTTTAGATGATGATGAAACGTTAAGATCTTTGGAAGTAACTTTTAAGACAACTTTACAGTTTCGATAACAACAGGAAGCAGGGCTGGATTAACCACTCGGGAGGACTGGGGACCACCTTATGCTGGATGGCCTTTTTTTACCACATTGTTGAAAGTCCTTTGCACCTCTAAAAAGCAAATAGACATTCATTTCATTTGAGATTATAACTGGCCTCTGTCCAAGGTCTGGCGCTGGTCGTTGTTCAACACCATTAGTCCATTGTTATTACAGACATTGGACTATTTCTCCTGTTGTCGTCACTTGTATTATCAGTAAGCAATTTGACTAATCGGGTGGGCGATCCCTTTTCTCTTGTTTTGTTGGTGGTCAAGGACCTGATCTATTATGTCCACCCCTTAATCCGGCATTGACATGAAGCATATATGAGATGCACTAGCCGATTCTCTAATGGTGTTTACCATAAGTTAGAACAAAAACCAAAAGAAGATACTGCTCAACATGAAGAAATGGGAACTAATAAAAAAATCCAATTCATTCTTCACGCATAGCATAAATCGACGAATTGTGAATACAGCTTGCTAATTTTTCATTCTTAGATACGAGCAACAAGATTAAATCTCTAAATTAATTAGATGTTGATCAGCCAAGTGAAATTAATACAGAAGGCCGTGTCAATTTTTTTAAAATCACTACTGAGAATATGTCTGGCCCAATTTGCTATACAATCCATACTTTCGCCAAAAGTTCGACTCGTTTTTTAGCTCCTTGACCCAACAGCATGTCGTGAAAAGTCAAAACAAATCTAATATTGCCTAAACAAACACTCCAAATCAACTATATTGTGAACCCTTCTGGATTTCTTATCAATTCCTTGAATATCAATTGTTCACCTACGTCACTTTTTTATTTCATATAGTCCCACATAAAGACGAGGAGAGAAATGTTTTGAAATCAATCAAACAAAGTAATATTGATAACATGCCACGGACAAAAGATGACTCAAGTCCCTTTGTACTGTTGATGAACAAACTGTCGCAGACATTTCCGTCGAAAACGAGGCAAGAAAACAACCACTTTTTCATACGATAGTCCTTTTTCATCGCAAGCATTTCAATTTTGTTTGGAAATTATCTTTATCGACAATACGTAATTGACTGTCTTAGAGAGGAACTTGTCGAGTTGTTAAAGATAGCCAAGGGGACTTTCGGAGATAAAGGTTTTAGAGGAAAGAAAATAGAAGAAATCGTTAAGCGAGTTATGAAAATCACTGTTTGAGTACATAAGCAGGTATGATTCAATCTTTACAATGATTTGTAAGCGTTTAAATATACTAAGACTACGTTTACACTACGCCGGAAAACGTGACGGCAAAATTTGACTGCGTTTACACGTTTAAATTCACTGTCAAAATTCGTTAGTTGTTTGTGAAAGAGGGCGCCATTTCTTATTTTCATATTGCTAGATGTTTATAGGTCAAAACAATGATTTGTAATAATTACAACGACACCAGTCATTAAAAGCTTTCCAAAACATAAAATGTTCCCCATTTTCAACTATGCGCTTCAGACCGATCCGGAGTAGTGTAAACGTAGTCTAAGTAGACAAAAGCTGCACTTTTAATCCTCCTTTTTCATACTTACGATATAACTGCTAAAACATTAAATAGACTATTGTTAAAAATCGACCAACCTAACACGAGCATATTCATCATTAAAGTTGCATCCGAGTCCAAGAATATTTCACTGGAGGATTAACTCGATGAATATCACGTTGGATATCGAATTTTTCATACCTTTTTTAGTTTACGCAAGAATGCAGAACACGCATTATTGTTTTATATAAAAGCCCATCTGTGTAAATCTTTAGTTAAAGTTGAAGAACATGTTCAAAATTAAAAGCGACGGTCATTTTCCTTCTCTCTCTCTCCGTCCTACATTGATGTTTTAACGATACGCTCTAAGTGATCCAAGAATATCGTCGTGGTTTACAAGAATTTTCAAAAGGGGTCATGAATTATTAAAGTTTGTTCAGACATGTGCATTGGAAGATAAAAGTATTTTTATCGAGTAGCTGTATTTCACTTTTTTTTATACCAAAAGTTAGCAACTCTGCTTCATGTAATTTCAAATCAAACGGACGAGAATATACTCGAGTATGCTGCATATGCATAAGAATAGAGAGGGCAGTAAAAATGCTGTTCTGATATTGAAGACATGTCGTTTCGCAGACACGTTTACGCTTAGCGTAACTATTTTTCATTATCATATCGATATCTAAAAAATTTGTGGTAAGCGTAATTGCGAAAGCTTAGAATTCAGACGCCATTTTGAAATGATTGATTGATAATTAGAGGGCTTATGACATCCAAAGATATTTCATCCTTTAATGACGTGCATAATATTCAGGTATCTCTCTGTTCTGCTAAGTGATCATACGTGATTAACTATCTTTTTTGGTTAAACATTTTTCAGAGGTGTCATGTTTCGCCCAATCATGTAAATCTACGGACGAAAGTTGAAGTGTAGCAACCGCGATTAATTTGGCGCGCCTGGCATGACGGTCCACCCTCTTGACTGGAGATGATTACTCTAAAATTGCTATTTCATCTAGCCATAGCTATAGCTCATGTACTTTATAATTTCAGTCATACGGTTTTTGTCTGCCCAGGCCTGACGTAAGATAGAAATAAACTCGGCTAAATCATTGTTAACGGTTTTCTGCGCAACGGTTAAATGTGACCTTGAAAGTGCCATAGGAACTATCGAAATACAAAAGATAGTAGTAGAATAAGCTTCGTGTAATCAAATAATAAGTCTTTATAACACAACATGTACCTAAAATTATTTCAGTTGATCCGATATGATCTGTAATATTTCGACAAGGCTGACGGGAAGTTTTATCAAAGCGTTGTAGAAAGACTTTTAAAAATAAGTGAACATACTTGGCGTTCATCCTATTGGACTTGTTAAGCTAGTGTATAGTAGCTACTGTTGCTAAATGGCGTGTGAAAAAGGATGCGTTGTTAAATGTCACTAATGCTCATTTTTGTTGCTTCGTTTTAATAGAGTCCGTGAATTTATGTCACTGACAGATTGGCCTAAATTGAGAGACACTAAAAGAAGAAATGTCCAAACAGCAAGGAATGCTACTTTTCAGCTGAGTTCATTATTTATTTACTGGCGGTTACATGAAAGATGTTTTTTTGCGTTTTTGTTCACTTAAAGTCCATACAACCTTGGCAATCAATAGATGACTTGTCGTGTTAGACGTTCTGTAAGGCTAAAATATCGCTGTAATGCAAACCAAAAAGGGAGAAACTTTACTAAAAAAGAAAAGAAACTTTTGCAAAACAGAGGGACGTTCTTGAAAATTTGTTCATACAATTACGTATGCATCCAGGAAAATTTCATATGTTCATAGTTCGGATTGTTTATAGTTGTGTATTTATTGTTATTTTGCTATAAATGAATGTACAATTTCATTTGTTGTGCAGATATTGTTATTTCGCTGTACATATAGCTACTAAGGGGTGTTTATCGTTTTTTACACACTAAAATTCCCTTGTATTCTTGTGTGTACGGTTTTGCATGATTGTGAAGTTCGTTACATGTTTGTAAATGTAGATCGTCCAGGTTGGTATAGTCCTGAGAAGGACTGTTTTTGTTGTTGTTGACTGACGTTTCGGCAACCTTAGCGGTAGTCATCTTCAGAGTCAAAAGCTTTGTCTTAGTCATCTTCAGATTCAAACCATTTACTTTATTGTAAAGTTACTCTTAATTTGTTTCGTTTGTTTCCACTTCTGATATTTTCCGTTGTGCATAGTCGACTTGTAGCTCAAGATTTGTTTCTTTTCTAATGCATGCAAAAGATGCCAAATTCTTTTTATTTCATAAAGGCCATCATTCAATATGCGTTCGCACATTTTCTATTTACCAAAAACCTAAAATCTCTAGCTTTATTTTAATCCACCGTGAATAAACAATGTTTGAGAGTTTATTTTTTTCGATTGAAGTCATGAAAACGTAGATAAACTAAATTCCCAGAGATTTAGTCAAAACAATGTCATCACTCATAGCATGTGTATTTCTTAAAGTTTAATTGATAATGTTCAATGCAATTTAACTTAAGCTGACCGTGTCTCTCTAATAAAACGTTTTTACGACCGTGGTTATTTATGCCGAAAACTGGCATAGCTTATATTTGTAACACATTTTTCTAAACACTTTAACACCGTTAGCATTCTCATCACTTCTTTAAACTTGAACTGACCGTGTCTCTCTAATAAAATGTTTTTACGAACATGGTTATATATCCCGAAAACTGGCATACTTTATATTTCGACCACATTTTTCTAAACACTTTAACACTGTTAGCATTCTCATCACTCGTTTAAACTCAAACTAACAATGTCTCTCTAATAAAACGTTTTTACTACCATGGTTATATATGCCAAAAACTGGCATACTTTATATTTCGACCACATTTTTCTAAACACTTTAACACTGTTAGCATTCTTATCACTCGTTTAAACTCAAACTAACAAGGTCTCTCTAATAAAACGTTTTTACGACCATAGTTATATATGCCGAAAACTGGCATACTTTATATTACTACCACATTCTTCGTTTTATTACAGAGACATTGTTTAAACGTTTTATTACAGAGACATTGTTTAAACGTTTTATTGCAGAGACACTGTTAGTTTGAGTTGAAACGAGGGATGAGAATGCTAACACTGTTAAAGTGTTTAAAAGAATGTGGTAGAAATATAAAGTATGCCAGTTTTCGGCATATATAACCATGGTCGTAAAAACGTTTTATTAGAGAGACACTGTCAGTTTAAGTTTAAACAAGTTATGAGAATGCTAACAGTGTTAAAGTGTTTAGAAGAATGTGTTAGAAATATAAGGTATGCCAGTTTATTGCCGTTACACATACCGTTTTGTTTACCATTAGCAAGAAAAGAGATTGCACTAGGTTTAATTAATGATTTATTTATGTCTTTATTGTGTGTTTTCTAAACTATGTTTAAAATTGATTGCAATTCTTCCAGATGGCAACAACGATAAGAAAATTTTCAGGAAAATTCTCAACAAGACAGAACTAACCGAAATCGTCGTTTCCTATTGGAATTACAGTACAGACTTAAGATAATACTTTGAATAATTAAATGTAAAAAATGTTAAAAAAAGAAAATAAATTGTCCTAAAAAGAATACGTCAAATGTATCTTTACGATAAGTTCTCCACACTTTATGTGATTATTACACATCCTATTAATAAATTGATGTGTACAGTTTAATGAAGAAAACATCGAAGAAGAGTACCAGGACATGGAAAAAGAAACTGAAATAGAGGAAATAAACGAGAAGAAAGCACACGAGTTCGAACAAGAAAAGAAGCATGAAGATATCGACGAAGAAGAAATTCAAGATAAAGATATGGACTACCAGCACAACACAGAGAAATATCTTAAAGAAGAAGAAACGAAGATAACGAAATGAGAGTATATAATTTCAAGATAACTAAATGGATTGAAATTTTCCTGAACTAAACAAGCTCTTCTTGGAGCTTTTCTGAACTAACAAGCTCTTACTTCAGTTTCTTCGCTGTTGATTTTTTGAATGGAAACTTTCAAATATCAAGAAACAGTCAAAAAATAGGAATTTATCTGTCAAATAAAATACTATCGATGTCTCAAAGTATAGTTGTTGTATTTTTGTTGTGTCATTTTGAATTATGAAATTGCGTGGTGACAGGCGCCGTGTGGTTTGCCAGATATTTTTATTGGAATTTGACAAAGAAAATCAAACTGAAGTAATATCAAACTGAAATTATCGACAAAGCAAAACAACCTGCTCACAACGAAAAAACTTACAAACAACATATCACTTAGAAATGTCTTAATTTCTACGACAGCAATTAATGCAGGTTGTATAAATAATTTATTGAGAATGATTATATTACAATGCATTTTACAGGTGTGGATATTTTGCTCTTAGAAATTGAATAGTCTCGACATGGATCAAAATTACAAAAACCTTTGAATTGAACAGAGTATGAAATAAAAGCACAAAAGCTGCTTATTAATAAAGTAACTATATCTTTTCGCCAAATGATATTATTTAACATCAAGTACTGTATTCATCGCGTGTGTTGTAATCGAACTCCATTAAATAGACGGACGAAACGAAGGAACTAACTTTGTGGAATGTGGGATAGTTTTAATCTTATAACAACATGCGTTTTCATTCTTGACAGTCATGTTATGACACTGAGCAGTGAACATTTGCTGAATATTCTTTAAGTGTTCTCATCGACGAAACATTGACGGTATCTACGCATTTATTATAATACAAAAAGCATATAAATACGGTTCTAAAACGTGTGAGTACAAAGAGAAATTAAAGACAGTCGTGGTTTCATATATTGTTGGTAATCTCAAACCGTCGGCAAAAATTTCCTCAAATATTGAGTTTGAAATATAACTTCGCTCATGGCTTTGTTATCTGAGAGAATATTCTGTTACTATACAATCTTTATTCTGCTGTCTTTCATGGTAAATCATCGCGTTAGGTCATCTCGATTTCTTCCTACTGTTGTATGGGATCATTTAAATCCAATGTAAGTAACGCCATATTGCTTAGACTGTTTTCATAAAACTGCTTGATTACACAAAATGACGCTCTGCACTCTAGGCAAAGCACTGATTTGACTGTCTGTTTATATTGATGAAAGTACGATGTGTTGAACAATTGCCTCTGTTCTAGAAAAATTTATTTAAATAAAGTTTCATTACGTAAAAAGAATTATTATATAAATATTAAAGTACAGAATATAATGCTTAAAACAGCCATAAAGAAGAGAAACAATATATGTTTTTTCTTTGTGGCTGTTTTACGCATTATATTCTGGGCTTTAATATTTATATTTCGATTACGATTCCCGCCTAGTTGCATGAAACAACTATCATGGAAACAGCCGTTTTACATTCGTTTTACATGCAAGTTCATGATTTCATGGATAGTTCAATTTTATCTGTAGCTTGGCGACCATTAAAATATTTTTCAAACAAACAGAAAAATAAAAAAAAAACAGTATCCAGATTTCGTGCAATTGAAGTGTTTTTCTTTATTCGCTATTCCCTCGTAAGAAAATATATACCTAATTCTTTGAATCCATTTGTTAAAAATTACATTTTCTTTTAGCTTCAAGACAAAGCTAATCCAGGAATAGCGAAGTTGAAATATCTGACCGACAAGTGTATTTGTACCTGGACAAAATAGCCAGCACACACGCGCTTTGTTTCAATCTGGAGTTCTAACGTGACTTTAAAGTCGGAATAGTTCAACCTGTCCCTGTGTCCGTGTACGAACGACTATTATGATCCAGGTAAGGGCTTATTTATTCACAGCTCGAGAACTTTGAGATAGGAACGAGTTGTTTCACTACATACATAATATTAGAAAAAGCAAGATTTTGTATCGAGCTAGTACTTATAGTGGAGTATCTTCTTTTCTTCCATATCTTTAGAGAAAATATGTACGAAGTTCTACGGTCCTAAAGTTGACAGTCGTCTTCATGACTTCATCTACGGACTTGCGACCATGACTCGTGTAAATGTGCTCAAGGTAGGATAAACAGTTGATATCCATGTGTAGTATCATGGATAAGAAATAACAATTGTAAATTTTCCACAGATAAATGCAGTTTCTGTAAGCCTTCTGATGACGCCTACGTCGTGATTAGACAGCTGTGTCGAAAATATCACTCCAGTAAGTCTTGTGTTTTATACAGAGGTTCCATATTTTCATGTAAAGTAATCATGACAAGAAAGTCTCATAGTTGCCATGAATAAAGTTCGCCTCAAGCATCAATGCAACATATTGTCGATTGCTTGTGTTTTCCAACATTAAACATCAAGTGTTGGGAACGTAAGAGGCGAAATTTTGTCTGACTACATAATTCCAATTTTAGGTTTTCGAGGAGTACTACGGTCCATTAATGAACCGTAGTACTCCTCGAAAAGTCCGACAGTTTTACAACCTCCAACAGGCTCTGGCTACTATAAAAGGATGGAATCCAGTATGGAACCCAAAATATTTTATGGTGGATTACTCATTAGCAGAAATAGGCGCGATAGAAAAAGTTTTCCCGATGTACAGGTTTGTGTTTGCGACTTTCACAGGTTGCAAGCGCTAAAACGGTGGGCTTCAGCAAGCAAGAATGGATTGTCATATGAACAGCAACAACACTTCCTTCTGCAAATGAAAAGATTGCTAATGTCAGTACCAAACAGGAGTACGACAAGGCAGTAAAAGATTTTCGAGAGTCCAAAGTGTATAAAGAATGCAGCAAGATGAGAGAATATGTTGACCGTACGTGGTTTTCTTGCGCTGTCAGATGGGCACACGCTTTTCGAAAACAGCAAGTCACCAACATTGTTAATACTAACAATGGCGTTGAGGCTCAAAACAGAGTCTTTAAATACGAATACTTACCCCAAAGTATTGACAAATCTGTGTATGGTATTGCGGTGATGTTGGTTAAATCTTTCATTCCCGATGTTCTTCAGCACTATTTGGATGCAAATCTACGACTGAGCAGCGCCTACTGCAAGTACAACCCATCAATCCCAGAATACTTGCACAACAGACCTCCGCACTCTTTGAAATGTTGCCTTAAAAATCGATACGCTTCAGCCATTTTCAAACAGGACGACATAACTCCGGTTAATTTAAAGAAGGGCACGTTCAATGTCAAGAGCGAGAGCAATGTTGGAAAAAAACATTTCATAGACTTCCGAGAACCAAGTTGTACCTGCAACATATGGCACACTACCCATTTCCCTTGCAAACATTTTTTCGCAGTTTTTTCTTTCTATGACGAGTGGGATTTCGAAAATCTTCCAGAAGACTACCGAAATAGCGTTTTCATCACTCTCGACAATGAACCTCTTGGATTGCCACAAGATACTACGGCAGAAGAACTAGAGGAAGCCAATACGTCATCATGGAGCACCATCAAAAGAGACGTTGTTTTGCAAGAATCGTTGTCTTCTGATAACAAAAAATATATCCACGACATACCCCACGAAGAAACAGTTAAATTTGAAACTACTTCAAACAAAAGTTCCAAAAGGCTCAGAAAGATCTTGCAAGAACAACTGGGCCAAATACACAGTATGACCTTCCTGATCGACAACGAGACCACTCTACAAGAAGCAGTGCAAAAAGCTGAAAGCTTGAAACAGTTTCTTGAACAAAACTTTCCACAGAAAATGGTTTGCCTCTTCGATTGAGTCCTGTGAAAAAAAAATTAAAAGGTTACCGAGACAAAATACCATCAAATCTTTCATAAGGCCCTACCTCCCAGACGACGCAAGACAAAAAAATCTACACCATTTACAATAGATCTTACTAATGTGGGCGATGAAATGGCACAAGTAAGACAAGTTATTGAATTGCTTTCTTGTCATTTCTTAAAAAAGCTTCTCTCAAATCATTACTTTTATGTTTAAAAAATTTCTTATCCGTCCGAAAAGAGTAAAAAGACAAAAGCACTTATCTTACTTTCCAAGATCTTATTAAAGTATTGTTTCAAAAGTAATTTTCACTAGCCATTAGATATACAATACAAAGGGCATCACCAAATTGTGGGTTTTTGTCTTCTAAATCGCACTCATTTTGCCATACTCGAAAACAACGTTTGAAAAGTTGTTCGTAATTCTTTAGATTACATCTCGTCACGAGTATTTTCTTAAAGTAGTCTTTTTATTTTCATAGGTATCCACTAATGTGCAAAACCAGGAGAATGAAAAAAGCAATTCAAGCAGGTACAAACACATAGCAATAGAGAAATATTGAATGGAGAAAAAATTTTCCAAAAATATTTGTGCAATGATGAGAGGGGGGTAGTAACATTTCAGTGTAGTATTTATATTTACTATGTAGTAATTATTTAATATGAGTGACATTTTGATATTTACACAAAATTATTGCAGGTGGAGTTTGTGCCTGTAATAGATAAAAGAAAAGCAGACATTCAACTAAAACAAGATTCCTCCAGCAACAAGTACATATAGAAACCTTGAAAATTAGTGGAAAGAACTTACGATAATTCAGATGTCAATCATATTCCAAATTTCAGAACAGACCATTCTATATTGAGGCCTCATTTGCTACGAACACCTGAATACTGCTGGTGTGATGAAGATGCTATGGCACAATATTCTCTGGTAGGTTGTTAGGAAACTTAAGTGAACCTTTTATGAACAGCATACAAAGTCCAAGTGATCCAGAAATGTTTGAACTTGTGTATAGTGCACATCAGCACATCATTAGAGATGTGTATAAGCACATCATTAGAGATATGCCATAATGACAATCCATTATTAAAGTAAATGGTTTGAACTCCTCATTTGACTCTGAAGATGACTACCGCTAAGGTTTTCGAAATGTCAGTCAACAACAAAAACAATCCTCTCAGGACTATACTAACCTGGACAATCTACATCTACAAACAAATACCATTATTATTGCAACTTTATTGCAGGTTATGTATAGTGGAATAGAGTGGAATTGTGTCATTGCATAAATAACAAGAGAATGCCAGGCACATGTTTTTCTAAATACAACATTTTACAATTTTAGGGCATTGAGCAACCTCTATATGTCATTGAGGTTACAGTTCATCCCTACCCAGGTAAACTTGTTGAGATTTGGGACAATGCGTACCATCTGGACATACACCCAGTTCATGAAGATGAAGAAGGCAATTGCTATTTCCGTAGGCAAGCAAGTCTCGTACAGGTGCACATCCTTAAAATGCTTACAAGAAACTATGCACAAAAGTAGTTTTAGAAATCATCATTCACCCATCTGTAACATGCAAAACGACCTCTGCTTAAACATAAAACTTGGTGAACTTCCATTAATTGACCATCTTGCTTTCAATAGTACAAGCATTCCGATATATATGAACAAAGTAAAGAATAAGTGAGACAATTTTATGAAGGGATCATTAGCAAGTATGTAATTATTGCCCATTGGCCTTTCAAGATAAAATTTGGTTTTTGACCTGTGCATTTCTTTCCCTCATTTAAATCCAATTTAAACATATTTGTTAGGTTGAAAGATGAAGTTCGCCTGGCAAAAGCACTTCATGTGAATTTAACTAGAAGAAAAATTGAGAAACATGAAATAATTTTTCTTCAGATTCTTCCAGAAGAAAAGTCTACAAACATTGCACGCAACAACCAAGGAATTCCATCCCACTTAAAACATAATTCTTACATACTTCTTATTTAACATTAAAGTTGTTATAAATTATTATGATGCTCGAGTTATTGTCATAATTCTGTGAAACTTCACATCAACATTCATCTGGGTTTTAAGAAAGTGAAGACATGTTACTTTGAAGGAAAGATTGCCAACCCTTTATTTTTTGCCAGGCAAAAGTTGTATATCCTGCTTTTAGTAGTGAACAGTTAAAGAAGTGTGATGCAGTGGATGTGATTTAAGATCTTTTGATAGTAAGATCGTGTGATGCAGTGGATTTGATTAAGATCTTTAAGGTATTGCCAGTACACAGAAGGCCTTCTCAAGGATTTAATTTGTAATAGTGAGGGCATCTGCAGCTATTTCTCGGCTGTGTTGAGTCTGAAGATCACTTAGTTTCTTCTTTAAGATGGACAAACCAGACAAAACAATGTTTTCAGGACGTAAGGAACCACAACTCTGAATACAAATACAAACATCTCGGACAAAGTGACTTTGATGTCCGGCAATGATAGCTATCTATGGAGTAACATGACAAAGCCACTTGACCTAAATTTCACTATGTACTTGCTTTATACATAAAAATACGTGACAAACAAACTGATTCATTTACAAGCCTCAAAACTCATGCTTCACTATAACCTGGATGACTGGCATAAAGAATCAATTGATTATTGAAAATTTACCTCAACGTTAAAGTAGAATTTGTCCGGCCTTCCTGTTGGATCAAACGGCGCTTGGTCTGGAAGATAAAACATTTTATTAACTTCTGAAACATGCATTCGTAAATTTTCAATGCTGGCATGGTTTTAAAATATTGTAATTGTTCCTTTTACATACATTCATCCTCTTCCAACAGCGAATATTCACTTTTCGGCCTGCAAATTTAATGGTTTCCATCATTTCAGAACTAAGATTGACATAATCAGTGATATGTTTGTAAATGTATATCGTCCAGGTTGGTATAGTCCTGAGAAGGACTGTTTTTGTTGTTGTTGACTGACGTTTCGACAACCTTAGCGGTAGTCATCTTGAGAGTCAAATGACAAAAAGCAGTCATTCTCAGGACTATACCAACCTGGACGATCTACATTTACAAACATGTAACGATACTCCCAGGTTCAAACCATTTACTTTATAATCAGTGATAGTTAAAGCAACATTACAAGATCCCATACCGCACAAACATTTATTTGATTACATGGAAATGAAGAAAGTGCAAATGAAAACAATATTGTACAAAACCTACAAAAATACAATAATATTATGTACCATTCCTCGACTTTGGGATAAGTTGTGTGTCTGAGAGCAATGTCAGGATCATACTCAAATGCAACACCAGCTGTAGGATTCCATTTTGCATGCTCTTTTGCAAACCCCTAAAGATCAATAAAATATGGCTATCAAAAGACGATATGTTTGAAGAAGACAGAAGCAGATGAACATAATACAGCATACCTTCTTGGCAAAGGCATGTAACTTTAGTTCCTGTTCAAGAAAAATATTATTTAAAGGACTGCAAAAATGTTAAGGGGTAGGATTTCACAAAACTCAGCACAGGGTTGAGTGTTCACAGCCAATATTTGTATAAAGACATGAAGACAGCGACAGCAAAAACATACAATTTTTTTTCTCAAATTTAATTTGTAAGGTTGGTCACATGGTGTAAGGTTGGTCATATGATGTAAGGTTGGTCATATGGTGTAAAGTTGTATTTAGAATAATATACATGAAAAAATTTCTCAATTGGTTATGAGCAGTGCAATTTATTTTTGAAAACTGTGCTCCTAATTGGTTATTCAAACAAAGAAGTGATCTTCGTAAGAGCCAATCATAATACAATATTTCGAAGGCGGGAAAGTTTAAGTTATTGTAAACAAAGCAACTACAATGGCTGGCGAAGTTTCAAGTTGATTTTCTTTGGCGAACGAGTTTACAGTTCACCGTTTTCAAAGTATTTCTGTATGAAAACATGAACACTGCTAAAAGATATCTTGTTCTTGTGCGCGGAAGCTATGGTGTTGTGAAAAGTAATATTTGACGGAATTCAAAAATACGAGTCGGTCGATATTTACAACTTGCCGGCAGGATTGAGAAATTTTTTCATGTATATTATTAATAAGTAATAGCATGGTTTCACGTGCAATTTGGGAAAAACAGGCACTCGTCCTTCAGACTCGTGCAATTTTGATAGTCTTTGAAAAACTCACTCGTGCATGTTTTTCCCGAATTGCACTCGAAATCATGCTATGACATATACGAATCCTACCTGAGTGGCAAATCGAAGTGAACATAAGGTTTCCTGGAAAGAGTCCTCGCGAGGAGAAAAATTCAGGAACATCAAACTGAAATATGAATGTATTATTTAGATACACTAACTATCACAACTAACACATGTTAATACTTCATGTCATCTACAATGACGTTTGTACATTGATGAAAATCTGATACACATATATTCAGTAATACCAACCTTTTACTGTTACCACCAAGAGAGTTTTGCAACAAATGAGTTAATTTCGAGTTTCTATAAGGCACGTGACTACCCTAAAATGTATTTTAATTTATTTGATTATCATCTCTCTACACAGTATAGCTACGTATGATTGAGTAAAATTTAAAAACAGACGCAAACATACGGTGGCTCACAAGGGCCACCACACAAAATAAAAATATTAATACACACACAAAATAAAAATACACACACAAAATACATTATACACACACAATATAAAAATACACACACAAAATAAAATACACACAAAATAAAAATACACACACAAAATACATTATACACACACAAAATAAAAATACACACACAAAATAAAAATACACACACAAAATATGATTGCGGGCGCTTGCAGTGTCGGATGGTCTGACTATCATATTATCAGTTTGTAATCAGATATGTGTAATTCACTAATTGTGATTTTAACATGTGGTCGACTTGTCGTCGTATTTAACTGTTTCAACTGCGAAACATTTGAAATTACATTTGGAAAGGAATCGAAAGCAAGCTCTTGCATAATCCTGGCATAATTATGTTTTGTGCCAACTGTGGTGCACAATCACTTGACGAAGCTTCTTTTTGTCACAAATGCGGTGTGCGTTTGGGAAGATTAACTTTGCCAAAATGTTCTGAAGCGTCAATGACGAGTAGCGTCTCTTCTAGCAGTTGCCCTTCGAGCTCTGCAAGTCCGTTAACTTCAACTTCAAGTACCCCAAAGCTGTTTATAACTGGTACAGGACAGGCTAGAGCAATAATGTCCTTTCAAAGGACAACACATTAACCTTAATTTTAACCAGAATACGGGGAGCAATATCGTAAGCAACTTTGAAATAATTGATCACAGTGAAATCAGTGAATTTTGTTATGTACTCTGGAAGTTGGAACCATTAGAACTTTGAAAACAAAAGCGATCAATTACGAGCAATTCCGAGGAAACCGACACTGCAAGCGCCCGCAATCATATTTTGTGTGTGTATTTTTATTTCGTGTGTGTATTTTTATTTTGCGTGTGTATTTTTATTTTGTGTGTGTATTTTTATTTTGTGTGTGTATTTTTATTTTGTGTGTGTATAATGTATTTTGTGTGTGTATTAATATTTTTATTTTGTGTGGTGGCCCTTGTGAGCCACCGTACAAACATTTATTTTCTGGAATAAATAATCTAAACATGCAATTTTTTATTGTTGAAATTGCAAAGAACGGTCTATTGTTGCAGATGTATATATTTTTCTTATATTTATGTAATGTTTAAAAATCGCATTGTGCACAGCGTTAATCAATAAAATACAAAAATCATATCTCCTGTCAATGAATTAAAGTTCATCCATCATAAGGTAAGTATATGCTTACCTTCTTAGCCAAGAAGTTGAAGACTATACCCAAATGTGTGAGGCTCTAGTTTATGTCATTAGCTTCCTTAAGTCTTAATCCTGTTGATCCGGATTGACTTATTCTTTCAGAACCCGCCAGATCAACCAAACTCAATACCCCTGAAAAAATTTAGCTCATCGTCATCGCAAAACAATAGATAACAATTTTGCAGATTCTTTTGCTACTGAATATATAATAAATATCGAGGACCCATTTACAGCCACGGCGCCAAAGAGAGTGGGGACTAGAGCACACACCACCCCCCACCCCACTTTTTCCCCAGATAAAGTTTTTGCTAACATTTATACATTTTAGCTAAATTAAAGGCAAGGTAAGACGTAGTATATTTAGTTAATATATGTCTTAAGCCTGTTTTCCAATAGCCACGTATCGTAACGTATCGTAGCAAAACGTAACAGGGCGCATGCTATGATACGTTACGACACGTGCCTAGTGGAAAACAGGCTTTACCCAACCCCCCTCCAGATTTGATTTCGCTGCGCAGTCCCTTTTTTGCCGCGTGGAAACGTGTTAAAGCAAAATAAAAGCTGGACTAAACATATAGAACTAAGTCGATAGTCAACATCCATATTCTAATATGACGAACTATTTCAAAAATTCTTAAACTGAAAACAAAAACATAAATATGCATAATCCTGCCTTGACTTAGTTCCCCAGTAATCTCATTACTCCCGACGAGTTTTAGTTGAAAGACAGAGTGACTTCTCGACGAGCGATCGTTACAGTTTGTAGCGGCCACAGAACGATTTTCGTAAGCCTTTCGAAGTAAACTGGACACCTAGAGTATGAAAATTTTACAATATAGATAAAAAATAACAATAAACAACAGCAAAAAGTGAGTGAGACCACACTCATTGTAATCATGTTTCTTAAAGAGTAAATATGCCATGACAAGCTCACTTACCTAAAAATGACGTACGTAACAAAATAATAGGGAGCTTTAGCAAAGACTACGAGTACGACTTACGTCATTTAAAAGGGGAGTTGGGAATAAACAAGAATCAAATATTAAAATAATATTACTATTATTTATTATTTATTATTATTATTAATAATAATAATAATAATAATAATAATAATTTACAGTTTAATATTAATATAATATTACAGTTATAATATTTACAATAATAAATATTATAACTAATAATAATATTATTATTCTTATTATTATTACAGTTTATATATTTACAGTTTTATATTATTCAATAATATTGATATTATTTTAATAGTATCATTAAATAGTATTTATCCGTTAAATAGTATCTAATGTTATTTTTAAAGGGCACATGACTCCAAAAATTTACTATTCTAATTATATTTTGGTTCAATAGAACTTTAAAAATGGCAGTGTATTTTGTAGAACTGTTTATGCATATCGTAGATATTGCGATATTAAAGTTTTTAATAACCGATTTACACTTTTTCCGTCACTTTCACAATGAGTTGATACAAAGTTTCCAACATCCTTTAGTTTCAAGGCAACTTTTTGTCAAAATTATGAGGAAATTTTTTATATCATTAACTCCTCACAATAAAAGAAGCTTCTGTTCGGTTAACAGCAAGTATACCTGCTCTGTCAAATTTTCATTATGCAATGTGACGAAAAAACGTTTTTGTAAAGCGTCCATTACACAAACTACAGTATCTTGAGAGTGAAACGTGATGTGAATAAAGTTATGTTCATTGAAAATATAATCTAAATAGCACAATTTTCGAGTCGTACATTTTGAATGACTTTACGTTTATTTAAGATAAAGTAGATGATTTTCTAACTCCTGGAGATACATCAGTGTACCGTAACGCTTTTTAACGATCGTCTCAATATTACTAATGTTTGAATTTTCAATATGAACATAATAGCCCAACATAAGACTTTTAAAAAAGCAATCACAATAATAAAATATAAGGTTTTTTCATTAATAACGTTTCGTCTTTAACTTAAGACATCTTCAGATTATATGGGATAAATTATATACGTAAGGTTTTAAATACAAGCATATATTACAGGCTGTTAAATTACATGTGAGGGGAGTAGGAAGTTTAGATGACGGAATTAAGGGAGAATGGCGGTATATTAAAGAAGGTGAAGGGGGATTGAGTTGCCTTGGGTGTTAAGAGAGGGTATAAGTTTGGATATAAGAAGGCTTTCATGAATCATAAGGTTATAATTGTCGGAGGAGGAAGAGAGAATTGAGAAGTCATTAAAATTAGCAGAGTGAGATGTATTTCTTATATGGAAAGAACTGCAGATGGTGGTGGACATAAGGAAGGTTTCTCTGTTAATGGAGAGATTCCCAAGTGTTCCGATATTCTGGTGTGTAAATGACGCGTGGTTTGACCCACATACGATACAGAGCAGCATCGACACCTAAATAAGTATACAATACCAGATCTCAGGAGCTTGGGAACCATATCTTTAAAAGGAAAGAATGAGGAGAGACGCCTGGAAGAACGAAAAACAAAGCGAACGTTGATATGAGGAAAGGCAGCATTGCAGAGTCGAGTGATTTGAGTGCGAATCTGAAGACAGTGTAGGTCAGTGAATCGGAGACAGAAGTACATGATTTTCTTAGGAGCATTATCTTGCTTCTGTCTACACTTTCACTGGCGTCATTTACACCAGAATATCGGAACACTTAGGAATCTCTCCTTAACAGAGAAACCTTCCTTATGTCCACAACCATCTGCAGTTCTTTCCATATAAAGAAATACATCTCACTCTGCCGATTTTATGACTTCTCAATTCTCTCTTCCTCCTTCCTAATGTAATTTAACACCCTGTAGTTTATGCTCGTATTTAAAACCTTATGTATATAATTTATCTCATATAATCTGAAGATGTCTTAAATTAAAGACGAAACGTTATTAATAAAAAAACCTTTTATTTATTATTGTGATGGCTTTTTTAAAAGTCTTATGTTGGGCTATTATGTTCATATTGAAAATTCGCTTTCCGTCTGGCAAATCTCTGGCCAGGATTTTAATGTTTAAATGTTTATTTTGGATGAGTTTGATGATATTATTACTCCTGGTTGTACATCAGCGTGCCTCAAAGCTTTGCGTCAAGGATATGTCATTGTCACAGCTGGATATCAATATTAAAATATTAATATTAAAGCAACTGTTACAGTAGCTGCGTACTTAATACTTAAAGTAAGGAAAATTCATCTACTTTTCTCTAACATTTTATTTACTGTTTCGTTTTACTGTCAAATTTCAATCCCCTAAATGAGAAATCTCACACCATTATTGTCACGTTATAAATTTATTATCTTCTAGGCTCTCGATCCTGTTGACATTGCTGTTGTCACCCTTGGTTCAGCAAAGAACTTTATCATACAAGGTGGACCTCAACCATGGGTTCATGATAGATCAACACATTATGAGAAAGGTACGTAACCACGTCATTTATGGTTTCATGTCAGATCTACACATTATGAGAAAATTAATCACATCCATTGTATTACTTTAGTAACTAATTGCTGCCACGCATCAGCGTGGCAGCACACTAATCTTGACATGTCTCGGCCCATTCCTCTACTCGACCTATATAGAGGTAAAATCTCGATTTGTGTCTGTCTGTTAACATTTCCGGGGGGGGATTTTTACGGAATAAAGGCTCCATCGTCATAATAATCTTTGACCGTACTGCCACAGAATAGATATATATCTATTCTGTGGAGGGGGGAAGAACAATCACAATAAGGTAGAACCTTTCGGAACTCCTGTCAGTTTCTCTTTCATTTTAAATGTCTGGAATCCGAATAGATATGCGGCCTAAACAACGTTATATAGTAGATACCAAAATTGGTGATTATCATTCATATCGATTCGATTCACCGTGCCGTATTCAGTCGGTTCCATTTTATCTTGCGCTCTATGGTCAGACGGTGAGCAAAATATAGTGTAAGCATGTATTTATTGTCGTTCGAGCTTTTACTATTACTTGAAATATCGGTGTGGATTTAACAAAACGTCAAAAATAATTTAAACGCATGTTGCGAGTTCAACCATGAAATATGAATTATGAATATGATGAAACGTTTGCTCTTTGCGATAACTATACATCATTTTATCGCAGTCGCACAGAATCATCGGAAAAAAGGTTCTATCAAAATGTTATAAAGGAAATAATGGAAACAAAACTACAGTTTTATAATATAGTCCGTTTCTACGTTTGTAAACATGCGGACGATTGTTCGGTTGAGTAAACAACGTATCATACTTTTAATCAAAAGCATTTTAAAACTCAAAAGAATCAAAACAATCAAGACATTTAAAAGAATCAAAAAAATGTTTTCATTCAAAATGGCAAGGATTTATCTTTTAATTTTATAATGAAAACGTATGACTGACGAGAATCGATTGAGCATTGAAGCACTCACCTCCATATAAGGTGAACTGTGCGTCGTTTGTGCATACCGATTGGATAGAAATTGAATGCTATGATTAAACGATCGTGACTAAAACACCACACGAGTACATACGAGTACATACGAGTAACATACGAGTACATACGAGTGACATACGACTATTTTCTGGTCAACAAATGAGAAACAACACAATTTCTTCAATACATTGATATTTGCGTTTATTTTTCCTTGTATTTGTGTGGACTTTGGGGCAACCATTTGATGGATTTAAATGCTGAAAAGGTATTTTACTTTATACTACATTCATTTGTATGTTTTATGAAAGCGATAAAATAAACAACGTATAAATAATGCTTTCAAAACGTGCTACATGAAATAAATGTACATTATATATATTTGAATTAAATGAGAGTTGCACTGTTACGTATAGTCCTGAGACGGACTGTTTTTGATGTTGTTGACTGACGTTTCGACAACCTTAGCGGTAGTCATCTTCAGAGTCAAAATGAATGTATAATCTTGTCATTGAACCAATGACTTACGAGCGATTAACAAGCTTGGATCATCAGCCAATTTACAATACAGGATTGAAGAGGAAACCGCTTAGATAGTTTAGCACAGACATCTTAGCAGTGCTTTTTAATGAACAAATTTACAGCTACTTTATTTAATATAATGTGTAATCACCCTATACAACAAATCAATTTCATGGCCATAATCACTGTATGTATAATGTATGTAAATAAGATCATCAGCAAATACGATAAAGGTAAGTTATTTTTTCAGGCTTATTACATTGCCTTCTCATATTCCCCTTTTTATGATAATGCAACAGTTTTTAAATATTATCTTTTTTTGTAGATTTCTACATCTGGGTTATTAATTGAAGAATCAAGAACAGACTTTCAAAATACTACGATTTACGCTTTCAATAATGGAAATGCTATGAATAATGACTGCAACGACTGTACCATTCAAGTTTGTATGTGTATAAAAGTGAGTCCTCGCTAAAACAACTGAGTAACATGAATCCAGGTGAAAACATATGATATACTAACAAAGAAGCACAGGGAGACTTAAGAGATACATATATGACACCATATAACGATTTGTATTGATGGATGTGTTGATCTTGTGCTGTTATAAACAAGAATGAAATTTGAAAATTTCATTTAAGCTCGGTTAACATGATTTAATTGTTATTGGCGAGTTCTAAATGACAATATGCAAATTTTGTAAATGAGCTTTGAAAACTGTTCATCCAATTATTCCATTTTGAAATTAGCATAATTATACGTACATACAGTGTTACTTCTTGCATCTACTTCTATAAATTGATTTATATGACAATTTGAAAATAAAAGATGACACAATTAGCTTGTCTTTATGCAATGACAAAGTATACAGTTGTTGCGGTTTCTTGCTGTATTTTTATTTTTACCATTCATTATATTGTTTATGGCAGATGATAAATGATGGAAAACACGCAATAGCAGTTTCCAAACTGTTTTACCTTACTTGGTGGAGGGGCAGCACTTCCCTTGCGATAGTAACTCCTAGTTATAATATATTTTGTACTTCATTGAACTCTGAGAAGTGAGCTCTGATCTCAATAAGAACTGATGTGATACCACAACATTCGTTCGGTGAAGCTCTCTGCATTATTATCACGTGACTTGTAAGGAGCTCGGGGAACAAAATATTGTGGTTACAATTGGCAATAATCCATCACAAACTAATAACTATCCAGCGAGCTCTAATATCACTTTGATTTGCCTGCATGATACCTGCCTCAACTCGTGAATGTCCAACTACCCGAGATCACGGATCGTACGTTCAGTTTACAGGATTGTCAGAGTCCTAATAAAGAGGTATTTGTTACGTATAATTAGTAATTGTTCATTTGTTTGGTACCTCTAGAGAAACATAAATGTTTTGTAACTTTAATGAAAAATTTTTCTGTATACATAAATGAGGAGAACGAAAATTGTCATGTTAAGGATGTCAAATATAGATTGGTAAATACAAATATGTTTTGTGTTATCTGTTTCATTTTCTGCAACGCATCTATGTATGTTACCATGTTTGTTATATTTAGTTCCACGTACGAAGTCCTTAAGATCTGAAACTTTCGTATTTCATTGAGAGACAATAAAAATCGTTTGTTTGATAAATTTACGTCACTTAAAATTATTTGGACAAGCAGCAGCTATGATATGGCTTCATTTGATCGCAGTAATGAAACTGACACTGAAATGACCTATGAAGAAGATATGTTTGGGCCGTACATGAAAATGATTTGTAAGTGATAAACATTCGTGTGATGCTTAAATTATGCGAATATTAAACAACATGAACATAATATATTTTATGAATAATTAATGTCATTAAGTATTACCAAGAAAAATTCCAGATAAATTCACCAGCATATTAATATGAATTGCTAATTTTTGCGACACAATTCTGCAATCCAGCTAATCTTACGACGGTTTTTCCTTCTATATTACTGAATTTTTTTGTTATTGGAATTATTGAAATTAGTGGAAATGACGATCTTTTTCGAAACAATTTTAGCCAATAGTACGAAACTTCCATCGTTCACAACGAACATCACGAAGGTCGAAGTTGAAAACGAGTCTCGCAAGGGAAAGATTCTCTGTAACGTGTTCAGTGTTGAGGACAACGACTACTGGTTCACACGAGAAGGGAAACGCATAACGAATTGCAAAAAATATCGTTACAAGAAGAATAGATGTCTGAGAATAAAAAAGATCACATGGCTGACGCTGGGTGAATATGTTTGCTGGGCAAGAAACAAGGCGGGAGAAGTGAGCAGAATAATAAACGTTGTTGTCGTGGGTAAGTGATTAAATGCCTTCGATCCTTGATCACGACAATGCTATACCTTCAACTTTCTTTTGATTTGTATTTTCTGGTTTTCTTTTTGACAAAGTTCTGGCAAAGACTTGTAGTTTGTGCTTTCCTGTTTTCCTATTATGTTTTTTTTTTTTCAGACTCACGTGTAGACAAGATCACTAAAGGTAAGTGCCAAAAACATTCATTGCCACTATTTAATAACAACTTAGACTGTTACAGCTGAAGCTGCCGAGAGTCTTCTGATTTTCTGTGGCCTTAGCGACTTAGCCTGATTGTAAAATCAGTTTTTCTTAGGATTGGAGAATAGAAATGTTGTAAAATTGCTTATATTTCGTGTGCAAAAAGGGCAATCCTATAATATCGAGTATTCAGAATCTGGAGTGGCTATCATAACGACATACCTCTCTTTTGTTGACATTCATTGCTCTCTCTAAATGTTCATAGATTTTGCACCCGTTTTTCTATTTCCGCATTTGATAAAAAAGAAACACAAGTACTTTCCTGTTGGAAAACGGTTTTCAATGAACTGTGAAGCTAATGGACGACCTTCACCAAAGGTGCAATGGTACAAAAACGGTCAACTTATGTCGTAGATGCCGGATGGAAAAAACCCTCTAGCGAGCGATACACAAGTATTAATATTTCACGATGTAAATCCAAAAGACGACGGATCTTACCGTTGTTTTTTATGGAACAGAGTGGGAAATATCTCTACAACATACAAAGTACTAGCAAAAAGTAGTTACTAAAAAAAGGTTGGTTTTATGCTTTTCCTTTCAGATAGGCCGTGGCCATGAAACCAAATTGTTTTGTTTCGTGATACACAAAAATATCACTTTTCCGTGATACACATCATTACCATTACACAATAGGGAGTTTTAGCAGAGCCAACGAGTACGACTACGAGTACGATTTACGTCATTTTGGCGCGAAAACATTGTTGCGACAACAAAAACACGTAGACGTCATCAATCTGAGTACGATGTTTTGTAAAATTCGTAGTCGCACTATGATGTCTTTTTAAGCAAAGTAGGTATATTTCTTCATTGTGTAAGAAATTAGTTTACAGTACTATTTTCGAGCATCCGGCTTTAATTTAGAACCCTTTTGAGCGTAGATGTATATTAAAAGGAAAATATGACCTGCAAACTTTCATGTATTTCGTTCGCAAAGTGAAAGGTAAACAAACAATAAAATAGTGCAAATATATCGTACATAAAACTTAAAATAGAGATTTTTCAGTCTAAAGAGTCCTATATTCTCGCAAAACCAGTATCATCGATTCTTTGATATCATTATTGTCAAATGAGCGTAGCTGCTTCGCAAACGTCGGTGTTTTACACAATAAAAAGGCTCGTTCTGTTGTCTACAACTAAAGCAAAATTTTGACGAAGCGACAACGACAACAAACTTCCTCGTGCCATTCCCTTACACGGTCAAATTTCGTACTCGTAGTCGTAGTCGTACTCTTGCTAAAACTCCCTAACACCATCAAACAACAAGGCCAACGTTAAAACTTTGGACGTAAATGAATATACTATATCACAAATACAATAGTTCATCTTTTCAAAATACCATCAAACGGCAAAGCCAACGTTAAAACGTAGGATGTAAATGAATACATTATATCACATAAAAAAATTCACCTTTTCACAATACCAACCAGCTCCAAGGCCAGTATTGTCATGTCCAATGATTATGTGATGAAATGGACTTAAGAAATCAGCTGTTTCCACTTGAAATATATCAGTTCTTCCTCGATCAAAATTATTATCATTATCATTTCTTAACACCAGTCTTCCACTAGTAGACGCACTCCTTACATCACCAGTAGTCACGTGAACTTCACAAGGTACACCTAGCAATAATATAAACCGTTACACATCTTTAAGGAAAGATAGTAATACCCTCGTAGAACCAAATAGCAAGATGTGACTGGCGATATGCATATTACCCTGATATGACGATGTACCTGGAGTGATCTGACTATCGTCTTCATTCTTTGCAAGCCAGGGGTAACACGGGAATACATGTACCTTACCACGAGCTTCGTCTTCCACTGTTACCTGAGGACATAAAAAGTCACAAGTGAAGGATAAGGAAAAGTCGGAAATTGTAAAAACAATACAAAGCATTGTGACATGGTAAAAAACAATGAAAATATTTTGTCCACTAACCTTCTCCAAGAACCACGCTGGTCCAAGACCTTTATTGTCATGACCAATGCGCACTTTTTTTAATTCTCCCAGATCGATGGCATCAAAGCGAAAGGCATCCATCCTTTAACATACGTCAAAAACTCTAAATTACTGTGGAAGCATCATAAAACGATAAAAACGCAAATATACCTTCCTCTCTCAAAGTTATTTCGAGAATTATTCAATACATGTTCTCCTGTATCCCCATTAGTACCAAAAATAGTAATAGTTACATTGGCATCAGTCCCAGACCCCCGCACGTTTCCAGTGTAAGTACAAATCTTGTATTTAAAATCTAAAATAGATTGTACATAAATAAAATAAAAACGTTACCAAGTAAAAATGCAACATTTAAGTTTACTTTTTCTTGTATCTGTTGACTTCTTAGTTGCAATCAATTGTCGACGTATTTGTCCATCGCCTTCATCTTTATCCAACCATTGATTACAAAGAAAATAAGTGACATATCCATTAACTAACTCAGTTATCCTTATCTTAGTAAAGAATAAATACAGATCAATCATCATATTTATAAAACGATAAAAATTCAATCAAATTAATAACGTAACAATGTACTTTATTTAGATACCATCCAGGACCAAATCCTGTGTTGTCATGTTCTACACTGTAGCAATAATATATCAATCACTAAGACTAATTTCTTCACTTTAGTTTTAAAAACGTTTAAATCAATTGTCTTACATCATTTTCCTTAACTTTCCAAGATTTGTCGACTTTATCTTGAAGCGATCAGTTTTTCCTCTTTCAAAATTATCTTTGTCTCTAACATTTGTAAAGGATGTAATTACACATACGTTCGTTTCACTTCTCCAACATCAAACATTGTTCGTTCATAGATTTTTTAAAAAGTTAAAAAAACATGCTGACCTGTTTCGTTGGCGCCAAATAGAGTCATGTAAACCTTGGCATCAGTTCCTCCACCACGGACATCTCCAGTCTCTACACTGACTTCATATACTAAAAACAATAAAATCTTAGCACCAGTCCCCTTACCACGGACATCTACAGTCTCTACACTGACTTCATATACTAAAAACAATAAAATCTTAGCACCAGTCCCCTTACCACCGACATCTCCAGTCTCTACACTGACTTCATATAGTAAAAACAATAAAATCTTAGCACCAGTCCCCTTACCACGGACATCTCCAGTCTCTACACGGACTTTATATACTAAAAACAATAAAATCTCAGCACGAATCCCCTAACCACTAAAAACAACAAAATCTTAGCACCAGTCCCCTTACCACGGACATCTCCAGTCTCTAAACTGACTTCATATACTAAAACTAGAACCTTAGTACCAGTCCCCCCACCACAGACATCCCCAGTCTCTATACAAATTTCATATAATAAAAACAATCAAATCTTAGCATCGGTACGAAAACCAAAGAAATCATTAGACATGGTTACACTCAACTAATTAATCTTAAACTTAAATCAAAAGAATATCAATGAAGAATGTACAAACCAGTTTTTACAGGTTTTGAAGTGCCACTGTTAGCTTGCAATTGACGCTTAATTTGACAATCACTCTCAAACAACGACAGCCATTGAAAACACGGAAAACTCCAGACTTTCTTGTTTTGCATGTTCTTCACCAAAACTTCAGAAAGAAACCATCCTTGTTTTCGTTCAATACCATCATGCTGAAATAATATAATAAAAAATAATAATAATCACTTATATTTATACAGGTTTTCACATTCAGAAAATATATATTCTGCCATCAATCAAACAGCTGTACCTAACTAAAGTACGTTTAATCTTAGAAAGTGAAAAAGTTAAGCAAGATTTATAAGCTTAAAACTAACAGACTCTACTTGCTACAAGTTGTGTAGCACTTTAATTGATCATTGTTACAATTAGAAATCATGAGCAGTTTCATTTTAAATAACAGTAAGCTTTTCTTCGCCCCTTCGTCCTTTTCGTCTATTTTTATCTAGTAGGTTAAAAATTAGTGTTTGTGGAACAGCAAAACGTTTCCTGTCAACTTCTGTTCTATCTTTTGATGATTTTACAAGCGTCCTTTTTCCCAAGTATTTTTCCTGTTGTATATGCTGAAATCGATCTTCAAATAATTTTAGCGTAAGATTGTAGAGAACTTCAAAGGCATCTACGTATGTCTATTCTTTGTTTACAGTTCAAATTCATGCTATCCCAATTTCGCGAAATTTCTATATCAATTTCTGCAGCCTTCGTGGATATATTTTGAATATATATTTGCATACGTAGCTATACAAACGATTATAAAAAGAAACTAGCATTGCGAGATCTGCGTCTGTACTTTAGTCTGAACATCAGATATCCACCAATGACATTCCTACCACTGACCTACTTCTCACCTTTAGTACATAGAAATCACCTTATTTTAATTTGGTCTTAACATCAGATATCATGGTTTTATTGATACGAGCTGTTGCGTGAGGTAAGATAATGATTAATGATAAAATCAATTGTGGTAAATTAACAGCATCTTTATTGTCATCATCTTCATAAAAGACATTAAATTGATTTAAGGCAAATTTGAAGTTAATTTCGTTACCTGCTGCCGTTCACCGTGAGAAATTTCTAATTCTTTAACTTGTTCACGAATGTTATTCACTATAACTTCAGCATCAGATGCTTGCTGATTTACCTAAATAGAATAAAAACAACATTATAAAGTGATTTCGCCAACCATGATTAAAGTGCTTATGATGCGAAATTTTCGGACCTTTTTTTACTAACTTGAGTAAAATTACAGCTGTAAAAGGATTTTCAGCAAACATTAATTTGATCTTTTCATATAGATTTTACAGGCGTCGGAAGTTGCAATTTGTGGCCATCTTGAATGAGGTTTTAACCTCCATGTTTACTCAATCTGACCTCATAGCTAGAACATATTCTTAACACGGCAACAGTAGTTACAGTAAACTTGTTCATGTCCATACTCGTTGTGACGTTAAAATTACGTAAGCAAACAAGCAAAATCTTTGGTGTTAACATTTAGCAACTTCAACTAAACGCACAATTAACAAAAACATGCCAAAATGCTTGCTTATAAACATCTGGGGGCAGTTAAAACGTTAAAAAGACACATCATGTTCTACATGTAATCTAAAATTAGAAAAACCATACAGTTAGAGAAACTTACATCGACATGTTGCTTAACTTTCTCTGCTTCCTGAGCTCCACGCATTATAGCCTTCTTGTCAATATTTCTTTGTTTTTTCCTTAAATATTCAAGCATACAGTTTAAATCACAATTAAACATTAATAATAAAACATTATTATATTGCAAAACATTCAACTTTCACCATTCAAATATCTATACATAACATGAATATTTATCAGGTTCTATACTTACAACTTTTCCATTGTTTTTCCAACATTATCCATGTCGTCACGTAATGTCTTGTTTTTACGAGATATTTCACGCAATTGAATTGTACATTGTTTGATATCCGTCCTAAGTTTTGTTAGTGTGCTATGGTATTCCCTTTCCTATCAAACATTTGTTGCAATACGTAAAACTATAAATAATCAATCTCTAATAATGAAAAAAAATAAACAAAAACTTCAACTTATATAGAATAAGTACCACGACATGCAAACAATTTTAAATAATACTAAAAAAATCAGAATAAAGACGTCCTGTTTTCTTGATATTCAAGTTAATAGAAGAGTTTAGACACAGAGTAGGCAATATTCCAATTGGTCTGACGATGTCTTTGGAATAAAGATGAAATATCACCTACTTTATGTAGGTCGAAACTCTTGTACTATCTTGAATATCAAGAAAACCGGGTGTCTATTGCGGAATTTGTTTTATTTTGAATTAGAATATCAATGATGAGTTTCATTTAGATAAATCCAAACAAAAAATATTAATAACCATCTTACCATAGTTTGATTTTCTTTCTTTAAGTTGTGATTTTCTTCAGACAACCTTACGTGTTCGCTGCTCTGTTCAGCAATCTTTTCTTGCAATTGCTTGACCTTCGTTAAATAAATTTTTCAGCTATTTAAGTCGTAAAGCTTAAAAATTATATTAAGTGTATAAATTGTATTTGTGATTTCACGAAGCGTCTTAACAAAAACCTTTTGTTGTTGTGCGATTTCCTGTAATATCACTCTTTCCTCTCGTTGTACTAAAAATTTAATAAAATACAGAATAAGAATATAAAAATACAGATGGTGTTAAACTGTCAATTATACCTAAATTCAAACATTGTTGGTCGTTTTCTTTCAAAGTGCGTTTAATATCATTGATTATATGAACATTCGATGTGTGATCCATTTTTAGTTGAGCTAATTCATCACTGAAATGAAGAATTGCAATTATTTTTAAGAAATAAATATTTACTTACTTTTTGTATGATTAATACATAAAAAAACTGTCGATCAATCATATTTATAAAAAATGCTTTCAAGGAATTGGTGTCCTAAAGTTTTTCTAAGAAATAAGATAATCATTAACGCTCTCATTTGAATCGATAGAATCTCGTCTTGGCTATCTACTGCTGTTGCCTCCTTTAAAACACAATAACTTAAAATGATATTAATTCTATTCGCCCGATGCGTTTCCCATATAAAGCATGTTTATAAGTAAGCAATATTATGCACATTATACCTCACATGGTTCAGTAAATTACAAACGCTATCCACTTCTTTTTTCATCAACATACGTTCATGATTTGCCATCTGTTTAGCCACTGACGTTTTCCGTTGCGATTCTTCCAGCTGTTTTAAAGTACTTTGAAGATCTGCGTCTGTTTCATCTTGTTTTGATTGAATATTAGCCATAGCAATCTCTTCAAGATGCAACTTTTCACGAACTAATGGGCTGTAATCAATTGAAAATCACGTAGCCAGAATGACAATGGGGGAGAGGGGCATATTAAGTGCTGTAGAAGTGGGGCGATTGGGGAGGAGCCCATTTCATTTTGAAAGATGAGTGTTAAGGACAGAATTTGCAGGAACATTGCCTTTAAGAAACCAGCATCCATTGTCTTACATTTTTTTGCCAAAGGTTGCTCTCAAAGTTGTCGAAAAGTGTAAATTGAGACTTGTCGAGGTAGGTACTGAAAGATAATGAGCTAATTTTAAATCAAAGGTCAAAGCTCGAAACTCTAAATAAAACGAAACTTCTATTTTGAAATCGAAGTTCTTACCTTAAAGTGAAGTAATTCTAACTTTAAATCGAAGTTCTAATTTCAATTAAGTCGAAGTAGATCTAAACTTTAATTAACGTTCTAAATTTAAATGGACTTCTAATTTTAAATCAAAATTCTAAATTTAATTAGAGCTTCTAATTTTAAATCGAAGTTCTAAGTTTGAATCAAACTTCTAACCCCAATCGAAGTTATTATTTTAACATCGAAGAATCGAGATATTGTTTATATTTTAGGAAAATGGCAAAGAGATCCCGGTTGAAGTTTCTCTACATAGGCGTGTAAAACACAACAACAATCCAGTTGCTTGATTATTTCGAATGTGGGCCATCCTTGAAATTTGTGTTGGAAAGACCAGAAGCTCATATGGATTTGTTTGACTACATCAGTAAACAGGAATTTCTAACGGAAAAAATAGCAAAAAGAATATTTCGCTAGGTACTTGACGCAACGCTCCACTGCGAAGAGAAAGGCGTTTTCCATCGCGACATAAGACGAAAATATAATATTGGATCTGAAGAACAAAGTTGCAAAACTGGCTGACTTTGGATCGGGCACACAGTTGCATAATTTCGAATACACTGAATACGAAGGTAAAGGAAGAATTAGCTTTTCAATCATCTGGGAGTATTCATACATTTACTGAGATGGCGAGATAACATACTATTGTCAGTGAAACACAATGACAAGCATACAATATACGGCAAACCAAACACTTTCTCACAAAAACATGAATACGTTCAATCTCTTCACAAGTTAAAACATCAATACACCCACTCTTCCCTTTAATAAAAAACATCAATAATAGTCACGTTTACCCTTCAATATCAACACCTGCCAATCAGGTTCACATAATAGAGAATCCGTTTTTGAATAAACACAGGAACGCGTTCTCACTGTCCACCAGAATGGTTTACAAAGCAACGATACTTAGCACGTCCAGCGACGATATGGTCGCTCGGTATTCTACTCTACGATGTGCGGAGATGTACCGTTTGCAAACGAAAGTGAGATCAAAGATATGGAACCATGTTTCAACATGGCGCTCTCGCAAGTTACGCATCCTTTATTATTTTTTAAAGTCAGGAGAACAAAAGCGCTTTGCTGAGGTGCAACTCTCTAAATCCTTACATCGAGTTGCTTAACATCTCATTATACACGAGGATCGACGATAGTTCTTATGAAGTCAAGCTTAAAACAAAGTGAAAACAGCTCTGCTAGTACTTCATGCTAAGCCGAGAAAAATACACACTTCACTGTATTTACACCATGCCTTTTTTGTTTACAAATCCAAACGTTCTCTTTATATATAGCAGTAGTATCGTCTATAGATTGCATACATATTTTATAATAATCATATTTTTCATCATTTTTATGATAAATTCTATAAAAATATTCTGACGTACCACGTACCACGTACCTACGTGATGCACGTGGTACGTCACGTATCGTACCACGGAATAACGTCGCTACGTTATCTAATGATAATAATGTACGAGAATACATTACACTATAGTACTATTTTACTTAATAGGTAAAATAAGAAAGATTACCTTTATCATGATTCTGGATTTCTTTATCCGTGAGTCGTCTTAGTAAATTGTGATGCTGTTCCTGATGACGAAAGACATTGAGTATTCTTGATACAAGCGTGTCTCTACCTTTACAAACTTCTATTAAAGACGTCACACAAAGCATGTCTTCTTTCATTAAAATCTATATCATGTAAATGATACAAAACTTCAACACGTACAAATCCCTGGAATATTAAACAGCTCAGATTAATAAATACCTCTTTAAGACCAAAATATTCCTCCACTGGCATTATCATTTCATGCTGCAAAAAACATTTTAAAACAATATACATTAGTACGTAAATGATATGACAAAAACAACTGTTATGTAAACCAACCATGTATCTAGCTGTAATTCGTATCGTTCCTGCTTCAGTTCGTGAATGTGATGCTCTGAGTTGAAACCAGTCATCCACAACCTCACCTTTAGTTAAGATCTGTAGAGCGACCGTAACAGTTGCTAAAAAGACAATGCATGAAAACGAACGGTAAAAGTAATTCATCATCAACAATTTACCAAACAAAAACTCACCAATGTCATGATCTTTGGATTGTTTGTTTCGATAAAAAATCGCAACCGTAAAAGAGACAATATCCTCAGGAATATCGCTATATAGGGGAAAATGGAACCAATGTTACTTGACTTTTTAACTTGAATACAAAGTAATATTTGAATTACTTGAATATAAACTGTTCATTTCATAAGGGATTTTCTCCCTCGATAACAGGCGTTCTACATATTCGAACTTCATTCAGTGATACAACACAATAAGGATGGTACGATTTATTTCCTGGTAGATTGTGTGCCTCTATGATAGTCAGTTCCAGGCCTCGTAACTGTTTAACGTCCGAGCTAGCCATGACTTGAGTCGCCGTCCACCGAGATTTGCAGCAAAACTTTCTGATGGCTTGCATCCAGTCCTAAAGAGGCATCTTCTTGCAGAAAATTCGAAGAAATAACGTCATTATGAACATATTAAATATTTAATGCTCACGTTCGCTTCATCATAGGTGTCGGCGCACAAATAAAACATCTGAGTATCACCAAAGCGGACTGCTATCTGAAAACAATTTGGCCAGACGCGAAGTGCAAAGAAATAAGTTAGTTGAAAATTGAAATAACTTGATATAATTAATATATACCTTCCAAAAAGACTTTCTTGAACCTCGAAAACAGTTGAATATCTAAGATCAATCATTCCTTTTGGTCTTGTTCTCTAAAAATACAAAATTATAAAGAATCATGAAAATCGTTATATTAACTGAAATTTTAATTTAACACTCACCGATTGATGTTCGAAAAATAGCAATTTTTCATCTTCAGAACAAAATACATGCTTTTCCATTTCTTAACAGTATCTAAAAAGGTATTGATGATTCTTAAACAAAAAAGAAAAAATAATATCTTCTTTATCTATAAGAGGGAGGGCGTGGAGTAGAGTTGGTAATGACAGTAGCCACCTGTACAAGTTGCACCTATATAAAGGGAAGAGGGTGGAGTAGAGTTGGTTGTGAAAGTAGCCACCCTCAAAATTTGCACCTAAACAAGTGAAGAGGGGTGGAGTAGAATTGGTAGTGACAGTAGCCACCTAAACAGGTTGCACCTCTAAGATTCTTTCATGTAAACAAAAGTTAATACCTTCTTTATCCGTAAACCATTACAGAGGGGTGTGTGTGACAATAGCCCTGCCAAAATTGCACAATAAACAAAACAAGTCAGGTGATTAAAAAGAGATACTTCCGTGGAAGTTAGAAAAATTGCTGACAGCAACTTTGGCACCCTGAACAATAAACACTGGTGCCTTTTTTAACCAAAAACCCTGATTTCACAGACTTTCCAACTTTGGATTCAAATGTAGACTAATAAATAGGAGTGACAGGAGTGTCCTCGTGGATATTCAAATCAGAAAACCACTTATCAATGTAAGTGTAGAAGGTGGGGTTTGGTCTTTCTGTAATGGATAAGTAATTTAAATACATTACATACTTGTACAGCTTTATACTTCATGACAAACTTATGCTTGTAACTGGATTTCCAAGAGATAATCCTTGTTCAATAAACTCTTTCTTGTATCCAAACTGTAATTATACTGTAATTAATACTGTCCAAACTGTAATTATACAAGCTCAACAATCACTAAGATTTAGAAGGTAAAGGTATAGAACAAAAATACTAGTACATACTCTTCAAACAATCTTCCACCAAACAAATACTGAAGACCTTGTTTTCTGATTAAAAATCGTGACACTCCATTATCATCTCTAAAAATGAAAAATTGTGATTGTAATAGATTCAACACAAGAGCTTCCGTTCTTCCAGTTTCCGGATTTCAGATATTAGGGCTGACCCAACACAAAGTGAAAAATCACCAACTCTTGCAGAACTAGAACGAATCAGAAAACTGCCAACAACACCTTCTACGAGAAAAATACAACTTTATTGCACTTTAGCTCTTATCTATAATCACATTTGAATGAACAATGTTTAAACTTATCATCATTATTTCTTGTGATGAGTGGTATTCATTACTATTTATGTATTCAAATATGTCGACAGAAGTTATTATAATATCGATAAAAAAGGATGAATGATATAACTTAAATAGACATTGTCATTATACCATTCATCAGCAGTTCATTAGCCTCATTTGAAAGTTTATCAAAAAACCATCTAATAAATATAAAAGACCATTGAACTTTGAAAAGAAAACCAACAGTAAAATTGAAAAATCATGAATAACATACGGCCTGCCAGCATGAGGACTAAGGTAGCTAACTGGTGTACCTTGTTTTTGAGACGATCTTCTGAGGTTTTCGATCCAGTTTGCCATGATACCAACTGAAAACAGAACAAGATTTCATCAGGAAGCAGTAAGATAAAGTAAAAAAGATCATTAATCTTAAGCTAAGAAAATTGGCCCTTGAGACGAATAAAGATTAACAGATCTATAAAGATTACGAGGACTGTTTTCATTAAAATTACCATTTCTTTTTGGGGGGTGACTCAGAAAATTATAAGAATTGGGTCTGCTATAGTTTGCATCATAAAATGTCACTGTCATTCTACCCAATGTCCCAAACGTAATTAAATCAAATCAAATCAAATCAAATCAAATCAAATCAATCTTAACCATCAATCAGTCAAAAATAATTTGTAAATCGATCTTAAATATATTTTAGAGGAAAAATTAAAACATTTTTTTTGTTTTAATTTTGTCTGTTTCGCATTATTGTTATTTTATAAAAGAAATAAAAGATCTTTTTCGTGTTTGCACTCGCTTATGCAAACCTCGGAGACATTTGTGAGAACTCTCGAGCAGGTGCAACCCTCGACCTTCGGTCTCAGGCTTGCACTGATCTGCTCTCGAGTTTTCTCTAAAGTCTCCTCGGTTTGCATAAGCCTGTGCAAACACAGTAAACATTTTTTATTTCTTAAATGTCGTACAGATTGGTATCCCAAAAAATTTAAATAAATATTATTTTTACCTATCTTTATATTCGTGTAATAAAGCGTTAAATTGTTAGGAAAAGATCGTGATGGAGCAGTATTTTTAAGAACTGTGTTCCACAATATATTGATTATTTTCACCGATTGGCAAGGACATTGCTGATTGCTCTCAAAATCTAGTAGTATGAGTAAGTTTAAAGCAAGTATGATTTTAACACATGCTACTGTGGTTTAACTCACCCAAAAATAAAATATATTTCATTCTGTAAAAATTGAAAGATTGTAGAACGAAAAGTAATTATCATACGCATTGTTCTTATAATTTCATAAAAAAATCTAGTTAACAGTAAGATATCGACAAAATTAAATACACGGCCAATTTAGACTTTTCATCTTGATCCTTTGGTTAGCATGGTCTGCAAGGGTGTTTAACTGAAATTGAGAAAATTTATTTTAGCCCAAAGTCGAGTTACTTTTGTATATGATGAGTTCAGCCACATTTCTTGATTTTTTCGCTGTTATCCAGTCAGAAATTGAAACTTAACGCTTGTCTCGGTGCGTAAATTTATTACATACATGCATGGTATGTAACTATACTAACTAACGCGTAATACCGTCACATTTTGTATATTCTCATGATATAATAAAGTAAAATTCATTAAATTAAACTTCAGAACAATGTCGTCATTTATTTTCTTAGAAATCTATTGTTTTTACAGTAAGTAAACATCATGTGGTAAACACATAGGCATTAGGCGGCCAAATGCCAGCTGGCTACCCGGCTATGCCACAGATAATATGACCTTTGACCTTAAACCCTTGACCAAAAAGACATACGTTTAATGACCTTTGACCTCTCAGTCCAAAGAGGTTCAGACAAATACGTATTTACTATAAAACGGCCTTTAATAGGTTACTTCTCGTCCTTCTTCTTTCAAAATCTCCTGTGCAAATTTCCCAGTTTCAATAGAAACATTCAATAGCTTACTTTAACTGTTTATACTTACCGAAATGAAACCCATGTCACAACAACTCCAGTAATTGCAAGAATAGCCAAAAAGCCGATGACTATTATTAATATTGCTTTTTGTCCAAACTCTAAAATCAAGTGTGTAAAAACAACTCCATTAGCAGTTTAGCACTTAAATTTACGGTAAATGAGGCATTAAATCAATCTCATTAAGTTAACTTAAGGCCTTATACTTCGAATTTAATTCAGACAAATTTAATTGGATGTTCAATTCGTGACAGTTCGTCGATAGATCGTGCTCACGGTTGTTCATTTCGAAAAAGGCAACCTCACAACTTCAACTGTCATTTTACCCTCGTTTTTGCAAACTAGCGTTTTGGATGAAATTACCATAAAAAATAACAATTAAAGCAGACATAATTTATTTTAATATAATATATCAACATACCATCGTTTAAGTGAACAGATGGATTAATTTGATTTGTTGTAACCATAACTTTAGAATGATTTCTATTTAGAGAAGGTATAGTCATCGAGATTTTGTTGTAACTGGAAGCTGGGAAACAGACAAAGAAAAGATGGACATAAATAGCCATCCTACAAAGCAATTAGAAAGCTAAAGCTACTGTGTAGGGAGGGAAAAAACCAATTCTTAAACATTTTCGACTAAACATCGAATGTAGACGTACATAGTGATGCATTTTTTATAAGATTGTTGACTTAATTATCGCTTGTGTTATGATTAAAGCAAATAATCAGTAAATTATCTCAAGCTTTATTTCTATTTTCTCACTCCTTACATAAGAAAGGACAATTTAAAAAAGCATACATAATTTATTGTAATATAATATACTAACATACCATTGTTTAAATGAACAGTTTGATGTATTGGTGCAACCGCAGCAGTGAAAATTTTATTTATAGGTTTTGTCATCTTCGTTGTAATGTTGATATAATCGAACTCTAGTATATGGAAAAGTCATTTAAGAGAGGCTTATTTAGGGTGTGGCAAATACCATATACAACACACACCCACTTTGATACCCCTCAGGGGTGTTTAAGTGGTCACCCGAGAGGCCCGCGTTTTAAGGGGCCCTACAAACAGCAAAGTCTTTTTCGTTTCTATACCGCCTTATAATGTCGCTAAAGGAAGACAAAATCCCAGCACGAAACATTACATTGTAATTATTACATTATAATTATTGCAATTATTAAATTATACTTATTGTTATTAGTACATTATACACATTACGGGGAAAGGTTGAGTGCTTTCGTCAGGTGTCAAATTGGCGTTTTGTTTTCAATGCCTGATGATCGAGGGGGCCTCAATATTTTGTTTGGAAGGGCCCCATGCAAGTTTGATCCACCGTTGGCCCTCCTGTTATGAAAACATAAAGCAACTGTCGGGGAGGATGGGTAAAATCTGTTTTAAACATACGTACGTGTGACAAAATCACCTCACCAAAAGTTGATTTAAAATTGCTTAGATTAAAATTTACTAGGAAAGTTTTGATTCCTAAAGTTTTGCAAGCGCTTTCTCAGGGCCTTGTTGACTTTCGAAATAAAGAAAATGCGAAATTCGTTGTACTTCGCTGTTAACAAAATGTCCTACCTTTTGTAAATGACGACATCGTTGGTGATGGTGATAACGTGCAGCTCCTTTTAGAGGACGCTAAAATTCAATCATAAAATTTCTTACATAAACAAAAATAGTTTCTCCAAATAAATTTGACAAAAATATTGAGGCAATTTCCTGCCCTGCGTATTACAGGGGTAGGCCTTGTTTGCGACTTCTTTCGCCTTTGCGACACACTTGAGTCACTGTGCATTTGGCTTTTGCTTTTCTTACTCTACATTTTAGGAAAAGGAAAAGTTGGCTGTTTTATTATATTTTTGCCTGAATTGTGTCAGCCTTCAATTTTGAGGGCTCCGCATTCAATTTTCACAATATTTTGGTCATAGCAAATATCTGCTGATAAAATCACTAATCAATTACCTGCTACTTCACCTGACAAAACACTTTGTTCGGCAGGTGTTGCAGATTCCAAAGTCCTGTTGTCTGATGGATCTAATGATAATATCAATGCACAAGTAAAAACAACAGCACAATTTAATTAGAGCCCTATGTAAGATATTCCTAATATTTTACCCTGCAACTCTGATGATGCCAAAAGGTTATCGGACTCAACAACTTGTTGGGCAGAAGTCACGGAACCAAATTTCATCATATCTTCTGATTCATCTACGTAATCACAATGCATCATACTACATCACACTACATCACAATGTATCACAATCCATCACAATGTATCACACTACATCACAATGTATCACACTACATCACAATGCATCACAATGCATCTACAATGCATCACAATGCATCACACTACATCACAATGTATCACAATCCATCACAATGCATCACACTACATCACAATGTATCACAATGCATCACAATGTATTACAATGCATCACACTACATCACACTACATCACACTACATCACAATGTATCACAATGCATCACAATGTATTACAATGCATCACAATGTATTACAATGCATCACACTACATCACAATGCATCACACTACATCACAATGCATCACAAACCGTTCCTTATAATCCTTGTTGCGATTTCTTATTTGACCAAGACTTATCTAAAATTCAAACAATCAAATAAAAGTCTTGAAATCATGAATTGCCTACAGCATTCAAGTACATATCACTGTATTGGATTTGATAGAATAAAAACTATCTTGAAGTTACTTTGTGTCTGATAGTAACATTACTTTGTACAAAGTGTACAAAGCAAGAAAAACAACAGCCAAATGACATATAAAAAAACCTTTTTTTAGTAATAACATTAAAGAATATTATAATTCCTGTGTCTGATTGCAGTTTAAAAGAAAAATTATTTACATCAATATAAAGCCAATGATTCCAAATTTGATAAAATGAGAATGAATGATTTCAAATGAAAATTATGTTTAAGTAAAGATCATTTTATACACCTGTAAATTCACATTTTCAATTGGGTTACATGAAAGCGCGTCTACTGCGGATTTAGCCATTTCTTCTTTAGGAAATCGAACAAACCTGCAGTGTGCACACAATTAATAAGTAAGAGAATGAAAGACATCGAGAATAATTTCTTATACAACAAAACTATCTAAAATAGTTCCAATAGTTTATAAAACAATATCTTGAGACACTACACTCACGCAAACTGGTATCCATGGAATGATTCTACTCCTGGTCTTAAAGTGCACATACAGTTATTTTTAGTTTTTTATTCTCAAATAGATTTTGGATAAATAATACAAATGCCGTTTACAGAATTTGAATAACTTTTTTCGTTTTTGAGTTATCTTTCGGCAAAGATGCGAATAAAACCTAAATTTCAACGTTTTGTAAAAAATGTCGAGAGCTCTAATCCGTGGCATGGGACTTACTTGTGACGTCATTTAAGGAACACAGACTGACTACCAAAACAACTTACACTGTTTATGCATGTAAACAAACACAAAAATGCCAGATCGATGTGTAGTTTTTGGTTGTTCTAACGTAGCCAGTTCGGAGAAAGGCATTTCACTTCATCGCATACCATTTTTTAACGACGAAAGAAGCGAAGCTAAGCGTAGGAGAAAGCGATGGGTCAACTTTGTGAAAGCTACTCGCGATAAGTGGGTCCCCACAAAGAATTCCGCAGTTTGCTCGGAACACTTTACAAAAGATTCGTTTTCTCGGCAATTCGGCTCGCTTTCTGAATCAGAAAGTAATTTTGCACCTCGACTCATTCGGAATCGTTGCTTACCCGAGCATTTATCCTCGAAAAGATGACAATGAACTTACAACAAGAGATCGCAGAATGGTGAGTACGTTAAAATTATACATATGCATATCTACATTTTACCTGGAATCTGTGTGAGAGTATATTTCATAAATACATGCCATTTTAGATGAAAAAAAAGTGGATGTCTGATTAAAAATGGTGAAGCTGTTGTAAGAAATGTAAAAGTTGCTTAGGATTTTGGTAAAATTATTTAATACATTTCTCCTACTGTAGTCAGACTGTTAACGACAAAATTCTTCACTTTGATGATACAAGTATGAAACTTTCTCACATTCTTACTATGCCTGTTGTATAAGAATATACAGGGAAATTGCAGATTTCTCTGAACTTTTTTTTTTACTACCGACGACGTCATCAAACACGACATTCGCAGAACTCGTTTTAAATGTAAAATATGGGCTGGCCCTATATCAAAATTTTGTGTTACTAGGCATAGTAAGAATGTGAGAAAGTTTCATACTTGTATCATCAAAGTGAAGGGTTAGCTGTTTTTTTGTCGTTAACAGTCTGACTACTGCCAGATATCATGTGTTTAATGCCATAATAATGAAAGCCATAAGAAATGATTACCATAAAATAAAATTTTGAATAATTTGCACATTGCTCGTCCAGGGTATGTTGAAGATATTTATCAAGTGTTGTGCTCTGCACTCATTGATGAGGAAACATTGAGAAAAGCCAAAGGTGATCTTTACGAATGACTCCATTGCCAATGAATTCTATGTTGGACAAGCAATCAAAAAGTGAAGCTATCTCAAGAAAACGTCAGTCTACATCAATACCAACAGTCCTTCTCAGGACACTATTAACCTGGACGATCTTCATCCACAAACATGTTACGATACTCCCTGGTTCAAACCACTTACTATGAAATTACTGATGTAATTGGGTAATTGTTGAAAGACCCACATTGGTTAAAGACTCAAATGCGAACTTTTGTCCGTCAATTTACAAGACGTACAACGACATACGTAACTAATCATACAAAGACATTGAGTTTATCGCATCATGGTAGAAAGTATGCCTGCAATCGTCAACAGGCAAACAGCTCTGAATTAATTGCAAGACTAACAACTTTTGCTTTGAGTCAAAGACGTTTTCAACCTCATACTTTCGTTTGCTTTATTATTAAGCGAATGTACACCACCGGGAAAGACGCTACACAAACACTTTCGTTCGTCGGTGTTCACTAAAATAAATCTGAAAAAGAAAAACCATACTTTCCTTGAATGACAAATCTTCTCATTCTTCTTTCATAGGAGCCATATGTCTTTCTCTTTATTGAAACCAAACTGATAAATATTAAATGACATCAGTCAATTTCCCCCACTGGAGATATTTTTCACATTCAAATGTAAACGTATTTCCACATATATGTACATTTTCCTGGGCTTCCTAATGCCCGACACCTTTATTCAACGGGGCTTTTACAAGTGGAAAAACCATGCATCTTTGAAAAAACAATTGCTATAACTTCTATTCAAAGACTCGAGTAACTCCGAAAGAAGAGACTACAAGAATACTGACTGACTAAACATTGGGAAAGATAATATGGTTGCATGGTATTTCTTCGAAATGGTCAAACATAAAAGGTTTATTTAGTAAGTGAAGAAAATATGGAAAAACATACCCAAGAACACCGTTATCCAATGACATTGAAGGGGTCAAATTCCTTGGATGCGAGAGCAAACATTGTTTAACATTATCGATGGCAGGATTCCAGTAATTGAACAAAAACTATACAAACGTTCGTTGAAAATACTATTAAATAGTTATTTAAACGAGAATAAAATACTTGAAAAAATACCATCGTATTTCTTGTAAGAACAAGAACTTTTAATACCTTCTCCTCAATTTCTAGTAAACTTGGATTTGGCCCACAAATAACGCAAAGTTCTACACCCTCCACAATCTACAGAAAGTAAACCAAATACTATGCACAGCCTTGACACTGCTTGATTTATTGACAGAATCATGTTCGGCAAAGGAGGATGAAAAATCATATCTCATGTTTACAGATGCAAGTCATGATAACAGAACTTGCAGCCGTGGCTAAAAAAAAGTGGAAATAAACTAGATAATATGGTTGATTGTAAGCAATAAAAATATTCTACACCTGAAAAAATGCGAGTCTGTGAGCACCCTATAAATACATGAAAGGATGTTTGACAACAGTAAAATTTAATGTTCCTAGTAAAATTTAATCACTATTTTGCATGAGTAAAGTTACACATAGTTGTCACGTGATTTGTTGCACTCAGGCAAAAATATTTTATATATGAGATTCGGATGTTTAGCTAAAGTTGGGTTTTTGTTTGAAACTATCAAAATTTGAAAATCATCACAGCTAATTGTAGTAGTTATTTTAGTGAATCAATCGACTCAATAATTGTTCTTGATACATGTATGTTACTATTATATGGATAGACGACGATAGAAATAAAAACAAAAACATCACTTTGACTTACGGAGGCTGACGTAGAATCATAGTAACATGACGTATATTTTTCTTGGATAACAGACAGTGTTACAGAATGGAAAAGGAAAGACGCCTGGAGTTGAGTACTAAAAACAAAAAATAAAAAGCTAGCCAGCAGTTATTAATGAACTACAAGATATGGTTATCAGTTGCAATGTCCCAAGGAAACGACATTTGCCAAAAATCATTCTTACAGATCACTTAATGGAAAAATAAATACGCCATACGGTGTTGTGTTAAAACAAACAACTCGAAAACATAAATTTATAAATTTTAATAGCAGTTGTTTCAAATTTATCGCAAATAAAAATACGTCAAATAATTTGATTCTTTCAGCCATTCCGATAGGAGAAACAACAGAGCCATATCTTTTCATCTTCTTAAGGCACAAAAAGGAAGAATTGATTGACCTCATAAACTCAGAGGCGTGGCTCTCACAATAATTGGGACGGGGGGTAGAGGGCGCAATCTTTTTACGTATTTATGTTCTGCCGTATGAAGTTGCATTAAAATCAATTGTTATCTGCGGATTAAAACATGCATCTTTGAATATTGCTCCCCACCTCAATCATCCATGCTACGTAGCAACGTTTCTGTATAAATTCGGCGCTATTGTAACCAAAAAAAGTTTCGAAGAACTGAAAAATTTGCTCGTATCATGTTTTTTTTTGGGAAAAAAATTTGCTTACCTTACACGAAGTGGTAACATAAGATAGGATGGGTGAAACTTGCAATATTTCCTAAAAACAAGCGATAGTTACACAAATGTAGCAGAAGTTTACAATCATTGTATCCAATATCAATAAGCCCACTCAAACACTCTTTCATATAGGCAAACCTTTACGTTTAATAACGTACTTACTGTAAAAATTCTCACCAGATTTTTATTGTACGATGTCTTTACAATAACATCAAACTGGAAACGCAAACAAAAGCAAAGAGTATTGAAGATGTGCAATGTCTCAATTACTATGTCATAATTATTTCTCTTGGAAATACACAAGAATACATATTTAAAATCTAACGTATACAGCTAGCTACTAAGCATAGATAATGATGTTTAATACGTTCTAACACTTGCTTTTTTAAGCAGCGTAGCCACTTGATAGTTGGAGGGTACGAATGTTCAAATACATGCGTGTATCTGCTTATTTAGTTCCTGCTAAATTTAAGGTTTGTAACGTTTTGATATGGTTAATAAAATTAATATCCAAATATTCACTACTTTAACTATCGAGGTCGTTGAAGCTTTCTTTCCCTCGAAGTTTTTTATACCGTGACACTAGGCTTAGAGACAACTTATGACGTGATGAAAGGGAAAATTTTTGCTAACAAAGAGTGCCCTCTCACAAAAAAGATATAAAGAGAAGTCGTTAAGAAAACTTGGGAAAATGAATTACATTTTTTTTTCTTTATTTGGTACTTTTATGAACAGCAATCTAACAATCTCTACTTTGCTACGCTGCAATAATATAAATAACATAACTTACATGTGTTTCAGAGCGTAAATCAACATTCTTTTTTTCAAACTTATATAGAAGTTGAGAATCAGACACTTCCACTTTAAGGAAAGTTACAGTGATGGATAATGATGTTAAACGAACGGACACGAAGTTTGAGTTTTTCACAACATAACGATTCTAGATAAAAATAAACATACGACATTAAAAGAGCATTTGTTATACACTCACTGGAAGAGGAGGGTGGCAGAAAAATGGTCATAAAAAGTTGTTGTAACTCTTTACGCACAGTGGCACTGACATGATTTATTTTAAGTGGGGATATCCGTAAAGATTATAAATAAAACTGGAGGTGGCATTGATGATGTTTAAGGCGACGAGTGAATTGGGGGCAAATTTTGGTCCGGATTAAAACAAGAAGTAAACAAATGATGTTTTTGCCGTCTGCTTCTAATTTTGAATTCTTTTTTAATGTATTTTAGTAAGTTTTTTATAATCTTTTGTACGAGCATTAAGAAAATTTGTCATTTTAAAGCGTTAAACTGTACGCGATGAAAACTTATGTTGTTTTTCGTTGTTTTTCTTTTTACAACCCCATATTCACATAGTTTAACAATTTTTAACATTTTTCTGGTATGGATGACAAATATATGTTTTTTGAAGTCCGTTAGCGGTTGAATTAAAGACGAGAAAGGACTTTTATCAAGCAATGATTTACGGACTTATATAATTTACCTAATAAGTATAAAAGCAATACAAACAAGTTTTGCAAAATACGAGTGGTTTAAACCATCTAAAATTACGATAAAAAGGAAAGCGTTGTTAAACAATTAGATTTGGATAGTATTTACTATAGTATTTACCCATAATATATACAAAAAGTAAAAAAGAGTCGGCTATTGTAGCTGAACATCCGGGAACTTTGCTCCCCGAAAAACGCGTACCATATTTTGAACTATAGATTATATTACGATGCCACCTCTAGTATTACTTATAATCTCTATGATGATATCCCCAAAATATCACTTCAATAATATGCATGTAGTATTGGAGATTACTTAGAAGTTAAGGCACAGAAAAAAAACATTTTCCGTGTTTCTATAGAGTTATAGAAACATACGGAAGGATTGGAAGAAACAAGAAATTGCGTGGCAAGCACGAGCAGGAAGTGGAGAGTCTACAAGCAATTTCGAGTATCTACGTATCTCTAAACTTCAACATGAGTTTGACGAAACAGATGAAAAGTCTTTTGTTTTCTTCATGAAAAACCTTTTATTAATAATGTTAATAAGATGTATTTGCTCAGTTCATTTTAATTACATATTATTTATATTTTTGCCTTTTGAAGTTACCAAAAACCACGCAAACTGCAAGGAAATGATACTAGAGAAACACTGTTTTTTGAGCATTTAACTAATCAACGCCCAAATCAAAAGGCAATTTTACAATTCTGTGCCATATATTATCAATAAAGATCGTAGTGAGAGCAACTTTGAAAAAGGGGAAGGCACTAACACACGCAGGGAAAATAGTTGCTCTTCAGGAAAGGATTTTTTCAGACCGCAGGCAAGTTTCAACTTTTTAACATTTCATAAATAAAAAAAATAGATTTACCTTAATGAACATATAACCACTATAATTTGAAAAGAAGCATTGTAATCATGGACATATAAAGCTTCAGCGAACGAGTTCTTGGAAAGAGGAAAAAGCACAACTCCACTTATCAGCAGGGTCAAAATTATTGCAATGGCCGCCTTCAACTTCCTTTAACAAAGAAAACAATGTCCAGTTATATATTTGATTTAATTACAATGTTTGAAATTTGAAACATAAACTGAGGTCTAACAATGAAAGGAAAACGTCAGTTTGAAAGAGCTTGAGATCAATTGTAATACCAGGTATGCAAAACCAGCTTGGATAAAATTAAATTGAAATAACTCAAAACAAATACTACAAGCAGCTTGGAGTTTTTAAGTCTTACTATGCAGGGTCTAAAGTTTAAGGTCTCAAATATTCATTGAATAGAGTAACTTTGTTTTGGATACTAATTTAACAAGTTTAATTCACTTGTCTCCCAAGAGGATACCACATTTTTTCTAAAAAGGGGCAGAAATTAATGTTTCACTGGTCTCTTATTTCATTCCTTTAAGTAGTGCTACAACACAAGTCTAGTTTTCTATAAATGAGAATACACACACCAAACTAAGATTCAAGTTATAACAGCAAAAGACAACAATATTTCGATTTTATTTCAAAGTGATTATCAAGCTAAGTGACTATTTACAAGCAAGCGTAATCTTAAATAATCACTTTGCTTGATGACTTCCAAATAAAGTCAAAATATTGCTTTAAATCTTGCCTCTTGCCGCTACCACTCAAAGCTTGAATTTACAAGATAATGTTTTTTGGATTTTGTTAGCTCATATATTTTTTTAAATTGTCTAATGGAAAAGATTTTTGGACAAGTCTGGTATGTATCCATAATAATCTGATTTGGAATACTAGATTAACAGTAGTCAAGAGTAAAGTAAATGGTTTGAACCCGGGAGTATCGTTACATGTTTGTAAATGTAGATCGTCCAGGTTGATATAGTCCTGAGAAGGACTGTTTTTGTTGTTGTTGACTGACGTTTCGACAACCTTAGCGGTAGTCATCTTCAGAGTCAAAAGACAGTCAACAACAAAAACAGTCCTTCTCAGGACTATACCAACCTGGACAATCTACATTACAAACAAGTAGTCAAGAGATAACAAATTCTAAAACCCTGGCATCCATGTGCATACAAGAAAAATTCAAACTTCAGACCATGTACAGGGTAAATTTCAGCACATTATCATTAGTAATTTTTTAGAATTGAAATTCATTATTTTGTAGTGAGTGGAAAATGGAAAATTGCAAAGCACAACTAATTTTGCATGTGAAAACTGTAACAATAAACCAAACTAAACTATGTACTTGCTTGCACTTCTTCTTTTCAACAAGAAAACAAAAACCTAAATGACACTCATTGTAAGATGTCTGTCAAAATTTTAGTTATTAAGCTTTAATGTTTGGATGAAATATGTACATCAACAAAACTAAAATAAAAAACCCAAAAGCATAATAATTTCATATCACACTATTCTTTCCGAGAAAAATATTTTTTGCTCATTCTTCAGGAAGAGGAGATTTAACAAAACATTTAGGGAAATATGCTTCAAAAATTAAAAATTCAAGCCAATTAAAACATGAATAGGGCTTTATCAGGCACTCTACCAAAGACATTATTTCTCTACCTTTTAGTAGTTTCCTTATCTTCTCGAACGCCATGATGGGGTAGGAAATAACCGGTTTCATGAGCACCAAGAACTGGGTCAATAATTCCTCCTTTCACTTGATCTTTGATAATTGTATCGTATTCTTGCAATAAGGGATTATCTTTATCGAGACGAGATTTCAACTGGTGTAATCGTTTCAAACACATACCGTAACAGTCTGATTTTGGAATATATTCCCCCTTCCAAGGTAAGTTCACTTCATATCTCCCTTCATCCTCAAGATATTGTATATTCTTCAGAAACTCCTGATCCTGTGATTCGTTGGATTCTTTGATTCCCATTGATTCGATCTCCCAAAACCGTTTCAAGCATTCATGTAATTTGAGTTCTCTCTGTCAAGCGGAAATTCCTTTGAAAAGAGTAATCTTCGATGATTAAATTAACGTTTGAAAATTTCAATTAGCTTCACCATCATTCATCTGTCCAGTGATAATCCAGCCAAATTCACTATTAATCACAACAGGACCACCTTCACTTCTTATAATCTCGCCTGTCATGATATCAAAATAATAATCTGCTCCAATTAGAATGTCAATGTTGCTGTCCGTCTTTCGTCCAGAGAGATATTGGTATCGAAAGCTGCAACTCCATCAGATGAGGATAATGATTGAGATCAATTGTTGTTGTTAACGGAGAGCAAATATTTGGGAAGCAAAGAGCTGTTATGATTCGATTTCCATTCTTTCCTTTCAGGGACAAATGAACCAAGTCGCATTTTTGCTTTGTGAAATGTTGGTTGCCAAAGGTATTTAAGTTAACAACCTCCTTTCTGATGGGAGCTAGTCCAAGCCGGGTTTTTAATGAATTTGTGACATAAGTGCGCTGACTACCGCTGTCCAAAAGCACGCGAACAGGTATAGGAATGGAACCATTCCCACCATTGGCGTATGTAATAGCTGTTTGCAGAAGAGCTTGATTATGCGTTTTTGCCGTATTCGTCGTTAAGTAATTATCTCCATCAATCATAGTAGCTGTGCGAACGTTGTTTCCTTCCTTGCTTTCTGTTGGGTTGTTTCCAGTGGGGGAAAGTTTGGGATCATTTGCATTCTTTTGTTGAGGAGGCGTAAAACTTGACTTAATCACTTCACAAATCGATTGATGATGAGCCCCATGACAACGTCTACATTTCTTCTTTGACTCGCAATTTTTACTGAGATGCCCGATTCGCAGGCATACAAAACAACGATTGTCTCTCCTCAATATACTCTTGCGATCATTCACATCAGTTACTCTATCACACGATGCCGAAAAGTGTGGCTCTTTACAATAAACACATTGAATATGTTTACCTGAAGTATTTTGAGTCGAAAAGGCGTTCACCGTAGGTATTCTGGGTGTTTGGTGCTGACCTCCAGAATATTTTCCATGCTGTGGCTGTGGACTTGATTGCACTCCTTCACTTATCTCCCGTGCCTCGATCTCAGTCTTTATTGTATCCAACAACTCATCAATTTTCCAAACGTCTCCCGACGATTTTCGGGCAATTTGTAGACGAATGTCACTAGGTAATTTAGTCATGATAATCGGGATAAGCATACTACCATATTGTTCAGAAGAAACTCGATAATCCTCGTACATGAACGCATCCTTTATCGTATATGTATCTTACTTGGCTAGTTCTACCGTTGGCACAAGCTTGAATCTTTAAAATTTCATCCATGTGAGCTGCTATGGTTTGCTGGGTTTTCCCGAAGCGATCGTTCAAGATTTTACAGCAGAGTCGTAATTTGCATTAGTTAATGTTAGACCTTTAATGGCCCTCGCTGCGTTTCCCTCGAGAAGCGATTTCAGATAGTTGAATTTGTTTACCTTCGAAATGTTTGGATTACTGTGAATCGCACTATCGTACAGATCCCAAAACGAACTCCACTCCGTAACCTTGCCACCATATTTCGGAAGCTCCAGCTTAGGAAGCTTCGGCATATTTGATTTATATTGAACCGTCGTCGTAGTGTTGTCACTCGTTACATTTCCTTCGTTTACAATTTCGATCGTCGCTTGATTACTTGAACCTTCGATTAAACCATAGTTTTCCGTCGCATTTGCCAAATTTTCGTTAGAATTCTCGATACTTTCGTTTTGGCCAGGGTTTGACATGTTCGTCAAATTCGAGTTCGATATGGTATCGTTGACATTCGTATCAACGAGCCTGTCATTCTTAGCGCATTTAATATACCTTTCGATTTTTCGTTTTATACTCATAACTCTATCCGAAATTTCGGCCGAGTCCTCGATTTCACCTTGTATTTCATTGACATCACACGTGTTCAATATTTCTTCGTCGAGTTCACTTAATATTTTTAGTTTCCTTTCGAGTTGTTGTGCGATGATTTCGCTACGTTCTACAAGGTCCTCATGTGGTGGCTGTGATAACAATTCAACTGACTCTTTCTCGAGTTTTGTACACACTGCGCGATGTCCTTTTCTTCTAGCACGAAGCCTTTCCAATTTTTCCTTGTCTTCAGTCGACATTTTCGTAAGAAACGAATATGGGCGACTTTATTTCGTTAAAGCCGCCCCACGTTGGGCGCCATGTCATGCACGTTGCATGATAAAATCGCTATTTTTTACAACGAAGTCGTCAAAAGAAAAACACTACATAATTCAACAACAACAACCCGAAATCTTTTATTTTAAAACAACAACACCGCCCTTCTGTAATAATCCCAAAGTGTGAATCACGTGAAACGCACGCGCTACGTCACAACAAACAAAATAAAACAACTGTTCATCACAGGAGAACTGTTCATCAACTGTTCATCAACTGTTCATCAACTGAACTGTTCATCAACTGTTCATCAACTGTTCATCACTGTTCATCAAGACATTTCTTTTAATTGGAGTCCTTCAAAGACCTCAACTCTCTTCGTAAGGATTCTGTTTTATACTAAAAAATAGACAATAAGGAGGAACTGTTAAAATTGTTACTCATGTAATAAAATTTTATCTCAGATGTATAGACATGCTATTTAGCTCTTCGCATGCATGTTTTTAAAAGAGCTGTAAGTTTGTGTTAAAACATAGAAGAAACAACTTTTAGGAGTGATTAATTTTTTTTAGTATCTGTAACTAAATGTTACATCAGCTTCTGGAGTATGCTCGCTCCCAAGGAAGTATTTTTACTCAAAATAATCAGATTTTGAATATTTTCCTGACACAAAAAATTGGACTATAAGATTATAAACAAATTACTTTAACTTACACTTAATAAAGCAATAATTGTAAGTAGCAATAGAACAAACACCCCACCACCAGTCCAAATCAACAGCCAAACGTGACGGTGTAGTTTTGATTTAGAATCCAGGTTGCATTGATCAGGTAAAGATGGAGAAGTAACTGCTGTGGTTGTGTGCTCCTACTATTAGGTATAGTAGGAAATCTTGAAGATGGTAATGTTGCCGAAAACTCTGTAAATATGGTTGATGAGAAGAATGAGCTCATCTTTTCGAAAAATTAACATAATGCTTTCCACTTGGCCTGATTGTAGACGCAACTGCTCTCCCCTTTGTGTCGAAAAAAACGAAATTAAATAATGCTAAATGCCTTTTAATTTATACAAGATTTTTAAAAGTTAACGAATCCAATATTTGGCAATGTTAAGTAGACATGAAATGCTACCAAGCATCACAAAAACTATCATTGGAAGAATGCAGTCAGCACAATGCAATCAGCAAGTTTGAATTTTTATGTAAAATTTCATATTGTTAGCTTTATCCGATTTCTTTTCAATTAGACTGCAAAAATTAAATGTGTTAAAATGAAAAAAAACCACGCGTGCTGACTTGCGTGTGTGTTAAAACAACACGAAAAACGCTTCAACATCGATCAACAGTTCTTTTTTCTTCGCAATATGTTTTTTGCATTATAAGCATGTTATACTTTAAACTATGGGCTGAACATTTGCAAAACGCAAAAAAGTAAACTTGAAAAACTTAGTTACCCTTTGTAGAGGCAAAGACACTTGATTGCTGGATTGTCGGTGAGAGGGCCTCAATGGAACCTAGTATAACAAAATTTGCTTGCATAATATTCATTCTAGAATTATTCTAATTCAGGGGCTGGTTTACAAAGCCTGCATAGCGTTATTCAATGGATAGCAAAATATTTCAAACTTGTAGAAATGGTGTTTATATTTTTGTTGCGACAAAAAAATTTAGTAATCTTCGAAACAATATTTTATTTCAGTGATTGAACATTTAAAATTGTATAATTTTCTTTCATAAGAGATTTTTTGAAAGTTTAAAAATATTTGCTATCTAATGCAAAGCTATTCGGCCTTCGTGCAACCGGCCTCTATTGTTTGCATAATACATCATGATTGCCTTCAAATGAACATCATATTTTTGTTAACTTTAACTAATCAAAAATTTGAATTAGCTTATTCTCTCCTCTTTTAGATTGAAATAATTTATTTTTAATAAGCAACTTTTACAACATTATCATGTAATGTAGCTACATTTTAAATATCAGAAAAACCACACGGACTACGGAAGAAAGCCAATGTTGACGATATTCTGATTTGGTAAAAATTCTTTAGAAAATGTTCTAGAAAACTTTTTAACTTACGGACTTATAATTACTTTAAACAATAATTTTCACTGCAAGTAGCAAGCAAAAAAGAATGCACACTACAATTCGACACTGCAAAATGGAATAATTCAAAGAATAGATAAAGATACCGTTTTTAGTAGAAGGCATATCGGTTGAAAACGTTGTTGAAAACCTTGATAAACATGATGTGGGAACTAAAACAAAAGCGTAGGTAAACATAATAAGATTTATTTTGCAATTCTTTTGCTTTGGGAACTTTATGCATACTTTTATAACTGTTTCCTCTAATTATTTTAATATAAAAATGCATCCTGTTGCCATCACATGCAAGGACAAAAAATTGAGTTTTGTGACAGTTCTCACAATGACACGATACTTCAAGCAAGCTCAGGAAACTGTTAGTTAGTTATGAATTTCATATTGAAGAATTAAGCAAATTTGACAACTTAATTTTTCATTTGTTTTGGTGCTTAAACTAATGAGCTGGTGATATTCGCATATTTTATTTTAAAAAGTTCTTAAAGCAATGTTTACGAAAACCTTTTTTTCACGAAATTTATTACCTAAAACAATCATATACATTGCAAGCACAACCAAAAAAATGCACAGTTTAACGGTGAACAACGCTGAAAAAACATTAGAAAGTTACTATTTCTAGAAGTAGAATTTCTGGATAGCTTTATAGTTGAAAATGCTCTCGGCATTTGGTATATCATAACTTTTTGCCCCAATAATTTACATTTAAAGATCATTAAAACGGCAACATGCATAATAAAGATAATGTCTATGCATGAAGAAGTACCTAGCCACAAAACAATGAACCTAATGAATAAAATCAAAGCTTACCAACGATATACACATTGATACTCCTCGAATAGTGTCCCATTGAGCTATGAATGATTAGTGTATATTCCCCATTATAACTGCTGTTCATATTAATTAATTCTAAGGTTAATGGTTTATAAATTTTCAGATGGATTTGATGATGATGATATGAAATTCCGCTGTTATCAAAAATGTCTGCAAGTAATCTACGGGAAGAGGAGCCATAGGCAGTGAACATCCATCTCCGATACATAAAGGGGGAAGAAACTTTATACGACCAAGTAATGTTTATAGTTGTTCCTGGTCGAAATAAAAATGTTTCGTTCTTATTTTCGATTGCTATATTTCCTGTAAATAGAAGAGTATTTTTGCATCAGAAGTCACTGAAGATTCAAAAAAATTAAAATTATATGAGTTATAATACCTTTGCAAACAGAAATAAAAATTGTAAAAAAAACAATTCCAGATGCAGCTTTCATTGTTCTTCCTAAAACGAAATAGTTTTTGCTCAAAATTATATGCAGCATTTTAAGTATCTTTTAAAAAACTTTTGTATAACAATCAAACGAAACTAGCTTAATAGTTTAAAGTTAAATCAAATATTGCCATGATTGAGGGATCTAACGGTCTATATTGCTTGAATGGTTTTGTGTTAAACATCTTATTTGATTTGAATAATTCTGGAAAACCTCTTTTGAACCATTGGACATTTTCAACATTCTGTCAACATATTCTCTTGCTTTTTCATGACGTACTGTGTGCCACAAAAACATTGCACCAAAGTATGGCACATTCTCACCAACACTTGTTCGAATCTTTTCAATCTTGTTTCCAATTCATGTACACTTTCCTTGTCAATTAATTGTGCCTTTTTATGTGCATAGATTAATGCCATCAAACAACACAGGACAACTTCTTCACTTTCTTGGATGGATTCAAATTCTCTAATGGCTTCTGACACACGATCTGCAAGTCAATGTAACAACCATTATGAAGTATTGACAATACAGTATATTTTAATAAATATCATTGGATCATTTTAAATACAAAGAAATAGAGCTTTTAAGCAAGCAAAAGCTAGTTTAGTGATGGATAAGAGACCAACCACTATAAATTGACATAAATTCTGCTGGCAGAATGTAAAGCTTCATATGTGAAATGACAGGAGACAAAATAAAGTGAAAATTTTCTTATTTGAAGGGTGCAGTATACACAGACAGTTTTAAAACAGTCAAAATGCATCAAATGACAAAGTACTAGTAAAAATGGGACAATCAATTACAAGAAAATCTAGAGAAAACCTGTTGCCATGGACTATGCAACGCAACAACTGCAGAATGAGAACGACAATACTCTACATTTTTAACAACAAACCTTCCATCAGTATTCCAAATGCTTTCCAAAATGTCAAAACCGGATCACCTCCGTGCTTCTGCAAACCTTGCAAACACACGTTTTGTAGGTGCGTGTAAAATCTTGCTCGACAATAATAGTTGATACTGCCCTGTTGCCAAGTAAAATATTGCACTTGCTTGAGTCAAAATATAATTTATATTTCTGCAACTAATGTTAGAATTATCTATAAGACGAAACATACCAGTATTAGAGTATCTGTAGATGCCATAGTTATTCGTACGAATTAATAGTACAAGCTAGATTTTTGTGTTATCGTTTTCTGCCATTTGCTGACATCTCTTTATCACTCTGTATTGTTGACTCTCGGCCCAGGCTACTTCTATGTGCGCGTGGTCAATATAAAACTCTATAAATAAATATGGCCGAAGAAACTTCATTAGAGCAAGAAGCATTGAAACGGCGAGAAAAGTTAAAAGCATTGAGGGAGAAGAGTGCTGCTGCTGAGGTATACTATTAATTATAGGTCTTAATTGTTTATTTCAACCGTCAGGTTCATCGTATCATTTTTTGTCAAAGCCAGTTACTGCACTCTCAAAATGACAATCATCAATGTATCTACTCAGCCTATATTCTCAGTATTCTGAAAAGTATGCCTTTTTTTGACGAGGTCTTCAGTTTTGTATGATGGCATTATAGTAAATTGCTTTATACTGCGCAGATACACACAATGCAATCAATAGTACTGATCCATCAGTAATCATGAAATTCAATATAAAATTATAAATGTTGGTTTGGTTACGCAATGAATGAATGAATGAAAATCTTTATTTTGACACGCTGGCCTTGTCAACTGGGGTTGATTTCCACAAGGGGCGTGCTGTTGTTCAAAAACAATAACAAAAATTTACTATTCAATAAATTATCTACAGAAGAGAAGTTTAAATATTTACAGACTTTATTTTATTCCATCAGTTACATGTTAAAACAAACAAACAAACAAACAACATTTGTCTACCGGCAAGTATTAATCCCCGCCAGGGGGGTTGACCGGTCCATGAACTTTTCTACGCCAAACGTCTCTATCTCTCGCCATATCTCTCGTTATACCCATCGCCTTCATATCACTGTTCACAGCATCCATCCATCTCTTTCTCGGTCTACCTCGTTTGCGGACTCAATCAACATTCATATGCAACGTTCTACGAATTTCAGCACTTTCTTCCCTCCTTTCCACATGCCCAAACCACCTCAAACGCTGGCGCCTTACCCAATTCTCGATACACTCAACACCAACTCTTTCTGTAATCTCTTCACTTCGAATCCTATCCATCAACGTTACACCACACATCATCCTAAGCATTCTCCTTTCCGTCGAGGCAAATCTTCTCAGGTCCTCTGCTTTCGGCGCCCAACACTCTGCTCCATATCCCAAAACACTTCTAACACATGCCTTGTACAATTCTCCCTTCTGCTTCAACGAAGTCGACTTTCCGCACAACATTCCCGACAACTCTCTAAAACTCCACCACGCTGCTTGAACTCTGTTCCTCACCGCTTGCTCGCACCCTCCACCATCATTTAACACATCGCCCAGATATTTAAACTCCGATACACCTTCCAAACTCACGTCACCCAGCTCAAACCGTTCAATCGCGACTCGCCCACCACTTCGACACGTCCACTCACTTACCTTGTCAATCACCTGAACATCTTCCATGAACCCCTTACTGCATTTCCCACACATTGTCGAATTCCTCCAACTCTTTCCCACACACACCACATAGCCATTTATCACTGTCCTTCACCTCCACCTGCCTCGAGCATCTCATGCCTTCGTCTTTGCCTCATTCACTTTCAGTCCCTTGACTTCTATTGCCGTTTTCCATTCTTGGTATCATTCCATGACTTTCTGCTTCGACTCCGCCACCAAGACAATATCATCTGCATAACAAACACCACCATCCTTCTTTTCTCCTCACTTCCTCTGTCAGTACATCCATCACACAAGCAAACAGTAACGGCGACAAGACTGAACCTTGATGAACACCAACTTTTACCTCAAAAACACCAGATCTAACACCTTCCTCTTGAACCGGATGTAATCGATCCTATCTGCTTCAGTCCGCGACTTTCTCCACCTTTTAAATGCCAACTTCTTCGCGCCAATCACTTCCTGACCGTTCCATTCCACCATTCCTTCCTTCCTTCCTTCCTCCACCCCACGTCCATCCCTGTCCACCCTCCCATTCAATGTCCTGTCCAAACAGTCCTTCTTTCCTTCACCCTCCTTCCTCTTCACCTTCATTCCATTCCATTCTTTCTTTGTGCTGGGTCCATTCTTTCCTGTCACTTTTGCATCCTTCCGTTCCTCTTCTTCATTCACCAGTATATCCATCACCGTCCTACTGTCACCAGATTCATACGTCACCTTTCTTCCTTCTTTCCATATTCACTACCACCATCCCACAACTCGCTGCTAACTCCAATATAGCCTCGCCTTCAGCATTCATATCACCAACTCCAAAACCTCCATGCGCAGTATCCTTTTCTTACGCTTCCCACATGACCGTTCCAATCACCAAGCATCACACATCGCCCTCTAATGTGCTCTCACTGCATACACGCTGTCATAGAACTTTCCTTCTCCTCACTTCGTCCAACCTGCGGAGCATACACCACAACGAAACTCACAACTTCGGCCTCAATAAGTACATCAACTCTCAGGACTCTGTCCAAACACTCTTCACTGCTACAACCGACTTCAATCCTCTCTTATCCAAAGCCAACACCATTCGTGCCACTTCCGTTCCCCTTCCAACACCACTTAAATCTCGCTCCATTATCTTCACCCTTTATGACTCTCGTACCTTCACCTTTAAACCTTACCTCCTGAAACCCACACACATCAACTTTCCTTCTCTTCAACATGTCCGCCACTTCTGCACTCCTTCCCTTTATTGTCCCAACGTTCACTGTGCCTAACCGAAGGGTGACACTTCCACCAACATTCGATCCGGAGATTCTTCGCACCCCCTGCTCACTGAAGGGCTGCCGGGAACTGGGGGCCATGTCTTCTTTTCCAAAGCTCATGAATTTTGTTGGAGCAAAAGTTTTACGGTAGGATGCCCTTCCTTACACCAACCCCTTTTAGTCGTCTTTTACGACACGCAGAGGATACGTTGGCGCAATTCTAAGCCGGCAACCACGGCTGCCATCTTTGACAGCCCAAGTGAAATATAGTAAATAATTACCAAAGTTCCATGCATTACATAAATCATTGATAATTGCATCAAATAACGTCCCTTTGTTATAACCATTTTGCTGATCGCCTGAAAGATGAATAGCTAAGAGCTGCAGTTTCCAGAGCACAGGTGACCCAGATGATCCACAATTGGTATCCGCGACATAATATACAAAGGGCGGTTCGATATGGATAATTTTTCGTGGCTAAATTGTTTTGGCATTCCCAAGGGATGTTAAAATATAAATACTTGATCATCAATCTTTGCTGGAAGTTTCTCGATGTATTCAATGGGAGAAATCAAAGGTGAAAGTGAAGCAAGTTCATTTTCTTCAATGCCAATAACTGAGTAATCAAGATACTGGCTCGTACGAAAAATTTTGCCTGGTCGCAATTGAACTAGACAACCTTGGTTCTCTCTTTCACAAAGAAAAATTCCGATGGAGCCTTTAGCATCTTCTTCACAGCTCACAACATGGTGATTTGTGATAACACATTTGTATGCAGTGTTGAATATTTTAGCTTTGACATAAAATCCAGATCCTTTTCTCAAAATCTTTTTGCCTGTTTGAAGACATCTCGTTTCGCAGTGTATCATACAAACGGCATTTTTACAATTCGTCAAATTTTCAACGCGCATCAAACCATCTCCTTGGCAGAGAAAACTTCATTGCTTCGCAATTTTTCTCCAATTCATTCATTTTCAGATATATGTCGAAATAATGAGGGACTCAATGACGAATAATTCAAAGCCTCAAACGATGCTGCTTTAATTATGTTTTTATTCTCATCGACGTAGAGACATTTTGGTAAACAATACCTTTGCTCATCGGTGTAGAGACATTTTGGTAAACAATGCCTTTGCTCATCGACGTAGAGACATTTTGGTGAACAATACCTTTGCTCATTGGCGTAAAGACATTTTGGTGAACAATACCTTTGCTCATCGACGTAGAGACATTTTGGTGAATAATACCTTTGCTCATTAACTTAGAGACATTTTGGTGAACAATACCTTTGGTCATCGGCGTAGAGACATTTTGATGAACAATACCTTTGCTCACTGACGTAGAGACATTTTGGTGAACAATACCTTTGCTCATCAACGTAGAGACATTTTGGTGAACAATACATTTGCTCATTGGTGTAGAGACATTTTGATAAACAATACCTTTGCTCATCGGTGTAGAGACATTTTGATGAACAATACCTTTGCTCATTGGCGTAAAGACATTTTGGTGAACAATACCTTTGCCCATCGACCTAGAGACATTTTGGTGAACAATACCTTTGCTCATTGGCTTAGAGACATTTTGATGAACAATACCTTTGCTCATCAGTGTAGAGACATTTTGATGAACAATACCTTTGCTCATTGGCGTAGAGACATTTTGGTGAACAATACCTTTGCTCATCGGTGTAGAGACATTTTGGTGAACAATACCTTTTGTCATCGGCGTAGAGACATTTTGATGAACAATACCTTTGCTCATTGGCGTAGAGACATTTTGGTGAACAATACCTTTGCTCATCGGTGTAGAGACCTTTTGGTGAAAATACCTTTGCTCATTGGCGTAGAGACATTTTGATGAACAATACCTTTGCTCATTAACTTAGAGACATTTTGATGAAAAATACCTTTGCTCATCAGCGTAGAGACATTTTGGTGAACAATACCTTTGCTCATTGGCGTAGAGACATTTTGATGAACAATATTTTTGCTCATCGGCGTAGAGGCATTTTGATGAACAATACCTTTGCTCATCGACCTAGAGACATTTTGGTGAACAATACCTTTGCCCATCGACGTAGAGACATTTTGGTGAACAATACCTTTGCTCATTGGTATAGAGACATTTTGGTGAACAATACCTTTGCTCATCGGTGTAGAGACATTTTGATAAACAATACCTTTGCTCATCGGTGTAGAGACATTTTGGTGAACAATACCTTTGCCCATCGACGTAGAGACATTTTGGTGAACAATACCTTTGCTCATTGGTATAGAGACATTTTGGTGAACAATACCTTTGCTCATCAGTGTAGAGACATTTTGATGAACAATAGCTTTGCTCATTGGCGTAGAGACACTTTGATGAACAATACCTTTGCCCATCGACGTAGAGACATTTTGGTGAACAATACCTTTGCTCATTGGTGTAGAGACATTTTGGTGAACAATACCTTTGCTTATTGGCTTAGAGACATTTTGATGAACAATACCTTTGCTCATCAGTGTAGAGACATTTTGATGAACAATAGCTTTGCTCATTGGCGTAGAGACATTTTGATGAACAATACCTTTGCTCATTAACTTAGAGACATTTTGATGAAAAATACCTTTGCTCATCAGCGTAGAGACATTTTGGTGAACAATACCTTTGCTCATTGGCGTAGAGACATTTTGATGAACAATATTTTTGCTCATCGGCGTAGAGGCATTTTGATGAACAATACCTTTGCTCATCGACCTAGAGACATTTTGGTGAACAATACCTTTGCCCATCGACGTAGAGACATTTTGGTGAACAATACCTTTGCTCATTGGTATAGAGACATTTTGGTGAACAATACCTTTGCTCATCAGTGTAGAGACATTTTGATAAACAATACCTTTGCTCATCGGTGTAGAGACATTTTGGTGAACAATACCTTTGCCCATCGACGTAGAGACATTTTGGTGAACAATACCTTTGCTCATTGGTATAGAGACATTTTGGTGAACAATACCTTTGCTCATCAGTGTAGAGACATTTTGATGAACAATAGCTTTGCTCATTGGCGTAGAGACACTTTGATGAACAATACCTTTGCCCATCGACGTAGAGACATTTTGGTGAACAATACCTTTGCTCATTGGTGTAGAGACATTTTGGTGAACAATACCTTTGCTTATTGGCTTAGAGACATTTTGATGAACAATACCTTTGCTCATCAGTGTAGAGACATTTTGATGAACAATAGCTTTGCTCATTGGCGTAGAGACATTTTGATGAACAATACCTTTGCCCATCGACGTAGAGACATTTTGGTGAACAATACCTTTGCTCATCGGTGTAGAGACATTTTGATGAACAATACCTTTGCTCATCAACGTAGAGACATTTTGGTGAACAATACCTTTGCTCATCGGCGTAGAGACATTTTGGTAAACAATGCCTTTGCTCATCGACGTAGAGACATTTTGGTGAACAATACCTTTGGTCATCGGCGTAGAGACATTTTGGTAAACAATACCTTTGCTCATCGGTGTAGAGACATTTTGGTAAACAATGCCTTTGCTCATCGACGTAGAGACATTTTGGTGAACAATACCTTTGCTCATTGGCGTAAAGACATTTTGGTGAACAATACCTTTGCTCATTGACTTAGAGACATTTTGGTGAACAATACCTTTGCTCATCGGCGTAGAGACATTTTGGTGAACAATACCTTTGCTCATTAACTTAGAGACATTTTGGTGAACAATACCTTTTGTCATCGGCGTAGAGACATTTTGATGAACAATACCTTTGCTCATCAACGTAGAGACATTTTGGTGAACAATACCTTTGCTCATCAGTGTAGAGACATTTTGATGAACAATACCTTTGCTCATTGGCGTAGAGACATTTTAGTGAACAATACCTTTGCTCATTGGCGTAGAGACATTTTGATGAACAATACCTTTGCTCATTAACTTAGAGACATTTTGATGAACAATACCTTTGCTCATCAGCGTAGAGACATTTTGGTGAACAATACCTTTGCTCATTAACTTAGAGACATTTTGATGAACAATACCTTTGCTCATTGGTGTAGAGACATTTTGATGAACAATATTTTTGCTCATCGGCGTAGAGACATTTTGATGAACAATACCTTTGCTCATCGACCTAGAGACATTTTGGTGAAAATACCTTTGCTCATTGGCGTAGAGACATTTTGATGAACAATACCTTTGCTCATTAACTTAGAGACATTTTGATGAAAATACCTTTGCTCATCAGCGTAGAGACATTTTGGTGAACAATATCTTTGCTCATTAACTTAGAGACATTTTGATGAACAATACCTTTGCTCATTGGCGTAGAGACATTTTGATGAACAATATTTTTGCTCATCGGCGTAGAGGCATTTTGATGAACAATACCTTTGCTCATCGACCTAGAGACATTTTGGTGAACAATACCTTTGCCCATCGACGTAGAGACATTTTGGTGAACAATACCTTTGCTCATTGGTATAGAGACATTTTGGTGAACAATACCTTTGCTCATCAGTGTAGAGACATTTTGATGAACAATACCTTTGCTCATCGGTGTAGAGACATTTTGGTGAACAATACCTTTGCCCATCGACGTAGAGACATTTTGGTGAACAATACCTTTGCTCATTGGTATAGAGACATTTTGGTGAACAATACCTTTGCTCATCAGTGTAGAGACATTTTGATGAACAATAGCTTTGCTCATTGGCGTAGAGACACTTTGATGAACAATACCTTTGCTCATCGACGTAGAGACATTTTGGTGAACAATACCTTTGCTCATTGGTGTAGAGACATTTTGGTGAACAATACCTTTGCTCATTGGCTTAGAGACATTTTGATGAACAATACCTTTGCTCATCAGTGTAGAGACATTTTGATGAACAATAGCTTTGCTCATTGGCGTAGAGACATTTTGATGAACAATACCTTTGCTCATTAACTTAGAGACATTTTGATGAAAATACCTTTGCTCATCAGCGTAGAGACATTTTGGTGAACAATACCTTTGCTCATTGGCGTAGAGACATTTTGATGAACAATATTTTTGCTCATCGGCGTAGAGGCATTTTGATGAACAATACCTTTGCTCATCGACCTAGAGACATTTTGGTGAACAATACCTTTGCTCATCGACGTAGAGACATTTTGGTGAACAATACCTTTGCTCATTGGTATAGAGACATTTTGGTGAACAATACCTTTGCTCATCAGTGTAGAGACATTTTGATAAACAATACCTTTGCTCATCGGTGTAGAGACATTTTGGTGAACAATACCTTTGCTCATCGACGTAGAGACATTTTGGTGAACAATACCTTTGCTCATTGGTATAGAGACATTTTGGTGAACAATACCTTTGCTCATCAGTGTAGAGACATTTTGATGAACAATAGCTTTGCTCATTGGCGTAGAGACACTTTGATGAACAATACCTTTGCCCATCGACGTAGAGACATTTTGGTGAACAATACCTTTGCTCATTGGTGTAGAGACATTTTGGTGAACAATACCTTTGCTTATTGGCTTAGAGACATTTTGATGAACAATACCTTTGCTCATCAGTGTAGAGACATTTTGATGAACAATAGCTTTGCTCATTGGCGTAGAGGCATTTTGATGAACAATACCTTTGCCATCAACGTAGAGACATTTTGGTGAACAATACCTTTGCTCATCGGTGTAGAGACATTTTGATGAACAATACCTTTGCTCATCAACGTAGAGACATTTTGGTGAACAATACCTTTGCTCATCGGCGTAGAGACATTTTGGTAAACAATGCCTTTGCTCATCGACGTAGAGACATTTTGGTGAACAATACCTTTGGTCATCGGCGTAGAGACATTTTGGTAAACAATACCTTTGCTCATCGGTGTAGAGACATTTTGGTAAACAATGCCTTTGCTCATCGACGTAGAGACATTTTGGTGAACAATACCTTTGCTCATTGGCGTAAAGACATTTTGGTGAACAATACCTTTGCTCATCGACGTAGAGACATTTTGGTGAATAATACCTTTGCTCATTAACTTAGAGACATTTTGGTGAACAATACCTTTGGTCATCGGCGTAGAGACATTTTGATGAACAATACCTTTGCTCACTGGCGTAGAGACATTTTGGTGAACAATACCTTTGCTTATCAACGTAGAGACATTTTGGTGAACAATACCTTTGCTCATTGGTGTAGAGACATTTTGATAAACAATACCTTTGCTCATCGGTGTAGAGACATTTTGATGAACAATACCTTTGCTCATTGGCGTAGAGACATTTTGGTGAACAACACCTTTGCTCATCGGTGTAGAGACATTTTGGTGAACAATACCTTTGCTCATCAACGTAGAGACATTTTGGTGAACAATAACTTTGGTCATCAGTGTAGAGACATTTTGGTGAACAATACCTTTGCTCATTGGTGTAGAGACATTTTGGTGAACAATACCTTTGCTCATTGGTGTAGAGACATTTTGGTGAACAATACCTTTGCTCATTGGCGTAGAGACATTTTGGTGAAAACTACCTTTGCTCATTGGCGTAGAGACATTTTAGTGAACAATACCTTTGCTCATCGGTGTAGAGACATTTTGGTGAACAATACCTTTGCTCATCAGTGTAGAGACATTTTGGTGAACAATATCTTTGCTCATCGACGTAGAGACATTTTGGTGAACACTACATTTGCTCATTGGCGTAGAGACACTTTACTGAACAATATCTTTGCTCATCGGTGTATAGACATTTTAGTGAACAATACCTTTGCTCATTGGTGTAGAGACATTTTGGTGAACAATATTTTGCTCATCGGCGTAGAGACATTTTGGTGAACAATACCTTTGGTCATCGGCGTAGAGACATTTTGATGAACAATACCTTTGCTCATTGACTTAGAGACATTTTGGTGAACAATACCTTTGGTCATCGGCGTAGAGACCTTTTGGTGAACAATACCTTTGCTCATTAACTTAGCGACATTTTGGTGAACAATACCTTTTGTCATCGGCGTAGAGACATTTTGATGAACAATACCTTTGCTCATTGGCGTAGAGACCTTTTGGTGAAAATACCTTTGCTCATTGGCGTAGAGACATTTTGATGAACAATACCTTTGCTCATTAACTTAGAGACATTTTGATGAACAATACCTTTGCTCATCAGCGTAGAGACATTTTGGTGAACAATACCTTTGCTCATTGGCGTAGAGACATTTTGATGAACAATATTTTTGCTCATCGGCGTAGAGACATTTTGATGAACAATACCTTTGCTCATCGACCTAGAGACATTTTGGTGAACAATACCTTTGCTCATCGACGTAGAGACATTTTGGTGAACAATACCTTTGCTCATTGGTATAGAGACATTTTGGTGAACAATACCTTTGCTCATCAGTGTAGAGACATTTTGATAAACAATACCTTTGCTCATCGGTGTAGAGACATTTTGGTGAACAATACCTTTGCCCATCGACGTAGAGACATTTTGGTGAACAATACCTTTGCTCATTGGTATAGAGACATTTTGGTGAACAATACCTTTGCTCATCAGTGTAGAGACATTTTGATGAACAATAGCTTTGCTCATTGGCGTAGAGACACTTTGATGAACAATACCTTTGCTCATCGACGTAGAGACATTTTGGTGAACAATACCTTTGCTCATTGGTGTAGAGACATTTTGGTGAACAATACCTTTGCTCATTGGCTTAGAGACATTTTGATGAACAATACCTTTGCTCATCAGTGTAGAGACATTTTGATGAACAATAGCTTTGCTCATTGGCGTAGAGACATTTTGATGAACAATACCTTTGCTCATTAACTTAGAGACATTTTGATGAAAAATACCTTTGCTCATCAGCGTAGAGACATTTTGGTGAACAATACCTTTGCTCATTGGCGTAGAGACATTTTGATGAACAATATTTTTGCTCATCGGCGTAGAGACATTTTGATGAACAATACCTTTGCTCATCGACGTAGAGACATTTTGGTGAACAATACCTTTGCTCATCGGCGTAGAGACATTTTGGTGAAACAATACCTTTGCTCATCGACGTAGAGACATTTTGGTGAACAATACCTTTGCTCATCGGCGTAGAGACATTTTGGTAAACAATACCTTTGCTCATCGGTGTAGAGACATTTTGGTGAAACAATGCCTTTGCTCATCGACGTAGAGACATTTTGGTGAACAATACCTTTGCTCATTGGCGTAGAGACATTTTGGTGAACAATACCTTTGCTCATCGACGTAGAGACATTTTGGTGAATAATACCTTTGCTCATTAACTTAGAGACATTTTGGTGAACAATACCTTTGGTCATCGGCGTAGAGACATTTTGATGAACAATACCTTTGCTCACTGGCGTAGAGACATTTTGTGAACAATACCTTTGCTCATCAACGTAGAGACATTTTGGTGAACAATACCTTTGCTCATTGGTGTAGAGACATTTTGATAAACAATACCTTTGCTCATCGGTGTAGAGACATTTTGATGAACAATACCTTTGCTCATTGGCGTAGAGACATTTTGGTGAACAACACCTTTGCTCATCGGTGTAGAGACATTTTGGTGAACAATACCTTTGCTCATCAACGTAGAGACATTTTGGTGAACAATAACTTTGGTCATCAGTGTAGAGACATTTTGGTGAACAATACCTTTGCTCATTGGTGTAGAGACATTTTGGTGAACAATACCTTTGCTCATTGGTGTAGAGACATTTTGGTGAACAATACCTTTGCTCATTGGCGTAGAGACATTTTGGTGAAAACTACCTTTGCTCATTGGCGTAGAGACATTTTAGTGAACAATACCTTTGCTCATCGGTGTAGAGACATTTTGGTGAACAATACCTTTGCTCATCAGTGTAGAGACATTTTGGTGAACAATATCTTTGCTCATCGACGTAGAGACATTTTGGTGAACACTACATTTGCTCATTGGCGTAGAGACACTTTACTGAACAATATCTTTGCTCATCGGTGTAGAGACATTTTAGTGAACAATACCTTTGCTCATTGGTGTAGAGACATTTTGGTGAACAATACTTTTGCTCATCGGCGTAGAGACATTTTGGTGAACAATACCTTTGCTCATTGGCGTAGAGACATTTTGATGAACAATATTTTTGCTCATCGGCGTAGAGGCATTTTGATGAACAATACCTTTGCTCATCGACCTAGAGACATTTTGGTGAACAATACCTTGCTCATCGACGTAGAGACATTTTGGTGAACAATACCTTTGCTCATTGGTTTAGAGACATTTTGGTGAACAATACCTTTGCTCATCAGTGTAGAGACATTTTGATAAACAATACCTTTGCTCATCGGTGTAGAGACATTTTGGTGAACAATACCTTTGCCCATCGACGTAGAGACATTTTGGTGAACAATACCTTTGCTCATTGGTATAGAGACATTTTGGTGAACAATACCTTTGCTCATCAGTGTAGAGACATTTTGATGAACAATACCTTTGCTCATTGGCGTAGAGACATTTTGATGAACAATACCTTTGCTCATCGACGTAGAGACATTTTGGTGAACAATACCTTTGCTCATTGGTGTAGAGACATTTTGGTGAACAATACCTTTGCTCATTGGCTTAGAGACATTTTGATGAACAATACCTTTGCTCATCAGTGTAGAGACATTTTGATGAACAATAGCTTTGCTCATTGGCGTAGAGCATTTTGATGAACAATACCTTTGCCCATCAACGTAGAGACATTTTGGTGAACAATACCTTTGCTCATCGGTGTAGAGACATTTTGATGAACAATACCTTTGCTCATCAACGTAGAGACATTTTGGTGAACAATACCTTTGCTCATCGGCGTAGAGACATTTTGGTAAACAATACCTTTGCTCATCGACGTAGAGACATTTTGGTGAACAATACCTTTGGTCATCGGCGTAGAGACATTTTGTGAACAATACCTTTGCTCATCGGTGTAGAGACATTTTGGTAAACAATACCTTTGCTCATCGACGTAGAGACATTTTGGTGAACAATACCTTTGCTCATTGGCGTAGAGACATTTTGGTGAACAATACCTTTGCTCATCGACGTAGAGACATTTTGGTGAACAATACCTTTGCTCATTAACTTAGAGACATTTTGGTGAACAATACCTTTGGTCATCGGCGTAGAGACATTTTGATGAACAATACCTTTGCTCATGGCGTAGAGACATTTTGGTGAACAATACCTTTGCTCATCAACGTAGAGACATTTTGGTGAACAATACCTTTGCTCATTGGTGTAGAGACATTTTGATAAACAATACCTTTGCTCATCGGTGTAGAGACATTTTGATGAACAATACCTTTGCTCATTGGCGTAGAGACATTTTGGTGAACAATACCTTTGCTCATCGGTGTAGAGACATTTTGGTGAACAATACCTTTGCTCATCAACGTAGAGACATTTTGGTGAACAATAACTTTGTCATCAGTGTAGAGACATTTTGGTGAACAATACCTTTGCTCATTGGTGTAGAACATTTTGGTGAACAATACCTTTGCTCATTGGTGTAGAGACATTTTGGTGAACAATACCTTTGCTCATTGGCGTAGAGACATTTTGGTGAAAATACCTTTGCTCATTGGCGTAGAGACATTTTAGTGAACAATACCTTTGCTCATCGGTGTAGAGACATTTTGGTGAACAATACCTTTGCTCATCAGTGTAGAGACATTTTGGTGAACAATATCTTTGCTCATCGACGTAGAGACATTTTGGTGAACACTACATTTGCTCATTGGCGTAGAGACACTGAACAATCTTTTGCTCATCGTTGTGAGACATTTTAGTGAACAATACCTTTGCTCATTGGTGTAGAGACATTTTGGTGAACAATACCTTTGCTCATCGGCGTAGAGACATTTTGGTGAACAATACCTTTGGTCATCGGCGTAGAGACATTTTGATGAACAATACCTTTGCTCATTGACTTAGAGACATTTTGGTGAACAATACCTTTGGTCATCGGCGTAGAGAGACCTTTGGTGAACAATACCTTTGCTCATCAACTTAGCGACATTTTGGTGAACAATACCTTTTGTCATCGGCGTAGAGACATTTTGATGAACAATACCTTTGCTCATTGGCGTAGAGACATTTTGGTGAACAATACCTTTGCTCATCGGTGTAGAGACCTTTGGTGAAAAATACCTTTGCTCATTGGCGTAGAGACATTTTAGTGAACAATACCTTTGCTCATCAGTGTAGAGACATTTTGGTGAACAATATCTTTGCTCATCGACGTAGAGACATTTTGGTGAACAATACATTTGCTCATTGGCGTAGAGACATTTTGATAAGAACAATACCTTTGCTCATCAACGTAGAGACATTTTGGTGAACAATACCTTTGCTCATCAGTGTAGAGACATTTTGATGAACAATAGCTTTGCTCATTGGCGTAGAGACATTTTGGTGAACAATACCTTTGCTCATCGGTGTAGAGACATTTTGGTGAAAATACCTTTGCTCATTGGCGTAGAGACATTTTAGTGAACAATACCTTTGCTCATCAACTTAGAGACATTTTGGTGAACAATACCTTTGCTCATCAGTGTAGAGACATTTTGGTGAACAATATCTTTGCTCATCGACGTAGAGACATTTTGGTGAACAATACATTTGCTCATTGGCGTAGAGACACTTTAGTGAACAATACCTTTGCTCATCAGTGTAGAGACATTTTGATGAACAATAGCTTTGTTCATTGGCGTAGAGACATTTTGATGAACAATACCTTTGCTCATTGGCGTAGAGACATTTTAGTGAACAATACCTTTGCTCATCGGTGTAGAGACATTTTGGTGAACAATACCTTTGCCCATCGACGTAGAGACATTTTGGTGAACAATACCTTTGCTCATTGGGTATAGAGACATTTTGGTGAACAATACCTTTGCTCATCAGTGTAGAGACATTTTGATGAACAATAGCTTTGCTCATTGGCATTAGAGACACTTTGATGAACAATACCTTTGCCCATCGACGTAGAGACATTTGGTGAACAATACCTTTGTCATCATTAGAGACATTTTGATGAACAATACGCTGCTCATTGGCGTAGAGACATTTTGGTGAACAATACCTTTGCTCATTGGTGTAGAAGACATTTTGGTGAACAATGCAGCACAGCATTGGCTTAGAGACATTTTGATGAACAATACCTTTGCTCATCAGTGTAGAGGCTTTTTGATGAACAATACCTTTGCTCATCGACGTATTGAGACATTTTGGTGAACAATACCTTTGCTCATTGGCGTAGAGACATTTTGATGAACAATACCTTTGCCCATCGACGTAGAGACATTTTGGTGAACAATACCTTTGCTCATCAGTGTAGAGACATTTTGATGAACAATACCTTTGCTCATCAACGTAGAGACATTTTAGGTGAACAATAGCTTGCTCATCAGTGTAGAGACATTTTGATGAACAATAGCTTTGCTCATTGGCGTAGAGACATTTTAGTGAACAATACCTTTGCTCATTGGCGTAGAGACATTTTGGTGAACAATACCTTTGGTCATCGGCGTAGAGAGACATTTTGATGAACAATACCTTTGCTCATTAACTTAGAGACATTTTGGTGAACAATACCTTTGGTCATCGTAGTAGTTGGTGAACAATACCTTTGCTCATTAACTTAGAGACATTTTGGTGAACAATACCTTTGTCATCGGCGTAGAGACATTTTGATGAACAATGCAACTGCTCATGGCGTAGAGAGACATTTTGGTGAACAATACCTTTGCTCATCGGTGTAGAGACATTTTGGTGAAAAATACCTTTGCTCATTGGCGTAGAGACATTTTGATGAACAATACCTTTGCTCATTAACAAGACATTTTGATGAAAAATACCTTTGCTCATCAGCGTAGAGACATTTGGTGAACAATACCTTTGCTCATTGGCGTAGAGACATTTTTGATGAACAATATTTTTGCTCATCGGCGTAGAGACATTTTGATGAACAATACCTTTATCATCGACCTAGAACTTTTATTTTGGTGAACAATACCTTTGCTCATTGGTGTAGAGAACGCATTTTGGTGAACAATACCTTTGCTCATTGAGAAGCGAGACATTTTGATGAACAATACCTTTGCTCATCAGTGTAGAGACATTTTGGTGAACAATACCTTTGCTCATTGGCGTAGAGACATTTTGATGAACAATACCTTTGCTCATCAGAGACATTTTGAGTGAACAATACCTTTGCTCATCGGTGTAGAGACATTTTGATGAACAATACCTTTGCTCATCAACGTAGAGACATTTACGGTGAACAATACCTTTGCTCATCAGTGTAGAGACATTTTGATGAACAATAGCTTTGCTCATTGGCGTAGAGACATTTTGGTGAACAATACCTTTGCTCATTGGCGTAGAGACATTTTGGTGAACAATACCTTTGGTCATCGGCGTAGAGACATTTTGATGAACAATACCTTTGCTCATTAACTTAGAGACATTTTGGTGAACAATACCTTTGGTCATCGGCGTAGAGACATTTTGGTGAACAATACCTTTGCTCATTAACTTAGAGACATTTTGGTGAACAATACCTTTTGTCATCGGCGTAGAGACATTTTGATGAACAATGCCTTTGCTCATTGGCGTAGAGACATTTTGGTGAACAATACCTTTGCTCATCGGCGTAGAGACATTTTGGTGAACAATACCTTTGCTCATTGGCGTAGAGACATTTTGATGAACAATACCTTTGCTCATCAACTTAGAGACATTTTGGTGAACAATACCTTTGCTCATCAGTGTAGAGACATTTTGGTGAACAATACCTTTGCTCATTGGCGTAGAGACATTTTGATGAACAATACCTTTGCTCATCAACGTAGAGACATTTTGGTGAACAATACCTTTGCTCATCGGTGTAGAGACATTTTGATGAACAATACCTTTGCTCATCAACGTAGAGACATTTTGGTGAACAATACCTTTGCTCATCAGTGTAGAGACATTTTGATGAACAATAGCTTTGCTCATTGGCGTAGAGACATTTTGGTGAACAATACCTTTGCTCATTGGCGTAGAGAAATTTTGGTGAACAATACCTTTGGTCATCGGCGTAGAGACATTTTGATGAACAATACCTTTGCTCATTAACTTAGAGACATTTTGGTGAACAATACCTTTGGTCATCGGCGTAGAGACATTTTGGTGAACAATACCTTTGCTCATTAACTTAGAGACATTTTGGTGAACAATACCTTTTGTCATCGGCGTAGAGACATTTTGATGAACAATGCCTTTGCTCATTGGCGTAGAGACATTTTGGTGAACAATACCTTTGCTCATCGGTGTAGAGACATTTTGGTGAAAAATACCTTTGCTCATTGGCGTAGAGACATTTTGATGAACAATACCTTTGCTCATCAACTTAGAGACATTTTGGTGAACAATACCTTTGCTCATCAGTGTAGAGACATTTTGGTGAACAATACCTTTGCTCATTGGCGTAGAGACATTTTGATGAACAATACCTTTGCTCATTGGCGTAGAGACATTTTTGTGAACAATACCTTTGCTCATCGGTGTAGAGACCTTTTGGTGAAAAATACCTTTGCTCATTGGCGTAGAGACATTTTGGTGAACAATACCTTTGCTCATCAACGTAGAGAAATTTTGGTGAACAATACCTTTGCTCATTGGCGTAGAGACATTTTAGTGAACAATACCTTTGCTCATCGGTATAGAGACATTTTGGTGAACAATACTTTTGCTCATTGGCGTAGAGACATTTTGGTGAACAATACCTTTGCTCATCAACGTAGAGACATTTTGGTGAACAATACCTTTGCTCATTAACTTAGAGACATTTTGGTGAACAATACCTTTGGTCATCGGCGTAGAGACATTTTGATGAACAATACCTTTGCTCATCGGTGTAGAGACATTTTGGTGAACAATACCTTTGCTCATTGGTGTAGAGACATTTAATAAACAATACCTTTGCTCATCAGTGTAGAGACATTTTGGTGAACAATACCTTTGCTCTAAAAAATGATCCATCGTATACATTTGCACTGTTCTTAAATGATCCCTTATATACATTAGCACTGTTCTTAAATGATCCCTTGTAACCGTTACCTTTGTTCTTAAATGATCCCTTGTGTACATTAGCATTGTTCTTAAATGATCCCTTGTACCCATTAGCATTGTTCTTAAATGGTCTCCCTGTCCCTCACCTTTCTTTTGTAACGACCCCCTGTATCTATTACTTTGACAGTCTGTTATAAGTAGTGTACTACATAATGAATCCCGTCCGCGATCATCACACAATATACTATACATCATATAATATACTATGTATGTTAATCCTTGTTTATCCTTCCACCACCAGGCATCATTGCTACTACAAATGCTGAAGCAAGATTCGGCAAACATCGCATCAAATTGCTTCAAATTCAACTCACTTCAAATACGTCAACTTTTGGACTTTTATCAGCCAGAGAGGGACAAGCCTCCCGTTTCTTTGGACCTCATCGAAAAAGCAGTTAGTATTGCGGAGAGAACCGCTGACCAGAGCGCCCGCATTGATGGAGATGAAGTAAATCTTGAAGAAGAATCGGAACTACAATTACCATTCTTACTTCCTGACGATAGTTATTTCGTCGAGAATACTTGCGGCGTGCCACCAGGATTGAAGGAGTTAGGAGTTCCTTTCTCCTCTAATTGCCCCAGGTAGCTGGATTGGATAATCTCAATCCTCGTGTTTCGACCCGCCGAATTCATCGAGAAACGATCAAGTTTCCTTTTACCAGTTTTATTCATGCTTTCCGATGTTTTTCCTGCAATGTTTTTCCAAAATTTTAAAAACATATAAAACATATAAAGAAGAGCTTTCGTAGAAGTTTCTTTCTAGATTAAAACTTTTCATGGAAAATTTACCTATCCTTAGCAAAAATAATTTAATTTGACTGTAGTTAAAATATATAATTTTTATGAAATAAAAATCTTCCAAAGGTTCATTACCAACTCAATACTTGATATAAGAAAAATGACACAATTGCTGATCAGTTATACTTCGAATTTTATACATACATATTCATCATGTTCCTCATTGCTCTAAATTGCCCTATTTACATATTCATCATAATACTGATGTTAACCCTAGCTCTTTCGCCCATGTTATACGTAGTTATTTCTAAATCTCGTAATGTTCTTCATTGCTCCTCATTGTCCCTTCTAAAGGTTTATGCAAACTTACAATCCAACCAAAGGCATCCGGATACTGGACAGTTCATTTTGAGGCTGTTGAAGGTAAATTTGCTCCATGATGTTCATTTGTTTTTCAAAAGATGATTTTATGTTTGCTCACGACAATTTTCTTTCTCTTTGAATTTTTAGTAACCGAGGGTCCTCCTTTAGAGGTTTGTTTACAGTATACGTATGTCTTTATCTTGAACTTATAATCCTTAATCACAGGATTAAGTTTTATATCATGTGAATAACTCTTACAAACCTTGGGATTATGTTTAAATCATGTGGCGAAATTTTTAATTGCGTAAGTGTAGATTCGAATTTTTCATTCGCGGGCTCCATGCGACTCAATTTTAAATCATGGAATTGGATATTTGTGTGAATGATCTAATTGTGAAAGATTATGTACATTCTTTGGGCTGAATGAAAAATCTCTCTCCATAGGCTCAATCCTATGTCACGGACCTAAAGCCATGGATTGAATCTTAAATCCAGGGGATTTTATCTTCAATTAATTTAACGGTTTTTATGTTGTTTATTTTGTAGACTATTAAAATTACTTTAAATAAAGGAAACAAGGGAATGGGCGTCAGCATCGTAGCTGCTAAGGTGAAAATCTTCAATTTCTTTACTTCTTCTCCCGCCGCGGCTATCATTAAGTTTGTAATGCCCCTAGTCTATCTCCCCCTGGCATTATCAGGCTGGTATTGGTCCCAAAATTCCCCTCTCCCTGCTCTTGATGGTTGTACAATCGTTGAAGGAGTATGAATCAAAACTATGTGTACCAACCCAAGTCCTCTCGTTAGTAAAAATCCAGGAAAAGAGTTAGTCCTGCATATCCAAAAAAACGCATTATATTTCAGGGCGGCGGTCAGGGAAAATCTGGTATAAACGTTAAAGAGGTTATTGCCAATGGACCAGCTGCTGTGGTACGTCGATTGATGTTTTGGACATTTTTAAGAATTCTTTTTATTGGATAAATTGATAATTTTTTTTTGTTTTCTTTGTGTTTTAGGATGGCCGTGTGAGTCCCGGTGACCAAATCATTGAGGTTGACGGCGAGTCCTTGGTTGGGATAGAACAAGAGGAGTATGTATTTTCAGAGTTTTTAATTTTTAAGTGATGTCTTATGGAAAAACCCCTTTTTTACGATACCTGAATAAATCCCAACATCGTGATGTTATTATTTACGTATAATATTAAGATATGAAAGAAACTAGAACTGTCTTTTGAAATATCAGCACAGTCTACAGTTAGTATTGTAGTTCAGTTGGCAGACATTGAAGGGAATGATTATCCTGTTACTATACCTGAGTACATCACAACAACGTGATGTTATTATCTATGATATTAAAGATATGAAAGAAACTAGAACTGTATTTTAAAATATCATCATAGTCTACAGTTGGTATTGTATTCAGTTGGCAGACATTGAAGAGAATGATTATCTTGTTACTATACCTGAGTACATCACAACAACGTGATGTTATTGTGTATGATATTGAAGTATGAAAGAAACTAGAACTGTGTTTTGAAATATCATCATAGTCCACAGTTGGTCTTGTAGTTCAGTTAAAAGAACATTGAAGACAATAACACAATTTTGTTATTTATAATATGTTACGTACAAACAGAAGACTACAGTAGAAATCGCTACATCATCAACGTGTATTTTTCCTTATTTCTGTTTCTTTCTTTTTAAAGTGCTGTGAAGATTTTAATAAAATGTGGCTCCATCGTGAATTGGACAATTGCAAAAGGAGCTGCGGAAGGTCATGGTGTCGTGAAGATATTGAACGATGTCTTTTATAGGTCAAAACAACCAATTCCTAAATTGGTCAAAAATACCAAAAACAAAAATGGTAAATTTACCAATTTATTTGACCAATTTTATTTGGTTGTTTTTACCATTAAATAAGCATTTTTTTCAGGTGCATATCCATGACCATTTGACCAATATAGAGGATCTTTTTAACTAAGCTAAAGAAAATCAATCACACAATTAGAAATAGCACATTTTTTGCAAACACAGAATACTTAAAACCTCTACTACATGCCATTAATTAACACTACAAAAGTTTTCTACTTCATAGAAGAAATAAAATTATCGACAAAAGTTGGCAATTGAGCCTTACAATTGCCACTCGAATTTAAAAGCAAATGTTCTAAAAGAATAAATACATTTTTGCCATGTCCATTAACACCTTTAGGATACTCAGCATTAAAAGTATAAAAAGAACTAAGTAAAATAATAACTGCATTGACAATATTTTCCGTTTTCAGCTTTGCCACAATCATCCCCTCAGCCACCAACATTATTGAATGAATGTTTCTTAACGTTCCTGTTGATAGGAGTCTAGGAGACGAACTTTTGTTAATGATCTCTTGAACTTCCCCTAATCTTTAACCCTTCAACAGAGATAAAATTATTCATCAATTTTTCACACATTTATGCAGAAAATATTATTTGTGACAATACCAACTCTTACATCAACAATGTCCCAAAATAGCTTTTTGTTCATATCTCGATGGGTGCGTTGGTCATCTAACACAAAAGGCAAACATGCCATTATACACCGGTTCTTCACCTCTAAAATAATCAACATAGCATAGAATGAATATATTACCATTATCACTCTCTAAAGCATTAACACTTCAGTATAAATAGGGATTTTAACTTATTGATTTTTACACCAACCTTTCTCATCTTCAACTCGAAAATCCTCCAGCTCTTCAAGGATAGTGCTGACATTCTTTTGCTTTGTATTTTTAATAGCAGACAGCATTTTATATCTGTGCAAATTCCATCGTTCCTTCATATCTTGCACAACATCACTCTTCTCCAAAATACATCCTAACTCTGCTTTCAGCTGGAAAAATTAAACCAAAAACTAATTATCTTTCTCTAAGTAATTGTGATACAACTGACAGTTTTGCTTACTAATGGACAGCGGCAGATTAATAATTGGCAAAAACTCATATTCATAAATTCATATGCTACATATAATCTGTTGAAGATTTTCTCATAGAGAAGATCTTGCTGTTAAGTTTGCCTACAAGTGACGGTGTTGGGTTTGGTTTGAATTGTTCTTACTCGCCTGAGTTGGCATCTTGTTTAATCTTAGATTATTACATAGATATTGTAAAAAAGTAAGTGGTTTGAAACCGGGAGTATCGCTACATGTTTCTAAATGTATATCGTCCAGGTTGGTATAGTCCTGTTATTGTTGTTGTTGACTGACGTTACTACAACCTTAGCGGTAGTCATCTTCAGAGTCATTTGACGAGAAAATATTGAAATGTAACCTGCAACACAAGGCCCCCGACAAACTTAAGGCGGTAGAGATTAAAAATACTGAAATGCTTTTACCTTTCATGACAACAAAGAACAAAGATAAATGAGTTCCCTTTCCAAAACCATCACCATTCATATAGATCTTACACACATCTTGTAACCATATTGAGAACTGTAGAATGGTGCACTGTACAATGCTGTTTTGATACCATTAATGGCGTCCTGTCTTTTCCTATTGTAGTTATCTATTTTCCAAAGTAACGTACCATTGTAGCTGTGTATGGCTTTATTCGACCCCAGTGCATGCGAGCCACGTTGCGCTTCAAGGTCCGTAATCTTCACCGTGTTTCTAGCTAGTGATTCATCAATTTGATCTAAGCGCTCACGATATCATAGTAAAGTTGAGGAATTTTCTCTCACTTGTCGTTCGAGAGTTGGAATTTTATCACGCATCAAAGAAACCTCTAATGACGAGTTGGCATTATTACTATCGTTATCACCACGAGCCTCGAGACTCTCAATCCTTCTTTCAAGACCTGTAAGTTTACCCACTAACATAACAAATTTCTCTGAAAGATCTGCACGAACAGCAGTAACTTGGTCAGCCATGTTTTGAACAGCAGTGGTAAACTCTGGACGTGGTACATAGTTACTTAACTGTGTAACAAATGCCATAACATATCGTAACAGGAGGCTCACATGATCAATTAGATTGTCATTCAAATGTTGTCGGATCTCCCTTCGTTTTATAGTCTGTGAAAAAGACAAAGATAATACCAACATATTCCTCACACAAAATTACAAATTAGCTACAATAAATCGATGTTTCAAAACAAATATAATTAAATATAAATATTGAAATATAATTAAATCTAATAAAATTATAACAACCAGGGTGTTAATAAAATCAAGTATGCGAACTTGTAATTCAACAGTACAAATGTAGAATCATGTCAAGGGTTCTTGATGAAAATTTTGTTTAGAAACAGTTTCAAAGTTGAATACTTCAGTGCGGACATGTGATAACAAATCATTTTATATTCTCTTACTTTATCATGGTTACATCCAATAGCTTGAAATTCACATTTAGTCGGCACTTCATCACATGTCGTACTTTGATGTTGTTCAATATCTTTCCTTGGTATCTTTTCTTACAATATTTACAAACCACAGGATAATACTCACACACATTTTCCATGTGATCCTAAATGTTAAATGAAGTAAACAAAACTTAGAAAGTAAAATACGGTATAATGTCTTGAAATATAGAAAGATGGTGGGTAACAAATGATAGACAAAAATATAATGACGTTTAAAGTCATACAATTTTATAAATATTGAAACAAGAGAAAAGCGCTCATTTAATTTACTCCTGTATTTTTGTGCAAACAGTCCAACGATATGACCCAACGGGTATAAATACATCGTAATGAACACAGATTAGCACTTTTGGCTATATCTCAATTCTATTTTCCTTTAATCCGCCTGAGAATATTCCGCATACCTTAAGTAAAGCATACGGGACATCTTTACCACAATATTCACATTTTACATTGCGATATTCACATTCATTCTTCAAATGTTCACCAAGGAGAGAGCGAGGTAACTGAATGTTACACTGCTTATGTACGCAGCTGATGAGCGCATGCTCACAAACTTGATAATGACCCTGACAAAAAAAAATTAATAAGTAAAAATACCAAACTTTTTTAATAAATTTATCAACTCACTTCCAATTCTTCGTAGTTGCCAAACCATTCACATTGTTCAGAAGGACAATGTAAACGAATACTTTTCAACTCACGTTTCGTAAAAGCATCAGGGAAAACCTGTATATAAGTTTCATAGAAGTTCAAAGATTAGTGTAATAATTGCATATTAGTAGATGAAGATGTTGAGAATGGAAGAATATTTTACAGGAGTTTCTCAATCAACAATTGATAAAGCTGTATGGAAGTTTCCTTTTAAAACCTTTTAAAATTTTTCTTGATCTTCAGGACATTTTGGATCAGGATCTCTACAGATTAAAAGAACATGAAAATAAGTAGCAAAAATGTTAAATGTAAAACAGAGATCATGTTGAAGAAACCGAACAGACAATCTTCGGTAAACTGCTTGAACTATGATGAACGTAAATTTAGGTTCTAATTATCATGTTTAAGTGAAGTATAACAAGCAAAAATGAGCGCTGCTGACATCCTCGATGTCAGAGTTTCGGAATACGTCGTGTATAAATGAAATGTAAGATACCACATAGAGATAAAAAATCACGACGCCTAGATAAGAGAAACTACATAGGGGCATGTAAATCCATATGGCAATTTAGGATATATGATCACACATCAGCTTATACCTGTGGTTGGAACACACGATACAACATTGGATGAGATACAACATTGCAAATAATCTATTTAATCGACAACTTTAAACCACACTTTCAGTTGACAGTTTTGACAGAAAATTATCTTACCCAGGTATAATGTTAATACAAGATTGACAAAACAAGTGTCCACACATTGTCTGCATTGGATTGACAAGGAGGAGATGACAGCGAGTACAAATATACTTCGCGTTGATTTTTTCTCGATCTTCATCACGTATTTTGATTCCAGGCATCTTGGATGAGGGTAAATCTCCTCACACTGCAGAAAAGAGAGCACTCCATGTTATTGTTTGTTACTATTTGTATAATAAAATAGAGACTTCGTCGTGCTTTTCATTTAGCACACGTTGACACCTGAGGAGTAGTCTGCCGAAATGCATTCTGTGGTTTAGTTTCATAACAGTTTTTTTAGAACTATTGGGTTAGTTTTCTGTGCTTAAAACAGTTCTTTTAAGAACTATTGACTTATTACTTTTGCCATTCACCATGGTATTTGCGATCTTTAAAACGATTTACGATCCGTGTCCAAGTGCTATTTAGCATGCAGTGTCATTTTAGAGCGCAAGTGTTGTAGTATCGACTTGAACTCTTTAATAAAAATTCATTTTACATACCACGAGGTAATTTACATATCACGTGATTCTATAACAATTTGCATATGAATATGAATGTAAACAAATCTAACGTGAGTATATCATAACATTCCCCTTTCTCTAATGTCAAGTAGCTACATATTAATAAGTCTCTGTGGGGGTTTGCTAATTCTTCCTGATCTGGTTATGACAATATTATCTTGTGGTACTGCGCAACAAGGGGGTGAAGTTGTCCTTGCTGGATCGTCTGGCAGCGGTTCAGTTTCTGAGTAAGTTGTAAGGTCTTCTGTATCTGTGTTGGTGAAGTCTTCATTTGTGGTGTTGATATGCCTTCTGTTGCAGCGATAGGTGGCTCCATTGCTAGCTTTGACTTCATATGATCTTGGTTCTACTAGTTTCTGTGTAACAATAGCAGGATCCCAGAGTTTGGTGGTTGGATTCTGTATCCGTACACTCTGGCCAATAGCAAGATCTGGTCGATCGCGGGCTCTTTTGTCGTATCGCTGGACATGGCGTTGTCTGTGCTGAGAAATGTCTTGTTGAGCGGTCTGGTGAAAGGAACTCTTGAACGAAAGTCCATCGTCGATTTTACGTTGGAACATAAGTTCCGCTGGTGAAGGTACTGTAGAGGAAATTGGTGTGTTTCGTACAGCCAAAAGAGCTAATGCTGGGTCTTGATGCGTTTCTTTGCATTTTTGTAAGGTATTCTTCACAGTAGCGACGAAGCGTTCAACTTTCCCGTTAGCTTGATGGTAGTGTGGACTACTGGTTGAGTGTTCGAATCCATATTCCTTGGTGAAATTCTCGAAGTCTTGTGATGCATACTGAGGGCCATTGTCACTCACTAATTTTCGGGGTATGCCAAACTCAGAGAAAATGGCCTTAAGTTTGCTGATGATGTCTGAAGATCTGGTTGATGATAGTTTCCTCACAACAAAGTATGAGGAATAGTAGTCGACAAGTAACAGGTAGTTGGCATTGTTCCAGTGATACAAGTCTGATGACACGACTTCCCAAGGTTTCAGTGCTTCTTGTTGAATTATCGTTTCTTTAGGATTTGAAGTTTGGTGTTGCTGGCAGGAAGCACATCTTTTTACCATGTCCTTGATGTCTTTGTCAATGCCATGCCAGTAGACAGCTTGTCTAGCACGAAGTCGACATTTCTCGATTCCTTGATGTCCTGTGTGTATCTGGTGAAGTATCTCGGCTTGCCATGTCTTTGGGATGATTACACGATCACCTTTCATGAGAATACCATCATGTACAGCTATCTCGTCACGGAAATTCCAGAACTGGTGAAGGTCGATGGGGCAGTTTTGGCGATGCTCAGGCCATCCTACCATGACTTGTAAACATGTTAAAAGTATTCTCCGTTAGACCGATGTAGATTTCTTTGTGTTTGGTTAGTGTGTTGGTGACTGTGGCTTGGTAGACTACCCCTTTGGTTTGGCATTCTCCTTTTAGTGGGCATTCCTCTTTTTTCCGGCAGTTGCATTTTCTGTCTGTGGTGGCGTTTATCATCGTTTCTTCTTTGGTTAAAACGGTCTTATTGTGTGTAGAAATTATCGTATCGATGTTTGGCAGGCAACTGTAACTTAGCTTAAGTGTGTTTCGGTTGAAGATTTTGCTGAGTGGATGGTTTTTTGGAAAGGACCTGTTGATTATACTAAGGAACTTGTGTCCGATGTCTGTGTGGACATTGGAGTTGTATGGTGGATTGTACCAGGTGATGTTTCTATTTCTGTTTCTGTTTATTGACTTTCGTGTGGTTTGTGGGCTGTATTGTAATTTGTAGTTAAAGCCGCTTTTTGTTAGTGCTTCTTGGTATGGGTGTATGCTTGAGTCGAATGATTGCTTGTTGGATGAGATTCTTGAGAGCCGTTGGTTGATGGTTTCCGGGATTCTGCGTAGGATAGATGGAGGGTGGTTGCTGTGAATGTTTATGTACTGAGGAATGTTTCCAGGTTTGTTGTATGGCTTAAAGGAGTCAGATCGTAAATCAAAGGTGATGTCAAGGAAGTTCACGGATTTCTTATTTGCTTCAATGGTTAATTTCAGGTTGTTTTCGTTGAATATTCGGCACAGTAGTTTCTTGATTTTTTCTATCGTCTTAGGGGGAGCATTGAATGCACCGAGGCCATCGTCGCGATATAAACCAATGTTATTTCTGTAGTCTGTAGGAAGTTGTGAGAGCAGAAATGAGCCTACCAACTGGCATGTTTCCGCTCCGTCAAAGCTACCCATTGTTACGTCGAAATTTGAGCTGCTGCCTTTCTTGCACCATGCTTCAGATCTGTTGAATAATAGGGAATTCTTAGCTTGTGTGATTATACGCTTGTCTTTCTCTGTTATTTCTACAAATTCGGAAGAAAATTCCAGGGCTTTGTGTAGAAGGTCGTTTGATATCGAGGGGTAGAAATCAACGACGTCAAAGCTGATGAATGACTGGGAGCGTTTGTTGGGGATGCTTTTGAACCATTCAATCACTGAGTCGCTGTTTTGCCATTGTTTTACGCCGGTGTGTGCTATTATTTTGTTATTGATCCTATTGAGAATCTTTCTACTGATGATGCCAATCTCGGATTTTGTTGGATTGATGAGTCGCGATGTCGGGTTGTTGTTGAAGTTTGGTTTGTGGTCTTTTAGTGTGATGAAGCAATTTTTCTCGGCTAGAGCGTCGATTCTGCTTTCGAGTTTGAGGTCTTTCGCTATTGATTTCTCTTCCCTAATGACTTCGGTTTTCGCGTCTGGTGAAGCTTTCTTATAGTTTTTGGTTATGTTACTTTGGAGGAGCTGTTGGTATGTGTTCGGATTAATGCGGTAAAAGTTAGTTGTTTTATCGGCTGGCACAAATAGCATATTGTCTTTCTTGATTTTGTTCATATCTTGGCGTAGATTGTTTTGGAAGGTGGAAGTTGAGTTTTGGAAGTTAGTATTCTGAACAAGTGATAACATTCTTTCTTCGAACTCGCGCAGTTTGTTAATTGGTGGTGGTGATTTTGTGGTCTTAAATCCGAAAGTCTCTTTTTGTGTCGGTGCGATGTTTGGGTTGAGGAAATGATATGCTTTCCATCTCATGCGTTGTAGGAAGTTTTGAGTTTTTTCAATCAGGCATCTCAGGTATACGTCTGGCTGTGCTATAGGGATGTTCTTCGTCGAGTATCCAAGGTTTGTGGGTTCCATATCGATATGTAGAGTGCTCAACAATAAAGGAGCGAAATATAATGGGATTTTGTGATAGAAACTATCGCAAACAAAATCGTACGGTTAGAGTGCTCAATGCCACGGCAGAGCGGTATAATTGAAAATATATATATATATGGAGTTCACTGGCTAAAACTCCTATTACATCCCGGGCGGAGAGAGAGTGCGTCTGCGATGCATTATGGTCAGTGTAGTGGATAAAATGGTATTATTCAACTAATCCCATTTATCCCAATGATTTATATTCAGTGAACTGTAATAACAACAATTAAATGAGATATGATCTTCGCACTTAGCTGGACAATTTAAGCAATCGTCTCAGGACCTGAAAAAATCAGGTGACTCAACGGGATTCGAACCCATGACCTCTGCGGTGCCGGTGCAGTGCTCTGACCACTGAGCTATGAAGTCACACAGTGGTGAGCAGGTCAATATTGTTGGGCTCATGTTTTCTCGTGAAATGAATGTCATGTGAATGTTTTTTATGCTGAGACGATTGCTTAAATTGTCCAGCTAAGTGCGAAGATCATATCTCATTTAATTTCAAAACACCGCACTGCATAAAAAACATTCAAATAACAACAATGTTGTAATTACAGTTCACTGTTTATCATTGAAAATGATAAAAGATAAGATTAGAGGGTCAGCAAAAAACGATGTACATGTTGTATGAGTTCATGCTACGTAATTGATCGCTGAATACGAAAACTTTTTTCTGCACTCGTCAAAAGCAGGTATGTTACGTATGTATTCTCCTTTTCGTATTTACTGTTTTTGTATTTAAATTGTAATCAATTTTTGACTTTTAAGTTAAGCAACTGAATTAAGAAACTACAACCATGCTTTTAGAGTGTATAATGCAAAAGGTTTGTAAGCAGAATACAGGAAATGGATAGGACGTTATGACAAAGTCAATAAGAGCCAATGCTCTTGATGCACAAACAAAAACTTTTTATCCTCCTTTGGAGGAATATCGTTTCTGGAAGCGTTATCTCTTGTGCGGTAGAAAAACTTGCTGCTTGGAGAATTCTGTTTCCAGGTTTCTACCTTCCTGCGCAGGGACTCTTGATCGTTTTTGCAGTCCTTAAGGGACTCTATTGCGAGTGCCTCTGCTGTCCTGAGAAGTTTGTTAAAATAAAACAGTGTGGTGTCAAGACAAATTGTGCACAAATAAATCTTAAATATCATAACGAAGAATACATACTTTCGCGCTCCCATGTAAACAATGTCTTGTTTCGTTGCTCACAATCAAAAACGGATTTCCAAAAAACTCAATTGGAATATTTCCCTTCTTGCTTTCAAACACTGGCGCTGCTAGAAAAAATAAATGATATGTTTTTTCAGCATTTTGTTTGTCTTCAAGTAAAACATTCTTATTATACTAAGCTATGCAGATGTGTTAGATAATAAAATGTATTTAAAAGAGATAGCAAAATAATTGGCGAGTCATTGAACGGTTTTTCCTAATGAGTTTTTGTTAATATAGATAGAAATGACTGTTAGATTCGATTCTTCTAACTCCATAGTGGAATGTCTTTGCGACTATAAAATGTTAATTGGTCATGCAATATTAAAGAAGGGGGGGGATGTAGCAGGCTTGGCTGCCCAATTTATGCGTCGGTTGAAAATCTCTTGGTGTTTTCTCGCTTTAATTTGGGGTAAGATGCTTGATGCGGTTGAGTTGATTACCTGTAAGTGAAAAACGTTTATTGCCCCTTGTTTTTGAGTGGTTGTCAGCTTTCACAAATGAGATAGAGTGAATTACCTAAATTCAAAAACCTCTTTCACTTTTCAAATATATTAGCTAACGCGTGAAATCAATTTATCAAGGTTTACGTATTACGGCCTTTGAAAGTTAACTGTTCAAGAATTACAAAAACCTTTTCCAGCCGACAAAACATGATCTCGTAGACTTAGCTATATTAGCTTTATAATGACTTTGAAATAATGTCAAAATATTGCTTTTAGATTTTGTTTCTTGCTATTATAACTGAAATTTTGAGTTTACATGATGATGTTTTTCGGAATATGTTACAAATTGTTTGCAGTTTGGTGCAACAATTGAAAACAAACTACGAGACCTGAAACTGTTCAAGAAGTTCTTCCATTTGCTCCACCGTTCCATCAATGTATCCTGTGCAGTAATTTTCCAGAATTTGCACACTTGCGAGTTTTTCTCTAAGGAAGTTTACTTGTTTATTTGAGCATTCTGCAGATTCACGCTGAAGAATTGTCTGCGCCATATACTGAGTATGAAACACGAAATTTGTTCCTTAATATATTTTAGTCTGTTGAAATGTTTAATAATGAGTCAGAGCAAACACTCGAACGCTTATACGTCTTTATATAAATTTCATTCCACGAGCCAGTAATGTGCCCACTTTTGATGCGAGGTTTTTATATTTTTTCTTAACTAGGTGGAGTTAAGGCGAGACCTATAAAGCACTTGAAAATCGCAAGTACCTATACGTAAGAATGAAGAGTGCGCGAATATTGAACATATAAATTAAGGATAGGCTATTTAGGTGCAGTTAAGGCGAGACCGATAAAGCACTTGAAAAACGCAAGTACATATACGTAAGAATGAAAAGCGCGCGAATATTCAGCATAATGAGTATAGGCATTGAGGATAGGCCATTTCCTACGATCTAAGTAGTAACTTCTAGATTTAATCTCATACGTAAATTTAACGTCACAATGCGCGTTTGAAGTGTGATTTGTTATAAAAATGACGACAGGTTTTGAGCAGAATACTTAGGATTAGAATACTTTTGAGCATCGACAATATCTTATAGAACATATTACAAGCAAGCTCAATAACAAAGAATAATATACTTCACAATGCGCGTTTGCAGTAACATTCGTTATAAAAAAGACCGCATATTTTGTAAAAGCCAAATGAACATATAATACAATGTGGGCGCTGTGCTGTATACTTTGTTACCGATTAGAATATTTTTGAGCATCATCAATATCTTTTAGATCTAATATTGCTTTAAGAATAGAAACCATTTGGTAATTTTAATTAAGTTTTATCGTGTTGCAATTAATCATGTCATCCAATAGCAACCTTCGTTCATTTTATATCGTTTCCGGTTTACACGCGCGCGCCCTGTTTACTTCCTAGGACTGGAAACTAATTGACACGGGTAAGAGCTCCGTTTACTTCCGGGACCATACCTGCACCATAACTACTCAAAAACAGAGCTTTCTTTAAAATTGTTTTTATAGTTCCTAAATGTTGCTTTTTTAAGAGTTTTTCCAGAGAAATAATTGTTGCAATGCTTTCAGATTTAGCAGATTGGCTGAAACACACCTGACAAATTCGACAAAAGAATTTTACATAAAAGTTTTACCTTATACGGGAATGAACATTGTTTGTCCTAGTGAAGCGTCCGTTAACACGTGGCGATCACGCCCTTTGTATACGGATTCGCTGTATGAAAACCTGTGGCACGTGAACAAAGCGGGATACGACAAATGCGAAGTGAATGACGGCGGTAAACTTCTCTTGGTGTGCAATAATCCAAGTTATGTCAAAAAATTGCAGTTAGGATTTCATCCGCGATACTCAGCTAAAGAGCCAAGATTTATTCCGGGAAAACATTACTACTTTATAAGTAAGTGATTTCATTTTAGCAATAAATCCATTTCTATTCAAGTGGCTAGTGTAAGGTTCGTAAGTCCCATGCCCGACTAACTTTAATCGACTAAATGATCAAAATAACCATCACTTAATAATGTTTGTATATACAAGGTACAAGCGTTGGTTATCCTGAGGATCTTCAAACCCGGAAGACTAGTGGGCCTGATGGACATTGTTTAACCAATCACATGAAACTTCACATCTATGTTTGCAACCCTAAAGTTGGTAGGTAGCCAGACATGAAGGAGTCAAACATTTAGTGTTTCAAGTGTGAAAAAAACAAAACTTTTTGTGAATATTGCAAAATTAAAACTCATTCCTTGTTGTACTGACTCTATTTGAAGAAGTAGGTACATGTAAGTATATCACAGTATGTTTGTAATTCAGAGACATGCATCTGGGAGCCACCAATATGCGAACCACCAAAAGAGATTCAATACCGAATGGAAATGATCAATGGTGTACTACAAAGACCAAGACTGCCAAGCCCACCAACAACTGAGAGCACATCATCAATAACTAAGTTGAAAAAAATAACAATTACTACGGGAGCAACATCTGAAGTTTTGCCCCCTCAAACACTGCAGTACAGAGAAGAATGTAAAGATGAAGGTAAAGATAATTTAGGCTATTAACTGGATCTCTTTACCATGCCATGAGAGTAACTAGCTCACTCAGTCAAAATTATCTGAGCATGCACAGTCCACTCAACCTTTTGTCAGAGTTTATGGTTATGACATAATAAAACTGGATTTACAAGTACCGATTCTAGAGTAAAAAGGTCTCTTACTTTAAATCCAGCACAAAGCGATTGTGTAGCTGTTATACTTTCATTTTCATTCGAGAGTATAAAATGTAAGTTTACAAGTTCAGTAGCTTAAGTAGTTTTTAAATTAAACTATGAGTATACTACCACCTATTGATCTCATTTACCAAGACAATTTTTTTTTGGTTCGTTTTATTGCCTCCGTTCATTTCGTGATGAATTTTGTTCTTGGTGGTGTCATACTGTTATGACAGTACCAAGAACAACGAAGAACAAGTATCATGGAGGTGTCATACTGTTATGACACCACCATGAACAAGAAGAACGAGGCATAAGATAAGAGGAATATTACCTATATAAAGAAAGATAGTGGAAGCTATGTTTTTTAGTGGATACGTGGATACGCAGTGACGAGTTTAAAGAACGAGGCATAAGATAAGAGGATTAGTTTAAAGAACGAGGCATAAGATAAGAGGACTAGTACCTATATAAAGAAAGTTAGTTGAAGCTATGTTTTTTAGAGGATACGCGGATACGTGGATACGCAGGGACGAGTTTAAAGAACGACGCGTAAGATAAGAAGATTATTACCTGTATAAAGAAAGATAGTTGAAGCTATATGTTTTAGTGGATACGCGGATACGTGGATACGCAGTGACGAGTTTAAAGAACGAGGCATAAGATAAGAGGACTATTACCATATAAAGAAAGATATTTGAAGCTATGTTTTTTAGTGGATACGCGGATACGCAATGACGAGTTTAAGGAACGAGGCAAAAGATAAGAGGACTAGTTTAAAGAATGAGGCATAAGATAAGAGGACTAGTTTAAAGAACGAGGCATAAGATAAGAGGACTATTACCTATGTAAAGAAAGATAGTTGAAGCTATGTTTTTTAGTGGATACGTGGATACGCAGTGACGAGTTTAAAGAACGAGGCATAAGATAACAGGACTATTACCTATATAAAGAAAGTTAGTTGAAGCTATGTTTTTTAGTGGATACGAGGATACGTGGATACGCAGTGACTAGTTTAAAGAACGAGGCATAAGATAAGAGGACTATTACCTATATAAAGAAAGATAGTTGAAGCTATGTTTTTTAGTGGATACTCGGATACGTGCATACGCAGTGACGAGTTTAAAGAACGAGGCATAAGATAAGAGGACTAGTTTAAAGAACGAGGCATAAGATAAGAGGACTAGAACCTATATAAATAAATTTAGTTGAAGCTATGTTTTTAGTGGATACGCGTAGACGTGGATACGCAGTGACGATTTTAAAGAACGAGGCGTAAGATAAGAGGACTATTACCTATATAAAGAAAGTTGAAGCTATAATTTTTAGTGGATACGCGGATACGAGAATACGCAGTGACTAGATTAAAGAACGAGGCATAAGGTAAGAGGAATAGTTTAAAGAACGAGGAATAAGATAAGAGGACTATTACCTATATAAAGAAAGAAAGTTGAAGCTATAATTTTTAGTGGATACGCGGATACGTGAATACGCAGTGACTAGTTTAAAGAACGAGGCATAAGGTAAGAGGAATAGTTTAAAGAACGAGAAATAAGATAAGAGGACTAGTACCTATATAAAGAAAGATAGATGAAGCTATGTTTTTTAGTGGATACGCGGATACGTGGATACGCAGTGACGAGTTTTAAGAACGGAAAAAGATAAGAGGACTATTACCTATATAAATAAAGTTAGTTGAAGCTATGTTTTTTAGTGGATACGTGGATACGCAGTGACTAGTTTAAAGAACGAGGCATAAGATAAGAGGACTAGTACCTATATAAATAAAGATAGTTGAAGCTATGTTTTTTAGTGGATACGCGGATACGTGGATACGCAGTGACGAGGTTAAAGAACGAGGCATAAGATAAGAGGACTAGTTTAAAGAACGAGGCATAAGATAAGAGGATTATTACCTGTCTAAAGAAGAATAGTTGAAGCTATGTTTTTTAGTGGATACGCGGATGCACAGTGACGAGTTTAAAGAACGAGGCATAAGATAAGATGACTAGTTTAAAGAACGAGGCATAAGATAAGACGACGAGTTTAAAGAACGAGGAATAAGATAAGAGTGACGAGTTTAAAGAACGAGGCATAAGATAAGTGGACTAGTTAAAAGAACGAGGCATAAGATAAGAGGACTAGTTTCAAGAACGAGGCATAAGATAAGAGGACTAGTTTAAAGAACGAGGCATAAGATAAGAGGACTAGTTTAAAGAACGAGGCATAAGATAAGAGGACTATTACCTGTATAAAGAAGGATAGTTGAAGCTATGTTTTTTAGTGGATACGCGGATACGCAGTGACGAGTTTAAAGAACGAGGCATAAGATAAGAGGACTAGTTTAAAGAACGAGGCATAAGATAAGAGGACTAGTTTAAAGAACGAGGCATAAGATAAGAGGGCTAGTACCTATGTAAAGAAAGTTAGTTGAAGCTATGTTTTTTAGTGGATACGTGGATACGCAGTGACGATTTTAAAGAACGAGGCATAAGATAAGAGGACTAGTACCCATATAAGAAAAGATAGTTGAAGCTATGTTTTTGATTGGTTACACGGATACGTGGATACGCAGTGACTAGTTCAAAGAACGAGGCATAAGATAAGAGGACTAGTTTAAAGAACGAGGCATAAGATAAGAGGACTATTACCTGTCTAAAGAAGAATAGTTGAAGCTATGTTTTTTAGTGGATACGCGGATGCGCAGTGACGAGTTTAAAGAACGAGGCATAAGATAAGAGGACTATTTTAAAGAACGAGGCATAAGATAAGAGGTTTAGTTTAAAGAACGAGGCATAAGATAAGAGGACTAGTTAAAAGAACGAGGCATAAGATAAGAGGACTAGTACCCATGTAAGGAAAGATAGCTGAAGCTATGTTTTTTATTGGATACACGGATACGTGGATACGCAGTGACGAGTTTAAAGAACGAGGCATAAGATAAGAGGACTAGTACCTTTATAAATAAAGTTAGTTGAAGCTAGGTTTTTTAGTGGATACGTGGATACGCAGTGACGATTTTAAAGAACGAGGCATAAGATAAGAGGACTAGTACCTATATAAATAAAGATAGTTGAAGCTATGTTTTTTAGTGGATACGCGGATACGTGGATACGCAGTGACGAGGTTAAAGAACGAGGCATAAGATAAGAGGACTAGTTTAAAGAACGAGGCATAAGATAAGAGGACTATTACCTGTCTAAAGAAGAATAGTTGAAGCTATGTTTTTTAGTGGATACGCGGATGCGCAGTGACGAGTTTAAAGAACGAGGCATAAGATAAGAGGACTATTTTAAAGAACGAGGCATAAGATAAGAGGTTTAGTTTAAAGAACGAGGCATAAGATAAGAGGACTAGTTAAAAGAACGAGGCATAAGATAAGAGGACTAGTACCTATGTAAAGAAAGTTAGTTGAAGCTATGTTTTTTAGTGGATACGCGGATACGTAAATACGCAGCGACTAGTTTAAAGAACGAGGCATAAGATAAGAGAACTATTACCTATATAAAGAAAGAAAGTTGAAGCTATGTTTTTTAGTGGATACGCGGATACGTGAATACGCAGCGACTAGTTTAAAGAACGAGGCATAAGATAAGAGGACTAGTTTAAAGAACGAGGCATAAGATAAGAGGACTAGTACCTATATAAAGAAAGATAGTTGAAGCTATGTTTTCTAGTGGATACGTGGATATGCTGTGACGAGTTTAAAGAACGATGCATAAGATAATAGGACTAGTACCTATATAAAGAAAGATATTTGAAGCTATGTTTTCTAGTGGATACGTGGATATGCAGTGACGAGTTTAAAGAACGATGCATAAGATAAGAGGACTAGTTAAAAGAACGAGGCATAAGATAAGAGGACTAGTTTCAAGAACGAGGCATAAGATAAGAGGACTAGTTTAAAGAACGAGGCATAAGATAAGAGGACTAGTTTAAAGAACGAGGCATAAGATAAGAGGACTAGTTTAAAGAACGAGGCATAAGATAAGAGGACTAGTTTAAAGAACGAGGCATAAGATAAGAGGACTAGTTTAAAGAACGAGGCATAAGATAAGAGGACTAGTTTAAAGAACGAGGCATAAGATAAGAGGACTAGTTTAAAGAACGAGGCATAAGATAAGAGGACTAGTTAAAGAACGAGGCATAAGATAAGAGGACTAGTTTAAAGAACGAGGCATAAGATAAGAGGACTATTACCTGTATAAAGAAGGATAGTTGAAGCTATGTTTTTTAGTGGATACGCGGATACGCAGTGACGAGTTTAAAGAACGAGGCATAAGATAAGAGGACTAGTTTAAAGAACGAGGCATAAGATAAGAGGACTAGTTTAAAGAACGAGGCATAAGATAAGAGGGCTAGTACCTATGTAAAGAAAGTTAGTTGAAGCTATGTTTTTTAGTGGATACGTGGATACGCAGTGACGATTTTAAAGAACGAGGCATAAGATAAGAGGACTAGTACCCATATAAGAAAAGATAGTTGAAGCTATGTTTTTGATTGGTTACACGGATACGTGGATACGCAGTGACTAGTTCAAAGAACGAGGCATAAGATAAGAGGACTAGTTTAAAGAACGAGGCATAAGTTAAGAGGACTAGTACCTATATAAATAAAGTTAGTTGAAGCTATGTTTTTTAGTGGATACGTGGATACGCAGTGACGATTTTAAAGAACGAGGCATAAGATAAGAGGACTAGTACCTATATAAATAAAGATAGTTGAAGCTATGTTTTTTAGTGGATACGCGGATACGTGGATACGCAGTGACGAGGTTAAAGAACGAGGCATAAGATAAGAGGACTAGTTTAAAGAACGAGGCATAAGATAAGAGGACTATTACCTGTCTAAAGAAGAATAGTTGAAGCTATGTTTTTTAGTGGATACGCGGATGCGCAGTGACGATTTTAAAGAACGAGGCATAAGATAAGAGGATTATTTTAAAGAACGAGGCATAAGATAAGAGGTTTAGTTTAAAGAACGAGGCATAAGATAAGAGGACTAGTTAAAAGAACGAGGCATAAGATAAGAGGACTAGTTTCAAGAACGAGGCATAAGATAAGAGGACTAGTTTAAAGAACGAGGCATAAGATAAGAGGACTAGTTTAAAGAACGAGGCATAAGATAAGAGGACTAGTTTAAAGAACGAGGCATAAGATAAGAGGACTAGTTTAAAGAACGAGGCATAAGATAAGAGGACTAGTTTAAAGAACGAGGCATAAGAAAAAGGAATAGTACCGATATAAAGAAAGATATTTGAAGCTATGTTTTTAGTGGATACGTGGATACGCAGTGACGAGTTTAAAGAACGAGGCATAAGATAAGAGGACTAGTTAAAAGAACGAGGCATAAGATAAGAGGACTAGTTTCAAGAACGAGGCATAAGATAAGAGGACTAGTTTAAAGAACGAGGCATAAGATAAGAGGACTAGTTTAAAGAACGAGGCATAAGATAAGAGGACTATTACCTGTATAAAGAAGGATAGTTGAAGCTATGTTTTTTAGTGGATACGCGGATACGCAGTGACGAGTTTAAAGAACGAGGCATAAGATAAGAGGACTAATTAAAAGAACGAGGCATAAGAAAAGAGGACTAGTTTAAAGAACGAGGCATAAGATAAGAGGGCTAGTACCTATGTAAAGAAAGTTAGTTGAAGCTATGTTTTTTAGTGGATACGCGGATACGCAGTGACGAGTTTCAAGAACGAGGCATAAGATAAGAGGACTAGTTTAAAGAACGAGGCATAAGATAAGAGGACTAGTACCTATATAAAGAAAGATAGTTGAAGCTATGTTTTTTAATGGATACGCGGATACGTGGATACGCAGTGACGAGTTTAAAGAACGAGGCATAAGATAAGAGGACTAGTTAAAAGAACGAGGCATAAGATAAAGGACTAGTTTCAAGAACGAGGCATAAGATAAGAGGAATATTACCTATATAAAGAAAGATAGTGGAAGCTATGTTTTTTAGTGGATACGTGGATACGCAGTGACGAGTTTAAAGAACGAGGCATAAGATAACAGGACTAGTTTAAAGAACGAGGCATAAGATAAGAGGACTAGTTTAAAGAACGAGGCATAAGATAAGAGGACTAGTTAAAGAACGAGGCATAAGATAAGAGGACTAGTTTAAAGAACGAGGCATAAGATAAGAGGACTAGTTTAAAGAACGAGGCATAAGATAAGAGGACTAGTTAAAAGAACGAGGCATAAGATAAGAGGACTAGTTTAAAGAACGAGGCATAAGATAAGAGGACTAGTTTAAAGAACGAGGCATAAGATAAGAGGACTAGTACCTATATAAAGAAAGATAGTTGAAGCTATGTTTTTTAGTTGATACGCGGATAAGTGGATTTGCAGTGACGAGTTTAAAGAACGAGGCATAAGATAATAGGACTAGTACCTATATAAAGAAAGATATTTGAAGCTATGTTTTCTAGTGGATACGTGGATATGCTGTGACGAGTTTAAAGAACGATGCATAAGATAAGAGGACTAGTTAAAAGAACGAGGCATAAGATAAGAGGACTAGTTTCAAGAACGAGGCATAAGATAAGAGGACTAGTTTAAAGAACGAGGCATAAGATAAGAGGACTAGTTTAAAGAACGAGGCATAAGTTAAGAGGACTAGTACCTATATAAATAAAGTTAGTTGAAGCTATGTTTTTTAGTGGATACGTGGATACGCAGTGACGATTTAAAGAACGAGGCATAAGATAAGAGGACTAGTACCTATATAAAGAAAGATAGTTGAAGCTATGTTTTTAGTGGATACGCGGATACGTGGATACGCAGTGACGAGTTTAAAGAACGAGGCATAAGATAAGAGGACTAGTTTAAAGAACGAGGCATAAGATAAGAGGACTGTTACCTATATAAAGAAAGTTGAAGCTATGTTTTTTAGTGGATACGCGGATACGTGAATACGCAGTGACTAGTTTAAAGAACGAGGCATAAGATAAGAGGACTAGTACCTATATAAAGAAAGATGGTTGAAGCTAAGTTTTTTATTGGATACACGGATACGTGGATACGGAGTGACGAGTTTAAAGAACGAGGCATAAGATAAGAGGACTAGTACCTATGTAAATAAAGTTAGTTGAAGCTATGTTTTTTAGTGGATACGTGGATATGCAGTGACGATTTTAAAGAACGAGGCATAAGATAAGAGAACTATTACCTATATAAAGAAAGAAAAATTATAGCTATGTTTTTTAGTGGATACGCGGATACGTGAATACGCAGTGACTAGTTTAAAGAACGAGGCATAAGATAAGAGGACTAGTTTAAAGAACGAGGCATAAGATAAGAGGACTAGTACCTATATAAATAAAGATAGTTGAAGCTATGTTTTTTAGTTGATACGCGGATAAGTGGATTTGCAGTGACGAGTTTAAAGAACGAGGCATAAGATAATAGGACTAGTACCTATATAAAGAAAGATATTTGAAGCTATGTTTTCTAGTGGATACGTGGATATGCAGTGACGAGTTTAAAGAACGAGGCATAAGATAAGAGGACTAGTTAAAAGAACGAGGCATAAGATAAGAGGACTAGTTTAAAGAACGAGGCATAAGATAAGAGGACTAGTTTAAAGAACGAGGCATAAGAAAATAGGATTAGTACCGATATAAAGAAAGATATTTGAAGCTATGTTTTCTAGTGGATACGTGGATACGCAGTGACGAGTTTAAAGAACGAGGCATAAGATAAGAGGACTAGTTTAAAGAACGAGGCATAAGATAAGAGGACTATTACCTTCTAAAGAAGAATAGTTGAAGCTATGTTTTTTAGTGGATACGCGGATGCGCAGTGACGAGTTTAAAGAACGAGGTATAAGATAAGAGGACTATTTTAAAGAACGAGGCATAAGATAAGAGGTTTAGTTTAAAGAACGAGGCATAAGATAAGAGGACTAGTTAAAAGAACGAGGCATAAGATAAGAGGACTAGTACCTATATAAAGAAAGTTAGTTGAAGCTATGTTTTTTAGTGGATACGCGGATACGCAGTGACGAGTTTCAAGAACGAGGCATAAGATAAGAGTACTAGTTAAAAGAACGAGGCATAAGATAAGAGGACTAGTTTAAAGAACGAGGCATAAGATAAGAGGACTATTACCTGTCTAAAGAAGAATAGTTGAAGCTATGTTTTTTAGTGGATACGCGGATACGCAATGACGAGTTTCAAGAACGAGGCATAAGATAAGAGGACTAGTTTAAAGAACGAGGCATAAGATAAGAGGACTAGTTTAAAGAACGAGGCATAAGATAAGAGGACTAGTTTAAAGAACGAGGCATAAGAAAATAGGAATAGTACCGATATAAAGAAAGATATTTGAAGCTATGTTTTCTAGTGGATACGTGGATACGCAGTGACGAGTTTAAAGAACGAGTTATAAGATAAGAGGACTAGTTTAAAGAACGAGGCATAAGATAAGAGGACTATTACCTGTATAAAGAAGGATAGTTGAAGCTATGTTTTTTAGTGGATACGCGGATACGCAGTGACGAGTTTAAAGAACGAGGCATAAGATAAGAGGACTAGTTAAAAGAACGAGGCATAAGATAAGAGGACTAGTTTAAAGAACGAGGCATAAGATAAGAGGGCTAGTACCTATGTAAAGAAAGTTAGTTGAAGCTATGTTTTTTAGTGGATACGTGGATACGCAGTGATGATTTTAAAGAACGAGGCATAAGATAAGAGGACTAGTACCCATATAAGAAAAGATAGTTGAAGCTATGTTTTTGATTGGTTACACGGATACGTGGATACGCAGTGACTAGTTCAAAGAACGAGGCATAAGATAAGAGGACTAGTTTAAAGAACGAGGCATAAGTTAAGAGGACTAGTACCTATATAAATAAAGTTAGTTGAAGCTATGTTTTTTAGTGGATACGTGGATACGCAGTGACGATTTTAAAGAACGAGGCATAAGATAAGAGGACTAGTACCTATATAAATAAAGATAGTTGAAGCTATGTTTTTTAGTGGATACGCGGATACGTGGATACGCAGTGACGAGGTTAAAGAACGAGGCATAAGATAAGAGGACTAGTTTAAAGAACGAGGCATAAGATAAGAGGACTATTACCTGTCTAAAGAAGAATAGTTGAAGCTATGTTTTTTAGTGGATACGCGGATGCGCAGTGACGAGTTTAAAGAATGAGGCATAAGATAAGAGGACTATTTTAAAGAACGAGGCATAAGATAAGAGGTTTAGTTTAAAGAACGAGGCATAAGATAAGAGGACTAGTTAAAAGAACGAGGCATAAGATAAGAGGACTAGTACCTATGTAAAGAAAGTTAGTTGAAGCTATGTTTTTTAGTGGATACGCGGATACGAGGATACGCAGTGACGATTTCAAAGAACGAGGCATAAGATAAGAGGACTAGTACCCATATAAGGAAAGATAGCTGAAGCTATGTTTTTTATTGGATACACGGATACGTGGATACGCAGTGACGAGTTTAAAGAACGAGGCATAAGATAAGAGGACTAGTACCTACATAAATAAAGTAAGTTGAAGCTATGTTTTTTAGTGGATACGTGGAAACGCAGTGACGATTTTAAAGAACAAGGCATAAGATAAGAGGACTGTTACCTATATAAAGAAAGTTGAAGCTATGTTTTTTAGTGGATACGCGGATACGTGAATACGCAGTGACTAGTTTAAAGAACGAGGCATAAGATAACAGGACTAGTACCTATATAAAGAAAGATGGTTGAAGCTAAGTTTTTTATTGGATACACGGATACGTGGATACGGAGTGACGAGTTTAAAGAACGAGGCATAAGATAAGAGGACTAGTACCTATGTAAATAAAGTTAGTTGAAGCTATGTTTTTTAGTGGATACGTGGATACGCAGTGACGATTTTAAAGAACGAGGCATAAGATAAGAGAACTATTACCTATATAAAGAAAGAAAAATTATAGCTATGTTTTTTAGTGGATACGCGGATACGTGAATACGCAGTGACTAGTTTAAAGAACGAGGCATAAGATAAGAGGACTAGTTTAAAGAACGAGGCATAAGATAAGAGGACTAGTACCTATATAAAGAAAGATAGTTGAAGCTATGTTTTTTAGTTGATACGCGGATAAGTGGATTTGCAGTGACGAGTTTAAAGAACGAGGCATAAGATAATAGGACTAGTACCTATATAAAGAAAGATATTTGAAGCTATGTTTTCTAGTGGATACGTGGATATGCAGTGACGAGTTTAAAGAACGAGGCATAAGATAAGAGGACTAGTTAAAAGAACGAGGCATAAGATAAGAGGACTAGTTTAAAGAACGAGGCATAAGATAAGAGGACTAGTTTAAAGAACGAGGCATAAGAAAATAGGATTAGTACCGATATAAAGAAAGATATTTGAAGCTATGTTTTCTAGTGGATACGTGGATACGCAGTGACGAGTTTAAAGAACGAGGCATAAGATAAGAGGACTAGTTTAAAGAACGAGGCATAAGATAAGAGGACTATTACCTTCTAAAGAAGAATAGTTGAAGCTATGTTTTTTAGTGGATACGCGGATGCGCAGTGACGAGTTTAAAGAACGAGGCATAAGATAAGAGGACTATTTTAAAGAACGAGGCATAAGATAAGAGGTTTAGTTTAAAGAACGAGGCATAAGATAAGAGGACTAGTTAAAAGAACGAGGCATAAGATAAGAGGACTAGTACCTATATAAAGAAAGATAGTTGAAGCTATGTTTTTAGTGGATACGCGGATACGCAGTGACGAGTTTAAGAACGAGGCATAAGATAAGAGGACTAGTTAAAGAACGAGGCATAAGATAAGAGGACTAGTTTAAAGAACGAGGCATAAGATAAGAGGACTATTACCTGTATAAAGAAGAATAGTTGAAGCTATGTTTTTAGTGGATACGCGGATACGCAGTGACGAGTTTAAAGAACGAGGCATAAGATAAGAGGACTAGTTTAAAGAACGAGGCATAAGATAAGAGGACTAGTTTAAAGAACGAGGCATAAGATAAGAGGACTAGTTTAAAGAACGAGGCATAAGAAAATAGGAATAGTACCGATATAAAGAAAGATATTTGAAGCTATGTTTTTTAGTTGATACGCGGATAAGTGGATTTGCAGTGACGAGTTTAAAGAACGAGGCATAAGATAATAGTACCTATATAAAGAAAGATATTTGAAGCTATGTTTTCTAGTGGATACGTGGATATGCAGTGACGAGTTTAAAGAACGAGGCATAAGATAAGAGGACTAGTTAAAAGAACGAGGCATAAGATAAGAGGACTAGTTTAAAGAACGAGGCATAAGATAAGAGGACTAGTTTAAAGAACGAGGCATAAGAAAATAGGATTAGTACCGATATAAAGAAAGATATTTGAAGCTATGTTTTCTAGTGGATACGTGGATACGCAGTGACGAGTTTAAAGAACGAGGCATAAGATAAGAGGACTAGTTTAAAGAACGAGGCATAAGATAAGAGGACTATTACCTTCTAAAGAAGAATAGTTGAAGCTATGTTTTTTAGTGGATACGCGGATGCGCAGTGACGAGTTTAAAGAACGAGGCATAAGATAAGAGGACTATTTTAAAGAACGAGGCATAAGATAAGAGGTTTAGTTTAAAGAACGAGGCATAAGATAAGAGGACTAGTTAAAAGAACGAGGCATAAGATAAGAGGACTAGTACCTATATAAAGAAAGATAGTTGAAGCTATGTTTTTAGTGGATACGCGGATACGCAGTGACGAGTTTAAAGAACGAGGCATAAGATAAGAGTACTAGTTAAAAGAACGAGGCATAAGATAAGAGGACTAGTTTAAAGAACGAGGCATAAGATAAGAGGACTATTACCTATATAAAGAAGAATAGTTGAAGCTATGTTTTTAGTGGATACGCGGATACGCAGTGACGAGTTTAAAGAACGAGGCATAAGATAAGAGGACTAGTTTAAAGAACGAGGCATAAGATAAGAGGACTAGTTTAAAGAACGAGGCATAAGATAAGAGGACTAGTTTAAAGAACGAGGCATAAGAAAATAGGAATAGTACCGATATAAAGAAAGATATTTGAAGCTATGTTTTCTAGTGGATACGTGGATACGCAGTGACGAGTTTAAAGAACGAGTTATAAGATAAGAGGACTAGTTTAAAGAACGAGGCATAAGATAAGAGGACTATTACCTGTATAAAGAAGGATAGTTGAAGCTATGTTTTTTAGTGGATACGCGGATACGCAGTGACGAGTTTAAAGAACGAGGCATAAGATAAGAGGACTAGTTAAAAGAACGAGGCATAAGATAAGAGGACTAGTTTAAAGAACGAGGCATAAGATAAGAGGGCTAGTACCTATGTAAAGAAAGTTAGTTGAAGCTATGTTTTTTAGTGGATACGTGGATACGCAGTGATGATTTTAAAGAACGAGGCATAAGATAAGAGGACTAGTACCCATATAAGAAAAGATAGTTGAAGCTATGTTTTTGATTGGTTACACGGATACGTGGATACGCAGTGACTAGTTCAAAGAACGAGGCATAAGATAAGAGGACTAGTTTAAAGAACGAGGCATAAGATAAGAGGACTAGTACCTATATAAATAAAGTTAGTTGAAGCTATGTTTTTTAGTGGATACGTGGATACGCAGTGACGATTTTAAAGAACGAGGCATAAGATAAGAGGACTAGTACCTATATAAATAAAGATAGTTGAAGCTATGTTTTTTAGTGGATACGCGGATACGTGGATACGCAGTGACGAGGTTAAAGAACGAGGCATAAGATAAGAGGACTAGTTTAAAGAACGAGGCATAAGATAAGAGGACTATTACCTGTCTAAAGAAGAATAGTTGAAGCTATGTTTTTTAGTGGATACGCGGATGCGCAGTGACGAGTTTAAAGAACGAGGCATAAGATAAGAGGACTATTTTAAAGAACGAGGCATAAGATAAGAGGTTTAGTTTAAAGAACGAGGCATAAGATAAGAGGACTAGTTAAAGAACGAGGCATAAGATAAGAGGACTAGTACCTATGTAAAGAAAGTTAGTTGAAGCTATGTTTTTTAGTGGATACGCGGATACGAGGATACGCAGTGACGATTTCAAAGAACGAGGCATAAGATAAGAGGACTAGTACACATAAAAGGAAAGATAGCTGAAGCTATGTTTTTTATTGGATACACGGATACGTGGATAGGCAGTGACGAGTTTAAAGAACGAGGCATAAGATAAGAGGACTGTTACCTATATAAAGAAAGTTGAAGCTATGTTTTTTAGTGGATACGCGGATACGTGAATACGCAGTGACTAGTTTAAAGAACGAGGCATAAGATAAGAGGACTAGTACCTATATAAAGAAAGATGGTTGAAGCTAAGTTTTTTATTGGATACACGGATACGTGGATACGGAGTGACGAGTTTAAAGAACGAGGCATAAGATAAGAGGACTAGTACCTATGTAAATAAAGTTAGTTGAAGCTATGTTTTTTAGTGGATACGTGGATACGCAGTGACGATTTTAAAGAACGAGGCATAAGATAAGAGAACTATTACCTATATAAAGAAAGAAAGTTGAAGCTATGTTTTTTAGTGGATACGCGGATACGTGAATACGCAGTGACTAGTTTAAAGAACGAGGCATAAGATAAGAGGACTAGTTTAAAGAACGAGGCATAAGATAAGAGGACTATTACCTGTCTAAAGAAGAATAGTTGAAGCTATGTTTTTTAGTGGATACGCGGATGCGCAGTGACGAGTTTAAAGAACGAGGCATAAGATAAGAGGACTATTTTAAAGAACGAGGCATAAGATAAGAGGTTTAGTTTAAAGAACGAGGCATAAGATAAGAGGACTAGTTAAAAGAACGAGGCATAAGATAAGAGGACTAGTACCTATAAAGAAAGTTAGTTGAAGCTATGTTTTTAGTGGATACGCGGATACGAGGATACGCAGTGACGATTTAAAGAACGAGGCATAAGATAAGAGGACTAGTACACATAAAGGAAAGATAGCTGAAGCTATGTTTTTTATTGGATACACGGATACGTGGATACGCAGTGACGAGTTTAAAGAACGAGGCATAAGATAAGAGGACTAGTACCTACATAAATAAAGTAAGTTGAAGCTATGTTTTTTAGTGGATACGTGGAAACGCAGTGACGATTTTAAAGAACGAGGCATAAGATAAGAGGACTGTTACCTATATAAAGAAAGTTGAAGCTATGTTTTTTAGTGGATACGCGGATACGTGAATACGCAGTGACTAGTTTAAAGAACGAGGCATAAGATAACAGGACTAGTACCTACATAAAGAAAGATGGTTGAAGCTAAGTTTTTTATTGGATACACGGATACGTGGATACGGAGTGACGAGTTTAAAGAACGAGGCATAAGATAAGAGGACTAGTACCTATGTAAATAAAGTTAGTTGAAGCTATGTTTTTTAGTGGATACGTGGATACGCAGTGACGATTTTAAAGAACGAGGCATAAGATAAGAGGACTATTACCTATATAAAGAAAGAAAGTTGAAGCTATGTTTTTTAGTGGATACGCGGATACGTGAATACGCAGTGACTAGTTTAAAGAACGAGGCATAAGATAAGAGGACTAGTTTAAAGAACGAGGCATAAGATAAGAGGACTATTACCTGTCTAAAGAAGAATAGTTGAAGCTATGTTTTTTAGTGGATACGCGGATGCGCAGTGACGAGTTTAAAGAACGAGGCATAAGATAAGAGGACTATTTTAAAGAACGAGGCATAAGATAAGAGGTTTAGTTTAAAGAACGAGGCATAAGATAAGAGGACTAGTTAAAAGAACGAGGCATAAGATAAGAGGACTAGTACCTATGTAAAGAAAGTTAGTTGAAGCTATGTTTTTTAGTGGATACGCGGATACGAGGATACGCAGTGACGATTTAAAAGAACGAGGCATAAGATAAGAGGACTAGTACCCATAAAAGAAAGATAGCTGAAGCTATGTTTTTTATTGGATACACGGATACGTGGATACGCAGTGACGAGTTTAAAGAACGAGGCATAAGATAAGAGGACTAGTACCTACATAAATAAAGTAAGTTGAAGCTATGTTTTTTAGTGGATACGTGGAAACGCAGTGACGATTTTAAAGAACAAGGCATAAGATAAGAGGACTGTTACCTATATAAAGAAAGTTGAAGCTATGTTTTTTAGTGGATACGCGGATACGTGAATACGCAGTGACTAGTTTAAAGAACGAGGCATAAGATAACAGGACTAGTACCTATATAAAGAAAGATGGTTGAAGCTAAGTTTTTTATTGGATACACGGATACGTGGATACGGAGTGACGAGTTTAAAGAACGAGGCATAAGATAAGAGGACTAGTACCTATGTAAATAAAGTTAGTTGAAGCTATGTTTTTTAGTGGATACGTGGATACGCAGTGACGATTTTAAAGAACGAGGCATAAGATAAGAGAACTATTACCTATATAAAGAAAGAAAGTTGAAGCTATGTTTTTTAGTGGATACGCGGATACGTGAATACGCAGTGACTAGTTTAAAGAACGAGGCATAAGATAAGAGGACTAGTTTAAAGAACGAGGCATAAGATAAGAGGACTAGTACCTATATAAAGAAAGATAGTTGAATCTATGTTTTTTAGTTGATACGCGGATAAGTGGATTTGCAGTGACGAGTTTAAAGAACGAGGCATAAGATAATAGGACTAGTACCTATATAAAGAAAGATATTTGAAGCTATGTTTTCTCGTGGATACGTGGATATGCAGTGACGAGTTTAAAGAACGAGGCATAAGATAAGAGGACTAGTTAAAAGAACGAGGCATAAGATAAGAGGACTAATTTAAAGAACGAGGCATAAGATAAGAGGACTAGTTTAAAGAACGAGGCATAAGAAAATAGGATTAGTACCGATATAAAGAAAGATATTTGAAGCTATGTTTTCTAGTGGATACGTGGATACGCAGTGACGAGTTTAAAGAACGAGGCATAAGATAAGAGGACTAGTTAAAAGAACGAGGCATAAGATAAGAGGACTAGTTTAAAGAACGAGGCATAAGAGAAGAGGACTAGTTTAAAGAACGAGGCATAAGATAAGAGGACTATTACCTGTATAAAGAAGGATAGTTGAAGCTATGTTTTTTAGTGGATACGCGGATACGCAGTGACGAGTTTAAAGAACGAGGCATAAGATAAGAGGACTAGTTAAAGAACGAGGCATAAGATAAGAGGACTAGTTTCAAGAACGAGGCATAAGATAAGAGGAATATTACCTATATAAAGAAAGATAGTTTAAGCTATGTTTTTTAGTGGATACGTGGATACGCAGTGACGAGTTTGAAGAACGAGGCATAAGATAAGAGGACTATTACCATATAAAGAAAGATAGTTGAAGCTATAATTTTAGTGGATACGCGGATACGTGGATACGCAGTGACGAGTTTAAAGAACGAGGCATAAGATAAGAGGACTATTTCCATATAAAGAAAGATAGTTTAAGCTATGTTTTTAGTGGATACGTGGATACGCAGTGACGAGTTTAAGGAACGAGGCATAAGATAAGAGGACTAGTTTAAAGAATGAGGCATAAGATAAGAGGAATAGTTTAAAGAACGAGGCATAAGATAAGAGGACTAGTTTAAAGAACGAGGCATAAGAAAATAGGAATAGTACCGATATAAAGAAAGATATTTGAAGCTATGTTTTCTAGTGGATACGTGGATACGCAGTGACGAGTTTAAAGAACGAGGCATAAGATAAGAGGACTAGTTAAAGAACGAGGCATAAGATAAGACGACTAGTTTCAAGAGCGAGGCATAAGATAAGAGGACTAGTTTAAAGAACGAGGCATAAGAGAAGAGGACTAGTTTAAAGAACGAGGCATAAGATAACAGGACTAGTACCTATATAAAGAAAGATGGTTGAAGCTAAGTTTTTTATTGGATACACGGATACGTGGATACGAGTGACGAGTTTAAAGAACGAGGCATAAGATAAGAGGACTAGTACCTATGTAAATAAAGTTAGTTGAAGCTATGTTTTTTAGTGGATACGTGGATATGCAGTGACGATTTTAAAGAACGAGGCATAAGATAAGAGAACTATTACCTATATAAAGAAAGAAAAATTATAGCTATGTTTTTTAGTGGATACGCGGATACGTGAATACGCAGTGACTAGTTTAAAGAACGAGGCATAAGATAAGAGGACTAGTTTAAAGAACGAGGCATAAGATAAGAGGACTAGTACCTATATAAATAAAGATAGTTGAAGCTATGTTTTTTAGTTGATACGCGGATAAGTGGATTTGCAGTGACGAGTTTAAAGAACGAGGCATAAGATAATAGGACTAGTACCTATATAAAGAAAGATATTTGAAGCTATGTTTTCTAGTGGATACGTGGATATGCAGTGACGAGTTTAAAGAACGAGGCATAAGATAAGAGGACTAGTTAAAAGAACGAGGCATAAGATAAGAGGACTAGTTTAAAGAACGAGGCATAAGATAAGAGGACTAGTTTAAAGAACGAGGCATAAGAAAATAGGATTAGTACCGATATAAAGAAAGATATTTGAAGCTATGTTTTCTAGTGGATACGTGGATACGCAGTGACGAGTTTAAAGAACGAGGCATAAGATAAGAGGACTAGTTTAAAGAACGAGGCATAAGATAAGAGGACTATTACCTTCTAAAGAAGAATAGTTGAAGCTATGTTTTTTAGTGGATACGCGGATGCGCAGTGACGAGTTTAAAGAACGAGGTATAAGATAAGAGGACTATTTTAAAGAACGAGGCATAAGATAAGAGGTTTAGTTTAAAGAACGAGGCATAAGATAAGAGGACTAGTTAAAGAACGAGGCATAAGATAAGAGGACTAGTACCTATGTAAAGAAAGTTAGTTGAAGCTATGTTTTTTAGTGGATACGCGGATACGCAGTGACGAGTTTCAAGAACGAGGCATAAGATAAGAGTACTAGTTAAAAGAACGAGGCATAAGATAAGAGGACTAGTTTAAAGAACGAGGCATAAGATAAGAGGACTATTACCTGTCTAAAGAAGAATAGTTGAAGCTATGTTTTTTAGTGGATACGCGGATACGCAATGACGAGTTTAAGAACGAGGCATAAGATAAGAGGACTAGTTTAAAGAACGAGGCATAAGATAAGAGGACTAGTTTAAAGAACGAGGCATAAGATAAGAGGACTAGTTTAAAGAACGAGGCATAAGAAAATAGGAATAGTACCGATATAAAGAAAGATATTTGAAGCTATGTTTTCTAGTGGATACGTGGATACGCAGTGACGAGTTTAAAGAACGAGTTATAAGATAAGAGGACTAGTTTAAAGAACGAGGCATAAGATAAGAGGACTATTACCTGTATAAAGAAGGATAGTTGAAGCTATGTTTTTTAGTGGATACGCGGATACGCAGTGACGAGTTTAAAGAACGAGGCATAAGATAAGAGGACTAGTTAAAAGAACGAGGCATAAGATAAGAGGACTAGTTTAAAGAACGAGGCATAAGATAAGAGGGCTAGTACCTATGTAAAGAAAGTTAGTTGAAGCTATGTTTTTTAGTGGATACGTGGATACGCAGTGATGATTTTAAAGAACGAGGCATAAGATAAGAGGACTAGTACCCATATAAGAAAAGATAGTTGAAGCTATGTTTTTGATTGGTTACACGGATACGTGGATACGCAGTGACTAGTTCAAAGAACGAGGCATAAGATAAGAGGACTAGTTTAAAGAACGAGGCATAAGTTAAGAGGACTAGTACCTATATAAATAAAGTTAGTTGAAGCTATGTTTTTTAGTGGATACGTGGATACGCAGTGACGATTTTAAAGAACGAGGCATAAGATAAGAGGACTAGTACCTATATAAATAAAGATAGTTGAAGCTATGTTTTTTAGTGGATACGCGGATACGTGGATACGCAGTGACGAGGTTAAAGAACGAGGCATAAGATAAGAGGACTAGTTTAAAGAACGAGGCATAAGATAAGAGGACTATTACCTGTCTAAAGAAGAATAGTTGAAGCTATGTTTTTTAGTGGATACGCGGATGCGCAGTGACGAGTTTAAAGAATGAGGCATAAGATAAGAGGACTATTTTAAAGAACGAGGCATAAGATAAGAGGTTTAGTTTAAAGAACGAGGCATAAGATAAGAGGACTAGTTAAAAGAACGAGGCATAAGATAAGAGGACTAGTACCTATGTAAAGAAAGTTAGTTGAAGCTATGTTTTTTAGTGGATACGCGGATACGAGGATACGCAGTGACGATTTCAAAGAACGAGGCATAAGATAAGAGGACTAGTACCCATAAAAGGAAAGATAGCTGAAGCTATGTTTTTTATTGGATACACGGATACGTGGATACGCAGTGACGAGTTTAAAGAACGAGGCATAAGATAAGAGGACTAGTACCTACATAAATAAAGTAAGTTGAAGCTATGTTTTTTAGTGGATACGTGGAAACGCAGTGACGATTTTAAAGAACGGCATAAGATAAGAGGACTGTTACCTATATAAAGAAAGTTGAAGCTATGTTTTTTAGTGGATACGCGGATACGTGAATACGCAGTGACTAGTTTAAAGAACGAGGCATAAGATAACAGGACTAGTACCTATATAAAGAAAGATGGTTGAAGCTAAGTTTTTTATTGGATACACGGATACGTGGATACGGAGTGACGAGTTTAAAGAACGAGGCATAAGATAAGAGGACTAGTACCTATGTAAATAAAGTTAGTTGAAGCTATGTTTTTTAGTGGATACGTGGATACGCAGTGACGATTTTAAAGAACGAGGCATAAGATAAGAGAACTATTACTATATAAAGAAAGAAAGTTGAAGCTATGTTTTTTAGTGGATACGCGGATACGTGAATACGCAGTGACTAGTTTAAAGAACGAGGCATAAGATAAGAGGACTAGTTTAAAGAACGAGGCATAAGATAAGAGGACTAGTACCTATATAAAGAAAGATAGTTGAAGCTATGTTTTTAGTTGATACGCGGATAAGTGGATTTGCAGTGACGAGTTTAAAGAACGAGGCATAAGATAATAGGACTAGTACCTATATAAAGAAAGATATTTGAAGCTATGTTTTCTCGTGGATACGTGGATATGCAGTGACGAGTTTAAAGAACGAGGCATAAGATAAGAGGACTAGTTAAAAGAACGAGGCATAAGATAAGAGGACTAGTTTAAAGAACGAGGCATAAGATAAGAGGACTAGTTTAAAGAACGAGGCATAAGAAAATAGGATTAGTACCGATATAAAGAAAGATATTTGAAGCTATGTTTTCTAGTGGATACGTGGATACGCAGTGACGAGTTTAAAGAACGAGGCATAAGATAAGAGGACTAGTTAAAAGAACGAGGCATAAGATAAGAGGACTAGTTTAAAGAACGAGGCATAAGAGAAGAGGACTAGTTTAAAGAACGAGGCATAAGATAAGAGGACTATTACCTGTATAAAGAAGGATAGTTGAAGCTATGTTTTAGTGGATACGCGGATACGCAGTGACGAGTTTAAAGAACGAGGCATAAGATAAGAGGACTAGTTAAAGAACGAGGCATAAGATAAGAGGACTAGTTTAAAGAACGAGGCATAAGATAAGAGGACTAGTTTAAAGAACGAGGCATAAGAAAATAGGATTAGTACCGATATAAAGAAAGATATTTGAAGCTATGTTTTCTAGTGGATACGTGGATACGCAGTGACGAGTTTAAAGAACGAGTTATAAGATAAGAGGACTAGTTTAAAGAACGAGGCATAAGATAAGAGGACTAGTTTCAAGAACGAGGCATAAGATAAGAGGAATATTACCTATATAAAGAAAGATAGTTTAAGCTATGTTTTTTAGTGGATACGTGGATACGCAGTGACGAGTTTGAAGAACGAGGCATAAGATAAGAGGACTATTACCATATAAAGAAAGATAGTTGAAGCTATAATTTTTAGTGGATACGCGGATACGTGGATACGCAGTGACGAGTTTAAAGAACGAGGCATAAGATAAGAGGACTATTTCCATATAAAGAAAGATCGTTGAAGCTATGTTTTTTAGTCGATACGCGGATACTCAGTGACGAGTTTAAGGTAACGAGGCATAAGATAAGAGGACTAGTTTAAAGAATGAGGCATAAGATAAGAGGAATAGTTTAAAGAACGAGGCATAAGATAAGAGGACTAGTTTAAAGAACGAGGCATAAGAAAATAGGAATAGTACCGATATAAAGAAAGATATTTGAAGCTATGTTTTCTAGTGGATACGTGGATACGCAGTGACGAGTTTAAAGAACGAGGCATAAGATAAGAGGACTAGTTAAAGAACGAGGCATAAGATAAGACGACTAGTTTCAAGAACGAGGCATAAGATAAGAGGACTAGTTTAAAGAACGAGGCATAAGAGAAGAGGACTAGTTTAAAGAACGAGGCATAAGATAAGAGGACTATTACCTGTATAAAGAAGGATAGTTGAAGCTATGTTTTTTAGTGGATACGCGGATACGCAGTGACGAGTTTAAAGAACGAGGCATAAGATAAGAGGACTAGTACCTATATAAAGAAAGATAGTTGAAGCTATGTTTTTTAATGGATACGCGGATACGTGGATACGCAGTGACGAGTTTAAAGAACGAGGCATAAGATAAGAGGACTAGTTAAAAGAACGAGGCATAAGATAAGAGGACTAGTTAAAAGAACGAGGCATAAGATAAGAGGACTAGTTTTAAGAACGAGGCATAAGATAAGAGGACTATTACCTGTCTAAAGAAGAATAGTTGAAGCTATGTTTTTTAGTGGATACGCGGATGCGCAGTGACGAGTTTAAAGAACAAGACATAAGATAAGAGAAATATTTTAAAGAACGAGGCATAAGATAAGAGGACTAGTACCTATGTAAAGAAAGTTAGTTGAAGCTATGTTTTTTAGTGGATACGCGGATACGAGGATACGCAGTGACGATTTAAAGAACGAGGCATAAGATAAGAGGACTAGTACCCATATAAGGAAAGATAGCTGAAGCTATGTTTTTTATTGGATACACGGATACGTGGATACGCAGTGACGAGTTTAAAGAACGAGGCATAAGATAAGAGGACTAGTACCTACATAAATAAAGTAAGTTGAAGCTATGTTTTTTAGTGGATACGTGGAAACGCAGTGACGATTTTAAAGAACGAGGCATAAGATAAGAGGACTGTTACCTATATAAAGAAAGTTGAAGCTATGTTTTTAGTGGATACGCGGATACGCAATGACGAGTTTAAGGAACGAGGCATAAGATAAGAGGACTAGTTTAAAGAACGAGGCATAAGATAAGAGGACTAGTTTAAAGAACGAGGCATAAGAAAATAGGAATAGTACCGATATAAAGAAAGATATTTGAAGCTATGTTTTCTAGTGGATACGTGGATACGCAGTGATGAGTTTAAAGAACGAGGCATAAGATAAGAGGACTAGTTAAAGAACGAGGCATAAGATAAGACGACTAGTTTCAAGAACGAGGCATAAGATAAGAGGACTAGTTTAAAGAACGAGGCATAAGAGAAGAGGACTAGTTTAAAGAACGAGGCATAAGATAAGAGGACTATTACCTGTATAAAGAAGGATAGTTGAAGCTATGTTTTTTAGTGGATACGCGGATACGCAGTGACGAGTTTAAAGAACGAGGCATAAGATAAGAGGACTAGTACCTATATAAAGAAAGAAAGTTGAAGCTATGTTTTTTAATGGATACGCGGATACGTGGATACGCAGTGACGAGTTTAAAGAACGAGGCATAAGATAAGAGGACTAGTTAAAAGAACGAGGCATAAGATAAGAGGACTAGTTTAAAGAACGAGGCATAAGATAAGAGGACTAGTTTAAAGAACGAGGCATAAGAAAATAGGATTAGTACCGATATAAAGAAAGATATTTGAAGCTATGTTTTCTAGTGGATACGTGGATACGCAGTGACGAGTTTAAAGAACGAGGCATAAGATAAGAGGACTAGTTAAAGAACGAGGCATAAGATAAGAGGACTAGTTTAAAGAACGAGGCATAAGAGAGGACTAGTTTAAAGAACGAGGCATAAGATAAGAGGACTATTACCTGTATAAAGAAGGATAGTTGAAGCTATGTTTTTTAGTGGATACGCGGATACGCAGTGACGAGTTTAAAGAACGAGGCATAAGATAAGAGGACTAGTTAAAAGAACGAGGCATAAGATAAGAGGACTAGTTTAAAGAACGAGGCATAAGATAAGAGGAATATTACCTATATAAAAAAGATAGTTTAAGCTATGTTTTTAGTGGATACGTGGATACGCAGTGACGAGTTTAAAGAACGAGGCATAAGATAAGAGGACTAGTTAAAGAACGAGGCATAAGATAAGAGGACTAGTTTAAAGAACGAGGCATAAGATAAGAGGACTAGTTTAAAGAACGAGGCATAAGAAAATAGGATTAGTACCGATATAAAGAAAGATATTTGAAGCTATGTTTTCTAGTGGATACGTGGATACGCAGTGACGAGTTTAAAGAACGAGGCATAAGATAAGAGGACTAGTTAAAGAACGAGGCATAAGATAAGAGGACTAGTTTAAAGAACGAGGCATAAGAGAAGAGGACTAGTTTAAAGAACGAGGCATAAGATAAGAGGACTATTACCTGTATAAAGAAGGATAGTTGAAGCTATGTTTTTTAGTGGATACGCGGATACGCAGTGACGAGTTTAAAGAACGAGGCATAAGATAAGAGGACTAGTTAAAGAACGAGGCATAAGATAAGAGGACTAGTTTCAAGAACGAGGCATAAGATAAGAGGAATATTACCTATATAAAGTTTAAGCTATGTTTTTAGTGGATACGTGGATACGCAGTGACGAGTTTAAAGAACGAGGCATAAGATAAGAGGACTATTACCAAAGATAGTTGAAGCTATAATTTTTAGTGGATACGCGGATACGTGGATACGCAGTGACGAGTTTAAAGAACGAGGCATAAGATAAGAGGACTATTTCCATATAAAGAAAGATCGTTGAAGCTATGTTTTTTAGTCGATACGCGGATACGCAGTGACGAGTTTAAGGAACGAGGCATAAGATAAGAGGACTAGTTTAAAGAATGAGGCATAAGATAAGAGGAATAGTTTAAAGAACGAGGCATAAGATAAGAGGACTAGTTTAAAGAACGAGGCATAAGAAAATAGGAATAGTACCGATATAAAGAAAGATATTTGAAGCTATGTTTTCTAGTGGATACGTGGATACGCAGTGACGAGTTTAAAGAACGAGGCATAAGATAAGAGGACTAGTTAAAGAACGAGGCATAAGATAAGACGACTAGTTTCAAGAACGAGGCATAAGATAAGAGGACTAGTTTAAAGAACGAGGCATAAGAGAAGAGGACTAGTTTAAAGAACGAGGCATAAGATAAGAGGACTATTACCTGTATAAAGAAGGATAGTTGAAGCTATGTTTTTTAGTGGATACGCGGATACGCAGTGACGAGTTTAAAGAACGAGGCATAAGATAAGAGGACTAGTTAAAAGAACGAGGCATAAGATAAGAGGACTAGTTAAAAGAACAGGAATAAGATAAGAGGACTAGTTTAAAGAACGAGGCATAAGATAAGAGGACTATTACCATATAAAGAAATAGTTGAAGCTATGTTTTTAAGGATACGTACGTGCAGTGACGAGAACGACATTAAAGAACGAGGCATAAATAAGAGGACTAGTACCTACGCATAAGATAAGAGACTAGAGGTAAGTAGAAGCTATGTTTTTAGTGGATACGTGGAAACGCAGTGACGATTTTAAAGAACGAGGCATAAGATAAGAGGACTGTTACCTATATAAAGAAAGTTGAAGCTATGTTTTTAGTGGATACGCGGATACGTGAATACGCAGTGACTAGTTTAAAAACGAGGCATAAGATAAGAGGACTAGTACCTATATAAAGAAAGATGGTTGAAGCTAAGTTTTTTATTGGATACACGGATACGTGGATACGGAGTGACGAGTTTAAAGAACGAGGCATAAGATAAGAGGACTAGTACCTATGTAAATAAAGTTAGTTGAAGCTATGTTTTTTAGTGGATACGTGGATATGCAGTGACGACTTTAAAGAACGAGGCATAAGATAAGAGAACTATTACCTATATAAAGAAAGAAAAATAAAGCTATGTTTTTAGTGGATACGTGGATATGCAGTGACGAGTTTAAAGAACGAGGCATAAGATAAGAGGACTAGTTAAAAGAACGAGGCATAAGATAAGAGGACTAGTTTAAAGAACGAGGCATAAGATAAGAGGACTAGTTTAAAGAACGAGGCATAAGAAAATAGGCTTAGTACCGATATAAAGAAAGATATTTGAAGCTATGTTTTCTAGTGGATACGTGAATACGCAGTGACTAGTTTAAAGAACGAGGCATAAGATAAGAGGACTAGTTTAAAGAACGAGGCATAAGATAAGAGGACTAGTACCTATATAAAGAAAGATAGTTGAAGCTATGTTTTTTAGTTGATACGCGGATAAGTGGATTTGCAGTGACGAGTTTAAAGAACGAGGCATAAGATAATAGGACTAGTACCTATATAAAGAAAGATATTTGAAGCTATGTTTTCTAGTGGATACGTGGATATGCAGTGACGAGTTTAAAGAACGAGGCATAAGATAAGAGGACTAGTTAAAGAACGAGGCATAAGATAAGAGGACTAGTTTAAAGAACGAGGCATAAGATAAGAGGACTAGTTTAAAGAACGAGGCATAAGAAAATAGGCTTAGTACCGATATAAAGAAAGATATTTGAAGCTATGTTTTCTAGTGGATACGTGGATACGCAGTGACGAGTTTAAAGAACGAGGCATAAGATAAGAGGACTAGTTTCAAGAACGAGGCATAAGATAAGAGGACTAGTTTAAAGAACGAGGCAAAAGAAGAGGACTAGTTTAAAGAACGAGGCATAAGATAAGAGGACTATTTTCTGTATAAAGAAGGATAGTTGAAGCTATGTTTTTTAGTGGATACGCGGATACGTGGATACGCAGTGACGAGTTTAAAGAACGAGGCATAAGATAAGAGGACTAGTACCTATATAAAGAAAGATAGTTGAAGCTATGTTTTTTAATGGATACGCGGATACGTGGATACGCAGTGACGAGTTTAAAGAACGAGGCATAAGATAAGAGGACTAGTTAAAAGAACGAGGCATAAGATAAGAGGACTAGTTTAAAGAACGAGGCATAAGAAAATAGGATTAGTACCGACATAAAGAAAGATATTTGAAGCTATGTTTTCTAGTGGATACGTGGATACGCAGTGACGAGTTTAAAGAACGAGGCATAAGATAAGAGGACTAGTTAAAGAACGAGGCATAAGATAAGAGGACTAGTTTCAAGAACGAGGCATAAGATAAGAGGACTAGTTTAAAGAACGAGGCAAAGAGAGGACTAGTTTAAAGAACGAGGCATAAGATAAGAGGACTATTACCTGTATAAAGAAGGATAGTTGAAGCTATGTTTTTTAGTGGATACGCGGATACGTGGATACGCAGTGACGAGTTTAAAGAACGAGGCATAAGATAAGAGGACTAGTACCTATATAAAGAAAGATAGTTGAAGCTATGTTTTTTAATGGATACGCGGATACGTGGATACGCAGTGACGAGTTTAAAGAACGAGGCATAAGATAAGAGGACTAGTACCTACATAAATAAAGTAAGTTGAAGCTATGTTTTTTAGTGGATACGTGGAAACGCAGTGACGATTTTAAAGAACAAGGCATAAGATAAGAGGACGGTTACCTATATAAAGAAAGTTGAAGCTATGTTTTTTAGTGGATACGCGGATACGTGAATACGCAGTGACTAGTTTAAAGAACGAGGCATAAGATAACAGGACTAGTACCTATATAAAGAAAGATGGTTGAAGCTAAGTTTTTTATTGGATACACGGATACGTGGATACAGTGACGAGTTTAAAGAACGAGGCATAAGATAAGAGGACTAGTACCTATGTAAATAAAGTTAGTTGAAGCTATGTTTTTTAGTGGATACGTGGATACGCAGTGACGATTTTAAAGAACGAGGCATAAGATAAGAGAACTATTACCTATATAAAGAAAGAAAGTTGAAGCTATGTTTTTTAGTGGATACGCGGATACGTGAATACGCAGTGACTAGTTTAAAGAACGAGGCATAAGATAAGAGGACTAGTTTAAAGAACGAGGCATAAGATAAGAGGACTAGTACCTATATAAAGAAAGATAGTTGAAGCTATGTTTTTAGTTGATACGCGGATAAGTGGATTTGCAGTGACGAGTTTAAAGAACGAGGCATAAGATAATAGGACTAGTACCTATATAAAGAAAGATATTTGAAGCTATGTTTTCTCGTGGATACGTGGATATGCAGTGACGAGTTTAAAGAACGAGGCATAAGATAAGAGGACTAGTTAAAAGAACGAGGCATAAGATAAGAGGACTAATTTAAAGAACGAGGCATAAGATAAGAGGACTAGTACCTATATAAAGAAAGATAGTTGAAGCTATGTTTTTTAGTTGATACGCGGATAAGTGGATTTGCAGTGACGAGTTTAAAGAACGAGGCATAAGATAATAGGACTAGTACCTATATAAAGAAAGATATTTGAAGCTATGTTTTCTAGTGGATACGTGGATATGCAGTGACGAGTTTAAAGAACGAGGCATAAGATAAGAGGACTAGTTAAAAGAACGAGGCATAAGATAAGAGGACTAGTTTAAAGAACGAGGCATAAGATAAGAGGACTAGTTTAAAGAACGAGGCATAAGAAAATAGGCTTAGTACCGATATAAAGAAAGATATTTGAAGCTATGTTTTCTAGTGGATACGTGGATACGCAGTGACGAGTTTAAAGAACGAGGCATAAGATAAGAGGACTAGTTTCAAGAACGAGGCATAAGATAAGAGGACTAGTTTAAAGAACGAGGCAAAAGATAAGAGGACTAGTTTAAAGAACGAGGCATAAGATAAGAGGACTATTTTCTGTATAAAGAAGGATAGTTGAAGCTATGTTTTTTAGTGGATACGCGGATACGTGGATACGCAGTGACGAGTTTAAAGAACGAGGCATAAGATAAGAGGACTAGTACCTATATAAAGAAAGATAGTTGAAGCTATAGTTTTTTAATGGATACGAGGATACGTGGATACGCAGTGACGAGTTTAAAGAACGAGGCATAAGATAAGAGGACTAGTTAAAAGAACGAGGCATAAGATAAGAGGACTAGTTTAAAGAACGAGGCATAAGAAAATAGGATTAGTACCGACATAAAGAAAGATATTTGAAGCTATGTTTTCTAGTGGATACGTGGATACGCAGTGACGAGTTTAAAGAACGAGGCATAAGATAAGAGGACTAGTTAAAAGAACGAGGCATAAGATAAGAGGACTAGTTTCAAGAACGAGGCATAAGATAAGAGGACTAGTTTAAAGAACGAGGCAAAAGAGAAGAGGACTAGTTTAAAGAACGAGGCATAAGATAAGAGGACTATTACCTGTATAAAGAAGGATAGTTGAAGCTATGTTTTTTAGTGGATACGCGGATACGTGGATACGCAGTGACGAGTTTAAAGAACGAGGCATAAGATAAGAGGACTAGTACCTATATAAAGAAAGATAGTTGAAGCTATGTTTTTTAATGGATACGCGGATACGTGGATACGCAGTGACGAGTTTAAAGAACGAGGCATAAGATAAGAGGACTAGTACCTACATAAATAAAGTAAGTTGAAGCTATGTTTTTTAGTGGATACGTGGAAACGCAGTGACGATTTTAAAGAACAAGGCATAAGATAAGAGGACGGTTACCTATATAAAGAAAGTTGAAGCTATGTTTTTTAGTGGATACGCGGATACGTGAATACGCAGTGACTAGTTTAAAGAACGAGGCATAAGATAACAGGACTAGTACCTATATAAAGAAAGATGGTTGAAGCTAAGTTTTTTATTGGATACACGGATACGTGGATACGAGTGACGAGTTTAAAGAACGAGGCATAAGATAAGAGGACTAGTACCTATGTAAATAAAGTTAGTTGAAGCTATGTTTTTTAGTGGATACGTGGATACGCAGTGACGATTTTAAAGAACGAGGCATAAGATAAGAGAACTATTACCTATATAAAGAAAGAAAGTTGAAGCTATGTTTTTTAGTGGATACGCGGATACGTGAATACGCAGTGACTAGTTTAAAGAACGAGGCATAAGATAAGAGGACTAGTTTAAAGAACGAGGCATAAGATAAGAGGACTAGTACCTATATAAAGAAAGATAGTTGAAGCTATGTTTTTTAGTTGATACGCGGATAAGTGGATTTGCAGTGACGAGTTTAAAGAACGAGGCATAAGATAATAGGACTAGTACCTATATAAAGAAAGATATTTGAAGCTATGTTTTCTCGTGGATACGTGGATATGCAGTGACGAGTTTAAAGAACGAGGCATAAGATAAGAGGACTAGTTAAAAGAACGAGGCATAAGATAAGAGGACTAATTTAACGAGGCATAAGATAAGAGGACTAGTACCTATATAAAGAAAGATAGTTGAAGCTATGTTTTTTAGTTGATACGCGGATAAGTGGATTTGCAGTGACGAGTTTAAAGAACGAGGCATAAGATAAGAGGACTAGTACCTATATAAAGAAAGATATTTGAAGCTATGTTTTTAGTGGATACGTGGATATGCAGTGACGAGTTTAAAGAACGAGGCATAAGATAAGAGGACTAGTTAAAGAACGAGGCATAAGATAAGAGGACTAGTTTAAAGAACGAGGCATAAGATAAGAGGACTAGTACCTATATAAATAAAGATAGTTGAAGCTATGTTTTTTAGTTGATACGCGGATAAGTGGATTTGCAGTGACGAGTTTAAAGAACGAGGCATAAGATAATAGGACTAGTACCTATATAAAGAAAGATATTTGAAGCTATGTTTTCTAGTGGATACGTGGATATGCAGTGACGAGTTTAAAGAACGAGGCATAAGATAAGAGTAGTTAAAGAACGAGGCATAAGATAAGAGGACTAGTTTAAAGAACGAGGCATAAGATAAGAGGACTAGTTTAAAGAACGAGGCATAAGAAAATAGGATTAGTACCGATATAAAGAAAGATATTTGAAGCTATGTTTTCTAGTGGATACGTGGATACGCAGTGACGAGTTTAAAGAACGAGGCATAAGATAAGAGGACTAGTTTAAAGAACGAGGCATAAGATAAGAGGACTATTACCTTCTAAAGAAGAATAGTTGAAGCTATGTTTTTTAGTGGATACGCGGATGCGCAGTGACGAGTTTAAAGAACGAGGTATAAGATAAGAGGACTATTTTAAAGAACGAGGCATAAGATAAGAGGTTTAGTTTAAAGAACGAGGCATAAGATAAGAGGACTAGTTAAAAGAACGAGGCATAAGATAAGAGGACTAGTACCTATGTAAAGAAAGTTAGTTGAAGCTATGTTTTTTAGTGGATACGCGGATACGCAGTGACGAGTTTCAAGAACGAGGCATAAGATAAGAGTACTAGTTAAAAGAACGAGGCATAAGATAAGAGGACTAGTTTAAAGAACGAGGCATAAGATAAGAGGACTAGTTTAAAGAACGAGGCATAAGATAAGAGGACTAGTTTAAAGAACGAGGCATAAGAAAATAGGAATAGTACCGATATAAAGAAAGATATTTGAAGCTATGTTTTCTAGTGGATACGTGGATACGCAGTGACGAGTTTAAAGAACGAGTTATAAGATAAGAGGACTAGTTTAAAGAACGAGGCATAAGATAAGAGGACTATTACCTGTATAAAGAAGGATAGTTGAAGCTATGTTTTTTAGTGGATACGCGGATACGCAGTGACGAGTTTAAAGAACGAGGCATAAGATAAGAGGACTAGTTAAAAGAACAGCATAAGATAAGAGGACTAGTTTAAAGAACGAGGCATAAGATAAGAGGGCTAGTACCTATGTAAAGAAAGTTAGTTGAAGCTATGTTTTTTAGTGGATACGTGGATACGCAGTGATGATTTTAAAGAACGAGGCATAAGATAAGAGGACTAGTACCCATATAAGAAAAGATAGTTGAAGCTATGTTTTTGATTGGTTACACGGATACGTGGATACGCAGTGACTAGTTCAAAGAACGAGGCATAAGATAAGAGGACTAGTTTAAAGAACGAGGCATAAGTTAAGAGGACTAGTACCTATATAAATAAAGTTAGTTGAAGCTATGTTTTTTAGTGGATACGTGGATACGCAGTGACGATTTTAAAGAACGAGGCATAAGATAAGAGGACTAGTACCTATATAAATAAAGATAGTTGAAGCTATGTTTTTTAGTGGATACGCGGATACGTGGATACGCAGTGACGAGGTTAAAGAACGAGGCATAAGATAAGAGGACTAGTTTAAAGAACGAGGCATAAGATAAGAGGACTATTACCTGTCTAAAGAAGAATAGTTGAAGCTATGTTTTTTAGTGGATACGCGGATGCGCAGTGACGAGTTTAAAGAATGAGGCATAAGATAAGAGGACTATTTTAAAGAACGAGGCATAAGATAAGAGGTTTAGTTTAAAGAACGAGGCATAAGATAAGAGGACTAGTTAAAAGAACGAGGCATAAGATAAGAGGACTAGTACCTATGTAAAGAAAGTTAGTTGAAGCTATGTTTTTTAGTGGATACGCGGATACGAGGATACGCAGTGACGATTTCAAGAACGAGGCATAAGATAAGAGGACTAGTACCCATAAAAGGAAAGATAGCTGAAGCTATGTTTTTTATTGGATACACGGATACGTGGATACGCAGTGACGAGTTTAAAGAACGAGGCATAAGATAAGAGGACTAGTACCTACATAAATAAAGTAAGTTGAAGCTATGTTTTTTAGTGGATACGTGGAAACGCAGTGACGATTTTAAAGAACAAGGCATAAGATAAGAGGACTGTTACCTATATAAAGAAAGTTGAAGCTATGTTTTTTAGTGGATACGCGGATACGTGAATACGCAGTGACTAGTTTAAAGAACGAGGCATAAGATAACAGGACTAGTACCTATATAAAGAAAGATGGTTGAAGCTAAGTTTTTTATTGGATACACGGATACGTGGATACAGAGTGACGAGTTTAAAGAACGAGGCATAAGATAAGAGGACTAGTACCTATGTAAATAAAGTTAGTTGAAGCTATGTTTTTTAGTGGATACGTGGATACGCAGTGACGATTTTAAAGAACGAGGCATAAGATAAGAGAACTATTACCTATATAAAGAAAGAAAGTTGAAGCTATGTTTTTTAGTGGATACGCGGATACGTGAATACGCAGTGACTAGTTTAAAGAACGAGGCATAAGATAAGAGGACTAGTTTAAAGAACGAGGCATAAGATAAGAGGACTAGTACCTATATAAAGAAAGATAGTTGAATCTATGTTTTTTAGTTGATACGCGGATAAGTGGATTTGCAGTGACGAGTTTAAAGAACGAGGCATAAGATAATAGGACTAGTACCTATATAAAGAAAGATATTTGAAGCTATGTTTTCTCGTGGATACGTGGATATGCAGTGACGAGTTTAAAGAACGAGGCATAAGATAAGAGGACTAGTTAAAAGAACGAGGCATAAGATAAGAGGACTAGTTTAAAGAACGAGGCATAAGATAAGAGGACTAGTTTAAAGAACGAGGCATAAGAAAATAGGATTAGTACCGATATAAAGAAAGATATTTGAAGCTATGTTTTCTAGTGGATACGTGGATACGCAGTGACGAGTTTAAAGAACGAGGCATAAGATAAGAGGACTAGTTAAAGAACGAGGCATAAGATAAGAGGACTAGTTTAAAGAACGAGGCATAAGAGAAGAGGACTAGTTTAAAGAACGAGGCATAAGATAAGAGGACTATTACCTGTATAAAGAAGGATAGTTGAAGCTATGTTTTTTAGTGGATACGCGGATACGCAGTGACGAGTTTAAAGAACGAGGCATAAGATAAGAGGACTAGTTAAAAGAACGAGGCATAAGATAAGAGGACTAGTTTCAAGAACGAGGCATAAGATAAGAGGAATATTACCTATATAAAGAAAGATAGTTTAAGCTATGTTTTTTAGTGGATACGTGGATACGCAGTGACGAGTTTGAAGAACGAGGCATAAGATAAGAGGACTATTACCATATAAAGAAAGATAGTTGAAGCTATAATTTTTAGTGGATACGCGGATACGTGGATACGCAGTGACGAGTTTAAAGAACGAGGCATAAGATAAGAGGACTATTTCCATATAAAGAAAGATCGTTGAAGCTATGTTTTTTAGTCGATACGCGGATACGCAGTGACGAGTTTAAGAACGAGGCATAAGATAAGAGGACTAGTTTAAAGAATGAGGCATAAGATAAGAGGAATAGTTTAAAGAACGAGGCATAAGATAAGAGGACTAGTTTAAAGAACGAGGCATAAGAAAATAGGAATAGTACCGATATAAAGAAAGATATTTGAAGCTATGTTTTCTAGTGGATACGTGGATACGCAGTGACGAGTTTAAAAGAACGAGGCATAAGATAAGAGGACTAGTTAAAGAACGAGGCATAAGATAAGACGACTAGTTTCAAGAACGAGGCATAAGATAAGAGGACTAGTTTAAAGAACGAGGCATAAGAGAAGAGGACTAGTTTAAAGAACGAGGCATAAGATAAGAGGACTATTACCTGTATAAAGAAGGATAGTTGAAGCTATGTTTTTTAGTGGATACGCGGATACGCAGTGACGAGTTTAAAGAACGAGGCATAAGATAAGAGGACTAGTACCTATATAAAGAAAGATAGTTGAAGCTATGTTTTTTAATGGATACGCGGATACGTGGATACGCAGTGACGAGTTTAAAGAACGAGGCATAAGATAAGAGGACTAGTTAAAGAACGAGGCATAAGATAAGAGGACTAGTTAAAGAACGAGGCATAAGATAAGAGGACTAGTTTTAAGAACGAGGCATAAGATAAGAGGACTATTACCTGTCTAAAGAAGAATAGTTGAAGCTATGTTTTTTAGTGGATACGCGGATGCGCAGTGACGAGTTTAAAGAACAAGACATAAGATAAGAGAAATATTTTAAAGAACGAGGCATAAGATAAGAGGACTAGTACCTATGTAAAGAAAGTTAGTTGAAGCTATGTTTTTTAGTGTATACGCGGATACGAGGATACGCAGTGACGATTTCAAAGAACGAGGCATAAGATAAGAGGACTAGTACCCATGTAAGGAAAGATAGCTGAAGCTATGTTTTTTATTGGATACACGGATACGTGGATACGCAGTGACGAGTTTAAAGAACGAGGCATAAATTAAGAGGACTAGTACCTACATAAATAAAGTAAGTTGAAGCTATGTTTTTTAGTGGATACGTGGAAACGCAGTGACGATTTTAAAGAACGAGGCATAAGATAAGAGGACTGTTACCTATATAAAGAAAGTTGAAGCTATGTTTTTTAGTCGATACGCGGATACGCAATGACGAGTTTAAGGAACGAGGCATAAGATAAGAGGACTAGTTTAAAGAACGAGGCATAAGATAAGAGGACTAGTTTAAACAACGAGGCATAAGAAAATAGGAATAGTACCGATATAAAGAAAGATATTTGAAGCTATGTTTTCTAGTGGATACGTGGATACGCAGTGATGAGTTTAAAAGAACGAGGCATAAGATAAGAGGACTAGTTAAAAGAACGAGGCATAAGATAAGACGACTAGTTTCAAGAACGAGGCAAAAGATAAGAGGACTAGTTTAAAGAACGACGCATAAGAGAAGAGGACTAGTTTAAAGAACGAGGCATAAGATAAGAGGACTATTACCTGTATAAAGAAGGATAGTTGAAGCTATGTTTTTTAGTGGATACGCGGATACGCAGTGACGAGTTTAAAGAACGAGGCATAAGATAAGAGGACTAGTACCTATATAAAGAAAGAAAGTTGAAGCTATGTTTTTTAATGGATACGCGGATACGTGGATACGCAGTGACGAGTTTAAGAACGAGGCATAAGATAAGAGGACTAGTTAAAGAACGAGGCATAAGATAAGAGGACTAGTTTAAAGAACGAGGCATAAGATAAGAGGACTAGTTTAAAGAACGAGGCAAGAAAATAGGATTAGTACCGATATAAAGAAAGATATTTGAAGCTATGTTTTTAGTGGATACGTGGATACGCAGTGACGAGTTTAAAGAACGAGGCATAAGATAAGAGGACTAGTTAAAAGAACGAGGCATAAGATAAGAGGACTAGTTTAAAGAACGAGGCATAAGAGAGGACTAGTTTAAAGAACGAGGCATAAGATAAGAGGACTATTACCTGTATAAAGAAGGATAGTTGAAGCTATGTTTTTAGTGGATACGCGGATACGCAGTGACGAGTTTAAAGAACGAGGCATAAGATAAGAGGACTAGTTAAAGAACGAGGCATAAGATAAGAGGACTAGTTTCAAGAACGAGGCATAAGATAAGAGGAATATTACCTATATAAAAAAAGATAGTTTAAGCTTTGTTTTTTAGTGGATACGTGGATACGCAGTGACGAGTTTGAAGAACGAGGCATAAGATAAGAGTACTAGTTAAAAGAACGAGGCATAAGATAAGAGGACTAGTTTAAAGAACGAGGCATAAGATAAGAGGACTAGTTTAAAGAACGAGGCATAAGAAAATAGGATTAGTACCGATATAAAGAAAGATATTTGAAGCTATGTTTTCTAGTGGATACGTGGATACGCAGTGACGAGTTTAAAGAACGAGGCATAAGATAAGAGGACTAGTTAAAGAACGAGGCATAAGATAAGAGGACTAGTTTAAAGAACGAGGCATAAGAGAGGACTAGTTTAAAGAACGAGGCATAAGATAAGAGGACTATTACCTGTATAAAGAAGGATAGTTGAAGCTATGTTTTTTAGTGGATACGCGGATACGCAGTGACGAGTTTAAAGAACGAGGCATAAGATAAGAGGACTAGTTAAAAGAACGAGGCATAAGATAAGAGGACTAGTTTCAAGAACGAGGCATAAGATAAGAGGAATATTACCTATATAAAAAGATAGTTTAAGCTATGTTTTTTAGTGGATACGTGGATACGCAGTGACGAGTTTGAAGAACGAGGCATAAGATAAGAGGACTATTACCATATAAAGAAAGATAGTTGAAGCTATAATTTTTAGTGGATACGCGGATACGTGGATACGCAGTGACGAGTTTAAAGAACGAGGCATAAGATAAGAGGACTATTTCCATATAAAGAAAGATAGTTAAAGCTATGTTTTTTAGTCGATACGCGGATACGCAGTGACGAGTTTAAGGAACGAGGCATAAGATAAGAGGACTAGTTTAAAGAATGAGGCATAAGATAAGAGGAATAGTTTAAAGAACGAGGCATAAGATAAGAGGACTAGTTTAAAGAACGAGGCATAAGAAAATAGGAATAGTACCGATATAAAGAAAGATATTTGAAGCTATGTTTTCTAGTGGATACGTGGATACGCAGTGACGAGTTTAAAAGAACGAGGCATAAGATAAGAGGACTAGTTAAAAGAACGAGGCATAAGATAAGACGACTAGTTTCAAGAACGAGGCATAAGATAAGAGGACTAGTTTAAAGAACGAGGCATAAGAGAGGACTAGTTTAAAGAACGAGGCATAAGATAAGAGGACTATTATCTGTATAAAGAAGGATAGTTGAAGCTATGTTTTTTAGTGGATACGCGGATACGCAGTGACGAGTTTAAAGAACGAGGCATAAGATAAGAGGACTAGTTAAAAGAACGAGGCATAAGATAAGAGGACTAGTTAAAAGAACGAGGCATAAGATAAGAGGACTAGTTTCAAGAACGAGGCATAAGATAAGAGGACTATTACCTGTCTAAAGAAGAATAGTTGAAGCTATTTTTTTAGTGGATACGCGGATGCGCAGTGACGAGTTTAAAGAACGAGGCATAAGATAAGAGAAATATTTTAAAGAACGAGGCATAAGATAAGAGGACTAGTACCTATGTAAAGAAAATAGTTGAAGCTATGTTTTTTAGTGGATACGCGGATACGAGGATACGCAGTGACGATTTCAAAGAACGAGGCATAAGATAAGAGGACTAGTACCCATGTAAGGAAAGATAGCTGAAGCTATGTTTTTTATTGGATACACGGATACGTGGATACGCAGTGACGAGTTTAAAGAACGAGGCATAAAATAAGAGGACTAGTACCTACATAAATAAAGTAAGTAGAAGCTATGTTTTTTAGTGGATACGTGGAAACGCAGTGACGATTTTAAAGAACGAGGCATAAGATAAGAGGACTGTTACCTATATAAAGAAAGTTGAAGCTATGTTTTTTAGTGGATACGCGGATACGTGAATACGCAGTGACTAGTTTAAAAACGAGGCATAAGATAACAGGACTAGTACCTATATAAAGAAAGATGGTTGAAGCTAAGTTTTTTATTGGATACACGGATACGTGGATACGGAGTGACGAGTTTAAAGAACGAGGCATAAGATAAGAGGACTAGTACCTATGTAAATAAAGTTAGTTGAAGCTATGTTTTTTAGTGGATACGTGGATATGCAGTGACGACTTTAAAGAACGAGGCATAAGATAAGAGAACTATTACCTATATAAAGAAAGAAAAATAAAGCTATGTTTTTTAGTTGATACGTGGATATGCAGTGACGAGTTTAAAGAACGAGGCATAAGATAAGAGGACTAGTTAAAAGAACGAGGCATAAGATAAGAGGACTAGTTTAAAGAACGAGGCATAAGATAAGAGGACTAGTTTAAAGAACGAGGCATAAGAAAATAGGCTTAGTACCGATATAAAGAAAGATATTTGAAGCTATGTTTTCTAGTGGATACGTGAATACGCAGTGACTAGTTTAAAGAACGAGGCATAAGATAAGAGGACTACTTTAAAGAACGAGGAATAATATAAGAGGACTAGTACCTATATAAAGAAAGATAGTTGAAGCTATGTTTTTTAGTTGATACGCGGATAAGTGGATTTGCAGTGACGAGTTTAAAGAACGAGGCATAAGATAATAGGACTAGTACCTATATAAAGAAAGATATTTGAAGCTATGTTTTCTAGTGGATACGTGGATATGCAGTGACGAGTTTAAAGAACGAGGCATAAGATAAGAGGACTAGTTAAAGAACGAGGCATAAGATAAGAGGACTAGTTTAAAGAACGAGGCATAAGATAAGAGGACTAGTTTAAAGAACGAGGCATAAGAAAATAGGCTTAGTACCGATATAAAGAAAGATATTTGAAGCTATGTTTTCTAGTGGATACGTGGATACGCAGTGACGAGTTTAAAGAACTAGGCATAAGATAAGAGGACTAGTTTCAAGAACGAGGCATAAGATAAGAGGACTAGTTTAAAGAACGAGGCAAAGAGAGAGGACTAGTTTAAAGAACGAGGCATAAGATAAGAGGACTATTTTCTGTATAAAGAAGGATAGTTGAAGCTATGTTTTTTAGTGGATACGCGGATACGTGGATACGCAGTGACGAGTTTAAAGAACGAGGCATAAGATAAGAGGACTAGTACCTATATAAAGAAAGATAGTTGAAGCTATGTTTTTTAATGGATACGCGGATACGTGGATACGCAGTGACGAGTTTAAAGAACGAGGCATAAGATAAGAGGACTAGTTAAAAACGAGGCATAAGATAAGAGGACTAGTTTAAAGAACGAGGCATAAGAAAATAGGATTAGTACCGACATAAAGAAAGATATTTGAAGCTATGTTTTCTAGTGGATACGTGGATACGCAGTGACGAGTTTAAAGAACGAGGCATAAGATAAGAGGACTAGTTAAAGAACGAGGCATAAGATAAGAGGACTAGTTTCAAGAACGAGGCATAAGATAAGAGGACTAGTTTAAAGAACGAGGCAAAGAGAAGAGGACTAGTTTAAAGAACGAGGCATAAGATAAGAGGACTATTACCTGTATAAAGAAGGATAGTTGAAGCTATGTTTTTTAGTGGATACGCGGATACGTGGATACGCAGTGACGAGTTTAAAGAACGAGGCATAAGATAAGAGGACTAGTACCTATATAAAGAAAGATAGTTGAAGCTATGTTTTTTAATGGATACGCGGATACGTGGATACGCAGTGACGAGTTTAAAGAACGAGGCATAAGATAAGAGGACTAGTTAAAAGAACGAGGCATAAGATAAGAGGACTAGTTTCAAGAACGAGGCATAAGATAAGAGGAATATTACGTATATAAAGAAAGATAGTGGAAGCTATGTTTTTTAGTGGATACGTGGATACGCAGTGACGAGTTTAAAGAACGAGGCATAAGATAAGAGGACTATTACCATATAAAGAAAGATAGTTGAAGCTATAATTTTTAGTGGATATGCGGATACGTGGATACGCAGTGACGAGTTTAAAGAACGAGGCATAAGATAAAGGACTATTTCCATATAAAGAAAGATAGTTGAAGCTATGTTTTTAGTCGATACGCGGATACGCAGTGACGAGTTTAAGAACGAGGCATAAGATAAGAGGACTAGTTTAAAGAACGAGGCATAAGATAAGAGGACTAGTTTAAAGAACGAGGCATAAGAAAATAGGAATAGTACCGATAAAAGAAAGATATTTGAAGCTATGTTTTCTAGTGGATACGTGGATACGCAGTGATGAGTTTAAAGAACGAGGCATAAGATAAGAGGACTAGTTAAAAGAACGAGGCATAAGATAAGACGACTAGTTTCAAGAACGAGGCATAAGATAAGAGGACTAGTTTAAAGAACGAGGCATAAGAGAAGAGGACTAGTTTAAAGAACGAGGCATAAGATAAGAGGACTATTACCTGTATAAAGAAGGATAGTTGAAGCTATGTTTTTTAGTGGATACGCGGATACGCAGTGACGAGTTTAAAGAACGAGGCATAAGATAAGAGGACTAGTACCTATATAAAGAAAGAAAGTTGAAGCTATGTTTTTTAATGGATACGCGGATACGTGGATACGCAGTGACGAGTTTAAAGAACGAGGCATAAGATAAGAGGACTAGTTTAAAGAACGAGGCATAAGATAAGAGGACTATTACCATATAAAGAAAGATAGTTGAAGCTATAATTTTTAGTGGATATGCGGATACGTGGATACGCAGTGACGAGTTTAAAGAACGAGGCATAAGATAAAAGGACTATTTCCATATAAAGAAAGATAGTTGAAGCTATGTTTTTTAGTCGATACGCGGATACGCAGTGACGAGTTTAAGGAACGAGGCATAAGATAAGAGGACTAGTTTAAAGAACGAGGCATAAGATAAGAGGACTAGTTTAAAGAACGAGGCATAAGAAAATAGGAATAGTACCGATAAAAAGAAAGATATTTGAAGCTATGTTTTCTAGTGGATACGTGGATACGCAGTGACGAGTTTAAAGAACGAGGCATAAGATAAGAGGATTAGTTAAAGAACGAGGCATAAGATAAGAGGACTAGTTTCAAGAACGAGGCATAAGATAAGAGGACTAGTTTAAAGAACGAGGCATAAGAGAAGAGGACTAGTTTAAAGAACGAGGCATAAGATAAGAGGACTATTACCTGTATAAAGAAGGATAGTTGAAGCTATGTTTTTTAGTGGATACGCGGATACGCAGTGACGAGTTTAAAGAACGAGGCATAAGATAAGAGGACTAGTACCTATATAAAGAAAGAAAGTTGAAGCTATGTTTTTTAATGGATACGCGGATACGTGGATACGCAGTGACGAGTTTAAAGAACGAGGCATAAGATAAGAGGACTAGTTAAAAGAACGAGGCATAAGATAAGAGGACTAGTTTCAAGAACGAGGCATAAGATAAGAGGAATATTACCTATATAAAGAAAGATAGTGGAAGCTATGTTTTTTAGTGGATACGTGGATACGCAGTGACGAGTTTAAAGAACGAGGCATAAGATAAGAGGACTATTACCATATAAAGAAAGATAGTTGAAGCTATAATTTTAGTGGATACGCGGATACGTGGATACGCAGTGACGAGTTTAAAGAACGAGGCATAAGATAAGAGGACTATTTCCATATAAAGAAAGATAGTTGAAGCTATGTTTTTTAGTCGATACGCGGATACGCAGTGACGAGTTTAAGGAACGAGGCATAAGATAAGAGGACTAGTTTAAAGAATGAGGCATAAGATAAGAGGACTAGTTTAAAGAACGAGGCATAAGATAAGAGGACTAGTTTAAAGAACGAGGCATAAGAAAATAGGAATAGTACCGATATAAAAAAGATATTTGAAGCTATGTTTTCTAGTGGATACGTGGATACGCAGTGACGAGTTTAAAGAACGAGGCATAAGATAAGAGGACTAGTTAAAAGAACGAGGCATAAGATAAGACGACTAGTTTCAAGAACGAGGCATAAGATAAGAGGACTAGTTTAAAGAACGAGGCATAAGAGAAGAGGACTAGTTTAAAGAACGAGGCATAAGATAAGAGGACTATTATCTGTATAAAGAAGGATAGTTGAAGCTATGTTTTTTAGTGGATACGCGGATACGCAGTGACGAGTTTAAAGAACGAGGCATAAGATAAGAGGACTAGTACCTATATAAAGAAAGATAGTTGAAGCTATGTTTTTTAATGGATACGCGGATACGTGGATACGCAGTGACGAGTTTAAAGAACGAGGCATAAGATAAGAGGACTAGTTAAAGAACGAGGCATAAGATAAGAGGACTAGTTAAAAGAACGAGGCATAAGATAAGAGGACTAGTTTAAAGAACGAGGCATAAGATAAGAGGACTATTACCTGTCTAAAGAAGAATAGTTGAAGCTATTTTTTTAGTGGATACGCGGATGCGCAGTGACGAGTTTAAAGAACGAGGCATAAGATAAGAGAAATATTTTAAAGAACGAGGCATAAGATAAGAGGACTAGTACCTATGTAAAGAAAGTTAGTTGAAGCTATGTTTTTTAGTGGATACGCGGATACGAGGATACGCAGTGACGATTTCAAAGAACGAGGCATAAGATAAGAGGACTAGTACCCATGTAAGGAAAGATAGCTGAAGCTATGTTTTTTATTGGATACACGGATACGTGGATACGCAGTGACGAGTTTAAAGAACGAGGCATAAGATAATAGGACTAGTACCTATATAAAGAAAGATATTTGAAGCTATGTTTTCTAGTGGATACGTGGATATGCAGTGACGAGTTTAAAGAACGAGGCATAAGATAAGAGGACTAGTTAAAAGAACGAGGCGTAAGATAAGAGGACTAGTTTAAAGAACGAGGCATAAGATAAGAGGACTAGTTTAAAGAACGAGGCATAAGAAAATAGGATCAGTACCGATATAAAGAAAGATATTTGAAGCTATGTTTTCTAGTGGATACGTGGATACGCAGTGACGAGTTTAAAGAACGAGGCATAAGATAAGAGGACTAGTTAAAAGAACGAGGCATAAGATAAGAGGACTAGTTTAAAGAACGAGGCATAAGATAAGAGGACTAGTTTAAAGAACGAGGCATAAGATAAGAGGACTATTACCTGTATAAAGAAGGATAGTTGAAGCTATGTTTTTTAGTGGATACGCGGATACGTGGATACGCAGTGACGAGTTTAAAGAACGAGGCATAAGATAAGAGGACTAGTACCTATATAAAGAAAGATAGTTGAAGCTATGTTTTTTAATGGATACGCGGATACGTGGATACGCAGTGACGAGTTTAAAGAACGAGGCATAAGATAAGAGGACTAGTACCTATATAAAGAAAGATAGTTGAAGCTATGTTTTTTAATGGATACGCGGATACGTGGATACGCAGTGACGAGTTTAAAGAACGAGGCATAAGATAAGAGGACTAGTTAAAAGAACGAGGCATAAGATAAGAGGAATAGTTTCAAGAACGAGGCATAAGATAAGAGGACTAGTTTAAAGAACGAGGCATAAGATAAGAGGACTATTACCTATATAAAGAAAGATAGTGGAAGCTATGTTTTTTAGTGGATACGTGGATACGCAGTGACGAGTTTAAAGAACGAGGCATAAGATAAGAGGACTATTACCATATAAAGAAAGATAGTTGAAGCTATAATTTTTAGTGGATATGCGGATACGTGGATACGCAGTGACGAGTTTAAAGAACGAGGCATAAGATAAGAGGACTATTTCCATATAAAGAAAGATAGTTGAAGCTATGTTTTTTAGTCGATACGCGGATACGCAGTGACGAGTTTAAGGAACGAGGCATAAGATAAGAGGACTAGTTTAAAGAACGAGGCATAAGATAAGAGGACTAGTTTAAAGAACGAGGCATAAGAAAATAGGAATAGTACCGATATAAAGAAAGATATTTGAAGCTATGTTTTCTAGTGGATACGTGGATACGCAGTGATGAGTTTAAAGAACGAGGCATAAGATAAGAGGACTAGTTAAAAGAACGAGGCATAAGATAAGACGACTAGTTTCAAGAACGAGGCATAAGATAAGAGGACTAGTTTAAAGAACGAGGCATAAGAGAAGAGGACTAGTTTAAAGAACGAGGCATAAGATAAGAGGACTATTACCTGTATAAAGAAGGATAGTTGAAGCTATGTTTTTTAGTGGATACGCGGATACGCAGTGACGAGTTTAAAGAACGAGGCATAAGATAAGAGGACTAGTACCTATATAAAGAAAGAAAGTTGAAGCTATGTTTTTTAATGGATACGCGGATACGTGGATACGCAGTGACGAGTTTAAAGAACGAGGCATAAGATAAGAGGACTAGTTAAAAGAACGAGGCATAAGATAAGAGGACTAGTTTCAAGAACGAGGCATAAGATAAGAAGAATATTACCTATATAAAGAAAGATAGTGGAAGCTATGTTTTTTAGTGGATACGTGGATACGCAGTGACGAGTTTAAAGAACGAGGCATAAGATAAGAGGACTATTACCATATAAAGAAAGATAGTTGAAGCTATAATTTTTAGTGGATACGCGGATACGTGGATACGCAGTGACGAGTTTAAAGAACGAGGCATGAGATAAGAGGACTATTTCCATATAAAGAAAGATAGTTGAAGCTATGTTTTTTAGTCGATACGCGGATACGCAGTGACGAGTTTAAGGAACGAGGCATAAGATAAGAGGACTAGTTTAAAGAATGAGGCATAAGATAAGAGGACTAGTTTAAAGAACGAGGCATAAGATAAGAGGACTAGTTTAAAAGAGGCATAAGAAAATAGGAATAGTACCGATATAAAGAAAGATATTTGAAGCTATGTTTTCTAGTGATTACGTGGATACGCAATGACGAGTTTAAAGAACGAGGCATAAGATAAGAGGACTAGTTAAAGAACGAGGCATAAGATAAGACGACTAGTTTCAAGAACGAGGCATAAGATAAGAGGACTAGTTTAAAGAACGAGGCATAAGAGAAGAGGACTAGTTTAAAGAACGAGGCATAAGATAAGAGGACTATTACCTGTATAAAGAAGGATAGTTGAAGCTATGTTTTTTAGTGGATACGCGGATACGCAGTGACGAGTTTAAAGAACGAGGCATAAGATAAGAGGACTAGTACCTATATAAAGAAAGATAGTTGAAGATATGTTTTTTAATGGATACGCGGATACGTGGATACGCAGAGACGAGTTTAAAGAACGAGGCATGAGATAAGAGGACTATTACCATATAAAGAAAGTTAGTTGAAGCTATAATTTTTAGTGGATACGCGGATACGTGGATACGCAGTGACGAGTTTAAAGAACGAGGCATGAGATAAGAGGACTATTTCCATATAAAGAAAGATAGTTGAAGCTATGTTTTTTAGTCGATACGCGGATACGCAGTGACGAGTTTAAGGAACGAGGCATAAGATAAGAGGACTAGTTTAAAGAATGAGGCATAAGATAAGAGGACTAGTTTAAAGAACGAGGCATAAGATAAGAGGACTAGTTTAAAGAAAGAGGCATAAGAAAATAGGAATAGTACCGATATAAAGAAAGATATTTGAAGCTATGTTTTCTAGTGGATACGTGGATACGCAATGACGAGTTTAAAGAACGAGGCATAAGATAAGAGGACTAGTTAAAGAACGAGGCATAAGATAAGACGACTAGTTTCAAGAACGAGGCATAAGATAAGAGGACTAGTTTAAAGAACGAGGCATAAGAGAAGAGGACTAGTTTAAAGAACGAGGCATAAGATAAGAGGACTATTACCTGTATAAAGAAGGATAGTTGAAGCTATGTTTTTTAGTGGATACGCGGATACGCAGTGACGAGTTTAAAGAACGAGGCATAAGATAAGAGGACTAGTACCTATATAAAGAAAGATAGTTGAAGCTATGTTTTTTAATGGATACGCGGATACGTGGATACGCAGAGACGAGTTTAAAGAACGAGGCATAAGATAAGAGGACTAGTTAATAGAACGAGGCATAAGATAAGAGGACTAGTTTCAAGAACGAGGCATAAGATAAGAGGAATATTACCTATATAAAGAAAGATAGTGGAAGCTATGTTTTTTAGTGGATACGTGGATAAGCAGTGACGAGTTTAAAGAACGAGGCATAAGATAAGAGGACTAGTTTAAAGAACAAGGCATAAGATAAGAGGACTAGTACCTATATAAAGAAAGTTAGTTGAAGCTATGTTTTTTAGAGGATACGCGGATACGTGGATACGCAGTGACGAGTTTAAAGAACTACGCGTAAGATAAGAAGATTATTACCTGTATAAAGAAAGATAGTTGAAGCTATAATTTTTAGTGGATACGCGGATACGTGGATACGCAGTGACGAGTTTAAAGAACGAGGCTTAAGATAAGAGGACTATTACCATATAAAGAAAGATAGTTGAAGCTATAATTTTTAGTGGATACGCGGATACGTGCATACGCAGTGACGAGTTTAAAGAACGAGGCATAAGATAAGAGAACTATTACCATATAAAGAAAGATAGTTGAAGCTATGTTTTTTAGTCGATACGCGGATACGCAGTGACGAGTTTAAGGAACGAGGCATAAGATAAGAGGACTAGTTTAAAGATTGAGGCATAAGATAAGAGGACTAGTTTAAAGAACGAGGCATAAGATAAGAGGACTAGTACCTATGTAAAGAAAGTTAGTCGAAGCTATGTTTTTTAGTGGATACGCGGATACGTGGATACGCAGTAACGATTTTAAAGAACGAGGCATAAGATAAGAGGATTAGTACCCATATAAAGAAAGATGGTTGAAGCTATGTTTTTTGTTGGATACACGGATACGTGGATACGCAGTGACGAGTTTAAAGAACGATTTATAAGATATGAGGACTAGTGCCTATGTAAAGAAAGTTAGTTGAAGCTATGTTTTTTAGTGGATACGTGGATACGCAGTGACGAGTTTAAAGAACGAGGCATAAGATAACAGGACTATTACCTATATAAGGAAAGTTAGTTGAAGCTATGACACCACCAAGAACATGAACAAGAAGAACATGACGATAACTCGTTACATGATACCTCGTTACATGACATACCTCGTTACATGATACCTCGTTACTTGTTACATGACGATAACTGGGTGAGGAATATTTCTTCCCGCCCATTAGTCGAAACTGAAACGCGACTACTATCTTACGGACTAAAACATTCCATAACACCTAGACAAATCCCGACTGAGACGATAGTATCAAGTGTCGAGGCTGTCCTAGCGTATCAAAGAGACTTGTCAGAGACAACTAAAGACGAGATCAGAAGCAGGATAGCCTCCACTTTACAATCGTCCTCTATACGTGACAACAACTTGACAAAAGACGAACAACAAGCACTCAAACGACTAAAACACGACAACAACATCGTCATTTTACCAGCAGACAAAGGACGCGTGACTGTGGTCATGGACAGGAATGATTACTTTAACAAAATGGACGCACTTGTTAACGACAGACAAACGTACGAACAACTCAAACGAGACCCAACACCATCACTAGTACGCAAACTTAACAGCAAGATCTTCTCTATGAGAAAATCTAACATTATATCTGAACGTATTTACTATCGACTCAGATGTTCAGTACCACGACCACCCAGACTATACGGACTACCAAAACTTCACAAACCACAAATACCCATGCGACCAATTGTATCATTCTGTGGTTCGCCTACTTACGAACTTTCAAAGTACTTGACTAACATACTGCAACCACTCACAAACAAATCAAAACACAAGCTACAATCCACTGAAACTTTCATTGAAAAACTGTGCACTATACAAATACCAGACAACTATATATTAGTGTCTTTTGATGTGAAATCACTGTTCACCAGTATTCCACTTAATCTGGCACTTACTTGTACAAAAACCCTCATTACAAACACCACGGATGTACTGCCATTACCAACAGAAGACATTATGGAGTTACTAGAGCTCTGCCTCACCTCGACTTACTTCCAATACAAAGGAACACACTACAAACAATTACATGGGACAGCAATGGGCTCGCCCGTTTCTGTTGTAGTTGCTGAAATTGCAATGCAATCTATAGAGGAACGGGCACTCATGACTTACAAACATGCACTACCTTTTTGGTTTCGCTACGTAGATGACACAATAACAGCACTACATGCAGACGAGATTGATGACTTCCATATTCGCATCAACAAACAGAACAGCCACATACAATTTACCAAAGATGTCGAAGAAAACGGAACTCTTCCTTTTCTCGACTGTTTGGTAAAACATGACAATCAAAAACTAGGAACAACAGTTTATCGCAAGCAAACACATACTGACCGACTACTAGACCAATCATCTTACAACCCTACATCACACAAAGCCACCACAATCAGAACATTAACAAGACGTGCACAAATCATATGTGATTCACCGGACGCTCTACAAAACGAAAACAACTATCTCAAACGTGTTTTGACAAAACAACTATAACTCTGACTTTATCAAACGCAACACTTACAAACCCAACGAACCCAACAGAACGAACAACTCAGTGACAACAGCAACGATACCTTATATCAAAGGTACGTCTGAGACTATCTCGCGTATCTTACGACCATACAACATACGTGTCGCACATAAACCAATCACAACATTACGACAAGTACTAACGAACATAAAGGACAAAGAACAACCCAATGAACGACAAGGTGCAGTTTACAAAATAAACTGCTCCGACTGCCACGCCTCCTATATCGGGGAAACTGGCAGGAACTTAAACATAAGACTTACTGAGCACAAACGAGCTACTAAGAAACAAGACAAAACTAATCACATTGCCGAACATCACCGAATCACAAAGCACAACATTGACTGGGACTCGGCAAAATGCATCACTTACAGTACTGACTATAGACAACGGCTTACATTAGAAAGTTGGTATACCAACTTGGAACAAACCCCCCCCTGAACAGATCACAGCAATTACCGGCACCTTACAAACGACTTATTCACAATACAAACAAACGATCAACTAAAAACATTACACTTCAAACTAATTCACAATGACAATACACAATTGACACCCACACATTACAACTAAAAACGTCACACCTAAATCACACATCACAACTAAAAATAAAATATTTCACTTCACACTAATCCACAATGACAATACACATTTCCTGCACATTTCCTGTACACACAATACAATGACGTAAGAACCAGACAATAAATACGGCTAACCTGACGTTTACTCCTCATTTGACTGTGAAGATGACTACCGCTAAGGTTGTCGAAACGTCAGTCAACAACATCAAAAACAGTCCTTCTCAGGACTTCATTAACCTGGACGATCATCATTTACAAACATATAGAGTACAATTTATTAGTTGATAACGTTTTTTGCGAAGAAAGTGATCTGGAAACTAGAAAAAAATAGTTCAAAAGAAAAGACCCCTTTTTTAAAATTTTTTTGAAGGATTTTATGTTATTTTAAAATACAACCAGACTGCCATTAAATGGAAAGGAAAATCTATTAAGTTTTGTATCAATTGTCCAAAACCTTGTTTCGAGATGATTTAAGTGATCAATTAAATTTTGTACCTATGAACTTTATATTAAGCAGTTAACCAGCTTTGACAACTTAATTGTATTATTTGCTGTTGGTACTTAATTGAACTAAAGAACGAATAATAATCGTATAATAAATTCAGTGAGTAAGATAAAAACTCTATTAAACATTATTCAAGAAAACTTTTAAATTCACAAACTATAATACTTAAAACACTCAAGGCTGACATAATATACAAAAAACCATGAAAAAGTTTCTACTGGTAGAGATTCTGGATTGTCTGATAGTTGAAAATGTTGTTGGCATTAAAGCTAGAACAACAGCAACAGCTCACTTGAAAAGGTTCATTTTCCATGCTTTTATTGTTTTAAGATTTTACAAACCGTTTGTAGAAGAAAATGTGTTGAATAGCATATCGGTTAAAAATCTTGATGGTGAAAAACATGATGTATTAACTAGAACAAGAGTATAGGCCATAGAACCTATGCGCCATATGTAATACAGGTTAATGATGGTATGGTCAATTTATGCATGAATAAACACAATGTCAGAAAAGGCCAAAATATTGCTTTTATAATAACGTTACTGTAAATGGCTATTTAACTGAAGTTACAAGACAAAACTCGGTTAATATCTATCTCCAAATGAGCATAAAATAATAATCATACTCACTTAAAAAATTCTGGATATTCATTCATGGCATCATTGAAAAGATCACCACTGACTCGCACCAAATGTAGACTTTCTCTTTGCACCTTTATAGAACTTTCATTGTCTAATCAAGAGTTGACAAATGAAACAAATGAAGCAACAACGTACCTGGATAGCTATGGCGGCAGCAAACATTATTTTACCAAGAATAAGAAAGAATATCATACATATGCTGATTAGTTTGTCAACAAACTGCTCGTCACAAAACACCATCTATAAAAATATCAATAACAACATACAAATAACGACAGTTTTTTTTGGCTTTTCCGCATTTCACTTAACTTAGGAATTGGCCTCTTAATCTCCTATTGTACTTTATTCAATTTGCAAATAAATCATTACCAGCTGTACCAGTGAACGTTAAAATACACATGCGCGTCTTATTTAAGAGAACCTTTTCCAAGAGTCACTTTTTTGATACACCTGGAATATAGTTCGTTGGTTGTTAGCGTCTTAGTGCTTTTTTGATGCAACAGTTGACGTTTTTTATGAATTTATTATTCATCTCCATAGAAAAACTTTTAAATCGTCTTATTTTGGGATTAATAGGTGAACAACACTTCAATAAAATCTTGTACGTGTATTACATAAATATTTTAGAAAATAAATGAGCTCTAGTTGTTGTATTGTTGTATTTTCTCATGCTCTGTCATTAGGCTGCGACTACAGATATTTTTCATACGTCAATTTCTACGTGAGAAAGTGAATCTCATTTCATTTGGTTATAAACTATATATGTATGTTGCAACTAGCATTCAATTTATTGTTTTTGGAAATTTAACGTAAATTGTAACAGTGAAATCTGCACAAAAATATCATCAGGCATTAATATTTCATTATTGGCTGATTTCTAAACAACATGACATAAGCATCCGCATAAACGTAAACTTAAAAAATATATAACTCAAAGAAGAACAAATAAAGAATTGAATAAAAATTCCACGATGTCTTTGTTCTTGTAAACATTTTAGTAAGAAAAACTAAAGTCTTTTCGCTCATGTTCATTCCACTGTTGTAAAACATGCATAAACGTTTTAGCACGCTGCCTTACCCTACACTTTTATTCCATCAAAATCGCCATTTTCATTTTCCATTCATTGATATACCGTGTGAAAACTTTAAGAAATAACTTACAAGAAATTCCTCTGCAGTACAAAAAGTGTGAAGTTCAAAGTAATTATAAATGTCTTATAATACAATGATATCAAACAAAAATATTTCCACTCGAAGTTCAGGCACAAAACTAGAAAATTTACTATAATATACATATACAAGGACAAAAAATGTTTTCATATTCTTAAAAATTATTTATCAGGATTAATGGCACAATTTCACAGAATACATACGTCAGTTGTTTTGCGGTAATAGTTAATCTGATGAATGTCGCGAGCTAAACCAAAGTCTGCAATTTTCATTACTCTATCTTCACCAACTAAAATATTCCTGGAAGCAAGATCGCGATGAAAACACTACAAAATTATTGGTGGTGTAAGGATAAATCATCACACCAATGCTTATATAGCTGTACAGTGATATAGTTCAATCTAAAGCTACCTTTCTTCCTGACAAATACTCCATTCCACGAGCAATTTGATAACTGAAGGAGACGAAATCCCTAAGGCGCAACTTTTCTTCTCCTTCTATTGGAATGGTCTCTCCGTTTCGGTCAAGTCTTCCTTCACGAAGATATTCTCGTAAAATGCCGAAAGGTGCATATTCGACAACCACCAGTAGCGGTCCTGAGGATTTAATGAAAGTAAATCAACGTAGAAAGAGTATTGAACGCTAAGAATTGTCTCACAAACATAAATTTAAGAGAAGGAAAGTTGTGTATGACCAGACTCACTAAGAAGACTCATCAGAGAGAAACTTTTTTGGCAAATTATTTCTTGGGGAAAGATAGGGTGTATGCTACTCATAAGTGAAAGTCAGATGAACGAAATCAATGTCAATATCTTAATGAAAGAACCAATATAAAATCTTAATTCAAGATTGTACAACTCAGCATTTTAAGCACAGAACACTAACTAAACCAATAGTTTTAAAAGAAGTGTTAGTGAAACTAAACGACATAATGCATTTTGGCAGACTAAAAGTCGGAACTATTATTAACTTATTACTCACCATTTTGTGTGCAACACCCCATAACATTATTAATATTCTTATGGCGACCAATATATTTCATCACCTCTGCTTCAGAATGAGATCCATTAACTCTGCCTCGGTAGCGTCGTCTAGGGTGAACATATTGACATATGAATATCCTGTCCTTTTAATCAAATTATGTTTTTTGAAATCCTTTTGCACAAACTCAAATTAGCTAAACCTTTCAACGTCTTCACGGCAACAATAGTCTTTCCGAAGTTCTGTTTGCCAACACCGAAAGCCTCGGCTTTTAGCACCTTACCAAAAGCACCCTCGCCTATTACTTGCAAAGATTCAAATTCTCTCGATTGATTTCCCATCTGGGGTCAAATTGCATCACCATTTTGCTGACCTACATGGATGAGACATATTTTATATAGTGCCCAATGCACTCATAATTATGGGCTGTTGTTTATATTTCATCGATCTAAGAAGACTTCAACATGCAGCAATCGTACAATAGTCAGGAGATATCATATATAAATAGATACAATAGTCATAGAAGTAGCTTTTGCTCGAAGCATATGTCACATAGTGTTTCCTTCTAATTTAGAAGCATAGTTTATGCGTGTAAGCATGTAGCTAGTAGGTATTCTCAACATTCAGTAGACTTTCAAAATGATCGGGGATGATACTTAAGTCTGACAAACCCGAGTCATGTCTTCGAAAACGCTGATTGTTCAACAGCGGATTCGTCGAGCTAGTCGACACAGATGATGAAGTAGAGCTCAGCAGGTCTCTTCCCTTCCGTGGATAATTTCGAGGGCGATTGCCGGTAACAGTAGATATGGTGCAGGTATGGTCCCGGAAGTAAACGGAGCTCTTTCCCGTGTCAATTAGTTTCCAGTCCTAGGAAGTAAACAGGGCGCGCTCGTGTAAACCGGAAACGACGTAAAATGAACGAAGGTTACTATATATTACTTATACCTATGAACTTTATATTAAGCAGTTAACCAGCTTTGACAACTTAATTGTATTATTTGCTGTTGGTACTTAATTGAACTAAAGAACGAATAATAATCGTATAATAAATTCAGTGAGTAAGATAAAAACTCTATTAAACATTATTCAAGAAAACTTTTAAATTCACAAACTATAATACTTAAAACACTCAAGGCTGACATAATATACAAAAAACCATGAAAAAGTTTCTACTGGTAGAGATTCTGGATTGTCTGATAGTTGAAAATGTTGTTGGCATTAAAGCTAGAACAACAGCAACAGCTCACTTGAAAAGGTTCATTTTCCATGCTTTTATTGTTTTAAGATTTTACAAACCGTTTGTAGAAGAAAATGTGTTGAATAGCATATCGGTTAAAAATCTTGATGGTGAAAAACATGATGTATTAACTAGAACAAGAGTATAGGCCATAGAACCTATGCGCCATATGTAATACAGGTTAATGATGGTATGGTCAATTTATGCATGAATAAACACAATGTCAGAAAAGGCCAAAATATTGCTTTTATAATAACGTTACTGTAAATGGCTATTTAACTGAAGTTACAAGACAAAACTCGGTTAATATCTATCTCCAAATGAGCATAAAATAATAATCATACTCACTTAAAAAATTCTGGATATTCATTCATGGCATCATTGAAAAGATCACCACTGACTCGCACCAAATGTAGACTTTCTCTTTGCACCTTTATAGAACTTTCATTGTCTAATCAAGAGTTGACAAATGAAACAAATGAAGCAACAACGTACCTGGATAGCTATGGCGGCAGCAAACATTATTTTACCAAGAATAAGAAAGAATATCATACATATGCTGATTAGTTTGTCAACAAACTGCTCGTCACAAAACACCATCTATAAAAATATCAATAACAACATACAAATAACGACAGTTTTTTTTGGCTTTTCCGCATTTCACTTAACTTAGGAATTGGCCTCTTAATCTCCTATTGTACTTTATTCAATTTGCAAATAAATCATTACCAGCTGTACCAGTGAACGTTAAAATACACATGCGCGTCTTATTTAAGAGAACCTTTTCCAAGAGTCACTTTTTTGATACACCTGGAATATAGTTCGTTGGTTGTTAGCGTCTTAGTGCTTTTTTTTTTGATGCAACAGTTGACGTTTTTTTTATGAATTTATTATTCATCTCCATAGAAAAACTTTTAAATCGTCTTATTTTTGGGATTAATAGGTGAACAACACTTCAATAAAATCTTGTACGTGTATTACATAAATATTTTAGAAAATAAATGAGCTCTAGTTGTTGTATTGTTGTATTTTCTCATGCTCTGTCATTAGGCTGCGACTACAGATATTTTTCATACGTCAATTTCTACGTGAGAAAGTGAATCTCATTTCATTTGGTTATAAACTATATATGTATGTTGCAACTAGCATTCAATTTATTGTTTTTGGAAATTTAACGTAAATTGTAACAGTGAAATCTGCACAAAAATATCATCAGGCATTAATATTTCATTATTGGCTGATTTCTAAACAACATGACATAAGCATCCGCATAAACGTAAACTTAAAAAATATATAACTCAAAGAAGAACAAATAAAGAATTGAATAAAAATTCCACGATGTCTTTGTTCTTGTAAACATTTTAGTAAGAAAAACTAAAGTCTTTTCGCTCATGTTCATTCCACTGTTGTAAAACATGCATAAACGTTTTAGCACGCTGCCTTACCCTACACTTTTATTCCATCAAAATCGCCATTTTCATTTTCCATTCATTGATATACCGTGTGAAAACTTTAAGAAATAACTTACAAGAAATTCCTCTGCAGTACAAAAAGTGTGAAATTCAAAGTAATTATAAATGTCTTATAATACAATGATATCAAACAAAAATATTTCCACTCGAAGTTCAGGCACAAAACTAGAAAATTTACTATAATATACATATACAAGGACAAAAAATGTTTTCATATTCTTAAAAATTATTTATCAGGATTAATGGCACAATTTCACAGAATACATACGTCAGTTGTTTTGCGGTAATAGTTAATCTGATGAATGTCGCGAGCTAAACCAAAGTCTGCAATTTTCATTACTCTATCTTCACCAACTAAAATATTCCTGGAAGCAAGATCGCGATGAAAACACTACAAAATTATTGGTGGTGTAAGGATAAATCATCACACCAATGCTTATATAGCTGTACAGTGATATAGTTCAATCTAAAGCTACCTTTCTTCCTGACAAATACTCCATTCCACGAGCAATTTGATAACTGAAGGAGACGAAATCCCTAAGGCGCAACTTTTCTTCTCCTTCTATTGGAATGGTCTCTCCGTTTCGGTCAAGTCTTCCTTCACGAAGATATTCTCGTAAAATGCCGAAAGGTGCATATTCGACAACCACCAGTAGCGGTCCTGAGGATTTAATGAAAGTAAATCAACGTAGAAAGAGTATTGAACGCTAAGAATTGTCTCACAAACATAAATTTAAGAGAAGGAAAGTTGTGTATGACCAGACTCACTAAGAAGACTCATCAGAGAGAAACTTTTTTGGCAAATTATTTCTTGGGAAAGATAGGGTGTATGCTACTCATAAGTGAAAGTCAGATGAACGAAATCAATGTCAATATCTTAATGAAAGAACCAATATAAAATCTTAATTCAAGATTGTACAACTCAGCATTTTAAGCACAGAACACTAACTAAACCAATAGTTTTAAAAGAAGTGTTAGTGAAACTAAACGACATAATGCATTTTGGCAGACTAAAAGTCGGAACTATTATTAACTTATTACTCACCATTTTGTGTGCAACACCCCATAACATTATTAATATTCTTATGGCGACCAATATATTTCATCACCTCTGCTTCAGAATGAGATCCATTAACTCTGCCTCGGTAGCGTCGTCTAGGGTGAACATATTGACATATGAATATCCTGTCCTTTTAATCAAATTATGTTTTTTGAAATCCTTTTGCACAAACTCAAATTAGCTAAACCTTTCAACGTCTTCACGGCAACAATAGTCTTTCCGAAGTTCTGTTTGCCAACACCGAAAGCCTCGGCTTTTAGCACCTTACCAAAAGCACCCTCGCCTATTACTTGCAAAGATTCAAATTCTCTCGATTGATTTCCCATCTGGGGTCAAATTGCATCACCATTTTGCTGACCTACATGGATGAGACATATTTTATATAGTGCCCAATGCACTCATAATTATGGGCTGTTGTTTATATTTCATCGATCTAAGAAGACTTCAACATGCAGCAATCGTACAATAGTCAGGAGATATCATATATAAATAGATACAATAGTCATAGAAGTAGCTTTTGCTCGAAGCATATGTCACATAGTGTTTCCTTCTAATTTAGAAGCATAGTTTATGCGTGTAAGCATGTAGCTAGTAGGTATTCTCAACATTCAGTAGACTTTCAAAATGATCGGGGATGATACTTAAGTCTGACAAACCCGAGTCATGTCTTCGAAAACGCTGATTGTTCAACAGCGGATTCGTCGAGCTAGTCGACACAGATGATGAAGTAGAGCTCAGCAGGTCTCTTCCCTTCCGTGGATAATTTCGAGGGCGATTGCCGGTAACAGTAGATATGGTGCAGGTATGGTCCCGGAAGTAAACGGAGCTCTTTCCCGTGTCAATTAGTTTCCAGTCCTAGGAAGTAAACAGGGCGCGCTCGTGTAAACCGGAAACGACGTAAAATGAACGAAGGTTACTACTGGATGACATAATTAATTGAAACACGATAAAACTTAATTAAAATTGTCAATTGTTTTCTATTTTTAAAGTATTATTACATCCGTTTTCTTGTTTCCTTCGCAAATATAAAAAAGGAGAACACGTTACAATTTTATTGAGTTAAAGTTATTTGGTAACTTTTGTCTTACTAAAACGAAAATGGCTTTAAAAGTAGACATTGAGCAAGCAAAGAAGTGAAGGAATCGTCCTTCGAATTTGAAGATGAGAGCCATGTTTTAGATGAACGCCAAAGCAATATACAGAATAAATTGTTAAAGTGCTATGCTACTGAAATTGGTTTTAAAATATACGAAATTGATGAGGAAGAAGTCATGAAATCCTTCTTTGATAGTTTACAAGATATGACTCCGATGGTAAATGGGTTAGAACTTATCAAGTACACTTGTAATGATTGGAGAAAAATATTTATGACAGAAAAAAAGAACAAATAAGAACATGAGACTCTGATATTCTTAAATACATTTTATTGAAATAAAACATTTTTATTTAATTAAAAAAACTAGCAACGATCACTCTGAAATAAAAACGAAAGTAAACGTTACAATTTTATTGAGTTAAAATTATTTGGTAACTTTTGTCTTACTAAAACGAAAATGGCTTTAAAAGTAGACATTGAGCAAGCAAAGAAAGTAAAGGAATCGTCCTTCGAATTTGAAGATGAGAGCCATGTTTTAGATGAACGCCAAAGCAATATACAGAATAAATTGTTAAAGTGCTATGCTACTGAAATTGGTTTTAAAATATACGAAATTGATGAGGAAGAAGTCATGAAATCCTTCTTTGATAGTTTACAAGATATGACTCCGATGGTAAATGGGTTAGAACTTATCAAGTACACTTGTAATGATTGGAGAAAAATATTTATGACAGAAAAAAAGAACAAATAAGAACATGAGACTCTGATATTCTTAAATACATTTTATTGAAATAAAACATTTTTATTTAATTAAAAAAACTAGCAACGATCACTCTGAAATAAAAATGAAAGTAAACGTTACAATTTTATTGAGTTAAAATTATTTGGTAACTTTTGTCTTACTAAAACGAAAATGGCTTTAAAAGTAGACATTGAGCAAGCAAAGAAAGTGAAGGAATCGTCCTTCGAATTTGAAGATGAGAGCCATGTTTTAGATGAACGCCAAAGCAATATACAGAATAAATTGTTAAAGTGCTATGCTACTGAAATTGGTTTTAAAATATACGAAATTGATGAGGAAGAAGTCATGAAATCCTTCTTTGATAGTTTACAAGATATGACTCCGATGGTAAATGGGTTAGAACTTATCAAGTACACTTGTAATGATTGGAGAAAAATATTTATGACAGAAAAAAAGAACAAATAAGAACATGAGACTCTGATATTCTTAAATACATTTTATTGAAATAAAACATTTTTATTTAATTAAAAAAACTAGCAACGATCACTCTGAAATAAAAATGAAAGTAAACGTTACAATTTTATTGAGTTAAAATTATTTGGTAATTTTTGTCTTACTAAAACGAAAATGGCTTTAAAAGTAGACATTGAGCAAGAAAAGAAAGTAAAGGAATCGTCCTTCGAATTTGAAGATAAGAGCAATGTTTTAGATGAACGCCAGAAAAAAACAGTAAGACTTTAATTAGCACATAGTAGAAATGGCCTAGTCTTACTCTCCAACAACACTTCCTTATATAAAACTATAAAGCAAACATTTCTGCTATGCTTACCATATTCACAAAATGTTTCGCTCATATCGAGCTCATCAATATTTGTTTCCTGTCACGTAAAAATGAAGAAAATTATTAAAATATAATTTTTACCATACTACCTGTTTAGCGACAAGAATTTCCCGAAAGAAGGAATAAGGTCTATGACGGGAGGTAAACTTACTTAACTTATGTGACAATGCACTGTATATGCAAATCTTTTTTCAGAAATATTTTAAAAAATTAATATCTATCCTCGCTTTAACAAAATCATTGAAACAAGGTTTGCTTTTTAAATAAGAATTTACATCTAAATGAAAAATTAGCATTACATCATGGACTAGTTGTTTATAGACGCATTGTTGAACGCTAATATGGGAATTGGTTGTTTACCCATATATTCTGTTGCAAGCAACCGATTTTTTAAAGAAATTTAGTTTTAAAAGAAATCAATCAAAAGGTATCATGTAGATCGCGTCAGTTCTATCATGAATTGTTTTTTTTTTCAAACTTATAAAATCGACATATGAGATAGATATTCTCAGAAGAACAAGGAAATGGGAATTATTCGCACGTAAAGAGTCATCAACATTGGAGCAGCTTCACTTCCTACACAAATGCAAATCCACACTTTAATCCAAATAGACGCTCTAAACGTCTCTAAGCTAAAAGCACGTGTAAATAAATATCCTAATTCTGATGAAGGCTCGAAGCAACGAGTCGAAAGCTCAATAAAAATCACTTAAAATCCGGAGAAACGTTTATATTTTATGTACTTCTATATGTATATATATAAAAAATGTATTTACAAAGTGCCCTCCCGGCTATCACCACAGTGCAATGGTGACTCCTGCACTTGGGACAAAGGAGTCACCATTGCACTGTGGTGACTCCTGTGTCCCAAGTGCAGGAGTCACCATTGCACTGTGGTGATAGCCGGGAGGGCACTTTGTAAATACAATAACTCAATATTTGAGAAAGAAAAAAGGGATTTTATCTGAAAAGTAATATTTCGATATTGTTACAAATTCATCAACGGACTATATTTACCAGCCAACAGAAGCTCTACTTATATTTGGGTTAAGTCATTTTAGCGGAAGTGCGGGAATGTGTGCTGGATGGGAGGGATTAGTTGATTGAGGCAGTGAAAGCAAATAGTGACGGCTCTTTGCTGGCATTAAGCCCATTAGTAAGTTCTGCTTTGTGTGATTTACTAAAGAGTGCTTCCATTGGTAAGAGTCGGTTTCTGTTTAAGTAATTAACGAGGAACATATTATATAGCTGTTAAGTACGAGTTAGGTAATGTTAGAATTAGGTTTTTCAAAAAGTGTTTTATGATCAAGTGTGCTGTTGTTGTGATATGTAATGTTCCGTGCTTTTGGCTTTCTAAGAAGTGCTGTACAATAGCGCTTGTTTCATGTTGTGTGTTATGTTCATAAAGTCGGCTTTTATGGTATCTCTCAATTGTACCAATGTAAGATTTGTTACAACCGGGGAAGTAACTTGACATACGACATTGAAACGAGACAGTGGTGAGATTTTGTCTTTGTTGGAAGTAAAAAGAAGCTTTTTTTTCGTTTAAAAATAATAATAAATTAAACTGGTTTGATGAGCTATTAACGAAGTTTTTCTAAGACAGTTATAAATATGTTTGTAAATGATGATCGTCCAGGTTAATAAAGTCCTGAGAAGGACTGTTTTTGATGTTGTTGACTGACGTTTCGACAACCTTAGCGGTAGTCATCTTCAGAGTCAAATGAGGAGTAAACGTCAGGTTAGCTGTATTTATTGTCTGGTTCTTACGTCATTGTATTGTGTGTACAGGAAATGTGCAGGAAATGTGTATTGTCATTGTGGATTAGTGTGAAGTGAAATATTTTATTTTTAGTTGTGATGTGTGATTTAGGTGTGACGTTTTTAGTTGTAATGTGTGGGTGTCAATTGTGTATTGTCATTGTGAATTAGTTTGAAGTGTAATGTTTTTAGTTGATCGTTTGTTTGTATTGTGAATAAGTCGTTTGTAAGGTGCCGGTAATTGCTGTGATCTGTTCAGGGGGGTTTGTTCCAAGTTGGTATACCAACTTTCTAATGTAAGCCGTTGTCTATAGTCAGTACTGTAAGTGATGCATTTTGCCGAGTCCCAGTCAATGTTGTGCTTTGTGATTCGGTGATGTTCGGCAATGTGATTAGTTTTGTCTTGTTTCTTAGTAGCTCGTTTGTGCTCAGTAAGTCTTATGTTTAAGTTCCTGCCAGTTTCCCCGATATAGGAGGCGTGGCAGTCGGAGCAGTTTATTTTGTAAACTGCACCTTGTCGTTCGTTGGGTTGTTCTTTGTCCTTTATGTTCGTTAGTACTTGTCGTAATGTTGTGATTGGTTTATGTGCGACACGTATGTTGTATGGTCGTAAGATACGCGAGATAGTCTCAGACGTACCTTTGATGTAAGGTATCGTTGCTGTTGTCACTGAGTTGTTCGTTTCGTTGGGTTCGTTGGGTTTGTAAGTGTTGCGTTTGATAAAGTCAGAGTTATAGTTGTTTTGTCAAAACACGTTTGAGATAGTTGTTTTCGTTTTGTAGAGCGTCCGGTGAATCACATATGATTTGTGCACGTCTTGTTAATGTTCTGATTGTGGTGGCTTTGTGTGATGTAGGGTTGTAAGATGATTGGTCTAGTAGTCGGTCAGTATGTGTTGGCTTGCGATAAACTGTTGTTCCTAGTTTTTGATTGTCATGTTTTACCAAACAGTCGAGAAAAGGAAGAGTTCCGTTTTCTTCGACATCTTTGGTAAATTGTATGTGGCTGTTCTGTTTGTTGATGTGAGTATGGAAGTCATCAATCTCGTCTGCATGTAGTGCTGTGATTGTGTCATCTACGTAGCGAAACCAAAAAGGTAGTGCATGTTTGTAAGTCATGAGTGCCCGTTCCTCTATAGATTGCATTACAATTTCAGCAACTACAACAGAAACGGGCGAGCCCATTGCTGTCCCATGTAATTGTTTGTAGTGTGTTCCTTTGTATTGGAAGTAAGTCGAGGTGAGGCAGAGCTCTAGTAACTCCATAATGTCTTCTGTCGGTAATGGCAGTACGTCCGTGGTGTTTGTAATGAGGGTTTTTGTACAAGTAAGTGCCAGATTAAGTGGAATACTGGTGAACAGTGATTTCACATCAAAAGACACTAATATAGTTGTCTGGTATTTGTATAGTGCACAGTTTTTAATGAAAGTTTCAGTGGATTGTAGCTTGTGTTTTGATTTGTTTGTGAGTGGTTGCAGTATGTTAGTCAAGTACTTTGAAAGTTCGTAAGTAGGCGAACCACAGAATGATACAATTGGTCGCATGGGTATTTGTGGTTTGTGAAGTTTTGGTAGTCCGTATAGTCTGGGTGGTCGTGGTACTGAACATCTGAGTCGATAGTAAATACGTTCAGATATAATGTTAGATTTTCTCATAGAGAAGATCTTGCTGTTAAGTTTGCGTACTAGTGATGGTGTTGGGTCTCGTTTGAGTTGTTCGTACGTTTGTCTGTCGTTAACAAGTGCGTCCATTTTGTTAAAGTAATCATTCCTGTCCATGACCACAGTCACGCGTCCTTTGTCTGCTGGTAAAATGACGATGTTGTTGTCGTGCTTTAGTCGTTTGAGTGCTTGTTGTTCGTCTTTTGTCAAGTTGTTGTCACGTATAGAGGACGATTGTAAAGTGGAGGCTATCCTGCTTCTGATCTCGTCTTTTGTTGTCTCTGACAAGTCTCTTTGATACGCCAGGACAGCCTCGACACTTGATACTATTGTCTCAGTCGGGATTTGTCTAGGTGTTATGGAATGTTTTAGTCCGTAAGATAGTAGTCGCGTTTCAGCTTCGTCTAATGTGCGGGAAGAAATATTCCTCACCCAGTTATCGTCATGTTTATGTCTTGCACGTGTTTTAGTTTGTTTTAAACGTTCAAGTTTTTGTTGTTGTTTGATTTGGTGTTTTGTCTCTGTCTTGTTTGCTCGTTTCTCTGCAATAGTTTGTATGGTAGAAAGTAAAGTATCACTTACTGTCGTTGGTATGAGTTCCTTCAGTTTGTTCAGTCTTTGTTCTTGTTGTTTGATGTAATAGTTGATTCGTCTGTGACAGTCGTTAATCCGTGCTCGTATCAGTCGTCTGCTGGTGGATTTGACAATCTGAATAGCCTCTTGTGTGTTCAACGGAGACTTAATTCTAAGTCCTGTCGGAACGAGACCAAAATCCTTGCAGCGGTGGTTGAACCAGAGTTGTTGGCGTATGCGTCTGACGTTGCTTGCAAAACGTATGTAGTCGTTAGCAAGTTGTTCGCTCTGTCGTCCAAATGATCGTAATAAAGTAAATGGTTTGAACCCGGGAGTATCGTTGTATGTTTGTAAATGATGATCGTCCATGTTAATAAAGTCCTGAGAAGGACTGTTTTTGATGTTGTTGACTGACGTTTCGACAACCTTAGCGGTAGTCATCTTCAGAGTCAAATGAGGAGTAAACGTCAGGTTAGCCGTATTTATTGTCTGGTTCTTACGTCATTGTATTGTGTGTACAGGAAATGTGCAGGAAATGTGTATTGTCATTGTGGATTAGTGTGAAGTGAAATATTTTATTTTTAGTTGTGATGTGTGATTTAGGTGTGACGTTTTTAGTTGTAATGTGTGGGTGTCAATTGTGTATTGTCATTGTGAATTAGTTTGAAGTGTAATGTTTTTAGTTGATCGTTTGTTTGTATTGTGAATAAGTCGTTTGTAAGGTGCCGGTAATTGCTGTGATCTGTTCAGGGGGGTTTGTTCCAAGTTGGTATACCAACTTTCTAATGTAAGCCGTTGTCTATAGTCAGTACTGTAAGTGATGCATTTTGCCGAGTCCCAGTCAATGTTGTGCTTTGTGATTCGGTGATGTTCGGCAATGTGATTAGTTTTGTCTTGTTTCTTAGTAGCTCGTTTGTGCTCAGTAAGTCTTATGTTTAAGTTCCTGCCAGTTTCCCCGATATAGGAGGCGTGGCAGTCGGAGCAGTTTATTTTGTAAACTGCACCTTGTCGTTCGTTGGGTTGTTCTTTGTCCTTTATGTTCGTTAGTACTTGTCGTAATGTTGTGATTGGTTTATGTGCGACACGTATGTTGTATGGTCGTAGGATACGCGAGATAGTCTCAGACGTACCTTTGATGTAAGGTATCGTTGCTGTTGTCACTGAGTTGTTCGTTTCGTTGGGTTCGTTGGGTTTGTAAGTGTTGCGTTTGATAAAGTCAGAGTTATAGTTGTTTTTTGTCAAAAACACGTTTGAGATAGTTGTTTTCGTTTTGTAGAGCGTCCGGTGAATCACATATGATTTGTGCACGTCTTGTTAATGTTCTGATTGTGGTAGCTTTGTGTGATGTAGGGTTGTAAGATGATTGGTCTAGTAGTCGGTCAGTATGTGTTGGCTTGCGATAAACTGTTGTTCCTAGTTTTTGATTGTCATGTTTTACCAAACAGTCGAGAAAAGGAAGAGTTCCGTTTTCTTCGACATCTTTGGTAAATTGTATGTGGCTGTTCTGTTTGTTGATGTGAGTATGGAAGTCATCAATCTCGTCTGCATGTAGTGCTGTGATTGTGTCATCTACGTAGCGAAACCAAAAAGGTAGTGCATGTTTGTAAGTCATGAGTGCCCGTTCCTCTATAGATTGCATTACAATTTCAGCAACTACAACAGAAACGGGCGAGCCCATTGCTGTCCCATGTAATTGTTTGTAGTGTGTTCCTTTGTATTGGAAGTAAGTAGAGGTGAGGCAGAGCTCTAGTAACTCCATAATGTCTTCTGTCGGTAATGGCAGTACGTCCGTGGTGTTTGTAATGAGGGTTTTTGTACAAGTAAGTGCCAGATTAAGTGGAATACTGGTGAACAGTGATTTCACATCAAAAGACACTAATATATAGTTGTCTGGTATTTGTATAGTGCACAGTTTTTCAATGAAAGTTTCAGTGGATTGTAGCTTGTGTTTTGATTTGTTTGTGAGTGGTTGCAGTATGTTAGTCAAGTACTTTGAAAGTTCGTAAGTAGGCGAACCACAGAATGATACAATTGGTCGCATGGGTATTTGTGGTTTGTGAAGTTTTGGTAGTCCGTATAGTCTGGGTGGTCGTGGTACTGAACATCTGAGTCGATAGTAAATACGTTCAGATATAATGTTAGATTTTCTCATAGAGAAGATCTTGCTGTTAAGTTTGCGTACTAGTGATGGTGTTGGAATATGTCAATATATTCGAATTCATTACAACAAGTGATTAACTTACATGGGAAAAAACGGTAAAACTATAACACATAACTAGAAAGGCCTAATCGTAGAAAACATGACATTACTATAACGTTAAATATAAATAAAATACTTTTCGACACCACTTGCTTATTTAAAACTGTAAAGTGAACATGTTTGCTATATTTACCGTATTCACAAAACGTTTCGATCATATCGACCGTTTGATAATTTGTAGCCTGTCAAGAAAAATGGAGAAAATGATTAAAATCGATTTTTTATCATCACAATTCGTCATGTCCATGTCCATCACATGGCGCATATTATTTGTGGCCTGTGACGTAAAAATATAAAAATAATTAATGCATCAATTTGTGCAATAATACTTAAAACTATGCTCGTTTAACTTCAATAAGAAGCAGATACATTAGTAGATACATTTGGTCTTGCGAGATCGATTATGAACAAACAAAAAATTAAAACATTATCTATTGCACGAACGATTTTTTGTTGATCCTGTAAAGATATAGTAAACTACGCGCACAATAATAATTTCATGACACTTTTTGCAAATATTTTCCACTTATTATTTTATAAACAGATTTGTTTGTAAAAGTTCTACATTTTTTGCTTTTATCATATAGTGGAATGTTTTCTTTTTGCAGCAACATACAAAGTTTATGATGATATTATACATGAAACTTTTATATCAGTTTATGGAAGAAAATAACTGATTAGTATTGAGCGATTGAAAATTTAAATCGTCTTATATTTCTCTACTATAGAAAGCAGGCTGCTTTGATAAAAGAGTAATAAAAAATTACCTCCTCTTCATCACCTCCTCCTTCTTTTCCTGAATTATTATTGAAAGTAATAGGTTATACGCATTGAACAAAATAATCACTGATTTTTTTTTAAGATTAGGTAACAAAGAGTAACGTGTTAAATCAGAACATTACAGGACATTTTTTATATTACTATACATAACAATGTCTCTATTAATCATACGTTCGTGTGACACATTCCATGGCTTTGCTGTATGAAGTCCTTTTATTTGACTAGCATTTAACTAGGACATTACACTAATTCTTATTTCAACTATTATTCTTAATGAATGATCTTTGGTAATTTGCCACATTAATCAAAAGTGTTGTGATTTACGTATGATTGCCGTAATTTGCCTTATTCAAATATTTCTCGCAAAAACTTATACGTTGGTTACACAATAAAAAAATTAAACATTTAAAAATATCACAAAAACCTGCTAACTACATTAATATATCCCATTGAACTACAAATACAGGGAGCACTACCTGTAATACAAAACCATAATAATTTTTTAAGCCGTGATTTTAACCCAGACACGCGTGTGTAATCAATCGTGTAATACTCCGCGAGAGAATCTCGAAACACTAAACACGCATGTCTGGGGTAAAATCTCGCGTGTCTGGCGTAAGATATGTCTTTAATTGTTTGCTTGAGGTTGCGTTCCATGTACTTTAGTTCAATGATGTATACAAAAAAATATTTTTAGTAACCAAAATCCTAGGACTAATGGCAATTCGCACTTAATTCGTTTGCTAATCGAATTAGTTTATTCGAATTAGATTCTTTTTAAAATGAAAAACACAAGTGTTCACAGTTAAAGTTTTAAATGACGATATGATCTTCGCACTCTGCTGGACAATTCAAGCAATCGTCTCAGGACTTGAAAAAATCAGGTGACTCAACGGGATTCGAAGCCATGACCTCTGCGGTGCCGGTGCAGTGCTCTGACCAACTGAGCTATGAAGTCACACAGTGGTGAGCAGGTCAATATTGTTGGGCAAGTTAAAGTTTTTTCCGCATTATTTTTCGCTTGATAACATAGTATCATAAGAAACTCAATAGGATAGATATGGATTAGCATCTATTTTAGTCAAATTAAGGGTATTGTGGGTACATACTTTAGCATCTATATTTTTTATAAAATTACTATTTGCATTTGCTTCACATGATCGACATTCAATTTGGCGCCTTTCCTAGACCATCTTTGAATATTTGATAATAACAATATTTTACGAAAAATATTGCTGCAAGCTAACACAGCAGAAAGAAAAGCATGAAATCGCATGAAAAGTCTGGTCAAAAAGCTAAAAACACGTAAATGATCAAGATTGATCCGATTCTTTTCGTGTTATCATGCAGACTAAACTAATCCTCTTGGAGACCACCTTCTCAAGTGGCCCAAGTTAGTTCGGATCGAATTTGTTTCCGCATCACTTACAAGTGTTCACTTTAGCCCTCATACGGAATCGAATCGATTTCAAATCGTTTAAAAGTGTTAGTATGAATGGGCCCTAAATAAAATATTTTAGTCACATAATGCATAAAACAAGGAATCCTGACGGATTAAAAGTCAGCATTAACATAGAATGATTAAATGCTTTTAGAGCACTCTAGTTTTTTTATTGTTCACAAAACTTGATTACTTTCAATCTTTAAAGTCGCTAAGCACGAGCAAGAAAAAGCTGTGGCCTGGTCAGTCTGGCAAGTTTTAGTACTGCCGTACTACTACGTAAATTTTAGAATATTTTCATTTCTTTTTTTGTTAAGTAGATTGTTCCTATTGCAATGAGTGAACACAAAACAATTTATAATGCAGGATAAAATTTCTTGGTTAGCTAAGACACATTGAAAAAATATACATATAATTCAGACACGTTGACTTGAGAATAACGATAAACGCATATTCAAATCACACTTGATTTAGACAGTTTATGAGGGAATACGTTATCATATTTTTATTTATTACAACAGATGCTCGAATGAAATAGAAAAAAACAGTAAGACTTTAATTAGCACATAGTAGAAATGGCCTAGTCTTACTCTCCAACAACACTTCCTTATATAAAACTATAAAGCAAACATTTCTGCTATGCTTACCATATTCACAAAATGTTTCGCTCATATCGAGCTCATCAATATTTGTTTCCTGTCACGTAAAAATGAAGAAAATTATTAAAATATAATTTTTACCATACTACCAGTTTGGCGACAAGAATTTCCCGAAAGAAGGAATAAGGTCTATGACGGGAGGTAAACTTACTTAACTTATGTGACAATGCACTGTATATGCAAATCTTTTTTCAGAAATATTTTAAAAAATTAATATCTATCCTCGCTTTAACAAAATCATTGAAACAAGGTTTGCTTTTTAAATAAGAATTTACATCTAAATGAAAAATTAGCATTACATCATGGACTAGTTGTTTATAGACGCATTGTTGAACGCTAATCTGGGAATTGGTTGTTTACCCATATATTCTGTTGTATGCAACCGATTTTTTTAAAGAAATTTAGTTTTAAAAGAAATCAATCAAAAGGTATCATGTAGATCGCGTCAGTTCTATCATGAATTGTTTTTTTTTTCAAACTTATAAAATCGACATATGAGATAGATATTCTCAGAAGAACAAGGAAATGGGAATCATTCGCACGTAAAGAGTCATCAACATTGGAGCAGCTTCACTTCCTACACAAATGCAAATCCACACACTAATCCAAATAGACGCTCTAAACGTCTCTAAGCTAAAAGCACGTGTAAATAAATATCCTCATTCTGATGAAGGCTCGAAGCAACGAGTCGAAAGCTCAATAAAAATCACTTAAAATCCGGAGAAACGCTTATCTTTTATGTACTTCTATATGTATATATATAAAAAATGTATTTACAAAGTGCCCTCCCGGCTATCACCACAGTGCAATGGTGACTCCTGCACTTTGGGCACAGGACGTACGGTTATAGATAACGAACATAGTGCGTTACTTATAACGAATCAGTGCTGTACTAGGAAATAATTTATACAAACATAACAGGCAATATTAAACATGCACCAGTAAAATATAACTATAAGTCATTGAGTTAATTCATTTCATTTTTTTGTGTTTAGAGAACAATTCTACACTTGGGAAACCAAAACCGGTACCATAGAACTTGTTTACAGACGAAACCAAATCCACTTTGCTCCCTCGACTACAACGAATTCCTAACATCGTTCCTTGTTTCCAGACGCTCAATGGCGATTTATCACAAGCAATAGCCGCAATACATGTAAAACTGTTAAACTGTTAAACATTGCAGAAATTAAACTGGGTAATGTAAAAGATTTTTGGTTACATCTTCTTATATTTCTGAATTTAGGAAAGCCTCCTATATTGATAAATCATTATAAAAATAATTACCTCTTCCAATGCATAAGCTCCTGTACTGCTGAATGCAGTTGAAACTGAAAGTAATACAATGTAAGCATTAGATATAATGGTAAGTGATGAAAGTCAATTACGTTTTAAGATTGGGTAATATAATATGAACCATACTTCAAATAAAAGACTCATGCTTAACTCAATATTTGAGAAAGAAAAAAGGGATTTTATCTGAAAAGTAATATTTCGATATTGTTACAAATTCATCAACGGACTATATTTACCAGCCAACAGAAGCTCTACTTATATTTGGGTTAAGTCATTTTAGCGGAAGTGCGGGAATGTGTGTTGGATGGGAGGGATTAGTTGATTGATGCAGTGAAAGCAAATAGTGACGGCTCTTTGCTGGCATTAAGCCCATTAGTAAGTTCTGCTTTGTGTGATTTACTAAAGAGTGCTTCCATTGGTAAGAGTCGGTTTCTGTTTAAGTAATTAACGAGGAACATATTATATAGCTGTTAAGTACGAGTTAGGTAATGTTAGAACTAGGTTTTTCAAAAAGTGTTTTATGATCAAGTGTGCTGTTGTTGTGATATGTAATGTTCCGTGCTTTTTGGCTTTCTAAGAAGTGCTGTACAATAGCTTTTGTTTCATGTTGTGGGTTATGTTCATAAAGTCGGCTTTTATGGTATCTCTCAATTGTACCAATGTAAGATTTGTTACAACCGGGGAAGTAACTTGACATACGACATTGAAACGAGACAGTGGTGAGATTTTGTCTTTGTTGGAAGTAAAAAGAAGCTTTTTTTTCGTTTAAAAATAATAATAAATTAAACTGGTTTGATGAGCTATTAACGAAGTTTTTAAGACAGTTATAAATAATTTTTGTGCCTTTTGAGCCTTGATAAGGTATCCCAAATTTGGATACGTTTTGGTTGATGGTTGGAGATTGAGAGAAATCATTGGATGAACTAGTTAGATTGTATTTGTGTTAAAGTTTGCTAATAATTGACTTGAACAGTTGTCGTTAATTTGTTGTCGTCATCATAAACATTAGGTACGCAATTACGCATACTTGAATATTTTAAGCTGTGGTCTCGTCCATCGTTTTCAAGCTATTTTCATATGATATTGTAACAGGACCTGGCTGAAATTTCAGCACGACAAACAGGGCTAAAACTTAGCCCGGGTTGAAATTGCTCCATGTAATTGTCCTCTTAAAATCACAAATAACTTACATGATGGCTCTTTCAAAAATTGAGGAGACGGCTCATCTTCAGCCGTGTTTTCTGTAATCAAGAAATAGATAAAAAAAGAAAGCCTAAATGTGTGTTTCTTGATATCAAAATGAAATTTAAGCTTCAATTGTCCATAGAAAACAAATATTTATCTTCTTCACATGTAAATATTATATCTCTTTTGACATTTATTCAACTGAAGGGAAACATGTGTTTATTAGTTGACTTACTTACTGAAATATCTATGGTAGCGGCCTTTCAGTCTATGCCACGTTCTTCCTGCAATAATCTAGAAAAATTTAGATCAGACAAATGTTGTCAAAGTGCTGATCCCATTTTACGACATAACCGTCAATGCATTACATTTTCTTCTGCCATTTTTTTCCAAAAGTTGTGGTCGTACACTTCTCTGCGCTGTGTTAGGTTTGATTGATGTAGCCATCTATCTTACAGCTAACTGTTATGATCACCATCTATAGATTCGTGCGAATTGAACTCATGCGTGCTGTGGGTGAAAACGTTTCTTGATAATCAATTTCCTGCACTTGAGAGTAACCTTTGGCTACAAATCTGGTTTTAAACGTTTCCGCCTCGTTTTGGTCTGTCTTAATTGTGTAAACCCATTTCTCCCCACTATTTGTCTATTGTTTGGTTTTGGTACAAGCTCATATATATCATTTTCTACCAGGGCTTTCATTTCAATATTCATGGCCTCTTGCTATTTTTCTGCTTCATGTGCTTGAACAGCCTGTTTGTATGTTAATGGCATGCCCTCAACCCTATAACATTAGTCTACTGTAAGACTTAAATTGTTGTTTGTTTGGTTTTGTCCAAAATAACTTGGTTTGCTTCGCTTCCGTGTGGGATATCTAACAAGTTGTCTTGTTCATGCTGCCCTTGTGCGTGCGTGTCACTAATTAATTCAGGATTGTTTTGTTTTTGAAATATCTTTTTGTTCTTTTAAATTGTGCGGCTTTTCTTCTGTTTCATTCATACTATCTGCATTTTGTATTCGATCTGAAATCATATCGTCGATATCATTTATATTTTCTGCCTGAAATTTATCATGAAATTTGACACATCGTGCTTTCTCTTCTTTATTTGATTCCGAATAATAAATCAAATATGCCGGACTTTCTTTGTTATAACCAACAAAGATTCCTTTTCGACCGCGATTGTCTAACTTTTTGGCATTTTGTACGTATGCATAACAAGTGGATCCAAATACATGCACGCTGCTTAAATTTGGTTTCTTACAAACCAAAGCCTCGAAGGGTGTTTTTCCTAAACGTGAGTTGAAACACCTGTTTCGAATGTAGACTGAAGTCATCAAAAAGTCATCAAACCATATTTGGGTAGCTTTGCCTCTAAAAAGACATCTTGCCAGGGTGTAGATAAAAAGCGGACGCGGACAGCGGACGCAAAACGCGCAAATAAAATGCCTTTAGTCCATTCGTAAAATACTCTTATTCTACGTCGAAAAATATACATTGAAAAAGCTAAAATAAAAACGAAACTAAATGATGCTTTTAAGAGATACAATGAACTACCTCTCGACTATAACAATAATGAGCAATGTTGTATAAATACACACATGTGCAGTAATTATCTTTACATTTCTAAAAATATGTGTCTTCATCACAGCTGTTAAAACGGCATGGCGTTTTACAGACGCACCTATTCCGTTAACTCTAATGTTACGGATATCTTTGGTGTGTACTTGACGTTCATGTCATCAATCTAACAAGCATATTAGGGTGTTTTCCGTCTGATGTTATCACGAAAGACCGTAAATTTAAAGTGCACATACAGTTATTTTTAGTTTTTTATTCTCAAATAGATTTTGGATAAATAATACAAATGCCGTTTACAGAATTTGAATAACTTTTTTCGTTTTTGAGTTATCTTTCGGCAAAGATGCGAATAAAACCTAAATTTCAACGTTTTGTGAAAAATGTCGAGAGCTCTAATCTACAGTGGCCCGTATGTGCAATACACGAATAAATATGTAAGTGCGTAAAAAAATTATAAATCTCCAACAAAATAATCATAACACAAATCAAACTACTAGATGCAAGTAATTAAATTTTATTAAGTGTTAATTATTGAATAATACGCCACAAAAAGCTGTCAAAAACACTACTAAATCTTTCACTTGCGTGAAATGTAGAATCAACTAAAATATTTTGAATACAAAATACAAAGTTGCATGTGGAAAGATTATGGATTATGTGGGACGTTAGGTGTCAATGGCACATGTTCCCAACTTGGCTTGCTTTCAACAACCAAAGCACACACGTGTATTCTCTAGTATTCTCCATTGAGTGGTATTCTCATTTCCGACAAAGTTGCATGCTTAATCCTTCCAGACGCCACAAAATCGCGCAAATGTATTGTTGCTTTTGTGGGTATAAATTAGAAGACAAAAAAAAGTGAGTGAAAAAAAAGTGAGTGAAACAAGTGGTGCCAACGCCGAGATAGATCCAGGGGCGAAACTAGCACCATTTTAATGGGGAGGGGCTCGGGATGAAATTGCCCTGCAAGGACATAAGATGCCCTGCAGATCATATGGAACAGTACTTACACTATATATTTTTGTAATACATGTTGTATTTTTGTGGCAGAACGCACTTTAGCGTACTATTAAATCTTTAATGGCAGTTTTCGCATCTTTGCAGTTGCCCAATTTTTTAAAATAATATTTAAGTCAACATTGTCCGTAAGATCTTTTTCACATGCAAGAACGATTAAGTCATTTAATCGCGTATCTTTCATTGTGGATCTCAGGCAGTTTTTGACAATCTTAAGCATGCTGAAACACCTTTCATCTTGCCACGGACACTGGAGCGGTCAGCAATAGTTGATACGCCTTGCACACCGTTGGAAAGACGTTTTTGTGTTTGAAAGCAAATAACGCAACGTCTTGAAGGGATTTACGTTCTGATTTAAGTTGTGATGACACAATATTATTGAAAATTTCCAACTCAGACAGCAGTATTTCTGCATCAAAATCTTTTAACGCCGGTGGAAAAAGACTACACATTTCAATAACTGTTTCAGCCATCGGCCTTTCTAGCGGCAGCTGTAAGCTCTCTCCAAGAGGTTTTATTTTGTCGATGCAATCTTTAATGTTATCGGTATACTCGGTAATAAGTGAGTCTAGAACCAAGTACATTTCCTTTCGGTAGAAATCTTTAAATGATGTTTCTGTTGTTATTTCGAAATGCTCGCCAATTCGTTTGGGTGGCTTTAATACCGATCACAATAAATACCAATCACATTTACACATTTGTTAGTTTCGGTTTTTTTGTTTAAATAATTGCTATTACTTACCATTCATCCTTGACTTTCCTTTTTCCTAAAATAAACTATACAAACATTAACTACTAGAAAGCTTCGATCAATTTAAATCAACAAAATTTATCTTAGTGTTTGTGTTTACTGATGTAAAAATATAGTATGGTGTTTAAGATATAAAAACTTCAAGATATAAAAACTTCAATAATTTTACTTACGAACACTTCGATGATGATGCATATCTGCTTTTAAAATGTCCGCCAAAACAAGAGGAAATTTATAAACGGAAAGTTTCCTTGATGCGTACCGTTTACCGTTTACCGTTTTCCGTTCTTACCCATGAAGTGCAAATCCAGCTTAAATTAAAACTGAACTATATTTTCAAATTATGTGGATAACTGTTCGCACGTATCCTAGTGTTTAGTTTTGTAATTAGCCCTGCAAATTCAATCGTTGCCCTGCAACGTTAACATTTTTGGGGGTTAGTCCCCCCCCATACCCCCCCTTAAATTTCGCCCCTGGATAGATCGCTCAGCTTCTACTTCCAGTACTAATAATCGGGAAACATTACATCCCGGGCGGAGAGAGAGGGTGCGTCTGCGATGCATTATGGTCAGTGTAGTGGATAAAATGGTATTATTCAACTACTCCCATTTATCCCAATGATTTATATTCAGTGAACGGTAATAACAACAATGTTGTAATTACAGTTCACTGTTTATAATTGAAAATGAAAAAAGATACGATTAGAGGGTCAGCAAAAAACGATGTACATGTTGTATGAGTTCATGCTACGTAATTGATCGCTGAATACGAAAACTTTTTTCTGCACTCGTCAAAAGCAGGTATGTTACGTATGTATTCTCCTTTTCGTATTTACTGTTTTTGTATTTAAATTGTAATCAATTTTTGACTTTTAAGTTAAGCAACTGAATTAAGAAACTACAACCATGCTTTTAGAGTGTATAATGCAAAAGGTTTGTAAGCAGAATACAGGAAATGGATAGGACGTTATGACAAAGTTGTGCTAAGCTTTAAGTGCTACCTATTCAAGTTTACTTCTTCTAAATCCAGCACAATCACTGAAGCACTTATGACTGTTTGCCTGTTTCCTTGGAAACTTATTTAATGTAAAGATGATAAATGTACACATTTATATGATATCAATTCCAATAATTTTAGCATGGACAAACAAAATAGTTGGAGAGGGCAGCAGAAAAGTCTAAATTTAAACAGCTCGAATGGAAAAATAAAATATGTTACTTAGGTGAAATGAAAAATTAAATATGTTGCTTATCATATATGGAGCATTGCAAACTTTCTCTTAGGAAATGCATGATGATCATCCATTGTTAGAAGAATGTGTTGAGTCAAACATCACTCTTGAACAACCGTTGCATCTGGTTAGTTTTTAGTTGAATTATTCAGGTTTCTAAAAAGTAATACAGTAAATTCTTTATGCTTGTCAGAAAGCCAAAGTAATATTATAAACTCTTTAGATTTCCCAGAATATTGATGAAACTATCACCGCTGATGTCGACAAATCTCAACCTGATGAAGTAAGTGCAACTTACAGATACAAATATAGTGCTCAGAGCAAAATGAAATAAAGTAGCACAGATAAGATGAAATCTTAATAGTTTAAAACTTAACTCAGGATTTTATGCTTGATGCAATCTACTATAATCTATTTAATGGGATCCTCACCTATAATATGCAATAATATACTTTCTGCCAAAGTGCAGGGTTACCATCTATGTATATGGTAATCATGAGGAGGACGCAATGTTTATGTATAAATATATAAAAGTGAGTATAAGTTGACTAAGCTTATTGTGAGTAATGTTTATAGTGAAACACCTTAATCATGTTTTTCATTTCTCAAATTAATAAGCATATCATAAAATATTATATATCAAATAAATCTTTAAATACTTCAGTTAGCATTCATAATCAAACATTATTGACAATCATAACAACTTATTCATGACTCACTAATCACTATGTCAACAAGATAAATATTTCTCCCTTAATGGAAACTTGTTCAAATAATCACCAAGATAATGTAAAACTTTAGGAGAAACAACACACTCATAACATGCATTGGTCTCACAGAAACGAACCCTACCACAACCTAGGAAGCACATATGCGTGTTAACACTGACCACTCTAACCCTGGCATGCAATGTTTTCATATGAAACTTATCATGAATGTAATTTCCGTTCTCTGCCTAGAAGAAAAACTGTAACCACTTGTTGACTGGAGTTATTTTCCCTCTTGAAACAATTTAAACTTGAGTTAAAGAATTTAAGTTCCCAACAAAATGTATTGTTTTTTTCTAGAAAAATATTGCAACTGTTTTGTATTATACTGGATTATTGCTTCAATTTTCTGCAGTAACAAATTTGGGGGAACATCAATCATTTGCTATTCTTGACTATAATGTGGAGAAAAGAAAAATTATGGTGAGCTCCTTAGTAGTGAATGTATTTTATAATGTTATATTCATATATATTTGTTTGTTCATCGGTACCCTCATTATCGTGCAAATGGATTTGTCTGGTTGTTTGGCTGTTCATGTGATCGATTGCGACTGGAATTTGTGCAGGCCCTTAGCTCAAATACTAATTTAAGTACTGATAAAGGTATACAAGATTGTTAAAAATGACTAATTGTAAATTTAAGCACTAACTTCTGGAATACTCTTTTAATAGTGTAAGCTATCCAAAATGCTTACATATATTGGCAATGGAAAGATTTTTGGAGACTTATGATAAAAATTTGGGAATAACCTCACAAGAATCAAGTTTTTTGAAGAGTATGCTATTGTTCTCAAAATGCAGAATAAAGTAAATGGTTTGAACTCGAGAGTATCGTGACATGTTTGTGGATGTAGGTCGTCCAGGTAGTTGAGTCTCGAGAAGGACTGTTTGTGTTGATGTTCAGATCAAAAATTTTTGAAGATGACTACCACTAAGGTTGTAGAAACGTCAGTCAACACCAACAATAACAGTCATTTTCAGGACTCTACTAACCTGGACGATCTAGATCCAGAAACATGTAATAATGCAGAATGGTGGTTATTTGGCTATATGAGAACAGTATGCTAATATCATGCCAACCTGTGAAAAAAGTAATTTTGCATAAAATTGATGGTATGTTTGTTTTTTTAATTTTTTAAGTTGTGGAAAAATCAGGAACATCTGACACAGTAGATCATTCATACTGTGGAATGTTTCCCTAAAGAGGTTTTTACTTGCAGTCATTGATTAAATTATAATATGTTCTACGATAGCTCCTTTCATGTTACAGGACTTGTTTAAAGCCGTTAGTGGTGGTCCCCACTGGATTGCTGTAAAAGCAGTCATTCGCGAATGGGGCGTGTGCACATTTACTTATTCTAAAGTAGCACTACCTCAAGCAGAGCTAAGATGTTCTAATTGTTCATCTTACCTCTGCATTCATGTTACAACTCTTGGGAAGGCGCTGGAAATCGTACAAGATGATGACGACTCGCAGCTAGCATATTTTAAGTTAGCTTTCGAAACCTCACCTGAAATGAGAAATTACTACGAGTTGGCAACTCGTAGTGAAAAATAAGTTAAATTATTTGAAATAGGTAAAGTAGTGTAGTAAATGGAAATAATATATATGTGTTTGTGTAATGGGTGGCCAAAAAACATGGAATCGTCATTTAAATTTCAATACTCATTTTTTCACACAGGTTGTGATGAGAATGATGCCAATCATTTTGCTAAGCTTCTGGCTATGAACTGGTCAAAGATATTCGTACCTAGTGCTTGTGGTACTTGCTCTTGTGGTGCTGCTTGGGATAAGTGTGATGTATCAGATGACTGGCTGGATGTGGAAGGCTGTCATGTGGCGTATCTTTATGATTTCCGCTGTGTGAATGGTTTGTAAACTGAATTATTTATTACTTTCTTTGTATTAGTGTCACGACTACAATCTTCTGTGAATTTTTAGTGTATTATCGACCGTGTTCTACATGCACAAACAAGAAGCGGTACGATGGTATGGAGAACAACGTCTTGTGGTTTGGATCATTTTCCATTTCGCATGCAGTCCTCAAAGATTATATAAGGCATTTTTTGGTTTCAAGGTACGTGTGATAGTCAGTTATCAAGTATGAAGTAAACATTTTTATCTACATATTTAATTATGAATTCATGAAAATATCTTTTCATCTATTAAATGGTTTAGCCTGCCCATGTATAAATATTACGTGACGTACGTCCAAAGACAAGTTATGTCAGGAAATTTGAATTTTTCTGGCATTATAACTTACACCAAGTTTCGTCTGGCAGTTACTGCAATGATTAGGTAACTTTTTTTTTATTTCAACCTGCACCAATTTTTTAGGTGAGTTACATGTATTTAAAAGTTTATTTGATCGGATATTCGTTTGTTTAAATTAACTTTTGTTGTAATGCTAAATATAAATGATAAAGTACGTATGCTACCAATATATATATATATATATATATATATCTGTAGCACTTACGTATGTTTAGCATTTGATCATTTCATTGGTGGTGAGTTTATGATAAGGGTGGGGAGTGTAGGTGCACAGAGGTGCTCCCACTTGTAGGTAATGGTCTACAAAGGGTACATAGAGAGGTACAAAAAATGAAAACACTATCCTACTTTTAATGTCCAAGAAAGTCTGAACATTTATTTACTATCATTTTACTTTCCTTATGAAGTGGCAACACTGAATAGATCAAATGGCATTCTTATTTATTTTGTTGACAAAAACAGGCAGTATTGTATCCGCTTTTAAGAATAACTATGTTAATTGGTTTTTAACCATAGATCTAAAAAATCCTTGCTGGATACAACACTGATTTTTTACGCTATTTAGATTACTTGACATTGACTTTGTTGACGCTTTTCATTGTAACATATGTGGAAAACATACGAAAAAAGTTGTTATGGACGGTACGGCACTTGGTATCCAAAAAACCTTCTTGCCTCGTAAGGTAGCTCCCCCAGAAGGCCCTACGATGGATGGAAGATAAGTGTTTTTTCTGGGTGTGTATTTTTTCATTGGCTAGCTGGACATGTGTTTTATTTTGGGGCGGATTTTTTCCAACACTAGGTTCGAAACGCAAAACTTCCTCAATCGGAAGAGGCAGAGAGAGTTGTTGAAGAAATTTATAAAGAACCAAATTACAGAAGACGAACTCGTGGAATTAACCTCGGAAGTATGAATGTTGTTAGTTGTTTATTGATGTACAATATACTAAGAACATGTTGTAGCTATTTTTACAGGCTATTTTACTATTGCTCGTTTATTTAGATTTCATCTCCTGGCCTAAAAGTGCTAATCGTATCCCTTAGAGAGGAACATTTTGGTGTCACGTTTCCAGAACCTTGCATAAGACTTCTCAAAGCACTTGCGTCAGATAAACCTGTTTGTGCAATTGTACCTGCTGTGAGAGAGGTGAAGGATTTTTTGATCAGAATTGTCAACGGAGCAAATCCAAAGGACAATCCATTGTCTGATTTACAACTTTTGCACGAACAGGTCCCCCTCTTGTTTTGTCTTTGCAATCATTTTGCAGAGCTGCCAAACCCCATACGTGTTTTGTGTGGGGAAATGGTCGCCAAAGCGTCCAGTCCCTTTACTGACCAAAACGGGTGTGAGCGTTTGCCCCACAACCTTCGTCAAGTTCAGTGTGATGGTCAGTTAGGTTTTTTTCCATCTTTGCCTTCTCTTGTTGAACGTGGGCACTATGTTCTTGACACAAAAAGAGCTGGTCATTTAGATGATTGTGCCAAAGGCGTTCGTTCAAAGAAGAAGCATGGGTCTTTAATTCCTGGGATATTCCTTATTTTATGTCCGCACGGTATGGCAAAGAAGCATTAATGTTCTTGATCATAGAATGACAGGAAAATTCATCCCGTAAACTCTCCTCATTGAAAAATTATGAGATTTTTTTATTGTTTTTTAGGTATTTATTACGGCTTTCAAGTGATGCCCGATCATGAATCACCCAATGTTCCTTTTACCATTTTAAGAACTCGATTTTCTGAAGGTAATTTGAAGTTTTAGAGGTATTTCTCATTCTTTTATGAGAATTGTGAAATTGTTAGCGTTTCGTTACTCCCAATTGTAAACAAATAAACTTATAATGTTTAGCTCCTGAACTAGTGATCTATGACAACGCGTGCAAACTACACGAGTACTGCCTTAACCGCAATCCGGCTTTTTTAAAAAAATCCAAATTCATCGTCGACAAGTTTCATTGGAGAAACCATTCTGGTATAAAACTCGTATTTTATTATGCTAAGTGTGTCGAAATTGAAACGACTCATATCTTTGACTCTTATAGGTTGCTCTGAGGGATATGATATTAATAGATATCCCATTTTAAAAACGCACAACAGCCAAGCTGCAGAGCAGTGTAACTCTGTATTGAAGCCAATTGCGTCAATGGTTTCATACATGGAATATGACAACTTTTTGCTATTTTCGAAATTGTATATTTGGTACAGAAACATGTTGCGCATAATAAAATGCAATCCTGGACGGGATGTTCCAGAGAGGGAAACGTTTCTTCCAATCAGCAATATTATCAAATAAGTAGTATTTGAAAACCAGTATTATTTAATTGGGAACCATGTTGAAACGAAATGCTAACACCTTGGAATAAACAAAAAAAGTCTAAGTAACAGTTGAAATATTCTTCTAAATTCATCATTTTTAAAGAAAATACGTCATATTTATGACATGTCTGCGTAACGTATAGCTGTAACATTTTGTCCTCAAACAGCTTCATATTTTTCGCATTTATAGCATAATGAGAAATTTTGGATATGAAAATGAATGAAATCAATTTTAAAATGTTGAAATCATAACTCGCACGATATTATAGCTTTTCAACGTCAATGGATAATGCTGGTACTCATTAGTTATTAAGTATATATATTTACTCCACGATTCTTGCACCTCATGACACAATCAGAGTTTATATGAAGAAGTAATTGAACAAATGTGCCGAGCATTGACCATTTATATAACGCCTGTTTTTCATTGTGTGTAAACAGGTCGACTGTTTGTTACAGGGACTGAAGAAGCTTTTTTAGCTGAGTACGTCTTCCCTCACTGTTTATATTTTCTATCGATGAGTTGATGCATCCCTAAAATATGATAAAATTATCTGTTATATGTCACATACTGGAATATGTTGCTTTTAAATTATTTGCGTATTTTGCGACAGCAAATGTCTACATAACAAAATACCTCCTTTATTATTACTCTTGCAAACTCTAACAAATATACGCCGCAATCGTGACCATTTTTTTGCCTTGCAACCTGAATGGTGATTAAATAACAACGTTTGTGACATATCCATACATTGACTTTATAGATCAATGTGTTTATGCTTGTCAAACAATTACTCGACTTACATCCGCATAAATAGGCTCTGAAATGCTTCCCATGTGGTCTGGCCATTGTTGCTCTTCTTTTATGTGTTGGAGATACCTTAACGTTAAAAAGCTGTTTATGAAGTTAGAAAACATGTCGGTACATATGAAAAGAGGCAACCTGTTAGTTCAGTATGTATAGAAATAACAACCTTCTTATGTTTGAAGCGACAGTTTTATTCTTCCAACCCATGCTGCACAACACGTATAAATGACTTGTCAAAACTTCAAAGACCACTAGCCACCAATGTGTCCTTTAAAATATATCATGTCTCAAGTATCTCATAGAATTGAACTATAGAAACTGATTTTCTTTGTAAAATTCTTACATGTCGCAGACTGGTATAAAAATCATTTTATATTGATACATGTTCTTAGGTGTGTATCTCCTCACTCCATGTAAGTTGCATCCCGAAAGATCTAATGGTCGCTTTGATCTGAAAAAATTGCAAATATTATAACATGTAATTATCTCTAGAATCTAGGGTGAAATCTTAACCGGACACTTACACGTGTCCTTTCATGAGTAGTTTCTGTTGGAAAAAACTAGAAAAGGCATAATATTGTTCCCCATTGTCTTTTCTTTCTGCCGTTTTGCAGTAATACCTATTGCATTCATGTAATTTAAGTTAGCTTGTAAAGTTTTTATTGCTTCCTTCTATATGTTAGATTTGAATCATTTCACATTACCTTAAAAAAAAGTCAATTATGGTATCACACAACCACTTGCTTTCATTTAATGTTTCGACATCACTCTTGTATATTACAATGCCATCAAAACAGTTCACTCTAAAAAGGCATTGATGCTACCTTTGTTGTTTTCCCTTTTGTCAAATATTTTCAATATATGAATGTCACCTTTCACTCTCTTCCCTGCATTCTTTCCTGTCAAATGAACAATTTCCAAAAAAATGAACAATTGCTAATTTTACGTAACAAATACCTCTTTATTAGGACTCTGACAATCCTGTAAACTGAGCGCACGATCCGTGATCTCGGGTAGTTGGACATCTGGTTCAGAGTTGAGGGTGGCAGGTATCATGCAGGCAAATCTCAAAGTGATATTAGAGATATCACTAATAACATTAAATAATGTTTAAAGATAGATATAATTTATCCTTTTTTAAATACTTCTAAAAATTGAAACTTTACGTACAAAAGTTTAGGCGTGATTATTAATTGAAGTTATTTAACTTATGAATAATTTTTTTAGAAAACGACGATTTATTGTTTTTTGATGATTGTCGCAAAATGAAGCTTACGATATCTGTTAATGATCCTTCAATATTTCAAGTACTTGGAACATCAGGTTTGTTGTTTACGTGGCGACTGATGATACTAATGTTATTTTTAAAGGGCATATGACTCCAAAATTTACTATTCTAATTATATTTTCGTTCAACAGAACTTTAAAAATGGCAGTGTATTTTGTTTAACTGTTTATGCATATCGTAGATATTGCGATATTAAAGTTTTTTTAATAACCGATTTACACAACTTTCCACGTCATTTTGCACAATGAGTTGGTACAAAGTTTCCAACATCCTTTAGTTTCAAGGCAACTTTTTGTCAAAATTATGAGGAAATTTTTATATCATTAACTCCTCACAATAAAAAAGAAGCTTCTGTTCGGTTAACAGCAAGTATACCTGCTCTGTCAAATTTTCATTATGAAATATGACGAAAAAACGTTTTTGTAAAGCGTCCATTACACAAACTACAGTATCTTGAGAGTGAAACGTGATGTGAATAAAGTTATGTTCAATGAAAATATAATCTAAATAGCACAATTTTCGAGTCGTACATTTTGAATGACTATTTATTTAAGATAAAGTAGATGATTTTCTAACTCCTGGAGATACATCAGTGTACCGTAACGCTTTTTAACGATCGTCTCAATATTACTATTGTTTCAATTTTCAATATGAAAATTTTAGCCCAACATAAGACTTTTAAAAAAGCAATCACAATAATAAAATATTAGGTTTTTTCATTAATAACGTTTCGTCTTTATAAGGACTTTATTTGAAGAGGGGGACACGTAACAGCTGAAAAGCTGACAAACCTGATGCCCTCTAACTAGATTACACAGGATTACAAAAAACTGATAATGAATAAATATATAAATAATTACAAAATTCTATGATAAAAATAGCAGGACATATTAAAAATATTCAGAAGGATAAAAATTTATTCATAAAAAATTAAAATTAGGTAGTGTGCTATTGCTTAATATTGTTTCAAAGTTGTCCAGGTTTTTATATGAGCTTATAAAATGCTTTTTCACAGCTGTTTTGAATAGATTTATACTAGGCTTTTTTTTGATATCATGGGGAAGGCTGCTCCATAACTTAACTGCGTCAACACTGAATGCCTTGCCACCATCGTTATTTCTTAGGTATTTGGGACACACTAAATTTAAATTGCCATGTCTCGTGGACCTATTGTGAACAGAACTGTTCGTCTTGAACAAATCTTTGATATAAATGGGAACATCGCATTTGAGGCTCTTAAAGATCATGGCACATTTGTTTAGTTTTATTTCGTCAAAAAAAGGCAACCAGCCTAGTTTACTAAAGTTTACAACACTTCTAGAATAAGGGTCTACTCCAAGAATTACTCGGGCAGCCCTTTTTTGTAACCTTAGGAGACAGTGGAGTTCTTTAACGTCGCAGGTATTCCAAACCATGCTCCCGTACATAAGGACGGGTTTAATCAAGGCGTTATAGTATAAAAGTCTTTCTTTTATTGGAAGGTATCTCTTTATCTTTTTTAATAAACCAATACGCTGAGAAAGCTTGGCCTTCAGGTTAGAAATGTGGTCACTAAATGTAAGATCTTGATCGAGTGTTACTCCAAGCAATTTATAAGAGGTTACTTGTTCTATTTCGGCCCCATCAAGGGTCACTGACAGGTGATTGCCATCAACTAATGATGAATGTAGCCTCTTTCCAGTGATAAGTAATGCTTTTGTTTTAACAGGGTTTAGGACCATCCCATTTTTGCTAGACCATTTACTTAATTTATCCATGTATTCTTGAAGACGTCGTTCCAATTCCAGAGGTGCATTAACGATATTAGCGCTGGCTTTAAATGTGGTGTCATCCGCGTAAGCATGAATAGTTGAGTCCGATCCAACAGCTTCGGGAAGATCATTGACGAAAATTAAAAAAAGTAGAGGTCCTAATATGCTACCTTGAGGAACTCCATTGGTTAGCATAAGTTGTGACGAAGTCGAGTTATTTACAGTGACACACTGTTTGCGATTGAGTAGATAGCTCTGCAATAGCTTTACAACATTATCTGGAAATCCATATGATCTTAACTTTACTAGGAGAATGTCATGATTGATCAAGTCGAATGCCTTGCTATAGTCCACAAAAACTAAGCCGCTGACATTGTTTTTATCAAGGTCAAGAAGGACTTGGTCCAGAAGAAACAACAAAGCAGTATCCGTGGAGTGGTTTTTACGGAACCCTGATTGGAAGCGGTATAAAAGTGCGTTTTCTGTTAAGTAGGTGTTCATTGCATTGAGGATGTGTCTTTCAAAGACTTTAGAAAGAATAGGCAAAATGCTAATAGGACGATAGTTTTGAATATCTTGCTTGTTTCCTTGATTCTTGAATAGTGGTTTAACCTTTGCTATTTTCCATTGTGAGGGAAATGTACAAGTTTCAATACAGTGATTTATAATTTTAGCTATGGAGCATGATATTTCAGGAGCTGCAATCCTTAGAACTCTGACACCAAGCCCATCAATTCCCGTGGCTTTGTGTGTAGGTATACTTAGAAGATAATCGTTAAACCTCACAAGGAGTTATTTGCGGAATAAGATTCTCAATTTGACAGTTAGATTTGTCTGGTGGACCAGGAAGAGCATCATAATGAAGTATAGGTGTCGCTTTTATAAGACGTTTATATACATCAGCGAAGAAGCGGTTAAAGCGTTCAGGGATTGAATGGTCATTCTTTATCAGGTTGTTGTTTTCGTCAGCAATAGGGACGGAGTCGTCATTATTCCTTGTATCTTTAGATAGGTCTTTAATTAAAGACCAAAGTTTCTTTGGACATTTTTGATTTTTACTGAACTGAGATTTAAAGTACTGTTCCTTCGCATTTCTTAGTTTCCTCGTCACTTTGTTTTTAATCAGTTTAAAAGCAGACCAATCGTGTTCATTTTGTGTTCTCCTGGCCCTTTTTAGAAGATTATCGCGTTTATTTATTTCGTTGTATAGATCATTAGTGAACCATTTCGGCTGATTGATTTTCTTAACACTCTTGAACTTTAAAGGTGCGTGATTATCAAGAATGTCATTAAAGATTTTGTACCAAGATTCAACAATGCTATCGGCATCTCGAAAAACAAAGGAGATATCCCAAGGGGCTTCTCTTAAGTCTCGCAGAAAGCACTCTTTGTTGATTTTGTCGATATTTCTGTATTTGATTTTGGAATGTTGTTTACGTTGTGCATCCATGGTTTTGTAGCACCTCAAGATAGTGACCGGCAGGTGATCGGAAAGTCCAGATTTACCTATGGCTACTTCTCTAATTCTAGCAGGATGACTAGAATAAATATGGTCTAAGCACGCATCAGAGGCAGGTCTTGTTACTCTATTTACCATCTGCGTTAATCCAAGACTGTTCAGTGCCTTTGCGAGACAATGTTTTGAATAACAGTTGAAATCAATATAATCTAAATTGAAGTCTCCCAGAATAATCAATTCATTGTTTTGGAGATGGGCATTTTCAATATTTTTACCCAAACTCTCATTATAATCTTTGTTGGCTGAAGGTGGACGGTAAACACCAGATATCAAAATCGGTCTCTTTGATTTATGAGGACAAATTTGAAGCCAAAGAGTTTCAAGATCATCCAGTTCCAAATCTCTTCGACGTGAAGCCATAACTTTATCATTTACATGCGCAATTATTCCGCCACCTTTCTTCCCGATTCGATCTTTTCTGTGTAATGTGTAGCCGGGTATCATGTAATAGCTGTCTGGAATTTTACTAGATCCGAACGTCTCAGTGAGAATTAAGACGTCGAGTTTAGCAGCACTGTTGTTGTTCGAAGTGAGCATTAGAGATATTTCTTCCAATTTGGTGTCAGTCAGTCTTTGGATGTTCCAGTGGCAGACTGATAAGCCTCTGAAGCCTACAGGAGGTTGAAGGTTATTAGGTCCTGGATTGACAGCGATATCGCCAGATAGAAGAATACACAGACAAAATTGGCCAAGTTTGACGAACCGCAACAACGCCTGTAGCTTCAAATTCAAATCGCAAGGTGTGCATTTCGAAGGCTTTGACTTACAGCCGAACGTAGGTGCAGCAGATATTTCCTTCCCAATGAAGAATCTGACTGTAGAGCGATCGAATTCAGGTGTAATTGAAGTAAATTGGCCAAGTAAAACGCTGATAAAAGTCAATTGAAGCACGACTGCAAAAACACGTCTGTACGCCATGACTAATTTCAATGATCTTTAACTTAAGACATCTTTAGATTATATGAGATAAATTATATACGTAAGGTTTTAAATACAAGCATATATTACAGGTTGTTAAATTACATGTGAGGGAAGTAGGAAGTTTAGATGACGGAATTAAGGGAGAATGGCGGTATATTAAAGAAGGTGAAGGGGGATTGAGTTGCCTTGGGTGTTAAGAGAGGGTTTAAGTTTGGATATAAAAAGGCTTTCATGAATCATAAGATCATAATTGTGGGAGTAGGAAGAGAGAATTGAGAAGTCATTAAAATTAGCAGAGTGAGATGTATTTCTTATATGGAAAGAACTGCAGATGGTGGTGGACATAAGGAAGGTTTCTCTGTTAATGGAGAGATTCCCAAGTGTTCCGATATTCTGGTGTGTAAATGACGCGTGGTTTGACCCACATACGATGCAAAGCAGCATCGACACCTAAATAAGTATACAATACCAGATCTCAGGAGCTTGGGAACCCTATCTTTAAAAGGAAAGAAAGAGGAGAGACGCCTGGAAGAACGAAAAACAAAGCGAACGTTGATATGAGGAAAGGCAGCATTGCAGAGTCGAGTGATTTGAGTGCGAATCTAAAGACAGTGTATGTCATTGAATCGGAGACAGAAGTACATGATTTTCTTAGGAGCATTATCTTACTTCTGTCTACACTTTCACTGGCGTCATTTACACACCAGGATATAGGAACACTTGGGAATCTCTCCCTTAACAGAGAAACCTTCCTTATGTCCACAACCATCTGCAGTTCTTTCCATATAAGAAATACATCTCACTCTGCCGATTTTAATGACTTCTCAATTCTCTCTTCCTCTTTCCTAATGTAATTTAACACCTTGTAGTATATGCTCGTATTTAAAACCTTATGTATATAATTTATCTCATATAATCTGAAGATGTCTTAAATTAAAGACGAAACGTTATTAATAAAAAAACCTTTTATTTATTATTGTGATGGCTTTTTTAAAAGTCTTATGTTGGGCTATTATGTTCATATTGAAAATTCGCTTTCCGCCTGGCAAATCTCTGCCCAGGATTTTAATGTTTAAATGTTTATTTTGGATGAGTTTGATGATATTTTTACTCCTGGTTGTACATCAGCGTGCCTCAAAGCTTTGCGTCAACGATATGTCATTGTCACAGCTGGATATCAATATTAAAATATTAATATTAAAGCAACTGTTACAGTAGCTGCGAACTTAGTACTTAAAGTAAGGAAAATTCATCTACTTTTCTCTAACATTTTATTTACTGTTTCGTTTTACTGTCAAATTTCAATCCCCTAAATGAGAAATCTCACACCATTATTGTCACGTTATAAATGTATTATCTTCTATGCTCTCGATTCTGTTGACATTGCTGTTGTCACCCTTGGTTCAGCAAAAAACTTTATCATACAAGGTGGACCTCAACCATGGGTTCATGATAGATCAAAACATTATGAGAAAGGTACGTAACCACGTCATTTATGGTTTCATATCAGATCTACACATTATGAGAAAGTTAATCACATCCATTGTATTACTTTAGTAACTAATTATAATATATTTTGTACTTCACTGAACTCTGAGAAGTTAGCTCTGATCTCAATAAGAGCTGATGTGATACCACAAAATCCGTTCGGTGAACAAAGCTCTCTACATTATTATCACGTGACTTGTAAGGAGCTCGGGGAACAAAATATTGTGGTTAAAATTGGCAATAATCCATCAGAAACTAATAACTATCCAGCGAGCTCTAATATCACTTTGAGATTTGCCTGCATGATACCTGCCACCCTCAACTCTGAACCAGATGTCCAACTACTCGAGATCACGGATCGTACGTTCAGTTTACAGGATTGTCAGAGTCCTTATAAAGAGGTATTTGTTACGTATAATTAGTAATTGTTCATTTGTTTGGTATCTCTAGAGAAACATAAATGTCTTTGTAACTTTTAATGAAAATATTTTTTTCTGTATACATAAATGAGGAGAACGAAAATTGTCATGTTAAGGATGTGTCAAATATAGATTTAATAAAATACAAATATGTTTGCAATGTATTGACTATACCGCAGCATTATCTATTTACTGCATGTTCTATTATTGAATTCATTATTCATGTATCTACAATCACCATCTTTGTTATATTTAGTTCGACGTACGAAGTCCTCAAGATTTGAAACTTCGTATTTCATTGAGAGACAATAAAAATCATTTGTTTGATAAATTTACGTCACTTAAAAATATTTCGACAAGCAGCAGCTATGATATGGCTTCATCTGATCGCAGTAATGAAACTGACACTGAAATGACCTATGAAGAAGATATGTTTGGGCCGTACATGAAAATGATTTGTAAGTGATAAACATTCGTGTGATGTTTAAATTATGCGAATATTAAACAACATGAACATAATATATTTTATGAATAATTAATGTCATTAAGTATTACCAAGAAAAATACCAGATAAATTCACCAGCAAATTAATATGAATTACTAAATTTTGCGATTCAATTCTGCAATCCAGCTAATCTTACGACGGTTTTTCCTTCTGTATTACTGAATTTTTTATTATTATTGGAATTATTGAAATTAGTGGAAATGACGATCTTTTTCAAAACAATTTAAGCCAATAGTACGAAACTTCCATTGTTCACAACGAACATCACAAAGGTCGAAATTGAAAACGAGTCTCGCAAGGGAAAGATTCTCTGTAACGTGCTCAGTGTTGAGGACAACGACTACTGGTTCACACGAGAAGGGAAACGCATAACGAATAGAGAAATATATCGTTACCAGAAGAATATATATCTGAGAATAAAAAAGATCACATGGCTGACGCTAGGTGAATACGTTTGCTGGGCAAGAAACAAGGCGGGAGAAGTGAGCAGAATAATAAACGTTGTTGTCGTGGGTAAGTGTTTAAATGCCTTCGATCCTTGATCACGACAATGCTATACCTTCAACTTTCTTTTGATTTGTATTTTCTGGTTTTCTTTTTGACAAAGTTCTGGCAAAGACTTGTAGTTTGTGCTTTCCTATTGTCCTATTATGTTTATTTTTTTCAGACTCACGTGTAGACAAGATCACTAAAGGTAAGTGCCAAAAAGGGCACTCCTATAATATCGAGTATTCAGAATCTGGAGTGGCTATCATAACGACATACCTCTTTTTTGTGGACATTCATTGCTCTCTCTAAATATTCATAGATTTTGCACCCGTTTTTCTATTTCCGCATTTGATAAAAAAGAAACACAAGTACTTTCCTGTTGGAAAACGGTTTTCAATGAACTGTGAAGCTAATGGACGACCTTCACCAAAGGTGCAATGGTACAAAAACGGTCAACTTATGTCGTAGATGCCGGATGGAAAAAACCCTCTAGCGAACGATACACAAGTATTAATATTTCACGATGTAAATCCAAAGACGACGGATCTTACCGTTGTTTTTATGGAACAGAGTGGGAAATATCTCAACAACATACACAGTACTAGCAAAGGTAGTTACTCAAAAACGTTCGTTTTATGCTTTTCCTTTCAGATAGGCCGTGACCATGAAACCAAATTGTTTTGTTTCGTGATACACATCTGAGAAATGGAAAATTTTTACAATTTTGTACTTTTCCTCTTAGCATACACCCATAAAAAAATTCCCAAGAAAACTATGCGCCCAAACTCGAATAATTGCTTTTCAAATCTTTAAAATTGCTGGTTGATCTTTGGACGCCATCTTCGATTTTTGAATTGTGATTGATGGAATTTAGTGAAATTCACTCTCCTCAGTCCTTCTATAAATAATTACAGCCTGAAATTGCAAAATTTGGGGGTACTTTGGGCAGCATGCAGGATAGCACACTTTCTTTAGTGACCATTATACAAAATAAAGGCGCATGAGTTTATTTGAATGCTAAATTTCTGGGTTGAATTACTTTCTAAGTTACTGATAGAAATTAAATCTTGCAGATAACATCAACAAGGCATTTTTCACGTTTCTTAATTTATGTAGTAAAATGGACCTGTTTTTTACACTCTTTTTCGAATATTAATTGACTTATTTATAAAGCATATAACATCGGTATCTAGAGACTTTCGCGAATAAAATTGCTATGTCAAATGCTTTAAGATATATCAATTCTTTCTTTAATTTTCTTCCTATTTTTTTAAAAATCGCTTACAAAAAGCATGCTAAAATCGATTTTTCAGAAGTCTTCATAACAAAGCCTCTAATTACGCATATGAAGAACATCACTGCATAAGAAGGTGACAACGTGAAGGCAACTTGTAAAGCTTTTAGCGATAGTCTGCTGCACTTTCAGTGGGCTGTCGTCGAAGGAGAAAATGCAACTGTACGTGTCCTGGATCCCAACTTGAGCGAAGACGAATGTATATGGAAAGGTGGAGATGAACGATATCATGGTGTGCATATTCTCTTCATTAACGTAACCAGAAAAGACGAATGGTGCTATTATTGTGTCGTTGGCGATAACCTGGGTTATGATAAAACAAGATTCTACCTCCACGTTTTACCAAGACCCATGACGCCAGTCTCCATGTCAGGTGAGTGCGTTTTTATGTTTTATTTTTCGCTCATATAAAACCATTGGCGCAGTTTCGCAACCATTGCATGAGCTTATTGTCTAGTCCAGGGGTCTCGAAACTACGGCCCGCGGGCCAGATGCGGCCTCTAAATCCGGCCCGCAGAGACACTTAAGAAGCCAATTTCACCACTCACATTGAGAAAACTGAACAGACTAATAGTTATTTTGTTATGATACTACTCTTGGTTGAAATTTAACCTTCAAATTTTGAATAAATATTTTCTTAACTAATAAAGCTTGTGTAATGTACTTCGTTTTATTAAAATATTCGCTCTTTAACCTGCGGTATACGGTTTGTCGGCCCTCAACATGCTGAATGAAAGTTCATGTGGCCCTCTGGCTGTAAAGTTTGGAGATCCCTGGTCTAGTCGAATGGTTTCATTAGTTTTATTTCGACTGTTAATCAAGTGACTAGCTGAATTTAACTGCGATATGGATAAATCCATTTGTTTTTTTAAAAATTCGCAGCGAGCAGAATCCTAGCTTTTCCTGTAATCTGAGTGGCTGTAGCAGCCATCGGGATTTTGCGATATTTGATCGCGGTCCGAAATTTTACGATATCTGACTGCTGTCCGGAATCCTCTTGCTAATACTTGAGCGAAGACTTTTTCTGTTTTGTTTGGTTTTGTTTTACTCCGAAAGGAAATTATCAGCCATCTTTTGATTATAATAATCTATTTTAGGTGAATTTTGAGTTTCCTCAAGTAAAATGAAGAGCAAAGTTTTCATTGTTTATTTTAGCAAAAATATATACGTTATTTAGATTTGCTCGGATGGAAAAATATTTCCCCTCGGTCTCAGAAATATCTCTCAGCCTGCGGCCACGGGTTTTTTTGAGACCTCGGGAAAATATTTTTCCATCCGAACCTCCCAGCCGGTAAATAACATATAATTATATCTAACACTCTGACACCAATCAACGCATTGTATGTTTTCACAAGGAGCAACAAAACTCTGAAAAACTACAATGATTTTACGAATAGCGAAAAACTTTTCCACGTTGTCTGGGCAACTGCTATTTTAGAGATTTTACTTTATTTGAAATTTTAAGAGCAATGGATTTTAATCTCACTTCCACGATTATTTCCATAAAAGGTGTTATCATTGACGCGTGATCTACATATGACACGTGATTTTCTGACAAAGACTGTTTGACTGTAGCTATTTTCAAAAACAAGGTTTGCAACTATTTGTTTACACACATTTCTTTTTACAGCAAACCAGACTTTTTCCAGCACCATCAGCATGCTCCAGCAACAACCAGTTGAGAAGGACGAATCAGTTCAGAGTTCAAGAATTTCCCTTTACATTGTTGTATCCGTGGCTACCATCGTTCGTGTCATAGGCTCAATTATTGCCTACTTATTAATATTCAAATGCAAGAAACACAAGAAACGCGTGTTTAGCGTTGCCGGCTATCGCCCTCGAAATTATCCACGAAAGGGGAGAGACCTGCTGAGCTCTACTTCATCATCTGTGTCGACTAGCTCGACGAATCCGCTGTTGAACAATCAGCGTTTTCGAAGACATGACTCGGCTTTGTCAGACGTAAGTGTCATTCCTGATGATTTTGAAAGTCTACTGAATGTTGAGAATACCTACCAGCTACATGCTTCGTTGATTTACTTTCATTAAATTCTCAGGACCGCTACTGGTGGTTGTCGAATACGCACCTTTCGGCAATTTACGAGAATATCTTCGTGAAAGAAGACTTGACCGAAACGGAGAGACCATTCCAATAGAAGGAGAAGAAAAGTTGTGCTTTAGGGATTTCGTCTCCTTCAGTTATCAAATTGCTCGTGGAATGTAATATTTGTCAGGAAGAAAGGTAGCTTTAGATTGAACTATATCACTGTACAGCTATATAAGCATTGGTGTGATGATTTATCCTTACACCACCAATAGTTTTGTAGTGTATTCATCGCGATCTTGCTGCCAGGAATATTTTAGTTGGTGAAGATAGAGTAATGAAAATTGCAGACTTTGGTTTAGCTCGCGACATTCATCAGATTGACTATTACCGCAAAACAACTGACGTATGTATTCTGTGAAATTGTGCCATTAATCCTGATAAATAATTTTTAAGAATATGAAAACATTTTTTGTCTTCATGGATTTTATTGTTTTCGTAAAGAAACTTCCTTGTATATGTATATTATAGTAAATTTTCTATTTTTGTGCCTGAACTTCGAGTGGAAATATTTTTGTTTGATTGTATTATAAGACATTTATAATTACTTTGAACTTAACACTTTTTGTACTGCAGAGGAATTTCTTGTAAGTTATTTCTTAAAGTTTTCACACGGAATATCAATGAATGGAAAATGGCGATTTTGATGGAATAAAAGTGTAGAGTAAGGCAGCGTGCTAAAACGTTTATGCATGTTTTACAACAGTGAAATGAACATGAGCGAAAAGACTTTAGTTTCTCTTACTAAAATGTTTACAAGAACAAAGACATCGTGGAATTTTTATTCAATTCTTCATTTGTTCTTCTTTGAGTTAAATATTTTTTAAGTTTACGTTTATGCGGATGCTTATGTCATGTCCTTTAGAAATCAGCCAATAGTGAAATATTAATGCCTGATGATATTGTTGTGCAGATTTCACTGTTACAATTTACGTTAATATGCCAAAAACAATAACTTGAATGCTAGTTGCAACATACATATATAGTTTATAACCAAATGAAATGAGATTCACTTTCTCACGTAGAAATTGACGTATGAAAAATATCTGTAGTCGCAGCCTAATGACAGAGCATGAGAAAATACAACAATAGATTAAATGCTAAATATATGTTCTACTTCATAGATCATACACTCATGCTTTGGCGAACGAGCTTACAGTTCACCGTTTTCAAATTATTTCTGTATGAAAACATGAACACTGCTAAAAGTAGATACCTTGTTCTAGCTGCGTGTGCGGAAGCTATGGTGTTGTGAAAAGTAATATTTCACGGAATTCAAAAATACGAGTTGGTCGATATTTACAACTTGCCGGCAGGATTGAGAAATTTTTTTCATGTATATTATTAATAAGTAATAGCATGGTTTCTCGTGCAATTTGGGAAAAACAGGCACTCGTCCTTCAGACTCGTGCAATTTCGATAGTCTTTGAAAAACTCACTCGTGCATGTTTTCCCCGAATTGCACTCGAAATCATGCTATGACATATACGAATCATACCTGAGTGGCAAATCGAAGTGAACATAGGGTTTCCTGGAAAGAGTCCTCGCGAGGAGAAACATTCACGAACATCAAACTGAAATATGAATGTATTATTTACATACACTAATTATCACAACTAACACATGTTAATACTTCATGTCATCTACAATGACGTGTGTGCATTGATGAAAATCTGATACACATATATTCAGTAATACCAACCTTTTACTGTTACCACCAAGAGAGTTTTGCAACAAATGAGTTAATTTCGAGGTTCTATAAGGCACGTGACTAGCCTAAAATGTATTATAATTTATTTGACTATCATCTCTCTACACAGTATAGCTACGTATGATTGAGTAAATTTAAAAACAGACGCAAACATTTATTTTCTGGAATAAATAATCTAAACATGCAACTTTTTATTGTTGGAATTGCAAAGAACGGTCTATTGTTGCAGATGTGTATATTTTTCTTATATTTATGTAATGTTTAAAAATCGCATTGTGCACAGCGTTAATCAATAAAATACAAAAATCATATCTCCTGTCAATGAATTAAAGTTCATCCATCATAAGGTAAGTATATGCTTACCTTCTTAGCCAAGAAGTTGAAGACTATACCCAAATGTGTGAGGCTCTAGTTTATGTGTATAGCTTTCTTAAGTCTTAATCCTGTTGATCCGGATTGACTTATTCTTTCAGAACCCACCAGATCAACCAAACTCAATACCCCTGAAAAAATTTAGCTCATCGTCATCGCAAAACAATAGATAACAATTTTGCAGATTCTTTTGCTACTGAATATATAATAAATATCGAGGAGACGTTTACAGCCACGGCGCCAAAGAGTGTGGGGACTAGAGCACACACCACCCCCACCCCACTTTTTCCCCAGATAAAGTTTTTGCTAACATTTATACATTTTAGCTAAATTAAAGGCAAGGTAAGACGTAGTATATTTAGTTAATATATGTCTTAAGCCTGTTTTCCAATAGCTACGTGTCGTAACGTATCGTAGCAAAACGTAACAGGGCGCATGCTATGATAGGTTACGACACGTGCCTAGTGGAAAACAGGCTTTAACCAACCCCCCTCCAGATTTGATTTCGTTGCGCAGTCCCTGTTTCACCGCGTGGAAACGTGTTAAAGCAGAATAAAAGCTGGACTAATCATATAGAACTAAGTCGATAGTCAACATCCATATTCTAATATGACGAACTATTTCAAAAATTCTTAAACTGAAAACAAAAACATAAATATGCATAATCCTGCCTTGACTTAGTTCCCCAGTAATCTCATTACTCCCGAGGAGTTTTAGTTGAAAGACAGAGTGACTTCTCGACGAGCGATCGTTACAGTTTGTATCGGCCACAGAACGATTTTCGTAAGCCTTTCGAAGTAAACTGGACACCTAGAGTATGAAAATTTTACAATATAGATAAAAAATAACAATAAACAAAAGCAAAACGTGAGTGAGACCACACTCATTGTAATCATGTTTCTTAAAGAGTAAATATGCCATGACAAGCTCACTTACCTAAAATGACGTACGTTACAAAATAATAGGGAGCTTTAGCAAAGACTACGAGTACGACTTACGTCATTTTGGCGCAAAAACATTGTTGCGACAACAAAAACACGTAGCCGTAGTCGTGCTAAAGCTCCCTAGTATATTTAGATGACAAGTGAATGTAAAGAATTTTATTAATTACAAACAAGATGCAACACAGCAGTGTATTGTACGCAACGTAGAACATTATAACGCAAATTAGAAAGAATTCTACGAGTCAACAGTTACAAATGGAAGTTGTACAAGATACAGTACGATGCATGCGCAAACCAGTGTTAAAGAGCGAGTGTAACGGTTTATGCTGAGTAACTGGACGAGCATCGGCGTAGAACGATTGTTAACTGGGGGAAGAGGCTCGTACTCATATATTCATGATATGTAGTGTTAAGTTCTTTTGAAAGATAGTACTTTGTATAGCAGTATTGGGAAAAGAAGAGAATTTTGGAAGAGAAAATTAGCAACCGGTTTTACAAGCTTTGTACAATTTGCATTTGAAGCCTTTCCGAAAAACCCCTCAAAATCATGTTCTTTGGCAAATGATTTACTGGAGCAAATATATTGCCTTTCTAAAAATTCGACTTTTCCACTTTGCTATTCTACCTATTCAAATAGAAGAACAGTTGTCACAGATTCTTTTAAGGTGATACACTGGCTGTTTGTATAAATCAATATTTGTGCGGCTACCTGCACAGCAATACACGCATAAACATATTATGTCTCTAAAGATATACACGCCGTGTGACACTGAGAATTTTTACACAATAAATACAATAAACAAACGAGGCGAGTTTGATTATGCTTTACGATGATCTGTTTTTTTTTTGTGTTCAAACCTTTTACTTTTCAAACACTTACATTTACGGTTCAAACCATTTACTTTATTACGATATATTTTTTTTTTACAACATACGTCCGTACCTTACTAGCATCTAACTCAGTGTTTACACCAAGCAGTTTGGATGAAAAGGTCGACATCTTCAATTTTAAAGTTTTCACTTCATTTTGCGATAGTTCCAGTTTAAACTTAAGCTCTTCTCTTTAACGATCAATTAAATCTTTTTCCGATAACAGCCTCTCGATTTCGCCTCTTAACTCTTCCTCAACTTCTGTCTTTTCATTTAGTCGATTTTGCAATTTTTACTCAATGCTGCAGCCTGAAGAAAAGCTTTGTCAACGAGGACACAAAAGTATATTTATACGTAGAACACGAGACGACTTTTCAGCATTTAAATCAGTAAGACCCAACGGACTCTAAATGTTCCCTAACTCTCATACGTACTTTTGGAGTGCGACAAAGAAATCGCGCTTCTTAAAATCAACAGCAAACTAATTTCTTCGTCATAATTTCGTTTATGTTTTTGCAAAGCAAGCACTGAATGAAGTGAAAGTATCGTTTTTAAATCGTTGATCCAGAGGGTTCAGATCACTTTGAATTAAATTTATTGAAAAACAGACACGGAAAAGTTTAACAATCCGCCTACAAAAACCTACAGATTATATTCACGCATCTCTATCTAAGGAAATTTCACAGTTCTAAATGAAATGCTAAGGCGAGGAAGTTCGCAAAGACGAATGTTTTTAGGCAGCATTTCTAATCCATGGGTAAGTCATAAAATCAAATCGGCAATAAAAACACCTGACTTATGCCTGTTTTCCACTAGCTACGTATCGTAAGGTATGGTAGCAAAACGTAACATGGCGCATGCGTGCTTGCGCCTATTGACCATCAAATTCATAAGTACGCATGCGCCATGTTACGTTTTGCTAAATATCATATGAACACAATCATATGAACACAATCAGAACATTAACAAGACGTGCACAAATCACATGTCAGAACATTAACAATCAGAACATTAACAAGACGTGCACAAATCATATGAACACAATCAGAACATTAACAAGACGTGCACAAATCACATGTCAGAACATTAACAATCAGAACATTAACAAGAAAATCATATGAACACAATCAGAACATTAACAAGACGTGCACAAATCATATGTGATTCACAGGACGCTTTACAATACGAAAACAACTATCTCAAACGTGTTTTCGACAAAAACAACTATAACTCTGACTTTATCAAACCCAACACGTACAAACCCAACGAACCCAACGAAACGAACAACTCAGTGACAACAGCAACGATACCTTACATCAAAGGTACGTCTGAGAATATCTCGCGTATCTTACGACCATACAACATACGTGTCGCACATAAACCAATCACAACGTTACGACAAGTACTAACGAACATAAAGGACAAAGAACAACCCAACGAACGACAAGGTGCAGTTTACAAAATAAACTGCTCTGACTGCCACGCCTCCTATATCGGGGAAACTGGCAGGAACTTAAACATAAGACTTACTGAGCACAAACGAGCTACTAAGAAACAAGACAAAACTAATCACATTGCCGAACATCACCGAATCACAAAACACAACATTGACTGGGACTCGGCAAAATGCATCACTTACAGTACTGACTATAGACAACGGCTTACATTAGAAAGTTGGTACACCAACTTGGAACAAACCCCCCTGAACAGATCACAGCAATTACTGGCACCTTACAAACGACTTATTCACAATACAAACAAACGATCAACTAAAAAACATCACACTTCAAACTAATTCGCAATGACAATACACAATTGACACCCACACATTACAACTAAAAACGTCACACCTATATCACACATCACAACTAAAAATAAAATATTTCACTTCACACTAATCCACAATGACAATACACATTTCCTGCACACACAATACAATGACGTAAGAACCAGACAACAAATACGGCTAACCTGACGTTTACTCCTCTTTTGACTCTGAAGATGACTACCGCTAAGGTTGTCGAAACGTCAGTCAACAACAACAAAAACAGTCCTTCTCAGGACTTTATTAACCTGGACGATCATCATTTACAAACTTATAGTTGACTCTCGGGCCCCTTCTGATCATCCAAAACACGCATATCAGATGAGAAAACTAAAATTGTTCATAGAAATTACAAGCAAGCCACATGAAATGCTTTTTCGAGTTGATTTATACAAACAGCTAGTGTATCCCCTTAAAAGAATCTGTGACAACTGTTCTTCTATTTGAATAGGTAGAATAGCAAAGTGGAAAAGTTGAATTTTTAGAAAGGCAATATATTTGCTCCAGTAAATCATTTGCCAAAGAACATGCTTTTGAGGGTTTTTTCGGAAAGGCTTCAAAATAGATTTTTGTATTCTATTAACGCTGTGCACAATGCGATTTTTAAACATGACATAAATATAAGAAAAATACATACATCTGCAACAATAGACCGTTCTTTGAAATTCCAACAATAAAAAATTGCATGTTTAGATTATTTATTCCAGAAAATAAATGTTTGCGTCTGTTTTAACTTTACTCAATCATACGTAGCTATACTGTGTAGAGATGATAGTCAAATAAATTATAATACATTTTAGGCTAGTCACGTGCCTTATAGAACCTCGAAATTAACTCATTTGTTGCAAAACTCTCTTGGTGGTAACAGTAAAAGGTTGGTATTACTGAATATATGTGTATCAGATTTTCATCAATGCACACACGTCATTGTAGATGACATGAAGTATTCACATGTGTTAGTTGTGATAATTAGTGTATGTAAATAATACATTCATATTTCAGTTTGATGTTCGTGAATGTTTCTCCTCGCGAGGACTCTTTCCAGGAAACCCTATGTTCACTTCGATTTGCCACTCAGGTATGATTCGTATATGTCATAGCATGATTTCGAGTGCAATTCGGGAAAACATGCACGAGTGAGTTTTCAAAGACTATCGAAATTGCACGAGAAACCATGCTATTACTTATTAATAATATACATGAAAAATTTCTCAATCCTGCCGGCAAGTTGTAAATATCGACCAACTCGTATTTTTGAATTCCGTGAAATATTACTTTTCACAACACCATAGCTTCCGCACACGCAGCTAGAACAAGGTATCTACTTTTAGCAGTGTTCATGTTTTCATACAGAAATAATTTGAAAACGGTGAACTGTAAGCTCGTTCGCCAAAGCATGAGTGTATGATCTATGAAGTAGAACATATATTTAGCATTTAATCTATTGTTGTATTTTCTCATGCTCTGTCATTAGGCTGCGACTACAGATATTTTTCATACGTCAATTTCTACGTGAGAAAGTGAATCTCATTTCATTTGGCTATAAACTATATATGTATGTTGCAACTAGCATTCAAGTTATTGTTTTTGGAAATTTAACGTAAATTGTAACAGTGAAATCTGCACAACAATATCATCAGGCATTAATATTTCACTATTGGCTGATTTCTAAAGGACATGACATAAGCATCCGCATAAACGTAAACTTAAAAAATATTCAAATCAAAGAAGAACAAATGAAGAATTGAATAAAAATTCCACGATGTCTTTGTTCTTGTAAACATTTTAGTAAGAGAAACTAAAGTCTTTTCGCTCATGTTCATTCCACTGTTGTAAAACATGCATAAACGTTTTAGCACGCTGCCTTACCCTACACTTTTATTCCATCAAAATCGCCATTTTCCATTCATTGATATTCCGTGTGAAAACTTTAAGAAATAACTTACAAGACATTCCTCTGCAGTACAAAAAGTGTGAAGTTCAAAGTAATTATAAATGTCTTATAATACAATGATATCAAACAAAAATATTTCCACTCGAAGTTCAGGCACAAAAATAGAAAATTTACTATAATATACATATACAAGGAAGTTTCTTTACGAAAACAATAAAATCCATGAAGACAAAAAATGTTTTCATATTCTTAAAAATTATTTATCAGGATTAATGGCACAATTTCACAGAATACATACGTCAGTTGTTTTGCGGTAATAGTCAATCTGATGAATGTCGCGAGCTAAACCAAAGTCTGCAATTTTCATTACTCTATCTTCACCAACTAAAATATTCCTGGCAGCAAGATCGCGATGAATACACTACAAAACTATTGGTGGTGTAAGGATAAATCATCACACCAATGCTTATATAGCTGTACAGTGATATAGTTCAATCTAAAGCTACCTTTCTTCCTGACAAATATTCCATTCCACGAGCAATTTGATAACTGAAGGAGACGAAATCCCTAAAGCACAACTTTTCTTCTCCTTCTATTGGAATGGTCTCTCCGTTTCGGTCAAGTCTTCTTTCAAGAAGATATTCTCGTAAAATGCCGAAAGGTGCGTATTCGACAACCACCAGTAGCGGTCCTGAGAATTTAATGAAAGTAAATCAACGAAGCATAGTTTATGCGTGTAAGCATGTAGCTAGTAGGTATTCTCAACATTCAGTAGACATTCAAAATCATCAGGAATGACACTTACGTCTGACAAAGCCGAGTCATGTCTTCGAAAACGCTGATTGTTCAACAGCGGATTCGTCGAGCTAGTCGACACAGATGATGAAGTAGAGCTCAGCAGGTCTCTCCCCTTTCGTGGATAATTTCGAGGGCGATAGCCGGCAACGCTAAACACGCGTTTCTTGTGTTTCTTGCATTTGAATATTAATAAGTAGGCAATAATTGAGCCTATGACACGAACGATGGTAGCCACGGATACAACAATGTAAAGGGAAATTCTTGAACTCTGAACTGATTCGTCCTTCTCAACTGGTTGTTGCTGGAGCATGCTGATGGTGCTGGAAAAGTCTGGTTTGCTGTAAAAAAATGTGTGTAAACAAATAGTTGCAAACCTTGTTTTTGAAAATAGCTACAGTCAAACAGTCTTTGTCAGAAAATCACGTGTCATATGTAGATCACGCGTCAATGATAACACCTTTTTTATGGAAATAATCGTGGAAGTGAGATTAAAATCCATTGCTCTTAAAATTTCAAATAAAGTAAAATCTCTAAAATAGCAGTTGCCCAGACAACGTGGAAAAGTTTTTCGCTATTCGTAAAATCATTGTAGTTTTTCAGAATTTTGTTGCTCCTTGTGAAAACATACAATGCGTTGATTGGTGTCAGAGTGTTAGATATAATTATATTTTATTTACCGGCTGGGAGGTTCGGATGGGAAAATATTTTCCCGAGGTCTCAAAAAAAGCCCGTGGCCGCAGGCTGAGAGATATTTTTGAGACCGAGGGGAAATATTTTTCCATCCGAGCAAATCTAAATAACGTATATACTTTTGCTAAAATAAACAATGAAAACTTTGCTCTTCATTTTACTTGAGCAAACTCAAAATTCACCTAAAATAGATTATTATAATCAAAAGATGGCTGATAATTTCCTTTCGGAGTAAAACAAAACCAAACAAAACAGAAAAAGTCTTCGCTCAAGTATTAGCAAGAGGATTTCGGACAGCAGTCAGATATCGTAAAATTTCGGACCGCGATCAAATATCGCAAAATCCCGATGGCTGCTACAGCCACTCAGATTACAGGAAAAGCTAGGATTCTGCTCGCTGCGAAATTTTAAAAAAACAAAAAGATTTATTCATATCGCAGTTAAATTCAGCTAGTCACTTGATTAACAGTCGAAATAAAACTAATGAAACCATTCGACTAGACCAGGGATCTCCAAACTTTACAGCCAGAGGGCCACATGAACTTTCATTCAGCATGTTGAGGGCCGACGAACCGTATACCGCAGGTGAAAGAGCGAATATTTTAATAAAACGAAGTACATTACACAAGCTTCATTAGTTAAGAAAATATTTATTCAAAATTTGAAGGTTAAATTTCAACCAAGAGTAGTATCATAACAAAATAACTATTAGTCTGTTCAGTTTTCTCAATGTGAGTGGTGAAATTGGCTTCTTAAGTGTCTCTGCGGGCCAGATTTAGAGGCCGCATCTGGCCCGCGGGCCGTAGTTTCGAGACCCCTGGACTAGACAATAAGCTCATGCAATGGTTGCGAAACTGCGCCAATGGTTTTATATGAGCGAAAAATAAAACATAAAAAACGCACTCATCTGACATGGAGACTGGCGTCATAGGTCTTGGTAAAACGTGGAGGTAGAATCATAACCCAGGTTATCGCCAACGACACAATAATAGTACCATTCGTCTTTTCTGGTTACGTTAATGAAGAGAATATGCACACCATGATATCGTTCATCTCCACCTTTCCATATACATTCGTCTTCGCTCAAGTTGGGATCCAGGACACGTACAGTTGCATTTTCTCCTTCGACGACAGCCCACTGAAAGTGCGGCAGACTATCGCTAAAAGCTTTACAAGTTACCTTCACGTTGTCACCTTCTTATGCAGTGATGTTCTTCATATGCGTAATTAGAGGCTTTGTTATGAAGACTTCTGAAAAATTGATTTTAGCATGCTTTTTGTAAGCGATTTGTAAAAAAATAGGAAGAAAATTAAAGAAAGAATTGATATATATTAAAGCATTTGACATAGCAATTTTATTGGTGAAAGTCTCTAGATACCGATGTTATATGCTTTGTAAATAAGTCAATTAATATTCGGAAAAGAGTGTAAAAAAACAGGTCCATTTTACTACATAAATTAAGAAACGTGAAAAATGCCTTGTTGATGTTATCTGCAAGATTTAATTTCTATCAGTAACTTAGAAAGTAATTCAACCCAGAAATTTAGCATTCAAATAAACTCATGCGCCTTTATTTTGTATAATGGTCATTAAAGAAAGTGTGCTATCCTGCATGCTGCCCAAAGCACCCTCAAATTTTGCAATTTCAGGCTGTAATTATTCATAGAAGGACTGAGGAGAGTGAATTTCACTAAATTCCATCAACCACAATTCAAAAATCGAAGATGGCGTCTAACGATCAACCAGCAATTTTAAAGATTTGAAAAGCAATTATTCTAGTTTGGGCGCATAGTTTTCTTGGGAATTTTTTTATGGGTGTATGCTAAGAGGAAAAGTACAAAATTGTAAAAATTTTCCATTTCTCAGATGTGTATCACGAAACAAAACAATTTGGTTTCATGGTCACGGCCTATCTGAAAGGAAAAGCATAAAACGAACGTTTTTGAGTAACTACCTTTGCTAGTACTGTGTATGTTGTTGAGATATTTCCCACTCTGTTCCATAAAACAACGGTAAGATCCGTCGTCTTTGGATTTACATCGTGAAATATTAATACTTGTGTATCGTTCGCTAGAGGGTTTTTTCCATCCGGCATCTACGACATAAGTTGACCGTTTTTGTACCATTGCACCTTTGGTGAAGGTCGTCCATTAGCTTCACAGTTCATTGAAAACCGTTTTCCAACAGGAAAGTACTTGTGTTTCTTTTTTATCAAATGCGGAAATAGAAAAACGGGTGCAAAATCTATGAACATTTAGAGAGAGCAATGAATGTCCACAAAAGAGAGGTATGTCGTTATGATAGCCACTCCAGATTCTGAATACACGATATTATAGGAGTGCCCTTTTTGGCACTTACCTTTAGTGATCTTGTCTACACGTGAGTCTGAAAAAAAAATAAACATAATAGGAAAACAGGAAAGCACAAACTACAAGTCTTTGCCAGAACTTTGTCAAAAAGAAAACCAGAAAATACAAATCAAAAGAAAGTTGAAGGTATAGCATTGTCGTGATCAAGGATCGAAGGCATTTAAACACTTACCCACGACAACAACGTTTATTATTCTGCTCACTTCTCCCGCCTTGTTTCTTGCCCAGCAAACGTATTCACCCAGCGTCAGCCATGTGATCTTTTTTATTCTCAGATATCTATTCTTCTTGTAACGATATATTTTGCTATTTGTTACGCGTTTCCCTTCTCGTGTGAACCAGTAGTCGTTGTCCTCAGCACTGAGCACGTTACAGAGAATCTTTCCCTTGCGAGACTCGTTTTCAACTTCAACCTTTGTGATGTTCGTTGTGAACGATGGAAGTTTCGTACTATTGGCTAAAATTGTTTTGAAAAAGATCGTCATTTCCACTAATTTCAATAATTCCAATAAAAATAAAAAATTCAGTAATACAGAAATTCAGTAATACATGCAGTAAATAGATAATGCTGCGGTATAGTCAATACATTGCAAACATATTTGTATTTTATTAAATCTATATTTGACACATCCTTAACATGACAATTTTCGTTCTCCTCATTTATGTATACAGAAAAAAAATTTTTCATTAAAAGTTACAAAAACATTTATGTTTCTCTAGATATACCAAACAAATGAACAATTGCTAATTATACGTAACAAATACCTCTTTATTAGGACTCTGACAATCCTGTAAACTGAACGTACGATCCGTGATCTCGGGTAGTTGGACATCTGGTTCAGAGTTGAGGGTGGCAGGTATCATGCAGGCAAATCTCAAAGTGATAATAGAGCTCGCTGGATAGTTATTAGTTTCTGATGGATTATTGCCAATTGTAACCACAATATTTTGTTCCCCGAACTCCTTACAAGTCACGTGATAATAATGTACAGAGCTTTGTTCACCGAACGGATGTTGTGGTATCACATCAGTTCTTATTGAGATCAGAGCTAACTTCTCAGAGTTCAATGAAGTACAAAATATACTATAATTAGTTACTAAAGTAATACAATGGATGTAATTAACTTTCTCATAATGTGTAGATCTGACATGAAACCATAAATGACGTGGTTACGTACCTTTCTCATAATGTGTTGATCTATCATGAACCAATGGTTGAGGTCCACCTTGTATGATAAAGTTCTTTGCTGAACCAAGGGTGACAACAGCAATGTCAACAGGATCGAGAGCCTAGAAGATAATACATTTATAACGTGACAATAATGGTGTGAGATTTCTCATTTAGGGGATTGAAATTTGACAGTAAAACGAAACAGTAAATAAAATGTTAGAGAAAAGTAGATGAATTTTCCTTACTTTAAGTATTAAGTACGCAGCTACTGTAACAGTTGCTTTAATATTAATATTTTTATATTGATATCCAGCTGTAACAATGACATATCCTTGACGCAAAGCTTTGAGGCACGCTGATGTACAACCAGGAGTAATAATATCATCAAACTCATCCAAAATAAACATTTAAACATTAAAATCCTGGCCAGAGATTTGCGAGGCGGAAAGCGAATTTTCAATATGAACATAATAGCCCAACATAAGACTTTTAAAAAAGCCATCACAATAATAAATAAAAGGTTTCTTTATTAATAACGTTTCGTCTATAATTTAAGACATCTTCAGATTATATGAGATAAATTATATACATAAGGTTTTAAATACGAGCATATACTACAGGGTGTTAAATTACATTAGGAAGGAGGAAGAGAGAATTGAGAAGTCATTAAAATCGGCAGAGTGAGATGTATTTCTTATATGGAAAGAACTGCTGATGGTTGTGGACATAAGGAAGGTTTCTCTGTTAAGGGAGAGATTCCCAAGTGTTCCGATATTCTGGTGTGTAAATGACGCCAGTGAAAGTGTAGACAGAAGTAAGATAATGCTCCTAAGAAAATCATGTACTTCTGTCTCCGATTCACTGACCTACACTGTCTTCAGATTCGCACTCAAATCACTCGACTCTGCAATGCTGCCTTTCCTCATATCAACGTTCGCTTTGTTTTTCGTTCTTCCAGGCGCCTCTCCTCTTTCTTTCCTTTTAAAGATAGGGTTCCCAAGCTCCTGAGATCTGGTATTGTATACTCATTTAGGTGTCGATGCTGCTCTGCATCGTATGTGGGTCAAACCACGCGTCATTTACACACCAGAATATCGGAACACTTGGGAATCTCTCCATTAACAGAGAAACCTTCCTTATGTCCACCACCATCTGCAGTTCTTTCCATATAAGAAATACATCTCACTCTGCTAATTTTAATGACTTCTCAATTCTCTCTCCTCCTCCGACAATTATGACCTTATGATTCATGAAAGCCTTCTTATATCCAAACTTAAACCCTCTCTTAACACCCAAGGCAACTCAATCCCCCTTCACCTTCTTTAATATACCGCCGTTCTCCCTTAATTCCGTCATCTAAACTTCCTACTCCCCTCACATGTAATTTAACAACCTGTAATATATGCTTGTATTTAAAACCTTACGTATATAATTTATCTCATATAATCTGAAGATGTCTTAAGTTAAAGACGAAACGTTATTAATGAAAAAACCTTATATTTTATTATTGTGATTGCTTTTTTAAAAGTCTTATGTTGGGCTATTATGTTCATATTGAAAATTCAAACATTAGTAATAGTGAGACGATCGTTAAAAAGCGTTACGGTACACTGATGTATCTCCAGGAGTTAGAAAATCATCTATTTATCTTAAATAAACGTAAAGTCATTCAAAATGTACCACTCGAAAATTGTGCTATTTAGATTATATTTTCATTGAACATAACTTTATTCACGTCACGTTTCACTCTCAAGATAATGTAGTTTGTGTAATGGACGCTTTACAAAAACGTTTTTTCGTCACATTGCATAATGAAAATTTGACAGAGCAGGTATACTTGCTGTTAACCGAAGAGAAGCTTCTTTTTGTGAGGAGTTAATGATAAAAGATTTCCTCATAATTTTGACAAAAAAGTTGCCTTGAAACTAAAGGATGTTGGAAACTTTGTATCAACTCATTGTGCAAAATGACGTGGAAAGTTGTGTAAATCGGTTATTAAAAAAACTTTAATATCGCAATATCTACGATATGCATAAACAGTTCTACAAAATACACTGCCATTTTTAAAGTTCTGTTGAACGAAAATATAATTAGAATAGTAAATTTTTGGAGTCATATGCCCTTTAAAAATAACATTAGTATCATCATATGTTTGTAAATGATGATCGTCCAGGTTAATAAAGTCCTGAGAAGGACTGTTTTTGATGTTGTTGACTGACGTTTCGACAACCTTAGCGGTAGTCATCTTCAGAGTCAAATGAGGAGTAAACGTCAGGTTAGCCGTATTTGTTGTCTGGTTCTTACGTCATTGTTGTTCTTGTTGTTTGATGTAATAGTTGATTCGTCTGTGACAGTCGTTAATCCGTGCTCGTTGTTAGCCGTTGCTTACACAATATGACCAACAACAAACGGTGTTAGCCGTTTAAGGTTGGTCATATTGTTTATCCCGAACATTCGATAAATGTTCATTGAGAAATTGCAAACTTGTGCAATTGTAAACTACCTACCTACCTACCTTGTATTTAATGCCAATGCCATATTGTGTTGGGAATGCCATGTGACCAACCTTACACCATATGACCAATCTTACACCATATGACCAGCCTTACACCATATTGTCAATTGTGTATGCCTTAGTCGTTAAGCCGTTTTATATCCGTTTTATAGCTATAGTCGTTTTATAGCCGTTTTATAGTTGGATTTATGCAACTATATGTTTCTTATATTTGTCATGTTTTAGATAATTTAAAGTATTGATTCCGTTGTAAGGAAATAAAATTGTCCTCTTGCTTCTATTAATATATATATATATATATTGTTATTTTCGTTACATCGCTGTCGCTGCATTAATTTTCAGATTAATTTTCAAGTTAAATATGCTACACAAATATTCAGCCACACCATTGCTGCATCAATTTGCACATATTCATCAATTGGAGCACTACCACCATCAGCCTTGGGTACAGCTGAGTTGCTTTTCAAATTTGATTCACTTTTCGATTGCGTTAATAGTTCCACACTGAAATCAGCAAAAGAACAAAGTGCAATAAGCAACAGCTATAATCACATTGCTTTTCTCATAGAAGCACTGTCCTTTATCCAGGGAATCAAAGTGGTAAAAGATGGTAAAAACATCACAAGCAGAATCAAATCACTGAAGGGATGGCTTATATCTATAAAGGCCATTATCTGTCTCTGGACCTATCTTCATGCCTCACATAATTTTGCATTCTTGCTTACCAGAAGATTAAACACAGATGCTCTAGAGAATTTTTTTGGAACAATACGCCAGCAAGAAGGTAATTCTGACAATCCCACGCCAATACAATTTATCAGAGCTTTTCGAAAGGTTTTTTTTAGTTCACTTTTGACCTCTTCCAAAGGAAACTGTTCTAAAGATATGGACACTCTGCTAACACAATTTTCAAAAAAAAAAGCCCAAACCATTTAGTATGTCACTTACCCATGCAAAAGCTCCAAGTAACTCACTGTTGATTGGTGAAATGACTACCGAGAACAAAATATTAGCAACAATTTATTGCTCAAAAATGCTGCTGCCTATGTTTCAGGATATTTGCTAAGCAAAGCTTTCAAAATCCACAGCTGTCTCCAATGTAAGAACGTTTTGACTTCAAATAACATAAACAATGATGGCAATTTGCTTTGCTATTTCAAGGCATATAAAGAACTCAACTTTGGTGGGCTGACTGCTCCTTCAGCGTGCTATTTAAATTACATTATGCAACTCGAAGACACCTTCGTGGATTGCTTCTCAGTCACAACCAAAAATCTGAATGTTGGAAAGAAACATGATACCAGTGCCATTCCGTACATGTTCACAGTTTCCACTGCAATATTTGGTCAAACTTTTTTTAACAATCCGAATTTATTACGGCAACAAATTTGCAAATCGCGAGTTTTCCTCTTCTAATAAAAGATCGCGAAAGTACATTAAAGTCAAGCATTTGTAACATTCTACAAACTTACTACAAGGAAAATTCCATAGACAAAGTTGATGATCCTTTTCATTGTAACTCGCAATACAAGCATAACCATGATTGAATGTTGGCAAGTTGGCAAAAGCATCAGACCACAATAACAAATTTTGACTCTAAAACGTGTATTCTAACGATGCGATTCGACCTAAGTTGTCAAAATTACCTTCTTTGACATTGCTCGTGATGGCACACACAAAACAAAAATGGAATAGCCATATAATTGTCGAGGACGCGCCGAACTGTTTCTCATTACTATATTTTCTATTACGAACTTGCTGGAGTTATCTTGCTGCCAACATGGCGGCGATGCCTGATTGCGGGCTAAAAGTTGACAACAAAATCTTCAAAGGTTCCGACGAGAGTGGCCCTTCTGGTTGTATCTATTCTGTGGTTGGAGATATAAGTCACTAACATTCTTCTATGCTGAAATTTCAAATTTCGGTTGTTATTTTGTAATAAGTAAAGGAGATATAGCGACAGTCTCTTCGTCTTTCGATTAACATCAGGGTAAATTGCATTTTCTTTTGATGTTTGTCGAACTACGGATTCCTGTTAGAAAACCGTACATCGAGGACGATATTCAAAGATTAAGAAAATTGATAAAGATACCGATTGCAAATTTTGCTAACTCCGCTTGCTTTCTCTGCTTGTTTCAGAAGATTGGCATATACTTATTTCTCGTATTAACGAATCCTGTGCGTGACGTCACAAAGATTAGCTGCTCCAGGCTTGGGGCAAAGTCATTGAAAAATGTCGACGCTCAATTTAATCTTTACCGTAAAAACAGAACGATTTGACAAAATTAGAAACTTTTCCATTTATCACACTAAAATGTAATATCGCAAATGGAATTTATTGCTGGAAGGAAAACTCTAAGATTATTTATTGATGTTTCTTGTACTTTTACGTTCATGTTGTCTTTTAGGATGTTCAATCTGACGAAGTAAAGTTATTGGTGATTGATAACTTAATAATTCCATCGAGGGATGTCTACATTGTGATAAATACTGCTGTCAAATACACAGTCAAAAGATTTCGACAAAAACTCTATGATAGGTAAACATAATTACATTTCTTATTCCCGTGCTGTCGTTTACTTTAATAATATCAATGATTTAAGAAAAGTAATTGTACAATTAAAAATTGTAAAACATCATTTTATCATTAGATGTCGAAATGCCGTCAACACAATTTGAGTTTGTTCTAAGCAATAAAACTGTTGCAGTTCTTCATGAACCATCATCCAATTTTATTGGTCGTGTTCTTGGTTATACACAAGTTACCCTCGTTGATAAAAGTATCTTTTTGTGTGTACTTCTGGACTGAGGGGTAGGTTTTTGTTCTTTGGTATGTACAAGTCACCCTTGTTGATAAAAGTATTCTTTTGTGCACACTATGGACTGGGTGGGTTGACAATTGTCGCGCGAGGGGGGGAGGCTGGCTAACATTTATATATGCATGTTCTTTATTAGCTTCTCTTAAAATCATTGTGTATGTACGTATTTCTGTTTCACTGTACAATACAATAGACAGCATGTACTTATGGTACGTCAGTAGATACTTGTAGTACATTACGTAGGTACTTTTATGGATACTTTGGTTTAATCTTTAACGTAATGATGAGACATGAAAGATCAAATATCTACAAGACAACCAACAGCTTATATTTATGTTGATGAACCTCATCTAGGTAATTCTTGAATTCATAACTGTTTAAAATGATTATGGACGTCGTGATTTGCACGTGCTTGATTCATTATTGAAGCGTGTTCGTGTGACGTCACTGAGCGCAAGTTGTGACGTTTGCAAGGCAAAACTTTTGGCGCCAAATTTTGTTTTCAAACACGAAACGACGTTAAAATTTCAAAACTTGGGCGAAGAAATTGCGTTAGAAAAGGATTTGGAAAAATTCTTATTGATTTCATTGAATGAAAGAGTTAAAGCACATTTACCTGTGACGTTTTACACGAGTTCTACATGTTTAAGTTTTGATTTGTAAAATATCATTGATATTTCAGCTTAACGTTTATAGAAATCTCACAACTCATTGCTTACACAATTGTTGTTGTTGGTCAGACAATATGACCAACCTTAACGGATATAAGGTTGGTCATATGGCGTAAGGTTGGTCACATGGTGTTAAGGTTGGTCATATGGTATAAAGTTGGTCATATGGTGTAAGGTTGGTCATATGGTGTAAGGTTGGTCACATGGTGTAAGGTTGGTCATATGGTGTAAGGTTGGTCATATGGTGTAAGGTTGGTCATATGGTGTAAGATTGGTCATATGGTGTAAGGTTGGTCACATGGTGTAAGGTTGGTCACATGGTGTAAGCTAGGTCACAACACCATTGCTTACACAATATGACCAACCTTACACCATATGACCAATCTTACACCATATGAACAACCTTACACCATGTGACCAACCTTACCATGTGACCATCCTTACACCATGTGACCAATAATAAGACTTCTTCACTCTCACGTTCATGTAGTATTGCAGTTTGCTTTTCAGCTTGACGTTGATATTTTATTTTTAATTTCATCAACCTTTCGTTTCATTCTTCAATATGTAGCTTTGTTTGTTTTATTTTAACGTAAACAATTGTAATATTGGTACTGCTCAAAAAGTGAAGAAGTGATTTCTCAAGGCTAACTTTGTAGATAAATAAAAATTATTTGCGCGGATTTGCGTTGCAGTTTTATTGATGTATATCATTAGAATGATAATATAAGAATTTGAGAACTACTTCTTCATAGGAATAATAGCGTTATAAAGTATTAAATGATAATTCAATGTGCACAAGACAATGTCTCAGTTCATATAACGCTGCATTCTGGGTCTCATATAAACTTATATTGCTGGCGGTGAAAAATTGATATGAGTAGTTTAGCACCTTTTGTTATAACATCAGACTAGCACGCTAGTAGCAAAGATTAAAACAGTTTGAAATGTTCTTGTTGAATGAATATGTTACATTTAAGAAATAGAAAACATTTTCCAATTTTCTGTAGAGTTATATAAACACGCGTTGCAGGTTACTGTTGCAGGTTCGCTACCTGCAACAGTAATACAGTTATGTACGAGTAATATTTTATAAATGTTAAATAATTATGCTTTGCTGTTTCCATTAGCCATTAATTAGATCATGCTAAAATGTACAAAGTGGAAGTTATTATATGATACATTGTACTGTAAAGCACCTTGTGAATCAACCATATTCAATGTTTTAAACATCCATGATTCTGCTGAAATTACAATCGAATACGAAATACTCTAAAAAAGAGAATTTACAAGTCCGAAATGAGTATTAGACTATGGAAATGCTTTAAACTTGCAAAATTATTCACTTCTATTCATTTGGATGCTTATTTGGGGAATAAAATTATTTTCAACTTACAAACAGTAAAAGAATAGACTGGCTTGCTACATTTCACATCCAATTGAAATCATTGAATCATATCAAATGAAGATAAGTATAGTCAAACAACGTAGTATAGCTATCTATACTACAATTACTAATATTAAAATAATTAAATGACTATTGCATAGAAAATTTTTACAGAAATGAGCAGCTAGTGTATAACACAAGTTAAAGTGGATGTAAAATCAATAAACTCACCTAAGAAAATCTAAATCTTTAGACATGACGTTTTCGAATTCGGCAAAAGATAGTTGATCGTCTCCATCTAAATCTGCTTCATGTAATATCTAAATAACAATATGGTAAATAAGTATAAGACAGCTATTTTTTTCATAACTGCTTGAAACTTTCAGCTGTGTAATCATAGTAATATAATAACAAAACAATATGGTGTGCATATTTTTAATGATTTTATGCAATTCTTTTAATACATATGAAACATGAAAAAATCTTTACTTTGAGAAGTGCACATCTCTCCTAACCTCGTCTTTTTACTTAGTTTGTATGCATGGTAAGGACAACACACAGGGACGGGTTTAGGAGAGAACTGCACACCTTTCCTACCCTCGTCTTTTACTTAGTTTGTATGCATGGTAAGGACAACACACAGGGAAGAGTTTAGGAGAGAAGTGCACACCTTCCTAGCCTCGTCTTTTTATTTAGTTTGTATGCATGGCAAGGACAACACTTAGGGACGAGTTTAGGAGAGAAGTGCACACCTTTCCTAGCCTCGTCTTTTTATTTAGTTTGTATGCATGGCAAGGACAACACTTAGGGACGAGTTTAGGAGATAAGTGCACACCTTTCCTAGCCTCGTCTTTTTATTTAGTTTGTATGCATGGCAAGGACAACACTTAGGGACGAGTTTAGGAGAGAAGTGCACACCTTTCCTAGCCTCGTCTTTTTATTTAGTTTGTATGCATTGTAAGGACAACCAATAGGGACGGGTTTTGGAGAAGTGCACACCTTTCCTAACCTCGTCTTTTACTTAGTTTGTATGCATGATAAGGACAATAAACAGGAAAGGAATAAGGGAGAAGTGCAAACCTCTCTAGCCTGATCTAGAGAGAATGCAAGATGGGTGCGAATTTTCAAACGAAAAATTAACACACTAAAAATTATGCAAACGTTATTGAGATAAACGAACACACTTCCTAAATTTTACGCACCTGTTTAACGGAAGCTTCTCTCAATATTTTCTTTGACAACATTTAACACAGTCCAGATATCAATCTTCTGCTTTACAGTCAGTGTGTTATAGATACCCCGTAAGGAAAAACCAAATGGGACAGCTCGTTTTAGCGCAACGGTCGAGTTGGATTTCGTTGTTATCGTCATTTTTTCCGATTGAGATTCGGAGCCAGAACTATTCTAAAAAGGAATTTTTTAATAAAATAGGGTTTAAAAGAAAAAATGAAAGTGATGATATAAAATTTACAGTTACTTAAAACGCAAATTACTACAGGGAAAAAAGATTGACGTAACATAGAAATCTCTACATAACAAAACAGAAAACCGCTATGCACAAATTATAAGGATGCATAACTAGCCTCTTTCTCGGGTAACTCATTCCAACTTTCATAAAGACGGTCAGTTGAACTTCTGCAGCCACTACGTGTACACTTTTCTTAGGCTTTATCTCCTGCTCTACCTTTAATTTTACATGGGGCGTACATGGTACATTGACAGTTTTACAATTGTAAATTGGCGATACTTCCCACAACGGTTGATCCAGTAAAGTTTTACTGTGGAATCCAACCAGCAATGGACAGAGTTTACAACTCATTCACTAATGGCACACTTTACATTCGATAGCAAGTTAACGACCATGTGTACAGCAACCAATTCCAAGCGAGGTATTGACAGATCCCGTTTTGTCAACCTGGATATTGCACATACCAATCGTTCGGTTATTTCATTCTCCTGCTCAACAACTGAATATACTGCTGCTGACCTCAACTTTGCTTGCATGACCAAAGGCATGAAAGGGAACGGCAGAAACAGTTGTTCATGCGGTGGAAGTCCCGAATACCAATCATCCTAGCGCTTATTTATGATATCGGGCAATTCAAAATCCCATGAACAACAAGCTTCGCACAGCAAAGTGCTTTTAAAAGAGCCATTCAATACAAAAATAATGTATAAAAAAGAAATATTGATTCATTAGCGTAACGTTTCGTCTTGACTCTCAAGGTTTCACCAGACAGTAGTAAATTACAAGTAATGAGGGATTTATATAAAATATTTATTTATATAATATTAAATTACATGGTGGGATGAAAAACGTGACCCCCAATAGCAAAGCCAGCACGTTTTCACTGCTACAATGTAAATATTTTTGTGTTCAATCACCGGAAGACAATAAAATGAACCAATTTTGTAAAGATATCGAAATATTTGAATTGTGGGAGTAAAAGATCAGGCTAATTTCGTCACTGATTACCTCCATCATAATTTCTCTAAGGATTTCATTTTTTCATGATGGCAGTCCTTCACAAGATTAGAAGGGCCAAGGCCTCCTTCTTCTCAGCCTTACTCTCAATCAATCCTTTGTAAATCCCTTGCCACAGTATTAATATCATAAATGTTACTTACGAGCATAGATCTTACCGTGTTGTTTCAAGTTACTCTTCTTATTAAACGTTTTACCAAAATGTTCACATTGATAAGGTTTTTCTTGTGTGTATCCTCATGTGTCTTTTAAAACTATTAGACTTATTAAATCTCTTACCACAATGTTCACATTGATAAGGTTTCTCTCCAGTATGTATCATTACGTGACTTTTTAAGTTACAAAGCTGTGTAAATGTTTTACCACAGTGTTGACATTGATAAGGTTTCTCTCCTGTATGTATCCTAAGGTGTTTATTCAAATCACAATTCTGTGAAAATGTTTTACCACAATCTTCACATTCATAAGGTTTCTCTCCTGTATGTATCCTAACGTGTCTATTCAAGGCACTATTGTGGGTAAATGTTTTACCACAATGTTCACATTGATAAGGTTTCTCTCCTGTATGTATCCTAAGGTGTTTATTCAAGGCACTATTGTGGGTAAATGTTTTACCACAATGTTCACATTTATAAGGTTTCTCTCCTGTATTTATCCTAAGGTGTTTATTCAAATCACAATTCTGTGAAAATGTTTTACCACAATGTTCACATTTATAAGGTTTCTCTCCTGTATATATCATACAATGACGTTTTAAGGTACCAAGCTGTGTAAATCTTTTACCACAATTTTCACATTGGTAAGGTTTGTCTCCAGTATGTATCCTAACATGTTTATTCAATTTAGAAAGCTGTCTAAATGTTTTACCACAATGTTTGCAATGATAAGGTTTCTCTCCTGTTTGAACCCTCACATGTCGTTTTAATGGTGGATTTTTTCCGCATTCATTTTTCATGTGAACATTTAGATAGTCTTCAATACTGTACTTTCGACCACAACGTGGACATTCCCAGGGATTCGTACAAACAAGCATTGGACATCGTTTTAAATGTTTCTCTAAATAATCGGGATAAGTATACATCCTTCCACAGTGTCTACAGCTGTGACCTCCAACTAAAAAGAAAAGTTAGAATTACATCACAGGATAAAGAACTGAATGATCATACATAATTATTCCATTGATGTACTTCAAAGCAATGAAATTTGTTTGAAAAAGTTCTCCATCGTTAAAACAACTGCATTGTTCACAATTTTAAAGCAAATATCAAATCACAGTAATGAACTGATGTTTAAAATATTCATGACTCTACACTAAAAGTAAAGTTTTAAATATCATGTAAATTTTTTATATCATGCGTAAATTTTTTATATCATGTGTTGCTACATACATAAGATTTAAATTTCATCCGCTGCTGCACAAGTCAGTTGCAACGGTTGCATCAGTAACTGGTCTAAACAACTCAATCCTACCAGTGATTTCTGCTAACATTTGCGGATCAAATCGTCTCTACAAGCGCGGCAACGTTCTTCTGGATTCTGGAGCTCAGATAAGTCTAATCCGCAGCGAAACGGCGGAGAGTCTCGGTATGAAAGGGAAAGACATCTCCGTTAACATCATAAAAATAGGTGGAGAGGAAGAGTCAATCTGCACAAAGAGCTACAAAGTTCAAGTAAGCAGAATCGGAGAATCAAAGAAGTACACAATCACTGCAGTTGGAATACCATGTATCAGCGAGGACTACCAAAGGACAAGGTGAAGCGTGGAAAGGGCCAAGTCGACTTACTTGTTGGAATCGATCATGCATACATGCACACGGGTAAAACAAAGCAAGTCGAACATGTGGTCGCGAGAGAATCGCCACTCGGCTGGGTTCTGTTCGGATCATCAACGGGACAGTCAAACAATGCAACAACAACTGTATTACACGTGAGGTACCCAGAAGCAGTTGATTTATCAGAATTTTGGACAACCGAAGCCATGAGAGTAACAGTAAAGCCGTGCACCTGTGAAGCTGAAAAATTGAGCCAATCCGAATGAGAAGAAAAGCAAGTGATTGAACAGTCTGCAAGAAAGGTTGGAAAGCAGTGGATGATTCCATATCCATGGAAGAAAACCCCCCAAGACTTACCAGATAACAGAATCCAGGCATTGAAACGACTAGAGTCAACTGAGCGTCGATTATTGAAAATTCCTACGCAAGCAGCAGCGTACAACAACAAGATGACAGAAATGGAAAACATGGGGTTTTCTCGAAAGTTATCCGAGAAGGAAGTTAAAGAACACAAAGAACCAGTCCATTACATCTCCCACCATGCAGTTCTAAGACCTGACAGTACAAGCACCCCGGTTCGTATCGTTTTCAACTCGTCCGCTACGTTCCGAGGACATAAGCTGAACGATTATTGGCAAAAGGGGCCTGATCTTCTGAACTCTCTATTCGGAGTTATTCTCCGTTTTAGGGAAAATAAAGTTGCCCTCACTGCGGATATCTCAAAGATGTACCACCGAGTCCTTATCCCTGTCGAAGACCAGCAGGTACACCGATTCCTATGGAGGAATTTAGAGATTGATAGACCTCCGGACACTTTCGTTATGAACGTACTTACGTTCGGTGACAAAACTGCACCAGCGATGGCCCAAGTTGCCTTGCGGAAAACTGCAGATGAAGGAGCATCAGAGAACCAGAGCAGCAAAAGTTATAAAGGACAATTCTTACATGGACGATATTCTGGATTCAGTTGCTACAAATGAAGAAGCAATCGGGTTGACTAAAGCAATCGACAGCATCTTTGATAATGGCGGGTTTCATGTGAAGGGATGGCAATCAAACGGAGAGTTGAACAGGAAAGACGAGCAAGAAGATGGTAATGAAGTTGATGTTCCTCATGGAAAACAAGAGTCAAAAGTGCTCGGCCTGGCCTGGAACAAGAAAGAGGATGTGCTTAAGTATAAAGTAAAAGTGAAAATATGCCACACCCAACAGCCAAAGTTCACAAAGAGGAAGATCCTAAGCCAAGTCGCTAGAATATATGACCCAATAGGCTTTGCAGCATCTTACCTTATAAGGGCAAAGATTGGTTTGCAGGAACTGTGGCAGCAAGGACTCGACTGGGACCTTTGACAATACAAATCTTGAGTCAATGACTGCTTTTCCATGTATCTCTGCAACATAGCCATCTATATATGACCTGATGACCTAAACATTTGTATTATTGTATTGAAATTTTAAAGTGTTGTATCAAAAGGGGTGATGATCGAGTCCCCACAGGATTCTTATTCATCACTGATTATTGCTTGCAATGAGTCACGTGAGAGTGCGCGCGATCCACAAGCAAGCACAGCCCTCGCACATTCAGCTGAGTTGTTGCTCAAACCCAATTCGGGTACAGCTGATTTGAATACAGGTAAACTGCTAACTATAAATATTGATGCTCTGGCATTACCCTGTCATGCTACCCATCAATTGTCTATGCATCGGAGACAAGCTGTAAAACCTTGTTTAAATAAGGAATTAGCATCTATTTGCTCACCACAGGGACCAGTCACTGAGTTTCTATTTGGGCTCAAAGCATCCAATAACAACATCAAAGCATCCAATAAGATTGGAAAAGTGATGGCCTCATCACGGTCTTCAGGACAGCCTTTTAAAAGCAAAGAGTCTTGGAAACATCCATCCCAAAATGACTAAAGTTCTTTTTTGGGGGAAAGACGTGGGATGCAGGACCGTTCCCCATGGAGCAGGTAAGGCTATGGAGTCCAATTCAAGAAACAATGGAAAAAGACAAAAGCTTGAGTACACATGATATTGATCTATTTACCTCAAGGCTCAACTTTTGTGGTTTTTAAACCAGATACGAAAGCTTATGCCAATGAATTCGATATATCGTAGTCAAAGTATTACAGTTATAGTTATAGTTATAGTTATATAGTTATAGTTATAGTTATATAGTTATAGTTATATAGTTATAGTTATATAGTTATAGTTATAGATATATAGTTATAGTTATATAGTGATGATGGTGACGAAGATGTAGATGATAAAAGTAGTAATAACAATAAAATGGTGGTGTTTGAAAAAGGAAGAGAGCTGTGTGCTGTTAATTAAGCAGAGTTGGGAGAGATACTAGAAGGTCAAGATAAGCTTTTCATTGAGAGAAAAGTAGATTAGAAGACTTAATGATGGAATGAAAAGTGCGCGTGAGTACACAAAAAGATAAGAAAAGAAGAAGTAAAAATGTGGAATAAGAAAATAAGAGGACTGAATAGTGTATAAACAGTAATACAGGACGCTACACCATAGGATAAAATTTGAGGTGGTAAAAGCAAACAAAAAATGAAATAGGATGACTTCGGTCGGACAGTACGATGGGAGAGAATGATTTAAACAGACTAGGAAGGCAGACAAACGAAGATGGTAAGAATTGTGGCTGATAAGGATAACTAAAGACAGGGATGGAAATGTTTTGATAGATACCGGAAGCGTGATAGGACAATCAAAGGGTTGGTGAATGAGAAATTGAGGGGAGTAAAACTAGAATAGTTAACCACTCAAATCAAGAGCTGATAAAGGACAGTAAAGATAAAGTTAGGTGTGACCTGTAGAACATGAAAAGTGGTTAGGCAGTCAGTTCATATACCTGTGGCAGTGACAAGGGAAGGTTTCTATTGGGTTATTGATCTAGTCGGTTGTAAAAAGGTTTAGTCATAGTACGTTCAAAGTATATCCACAAGCGATATGTAATATGATTAAGTAATAGAATGGTTTTCAGTGCAATTTTGAAAAAATATGCAAGAGTAATTTTCGTTCACTGGTATTTACGAATAAATGCACAGCTTCAAACCGATCAGAATTTAAAATTTCTGTTATGTATATTAAAGATAAACAAAAAGAAACAAACGAAAAAGTTGATGAACAAGAAGATAAACAAAAAGAAACAAACGAAAAGTTGATGAACAAGAAGATTAACAAAAGAAACAAAAGAAAAATTGATGCACTTCAAGATAAAACAGTAAAATTGGTACTTAAGTGCATAGCATAAACAATGTTGCAAGTCATCGCACATTTTTAGTTAGACAATATTTAGGTCCACTGGCGAATCTATGGATGGTCAGGATACATTACAATTTATTTCCATTTTAAAATACTCTGGAGCGAATCCTATTGGGATTATTTTAGTCTTAAATATTTTTTATAAACTTTTAATGTTGTTAAAAAAGCCTTTGGAATTTAAAATAAGCTTCTATAATTTATTTTGAACTACCCTCGATGCGACACGGTATAGGTCTTAATCAATTTAACCTTTTCTAAACCTAGTTCCATGCTTCCAAAGTATTACTATGGATTTATCAGGGACCGAGGGGACTGTGCAGTTACATCCCCTCCCTCAAATAATTTTGCTTCCTTTTGAATTTTGTAGCGAAATCCCTTACTAGCAAACTACTTTCTAGGATTCAGTGGTCAATAACCATACCACCTCGATTAAAGAATATGCTCTGCAGTCGCTCTTTATTCATTATGTTATTTGTATTTTATATAATTTGACGTTTAAATTCTATTTTAAGAGCAACAAGTTTTTAAACCCTTGTCTTCAAAATATTTTTACCCTGAAGAATTAAGCGATCAAACTAAACTATAAAGGATCTAAAACAGCCATGAGCCTTAAAGTTTCGGCTTAGCTGGAATCTTCTCCAATTTTTCATTCTTCTCCAATTTTTCATCATTAAATCTTTTCGCCATCGTAAATCGTTTGGACTTAAGTGTTGGAGTTAGTAATCCATTATCTGGAGTGAATAGTTGCGAATGAAGATGAATTCCTTTGACCTGAAATAATGACAGAAATAAGATAAGGTGAAATAAAACTACAGAAGAAATTATCGAGTAAAACCTGTTCAAACGACGCCAACTTTGCTTCCTTTCCTCTGGAGATGATGTCATTCAGAATCATGATATTGACGGCCTGAAGTTTGAAGTAAGGAAAGTACAAGCGTTTGAATGCCATGAAAAACATGTGGAATTTCCATGTTAATGTAGTACCGTATCCTGACATAATTCCTCAAAACGTTTGTTTATGTTATTGTCTTTGGCCCATTTTGTAAGAATTTCTTCATCAGGAACAATGATTCCAACAAGAAATGACTAAATAATATTGGAAAGATTACATTATGCTAGATTGCAAACAAGAAATCATAAATTCATTCTTATTTTTATCAAAAAAATGAAAGCCAAACATTTTAAGCGAATAAATATTCCAAATAAAATGCAAAAACATTTTCATCAATTTTTACTGAACAAACACGTTTCCTGATATGCAAATCAAGAGCAATTTTTTATTTCAAATCTCAACCCATAAGAAAGTTAGTGAATTGAGACGAATTTTGACCTCAGCAGTAAGCAAAAGATAACGTAATTTTTTATTGCAAATCCAAATCTCAAAAATTAAGAATCAAATCAAAATTTCAAGCAAAAGTTCACAGCCATGCTGAACAACTCGCCCCAGTACCTTAAGAGTAGAACCGTGTACAAAAGCTTGAGCGACGAAAGGACATTTGATGGAAACATTTTCAATTTTATCAGGAGAAATATATTCGCCCTAAAAGACACAATCACAAATAAGATAAATAAAAACCAAAAATATAATGGTTGCTATCATTTATGTTTTATAAACCTGCGACAACTTCAAAATGCATTTTTCGACCAATTATTTTAAGCGTTATATATTAAGCGTAATATATAATAATAAATTATAATAATTTCTTTCAAAGGAACTTGCTTCGTACTTGGTGTAAAAATTCTTGAAGTCAAATGTCTTTTTTTTAGTTATCATCTTCCTGAAATCTCTTACAGATAATGTCTTAGCAAAAATTAACAACCAGTTAACGTCATTTTTCCACATTAATTTCGATAACAACAAAAACATTATTTTACATCCTTTGCTACAATGTAACTTCAACTGACCTGTTTCCATTCTCCAATATCACCTGTATGCAACCAGCCATCATCATCTAACATTTCAGATGTTTTGTCAGGATTTTAAGATATCCCTTGAAGACATTTGGACCATAGACACATATCTTAAAACAAAATCATTCTTTCATAAAGACAAGATTCGTTACTTCGCCTTGATTGTTTGAAGTAAAATAGTTCATTTCTGGTACATCAACAAGTTTCACATAGTTACAGGTACTAGGTGATCCAACGTGACCTATAGGTACATACATGGATAAAATATAGTCACCTGTTGGTATAGACATGTATAAGATAGGGTCACTTATAAGTATACAGATGGATAAAATATTTTGAAAAATTCCTAGTGAGTTATTCACTCTACATTGTATAAAATACTTAGGGAAACATTGTACCATTATTAATTAGAAATGATAACAAAAACCTGGACATGACTACAATAATAGCGCTATCAACTGCAGGGCCTGGTACCTACGTAGCTAATATGAATGGAATTCATAAGTAATTGTGACAATCTAACAATAGAGATGAACATTATAGTTCATTGTACATAAATAAAAGATGACAAAACACTTCAAATCAACTATTTAGACCCAGGCCCCAGCCAACCTTACTTAGGTCTTAATATCTTAATTTTGACTTTCTCAACGTTTACAATATTACATTTTAAATGAAGTACCACAGAAGTGTTCATACGGAAATACGTAGTACCTGGTGAAAGATCAAGTTTATTTGTCAGAGAAACAAGTGCTGTAAACTCAGTCTGACAATAACCTTCAAAAATCTTAATACAAAGAGAAATAAGATGTAACCATGGCAACACAGTTGAAACGTGATGTCATAAACAAATACGAACCAAACATCCATGAACGACTTTTAAAAACTCTACAACTTTACCATCAATAGGAGCAGCACCTGTGAGAACAACATTTATAACACCAGCAAGGGTAAAAAAGATAATACCACCAGCAAGTAATAACACCAGCGAATAACACCAGCAAGGGGCGAATAACACCAGCAAGGGTAAAAAAGATAACCAAGGGATAACTTAGATCCTGAGAGGTTAACTACAATTGTCGAACAACTAGTTATGATTAAGAACATTAACGTGTGTATAAGAAAATAATGGAGTACCTTCGATAAATAGGGGATACAGAGTATAGAAAGATGGAATCTTGATGGAGACAAAATTCTTCAGTGTAGGCAATATCAAAAGAGAAGTACAATGGATCATAAAGCGAGAAGTTATCAAAATGTATAACAATATTAAGTTTATATTCGCTACATGCGAGTTTCTTCAGTTTCATAAAGATGTTAAACTCACCAAAATTATCGGCCACCTGAGAATCAGGTTTAAAGTAAAGATCCCTGCTCTATTCTACCATACATTTAAGAATAGAAACGAGACATTCCAGACCTTTGATACGAATACTGCGTTCTTGAACCTGGAAAATCATGTAAAAACAAGATGACACATGGCCTACTTAAATTACACGGCCTGATATCTTGCCATAGCAAGGCGAAAAATGCAAGGCCATTGAATTTTCCGGCGGTGCTCTTCGAAATTTTGTTCTTCTTCCTTCAAAATTGTTCATTGGCCTTACTTTATGGTATAATCTTGTATCTAAAAGTCTAGCGATCATTTCAAGAGTTTATTGGCTGAAATTGGTTCATTTTTGGTAGAGAAATCATAGTTTATAAATTGGTGCGATCGGCGGTTGTTTTGTATATCACGCGCTCGTCTTCCGGGTACGTGTTCCTGGTACTCTCCTCTGCATTTCTACAAGATTTTTGGAGTCGAATTGTATACATTTTTTCTTTCATTTACGAAAATCTTCAAACCCATAATTATAGCGATGGTGCTTCCTATTTTCAACGGCGTCCTTCCTACTCCAACTACGCCTAAGAAAATTTCATCAAATCCAAACGATTTCATTGGTAAATCATACTATCCCTTACCTTTTCAAGCTTCCTCATTAATTGGAAATCTTGGTATTGGTTCTTCTCCATCCTGGGACATCAATATAAACAATAAATCGATCAAACTTAAAATAGAATGGTATGTTGAAAAGAACATTAACAGTTCTCATGAATTCCCAAAATCTCTACTTAACATACTATCAGCCTACAACCTTGTACAACCTACCTTGTCCTCCTCCTTTGCTAAAGAGAAACTGTCTTTCAAGTTTGAATGGAAACTACTCTCAGATGCTACTAACCAACCTGAACAAGTTAAAACTCCATCTACTAACTTACCTTTCCATACTCCTGACTTTGGCTATACATCAACATCTAAATCGTATGTATATTCACCACCCAATCTTACAACTCCTACCAAACTCTTCCACAATCATGCTGCTAGTTTTCTAAATCCTCTCACTCCTCCATACACTCCTTACCATCAAGGTACTTTTCAGGTTAATAAAGTCCTGAAAAGGACTGTTTTTGTTGTTGTTGACTGACGTTTCGACAACCTTAGCGGTAGTCCTAACCTGACATTTACTCCTCATTTGACTCTAAAGATGACTACCGCTAAGGTTTTCGAAACGTCAGTCAAACTTTTATTAACCTGAAAAACCATGGAGGAGTAGTATTTAGAAACAGCAGCATGATAAGAGTTGTAGAAGATTGGGTTAATATACATGATTTAGATGTTGATGTATAGCCAAAGTCAGGAAAGTTAGTAGATTGAGTTTTAACTTGTTCAGGAAGTTTTCCATTCAAACTTGAAAGACAGTTTCTCTAAAGGAGGAGGACATTTATGTTATTTTGAATTCATGAGAACTGATAACATACCATTCTATTTTAAGTTTGATCGATTTATTGTTTATGATGTCCCAGGATAATTACCAAGATTTTTGAGGAAGCTTGAAAAGTTAGTATGATTTAACAATGAAATCGTTTGATTTGAATAGGAAGCACCATCGTATAATTTGAAGAAATAAAAGAAAATACCAACTCATCTTGTAGAAATGGATACCATGTAGATACCAAATATAGATAATCCACGATAGATTTAAACATAAGTTTGCTTGATATAAATGAAAGAATAAATGAAAACGTTATTATCAATAAGAGTACAATTTACTCAAAGATCAACACTTATTCTTAACACTCCAGTTCCACATGCATTTTATTTTATCTTATAGATCAGTGGGTCACATGATAAATCATTAAGACTTTGGGAACGAACGGACGAACCGTTGTTTGTCGAAGAGGAGAGAGAAATGGTACTATACATAGATCTGTTGCTGGAGCTACAAAAATATGCATATAGTACCTGTACTTTCAATGTTTATTTTAATTTTTCTATTGAGGAGAGGGAAGCAGTTTACGAAGAAAGCGCCGTAACAGGAGTTGAAACAATTGTAAGATTCTTTTTACTATGTAACATGAGATATATATGTTCGATCTTGAGCCCAACTACTCTGTATTTGTTATATACTTTCACTATGGAAAAAATCTTGTGGAAGTTGCATTTATTGCACTAAATAAATTCATTTATTTAAACCATGATGTTGTTTAGATTCCAGGTGAACAAGACACAGAAGCTGTTAAAGCTGGCAAGAAAACTATCGAGACGATCAAAGGAGTTAGTTTTGTTGTTGTATTAGCATTGCAAGTAAATTTTATTGGTTTTGTGCCCAGTCCCCCCTTTAGTACCTGAAAGATACCTCAAAATCATACAGATATATCGAAAACTGTAGTACACCAAAGACATGTGAAGACTGTGCATATATGAGGCCAAATGTTTAAGCTTCCATTCAGATGGAGTACTTGGAGGATATTATAGTAGAATACAGATACTTGCAAGATAATACAGTTTGATTGTGATACTTGGATAATATTATAGTAGAATATAGATACTTGGAAGATAATACAGTATGATTGGGATACTTGGAGGATATTGAAGTATAATATATAATATACGCCTGGAGATTACTATGTTGATGTTTGTTCTTATCTCTTCATTAGGCTGAAAGAATCATGGAGGCCATTGAATTGTATAAGGAAGAAAGACAGAAAGAACTTGAACATAAAGCGAGTCAAGTGACAGAAGACGTTAGGTTTGTTATTTCTTGCTCTGCACATCTGCAAAATGTTTATGTTTTACGTATAGACAATCTTAAATCTTAAATGAAAGTTTTGTTATTTCTTGCTCTGCACATCTACAAAATGTTTATGTTATACGTATAGACAATCTTAAATCTTAAATGAACAATCTTAAATAACCATGACCGGCAACATAACAAAACTTTCCAAATTAACTTTTGTATTCATTTTTTAAATGTGGTTACTTTTCCCGCGTCGTTATTTAGTTCTTCCTATCCCTCTATGGTCATAAATTACCTGTTGTTACCATTGATATATCAACGGTACGTTTTATTCATATGACGTGTGTTTCTAAGTATCCACGTTTCACTGTCGTATACAAACATGTATTGTGTTTATAAGAAGAATCCTTAGCTTACGTCATGGACGCATACATTTTGTATACGTCACATCCGTTTTAGCTGTCGCATAAATTATACTGTTTTTTTCAAGCTCACAGGAACGGCTTCCAACTCTGTTTTGATATCATGTTTTATAATACGTTTTTTATTTTTGGTTGAAAGAACTTTAACACATAAAATAGAAGAAAAATACGTATAAACAAAAGATACATTATCAAGCTGTAAATAGGTGATTTCGCTATAGCTTTTCGAATTAGATATTTTCGAAATAAAATTACAATGTGAATCAATTTTATATTATACTCTAATAATTTATGCGACAGTTCAAAAGAATGTAAATTTTGCTGGATAAGCTTTTCTTCATTTTTGTTATAAACCCAAACGAGGAAGTTTGGGCTTGTGACGTAAACTAAGGAATTATAAAATGAGCGATGATTATGAGAATGTAATGAAAACTGATTTGAAACTTTGAAAAAGACGTACATAATGTCAACTACGTATGACCGTGTAAATTTTTACCAATCCTCTGTTGTGAAAGTGTAGAGCGTGTTGTGTTCCATCACTTGACCACTTTGCATTAGTGAACGCTTTTCAATGGCGTTGTTTTTTATTTTTGAAACTTTTCTCTGTCTTTGGATTCGTATTTTTGTCATCCTTGATTCATTTTTTACAGGATAACGTTCTCCTCGTTTCTGGTGGCGTTGACAAGAACATTAAAATTTGGGGTTTGGATTTTGGTGATTGTCGGAAATCAATATTCGCCCATGATGACAGGTACGCACAATGTAATTTTAAATGACAGATACGCAATTTTATGATAGTAATATATGATAGCCTGAAACAGTCGATTATATCCCTACTATACACTCGTATCTTATGTACATCGTCATTATACCCTATTAAACCCTCTTACCCTGGTTAGATCATTGTTTCGTCGTCACCATACCTCGTACGTCTATAACATTATAGTAAACCACGTCCTCAATTGTTTTACACGTAGATTTCCTGCATATTTTTTACCCGCATGTTATCAACATTACACCCCACAATACCTACATGTACTTTCATTGTATACTTTATATTCTCATGTTATCAACATTACACCCCCATTACTATTTATTACCATATATTCTCATGTTATCAACATTACACATAGTAATTACATGTACTTTCATTGTATACATTATATTCTCATGTTATCAACATTATTACTCATGTTCAATACCTACATGTTACATTTCATTGTATACTTTATATTCTCATGTTATCTTACATTTACACTCATTTATACCTACATGTACTTTCATTGTATACCTTATATTCTCAAGTTATCAACATTACACCTAGTAATATCTGCATGTACTTTCATTGTATACATTATATTCTCATGTTATCAGCATTACTCATAGTAATACCTACATGTACTTTCATTGTGTACCATATATTCTCATGTTATCAACATTACACCCCACAATACCTACATGTACTTTCATTGTATACCTTATATTCTCATGTTATCAAGATTACACCTTGTAATATCTACATGTACTTTCATTGTATACTTTATATTCTCATGTTATCAACATTACTCATAGTAATAATTACACGTACTTTCATTGTGTACCATATATTCTCATGTTATCAACATTACACTTAGTAATACCTACATGTACTTTCATTGTATACCTTATATTCTCATGTTATCAACATTACACATAGTAATACCTACATGTATATTCGTTATTTATATTATAACAACTTTTAATCTTCTTTTAGTGTCATGGGCGTGCAGTTCGTGCGGAAAACTCATTATTTCTTCAGTTCAAGTAAAGATAAAACGATAAAATATTGGGACGCTGAATAATTTCTTCATGTTACGACCTTAGAAGGTCATCATTCAGAAATATGGAGTCTTGCAATCAGCCATGACGGTGAGTTTGTTGTAAGTGTCAAGTATGGAAGGTTTTAGATAATTTTAAACATAAGTTTGCTTGATATGAACGAAAGAATAAATGAAAAACGTTATTATCAATATGAGTACCATTTACTCAAAGATCAACACTTATTCTTAACACTCCAGTTCCACTTGCATTTTATTTTATCTTATAGATCAGTGGGTCACATGATAAAAGACTTTGGGAACGAACGGACGAACCGTTGTTTGTCGAAGAGGAGAGAGAAATGGTACTATACATAGATCTGTTGCTGGAGCTACAAAAATATGCATATAGTACCTGTACTTTCAATGTTTATTTTAATTTTTCTATTGAGGAGAGGGAAGCAGCTTACAAAGAAAGCGCCGTAACAGGAGTTGAAACAATCGTAAGATTCTTTTTACTATGTAACATGAGATATATATGTTCCATCTTGAGCCCAACTACTCTGTATTTGTTATATACTTTCACTATGGAAAAAATCTTGTGGAAGTTGCATTTATTGCACTAAATAAATTCATTTATTTAAACCATGATGTTGTTTAGATTCCAGGTGAACAAGACACAGAAGCTGTTAAAGCTGGCAAGAAAACTATCGAGATGATCAAAGGAGTTAGTTTTGTTGTTGTATTATCATTGCAAGTAAATTTTATTGGTTTTGTGCCCAGTCCCCCCTATAGTACCTGAAAGATACCTCAAAATCATGCAGATATATCGAAAACTGTAGTACACCAAAGACATGTGAAGACTGTGCATATATGAGGCCAAATGTTTAAGCTTCCATTCAGATGGAGTACTTGGAGGATATTATAGTAGAATACAGATACTTGCAAGATAATACAGTTTGATTGTGATACTTGGATAATATTATAGTAGAATATAGATACTTGGAAGATAATACAGTATGATTGGGATACTTGGAGGATATTGAAGTATAATATATAATATACGCCTGGAGATTACTATGTTGATGTTTGTTCTTATCTCTTCATTAGGCTGAAAGAATCATGGAGGCCATTGAATTGTATAAGGAAGAAAGACAGAAAGAACTTGAACATAAAGTGAGTCAAGTGACAGAAGACGTTAGGTTTGTTATTTCTTGCTCTGCACATCTAAAAAATGTTTATGTTTTACTTATAGACAATCTTAAATCTTAAATGAAAGTTTTGTTATTTCTTGCTCTGCACATCTACAAAATGTTTATGTTATACGTATAGACAATCTTAAATCTTAAATGAACAATCTTAAATAACCATGACCGGCAACATAACAAAACTTTCCAAATTAACTTTTGTATTCATCTTTTAAATGTGGTTACTTTTCCCGCGTCGTTATTTAGTTCTTCCTATCCCTCTATGGTCATAAATTACCTGTTGTTACCATTGATGTATCAACGGTACGTTTTATTCATATGACGTGTGTTTCTAAGTATCCACGTTTCACTGTCGTATACAAACATGTATTGTGTTTATAAGAAGAATCCTTAGCTTACGTCGTGGACGCATACATTTTGTAAACGTCACATCCGTTTTAGCTGTCGCATAAATTATACTGTTTTTTTCAAGCTCACAGGAACGGCTTCCAACTCTGTTTTGATATCATGTTTTATAATACGTTTTTTATTTTTGGTTGAAAGAACTTTAACACATAAAATAGAAGAAAAATACGTATAAACAAAAGATACATTATCAAGCTGTAAATAGGTCATTTCGCTATAGCCTTTCGAATTAGATATTTTCGAAATAAAATTACAATCAATTTTATATTATACATTAATAATTTATGCGACAGTTCAAAAGAATGTAAATTTTTCTGGATAAGCTTTTCTTCATTTTTGTTATAAACCCAAACGAGGAAGTTTGGGCTTGTGACGTAAACTAAGGAATTATAAAATGAGCGATGATTATGAGAATGTAATGAAAACTGATTTGAAACTTTGAAAAAGACGTACATAATGTCAACTACGTATGACCGTGTAAATTTTTACCAATCCTCTGTTATGAAAGTGTAGAGCGTGTTGTGTTCCATCACTTGACCACTTTGCATTAGTGAACGCTTTTCAATGGCGTTGTTTTTTATTTTTGAAACTTTTCTCTGTCTTTGGATTCGTATTTTTGTCATCATTGATTCATTTTTTACAGGATAACGTTCTCCTCGTTTCTGGTGGCGTTGACAAGAACATTAAAATTTGGGGTTTGGATTTTGGTGATTGTCGAAAATCAATATTCGCCCATGATGACAGGTACGCACAATGTAATTTTAAATGACAGATACGCAATTTTATGATAGTAATATATGATAGCCTGAAACAGTCGATTATATCCTACTATACACTCGTATCCTATGTACATCGTCATTATACCCTATTAAACCCTCTTACCCTGGTTAGATCATTGTTTCGTCGTCACCATACCTCGTACGTCTATAACATACTAGTAAACCACGTCCTCAATTGTTTTACACGTAGATTTCCTGCATATTTTTTACCCGCATGTTATCAACATTACACCCCACAATACCTACATGTACTTTCATTGTATACCTTATATTCTCATGTTATCAACATTACACCTAGTAATATCTACATGTACTTTCATTGTATACATTATATTCTCATGTTGTCAACATTACTCATAGTAATACCTACATATACTTTCATTATATACTTTATATTTTCATGTTATCAACATTACTCATAGTAATAACTACAAGTACTTTCATTGTATAATGTTATCACAATACCTACATGTACTTTCATTGTATACCTTATATTCTCATGTTATCAACATTACACCTAGTAATATCTACATGTACTTTCATTGTATACATTATATTCTCATGTTATCAACATTACTCATAGTAATACCTACATGTACTTTCATTGTGTACCATATATTCTCATGTTATCAACAACAATACCTACATGTTTTGTATACTTTATATTCTCATGTTATCAACATTACTCATAGTAATACCTACATGTACTTTCATTGTATACTTTATATTCTCATGTTATCAACATTACACCCCACAATACCTACATGTACTTTCATTGTATACCTTATATTCTCATGTTGTCAACATTACTCATAGTAATACCTACATGTACTTTCATTATATACTTTATATTTTCATGTTATCAACATTACTCATAGTAATAACTACATGTACTTTCATTGTATACCTAATATTCTCATGTTATCAACAATACACCCCACAATACCTACATGTACTTTCATTGTATACCTTATATTCTCATGTTATCAACATTACACCTTGTAATATCTACATGTACTTTCATTGTATACTTTATATTCTCATGTTATCAACATTACTCATAGTAATACTTACATGTATATTCGTTATTTATATTATAACAACTTTCAATCTTCTTTTAGTGTCATGGGCGTGCAGTTCGTGCCGAAAACTCATTATTTCTTCAGTGCAAGTAAAGATAAAACGATAAAATATTGGGACGCTGACATATTTCTTCATGTTACGACCTTAGAAGGCCATTCTTCAGAAATATGGAGTCTTGCAATCAGCCATGACGGCGAGTTTGTTGTAAGTGTCAAGTATGGAACGTTTTAGATAATTTTAAACATAGGTTTACTTGATATGAATGAAAGAATAAATGAAAATCGTTATTATCAATAAGAGTACCATTTACTCAAAGATCAACACTTATTCTTAACACTCCAGTTCCACATGCATTTTATTTTATCTTATAGATCAGTGGGTCACATGATAAATCATTAAGACTTTGGGAACGAACGGACGAACCGTTGCTTGTCGAAGAGGAGAAAGAAATGGTACTATAAAAATATCTGTTGCTGGAGCTACTAAAATATGCATATAGTACCTGTACTTTCAATGTTTATTTTAATTTTTCTATTGAGGAGAGGGAAGCAGCTTACGAAGAAAGCGCCGTAACAGGAGTTGAAACAATTGTAAGATTCTTTTTACTATGTAACATGAGATATATATGTTCGATCTTGAGCCCAACTACTCTGTATTTGTTATATACTTTCACTATGGCAAAAATCTTGTGGAAGTTGCATTTATTGCACTAAATAAATTCATTTATTTAAACCATGATGTTGTTTAGATTCCAGGTGAACAAGACACAGAAGCTGTTAAAGCTGGCAAGAAAACTATCGAGATGATCAAAGGAGTTAGTTTTGTTGTTGTATTATCATTGCAAGTAAATTTTATTGGTTTTGTGCCCAGTCCCCCCTATAATACCTGAAAGATACCTCAAAATCATACAGATATATCGAAAACTGTAGTACACCAAAGACATGTGAAGACTGTGCTTATATGAGTCCAAATGTTTAAGCTTCCATTCAGATGGAGTACTTGGAGGATATTATAGTAGAATACAGATACTTGCAAGATAATACAGTTTGATTGTGATACTTTGTATAATATTATAGTAGAATATAGATACTTGGAAGATAATACAGTATGATTGGGATACTTGGAGGATATTGAAGTATAATATATAATATACGCCTGGAGATTACTATGTTGATGTTTGTTCTTATCTCTTCATTAGGCTGAAAGAATCATGGAGGCCATTGAATTGTATAAGGAAGAAAGACAGAAAGAACTTGAACATAAAGCGAGTCAAGTGACAAAAGACGTTAGGTTTGTTATTTCTTGCTCTGCACATCTACAAAATGTTTATGTTTTACGTATAGACAATCTTAAATCTTAAATGAAAGTTTTGTTATTTCTTGCTCTGCACATCTACAAAATGTTTATGTTATACGTATAGACAATCTTAAATCTTAAATGAACAATCTTAAATAACCATGACCGGCAACATAACAAAACTTTCCTAGACGAAACACCACAATTGGGGCAACGCCCTACACTTTTATTAAACCCTACATGTGAAACCACCGCCAATATTTTCTTACTCTCTAATTTGGACCACGCCCTGCATCGTTGTTTTACTCTACCCATGAAACCACCAGTAATATTTTCTTACTCTCTAATTGGGGCAACGCCCTACACTGTTATTTAACCCTACCTGTGAAACCACCGCCAATATTTTCATACTGTCTAATTGGGACCACGCTCTGCACTGACCTACCCATGAAACTACCACCAATATTCCACACTCTCTAATTAGAACCACGCCCTTCGCCCTTCACTATTGTCTGATTTATACAGAAAATCCCAGTTTCGTTTTTTACCGAAGTTCTTTTTGCTCTCACATACATTTTCTTTCCTTTGAACAGCTTTCAAAGCGCGCCATTCATCCGATTCTTGCTGCCTTTGGTAATATCAGTGTAAGTTTATTATATCTTCAATGTTTCTATTTGAGAATCACATGAAGGCCACGTGATACAAGGTGAAAGCCACGTGCATGTTGAGCATGATTAATGTAAATATTAATGTAAGGGTAAGATTGCAAAATTTACATACGTACGTACGTAGATAAGGGAAAAATGGATGAGATGGCTTTACATTTATAACAACTCTAGAAAAACGAGTTAAATATAAAATACACAGGATTTGTAATAATGAAATAAAATATCTTGACCACGAAGATGGAGGCCATAAATATTGTTGTTCTACGATTGAATGCCTGTCTATGTCAACCTCCTTTTCCCGGACCATAAACTTACGACGTTTGTAAAATATTTTTCTTCTCACAGCCTGTACAGTATGTACTTCTAGTGGTGAAAAAGTAAAGTCAAGGTAAGGTTGAAGTATTATAAAGAGCAGCAAATTATCCCGTGAAGAATCGTTGTTTGTACTAAAAGTTAATTTAGAGCATTTTAAACGTTAAGTATGGCAAAGTGTCTCGTTGGAGTTACTAAAGGAATTAAATATTAAGTGTTATTTGAATACAGTAGAGAGGTATCTTATGAAGCAAGTGTTTTTCTACAAAACATTTAAATTATTTAATTTCAGTGAACTTGAAGAATCGTTGCTTGTGTTACCGTTTGACTATGTTATTGATGTACTGAAACTTCTTCTTGAGTGGATTAAGGTGAAGTGAAATGTATTTTGACTCCTGTGTCATTAGTTCACAAGGTACAGGTTTCCTTTTCAAATTTTGCTAATCCCAGATGTACGTGATTGTTTAGAATGGTTGGGAAACAGAGTTAAGTTGTCGATGTTTGTTCTTTCTGCTGCGGTAAGATTAAGACGTAATTTTGTTTTTGGTTTCGATCGATATTTTTTCAATATGTCTGTCTTTAAATCATTCCCTAAGAATTTCATCACGTTCCTTCAGTATTGCTGAATATATGATACAATTGGCGAGATACCTATGTACAATGCTGGATATTTTTCATTTTTTTCATATTTTGTTACGATAGAATACATCACAACAAGATCATATCCATTCCTGAACTACTGCCAGTAATAGACTCTATCAGATCACATTGTCGTAGCCGAGTTCGCGAAATGAAGGTAGGAAGTTGTACGTTTATGAAAACGCAAGTATCGCCAAATTTCTCCCGTAATTTTACCATGCGCTACACGACCGTTAATTTATTCGTGGTAAATTTTGTCGACACTTTAATGACTGAAACTTAACATGAAAAGTCGTCAATTTTGATTGGTTAAGAGCAATTAAGGCTTTCTTTCACATTACAGTGCCAATCTTAATACTGAGTTTGGCTTTGTATTAAAAAGATTCATAGAATATTCTTTTGTGTATTAAGAAGAGAAAAAAGTATGTATTTAGAAACAAAAATATTCAAGAGTATGAATATTTCATTTTTCTCTAGTTTTTTGATTTTTGCTAAATTAGTCGTCTTGAGTTTTTGAATTGTGTACTTCAAACTGCCACAGATGACTTTTGCAATTATATGAACTGAATAAATTTTCTTGAATTTTTACATCAACGCCGATAAAACTATGGCACACTTGCAATGATTGCTTTATCTTTAGGATACTGTTGGATTCAATTTGGCGGGACTACAGTTTATTCAAAGACAGCTTGAGAATCGTGACGTCACATTCTTTGGCGAGACACGCGAGAGACTGGGACAAATACGAAAAAAGAAGACAATTGTGAGGAAATTTCGATGAAGGTTATTTTGTTGTTGATACTTTGACAATTAAAACGATTGTCTTCAAAAGTACACAATGGCTTCGGTTGATTTCTGTCTATAGCCATCTTCGAAGATCCCTAACCCAAACTGTACCCCTAGAGGGACAAGGAAAATCCCCGTGTGCCCTTTAAATTACAATTTTCGTGATCAGCAGACGTTTAAATTTTGCATGATTCAGCAGTTATTGATACTGGGTCAGCCTTAAAAGCTAAAGAAAAGAATTTCGATCTTGGTATTTTAATAACTAAATAATGGGCTAGCCAGACAAGGACAATCGGAGTCTTTTACTTCGATGACATTGAAATACATTTTTTTGCGTCTAATCCTAGCTCCCAGCTACATAAATAATCTTACTGCAAACTGATTTCAGAAAAGTTAAATTTAAATGAAAGTGAGATCATCAAATTCAACATCACAACTATCGGTGAATACCTCCATCGAATGAATATATAGAATTAAAATAAGTTATTACATTACGTAAATTGCATATTTCCCAGTTATAAAAAAGAAGAGTGACACAAAAATTAAGGGAGTAATTCCAACTATAAACAGGAAGAAATAATGAATCGATTAACAATTATCAAGCAATTCACCCATCTACAAAACATATAAACAAAAAATGTACTTTATGAGTTACCAAAATGAATACAGAAAAAACTGCATCCTCATATGACAAAGTAGTCTTCTGGTCATTTCAGCATTCAACAAAAGGGATGTAAAATTGTCATGGTTCTTCTAAGATATGGATTTATTTTCATGAAAATGACCCAACAAACACTTCACTCATTTGAAGGAGCTTAACAACTTCAAAGTAGATAGATTGCAAACGTACTAATCTCATATACACTGTAAAAGTTCCATACAAGTTTCTTAGCTAACAAAAAAAACTGTTCCAGTAACTAAATGACTATTGAAAACTTGAAAATACAAATGTTTGTATTGAACATTATCAAGAATATATTTAAACTTTTTTATATACAACTGTTGTTGTTAGGACTTTAGTGTAAATTTTTTCTTTAATTCACGGACTCCAAAAATCTTGTAGAAATGTAGAGGAGGTTACCAGGAACACGTAGATACCAAAGATAGATAATCCACGATAGATTTAAGAGCTAAAATTTTCGAACGAAAATGAGCGCGTGATAAACAAAACAACCGCCGATCGCACCAATTTATAAACTTTGATTTCTCGGCGAAAAAAGGACCAATTTCAGCCAATAAACTCTTGAAATGATCGCTAGACTTTTAGCTACAAGATTATACCATAAAGTAAGGCCAATGAACAATTTTGAAGGAAGAAGATCAAAATTTCGAAGAGCACCGCCGGAAAATTCAATGGCCTTGCATTTTTGACCTTACTGTGGCAAGATATCAGGCCGTGTATTTAAGTAGGCCATGAAAGCTTCAATGTTAATTTCTTTAGTATTGCTCGTTCATAACAATCTTTTGCTTTTTGTACTCTCCCATATCACTGTAAACCAAACCCAGATTGTTGTACGTTGTCACGATATTAACATGGTCAGGTCCAAATGCTTTCGTTTGAATTTCCATCGCTTGTATGCAAAAATGTTTGTCTTTTTCGTACTCTCCTATTTTACTGTTAACAAAACCCAGATTGTTGTAAGTTCTCGAGATACTAACATGGTCAGGTCCAAATACTTTTGTGTAAATTTCTAATGTTCGTTCGTAAAAATCATTTGCTTTTTCGTACTCTCCCATATCACTGTAAACGAAACCCAGATTGTTGTACGTTGTCGCGATATTAACATGGTCAGGTCCAAACGCTTTTTTTTTTAACTTACATCGCTTGTTTACAAAAATGTTTTGCTTTTTCCTACTCTCCCATATCTATGTAAACCAAACCCAGATTGTTGTACGTTGTCAAGATATTAACATGGTCAGGTCCAAATGCTCTCGTTTGAATTTTCATCGCTCGCATGCAAAAATGTTTGGCTTTTTCGTGCTCTCCTATCTTACTGTAAACAAAACCCAGATTGTTGTACGTTGTCGCGATATTAACATGGTCAGGTCCAAATGCTTTCCTTTGAATTTCCATCGCTTGAATTCAAAATGTTTGGCTTTTCGTACTCTCCTATTTTACTGTAAACAAAACCCAGATTGTTGTACGTTGTCGCAATATTAACATGGTCAGGTCCAAATGCTTTTGTTTTAATTTCTATTGCTTGTTCGTAAAATCTTTTGCTTTTCGTACTCTCCCATATCACTGTAAACCAAACCCAGATTGTTGTACGTTGTCGCGATATTAACATGGTCAGGTCCAAATGCTTTCGTTTGAATTTCCATTGCTCGTATGCAAAATGTTTGGCTTTTCGTACTCTCCTATCTTACTGTAAACCAAACCCAGATTGTTGTACGTTGTCGCGATATTAACATGGTCAGGTCCAAATGCTTTCGTTTGAATTTCCATTGCTCGTATGCAAAAATGTTTGGCTTTTCGTACTCTCCTATCTTACTGTAAACCAAACCCAGATTGTTGTACGTTGTCGCGATATTAACATGGTCAGGTCCAAATGCTTTCGTTTGAATTTCCATTGCTCGTATGCAAAATGTTTGGCTTTTCGTACTCTCCTATTTTACTGTAAACCAAACCCAGATTGTTGTACGTTGTCGCAATATTAACATGGTCAGGTCCAAATGCTTTCGTTTGAATTTCCATCGCTTGTATGCAAAAATCTTTGGCTTTTCGTACTCTCCTATTTTACTGTAAACCAAACCCAGATTGTTGTACGTTGTCGCGATATTAACATGGTCAGGTCCAAATGCTTTTGTGTAAATTTCTAATGTTCGTTCGTAAAAATCTTTTGCTTTTTCGTACTCTCCCATATCTTTGTGAACCAAACCCAGATTGTTGTACGTTGTCGCAATATTAACATGGTCAGGTCCAAATGCTTTTGTAAATTTCTAATGTTCGTTCGTAAAAATCTTTTGCTTTTTCGTACTCTCCCATATCTTTGTGAACCAAACCCAGATTGTTGTACGTTGTCGCAATATTAGCATGGTCAGGTCCACATGCTTTCATTTCAATTTCCATCGCTCGTTCATAAAAATCTTTTGCTTTTTTGTACTCTCCTTTATTTCTGTAAACAGAACCCAGATTGTGGTACGTTGTTGCAATATAAACATGGTCAGGTCCAAATGCTTTGGTGTAAATTTCTATTGTTCGTTCGTAAAAATCTTTTGCTTTTCGTACTCTCCCATATCTTTGTGAACCAAACCCAGATTGTTGTACGTTGTCGCTATATTAACATGGTCAGGTCGAAATGCTTTCATGTAAATTTCCATCGCTCGTTCATAAAGATATTTTGCTTTTTCGTACTCGCCCATATCTTTGTGAACCAAACCCAGATTGTTGTACGTTGTCGCTATATTAACATGGTCAGGTCCAAATGCTTTTGTTTGAATTTTCATCGCTAGTTCATGAAAATCTTTTGCTTTTTCGTACTCTCCATTCTCCCGAAGCAACCAACCCATCTCGTTGTACGAATATGAAACATCAACATGATTAACACCTAACACTCTAGTTTGAATTGTTGTTATATCCTTAAGTACATTGATGGCCTGTTTAAAGTTGTAAAATTTTTTTAATACATTTGCAAAGTAATTAGCAATTTTCAAATTGTTTTCATCAAGTTCTTGTTTTGATGATTTTACATCGATCAACTTATTTAGGAAATGTTGAAATGATGAATTTGTTATGAATTTAATTAGATGGGGAATTATTTTGATTTGACCTTCTCTGTCTTCAAATGATAGAGTGCCCAAGCGACTTGACACGCAAGTAGAGACATCTTAGTCGAATTATTTTCTTTTTGTTTACTGCAAGAGGTCTGCCAAAATTGATAATTTATGATGGCTTCATGTACAACGCGATGCAGGCGGATGTCGTTGTTTTCCGATTCAAGAATTAACGAACAATGCTTTAATTGAAGACATATATCTTCTGCAGACGTATGTGGATCAGTGCTTTTAATAAATTGTATGATAATATCTTGTGGTAACGGATCGAAAGATATTATCGAGAAAAGACCAAAACTTTTCCCATTAATATGGATTCTTGAGTACTTTTTGTACTGCCAGCTCAACAGTTTTCAATATAGTTGATTTACCTCCAGAATATGCTGTATTGATCTTTTGAAATGTGGCATCCATGCTCTGTCGCTCTCCTTCATTCAACTTATCGAAATATTGCTCCCACGTGAATTCCAGATTTGCACTATTTACACTACCTACGTAGTAAGCAGCACTTGCCAGGACCAATGGTTGACGATCTAATTTTTCTGACAAATTCTTTAAAACTCTTCATCATGATTATGAATATCGGAATAGACAGATAGAATTTGACGACATTCTTTATCATTCATACCATGACTGATTGAAATGTGTTTGTTTAAATTGTCATCTGGTGGTATAGCATCTGTATTTTGGACAGTTACTATAATTTGTCCATTTTTCCAATTATGATCACCAACTTGAGGTAATAATGGATAAATTTTATCCAGTTCAACCGCGTTATCAACAACAATCCACCATATTTTCCAAGATATCAGTTTTTGTGTCAGCAGGAAATGAAAGTGTTTTATTCTGTCTTCGCTGCTTTTTACATTTTTTAAAACATTTTCAATAAAATGTTCATGGATGTTCAAACGTTGACATAGGTCATTATAAGTTTTTAAGAGAGATTTAGCATCTTTTCCTTCGAGTATCATTACAAATGTAGTTTTATTTTCCCAGTCAACAGAGTTAAGCATTTCGTTGCAAATTTGTCTAGCTAATTGAGATTTACCACTGCCAGGATTACCAGAAATATAGTAATATGTCAGTTCATTATTGTTAGTACTGCGCAAGCTATTGCGATCTGCTGTGATTTGATTAAGTAATTTTGTACGTTTAACAATGCCATGATTTGGTTTGCAAGGAAGTACTTGAAAAGAATTAAATTTGTTTCGTTGTCTTTTTATTTTTTTAATTTCATTGAATGAAAATCCTAGATCTTGAAACGAATTTTCAATATCACAAACCATTTTGTCAAATTCGGAATCAGATACTTTACCACTAAAATCATGGATGAATTTGTTTCTAACAATACGAAGTGCATCAACTGCAGATCTAACTTTTGAGTTAACTTTTGTTCCAATTGAGTTGGAATACAGTATTGCTGCAAATAGTGTTGTACAATCCTACTTACTGGTGTCACCATCTTGAAAATTTAACAGAATATGTTTGCTCTACCCATTAAATCAATCAATCAATTTAAGGGAATTTGCAGATCAATCAAATTCATGTTAGAAAAGAAGTTAAAACGTTTTTTCTAGTTTCCCTGTTTTTCGCATCATTGCATGCAGTACGCTTTTATAAAAAAAAACAAAAGTATTTGCGCAGGTTTATGCCAAGTTTGGAGAAGTTGTGAGTTCTCCCAAAGGTCTCCATAGTGCAAAGAGTAAATGCTTAAAATCTTTTATAAAGCAACTATCTACATGCCATGCAGGTCATTTTATCAATTCACCGACAATATCATTAATAAATGTACTTTGTGTAATTCAACATAATAAGACACACGACCAGTTTATTACTATGAAATATGTGTAAAGTAAGAATAACGTAATATTAAAGAAAACATGACCAGTTTATCTACAACAGTATCAACACACGAACATCAACTCATTTGCATCATCCTAACCATTCCTGAATGCGTTTCAACAAAGACTTTTTATGTAAAGCTAACACAGACTGCATATAATCGGAATAAAATAATTTTAAATATATGCTGCAATTAATCATTTCATATAGTTATCTAAAGCAAAACTTTATCGATAATGCAGTTGCACTATACACTATATGAGTGTAAAAATTTTTGTTACATTAAAAAAAATCAATATAATAATAGTATTTTACATTGATTTATATTTAGCTGTGCCAAAGGTCTTTAAAATCTGGTTTGTTTTCTGTTGGCGATGCAGAATATGCATCTTCAACATGAAATTTGAATGAGACGTGACAAATGAATACAAAAAGAAACTTTTTTCAGCCTCCGTACAGAAAAATAGTAAGGATCAGAACATTTAAAACTGTGTGACGAGTGACGTGTCACTATTTGACTAAACATGTTATTAATCTTATAGCTTTGCTATATTAATATGATTTGAGATAAACTATTGAAATAAATCGGAAAATATCAGAAGTATCCATTACTAAATCGTTGCGAACTCAAATTCATTGAAAAATCCATTAGAATCCACAAATGTTATCCATATAAAACATATACGTAACGCGGAAATGACTTTACCGCAAATTTTTCTTGACATAAAGAAATAATTGATAAATGGACATAAATATTAAATCCCCAAATTAAAATACATTATTACAATGACAGGTAAAAGTTTAAAATCAACATACCTTCACAAATTCAGAAAGATTAAAGATGCAACCAGCTACATGATGCCTTTGATTTTGCTTGATAATAAAGAAATTGAAATGTCCAGTAAATATTAAATTTTAATCCCCTGCTGTTAATGTTGTGAAATAATGAATTCTTTTCATAGCAGCAAAATGATAGAATGGGGAATGCAAATTTTATATGTTTTTGCTATATAGACGACTTGCAACACAATATATAGATAAAACTTGTTACCAAACCATTTTGTTCAATAGCTATAAAATGATAGAGTAGTGTAGCAGGCTTATAGACCATGCCATTGAGCTAAATACAACTGGAACGCTACCTTTTTATGAAGCCAAAAACTGCGGGAAATCACCTCTGCGGTGTAATGTAAGGGTAAATAAGATAACGTTCCAGTGAGGGATTTTAAACTCATTTGTCATTCCTTTAATGAAGCTCCCTACAGTTCAACTGAGATTCGGGTGTTTCGGGTAGCCTTCACTTACAACATTATTTTGATCAAACACACTCAAATTTGGAAATATGAACTTTGCAGGATAAGAATGACAGTAAAGTCTAAAGATGCTTGAATAGGATAACTGTTTGCGTTGTTGTGGCAACCATGTCTCATTTTCTTTTACACTTTTATCGTCAAGGTTTTTGGAATTCACGGTATCGTTTTTTCGGTTCAGTCAATATTTCTGATTTTTTGCTTGACGATTGTTATTATTCAAGAAGCATTTTGTTTAACAACAAAGTAATTCTTTCTATTTGAATCTATTTGAATTTCGTTTGCTCACGTGGTATGTAGGAGTGGGAACTGTTCATGATGTTGTTGAAGATATGTAAAAATAACTACATGAATCTTTCCTTTACAACGACGGAATCTGATTTCGAAAGTGAAGAGGAAGCAATCACCACAAGAGATTTGCAAGAAAATTCAAAGTGCACTCTGCCAAATTTGTATATATAGATGGAGTATTGTGAGAAGAGTACTCTAAGGATAGCTATTGACGAGGAATAGTACAAGGACCAACAGAAATGTGGTTGATTCATCGTAGATTGTGGAAAAGTGTGATTTCTAAATTGCATCTTATTTCGAGAGATTATTTCTAGATTGGATCATAAATATTGTAAGGCAAGAAGAAGTTTATCTTCCAACATAAAAAATTATATGAGTAATGGTTCAAAGCGAGGTTCAATTTAGACGATACAAATTTCTTAATATTAAATGTTATCTGTAGAAGCTTGTAAGAAAGTAGATAATCCCTTTCTTTCATGAGGAACATGCTCCAATACAAAACAATCCGTTAATAACACAAAGTCTACTGAAGATTTGTTCAAAAGAAATATCGATGAATCATATACAGTTTGGAAGCTCGTTGGCTCACGTGCATATAGTAGTAAGAATTGTTCATGATGTTGTTGAAAATGTGTAAAAATAACTACCATGCTAGCGTCTGTGGGACAATACATGCACCATCGCCCCCACTGTGGGACGATACCATTGGACAACACCCCCCTTTCTCCTCCTGGTCTATATTGGCGGAAATCTGACGCCATAAATCCCAACGTGGAAATCGTGACAATTTGTAGTATTCAAGATGAATTTCCAATATTTAGGACTCTTCTTTTCCTTTAAAATGGTCTTAACAAAATCTTATCTGCGTTACGTCGAAGCTGGAATCTTTGGCGTAGTGGGAAGTGCTAGAGCTAATGTGTGTCTTGTTCAAAGTGGCGAGAAAAGACGTGAAATTTGCCGCGCGATTGTTCCCGCAGTAGAAAATGTATATATTTGGGACGCTAGACTTGGCGAAAAAGTATTAGAAGAGAATTGTTGAAACCTTTAAACAATGTTAGATTTTCCACTATTTAAAATGTGTTTTATGATATGCTTATCTAAATGTCTAGGTGAATGTCTTACAAGGTAACAAGAGCGAAGTTACATGTCTCTGCCTCAGTCCTAACTCTGAACATCTTGCTGTTTGGTGAGTAAAACAACTTATCTAATTAAATAATATAACATTTCATTATGTCTGGTAAATGATGCCGAATATTTACTTCATTGTGGCTAATCAACACTTTTAACAGTAAAAGGTATGGTTGTAAGAAACACAAGGTCAGGCAGGGGAAGGGGCTCAACCCCCCTGCTTATAAAAGCCAAATCCTGGACCTCCTAACTTATAAAAGCCAGATCTTACCCTTCCCCCTTGTATTCTGAAAGATCTTGATATCCAGGAAAAAAATGTCAGTCAACCTGTAGAGTATGTAATGTTAACAAAAATGAAAATCATTGGTGTACATTCCCCACAAGTCCCAAACTATTTTAATTTCTACATTTTTGTTAGACTAGATAAATTACATCCCTTTGACAACAGGTAATAAAATTTGCCAATATAAAATAATTTTCTTTGCTTTTGAAAACTGAACAGCTTTTGATCTTAATGTATGTAATAAATTTGCAGCTGCTTACAAGGGAAGAATGTAAAGCTTAACCTGCATACATGCACCTCCACCTGCATACATGCATCTCCACCTGCAGTTTATTTTTAAATTTTAGGTATGGCGATGGTGTCATCAGAATTTGGAATATAAATAATGGTACATCCTCAGTGATATTTAGGTACATTTCCTGTCATGGAATACATTTTTCAATTTGGTCTATGCTCAACAATTTGTTTACCATCGGTACTTTTGATTTCCAATTACAAAACGATCCAAAACTCATTTCAAAAATTTTTTCGGTAAACAAACAGTTAATATAACTCAGCACGCTATTATAATATATGTGCTTTACATATCAACCAAAAATTTTCCAACTTCAAGACCCACAATGCATGCAACAAGGTATAAGAGGTTACCTGGAGAGGGTTACAACTTTGTACAGATGTTGCTGATGGTGCATTTTGCTCTATTTAGCCTTTTGTTTGCCATTGCAACTTCTGCGTTCCAATCACAAAACAGTTCAAAACTCAATTGAGAAAATTTGCCAGTAAACAAGTTACTACTTGAAGACATTTTTACATGCTCTCAATCAAAAGGAACATGGTAAGTTTTCAAATTTCAGTATACAAAATCAATGAAAGATAAATGAACCCTGAATGCCTTGCAAATTTACAAGGAAACTTCTGAAACTATAAGAATGGTCAATACAACCAGTGTTGTCTCTAAAAATATAGTATCAAGCAGTGACGTAGTCAATGTTGCACTACTGCATTACTGTGGAGTGAAGGGTAGAGTTGTGTTTTAGTGTAAAAATTATTAATTCTAGTGAATGGATGTGTATCAGCACTAATGTTTTCAAAGATGCCAAAGCAAACATCTTCATTAGGCATTTTCTATTCTTGCCATATCTTGAATGAAAGATTAAAAAATTATTTCATCTTTTGTTTCATTGAATTTCTTCTAGTGGTCACAAGACAGCAGTTACAGCTCTTAACTATGATTATACTGGTGTCAAATTGGTGTCTGGATCAAAGGTATTCTTTAATTGTGATTTTTATGACACTTAAATCAATTGCCATAAATTGTGAATGGTAGTTTATAAAATGTACATAAACAATTCATTTGTGTTGTTTTCTGCCACACTATAGGATACAGATGTCATTGTTTGGGATATAATTAATGACTCAGGAATGTTCAGGTACGATGATCATTTAATGTTACATGACATGTTTTTTAAATAAACATGTTTCAACATCTTATGATGCCATCTTCAGTATAATAAAGAGTATTATGTATGTGGGAGTAAAATTAAAGTGGGAGTATGACTTAATAACTGAGAGTGAGGAGTATGACTTACAAACTGAGAGTGGGGAGTATGACTTAATAACTGAAAGTGAGGAGTATGACTTAGAAACTAAGATTGGGGAGTATGACTTACTAAATAAAAGAGGGAGTATGACTTACAAACTGAGAGTGGGGAGTATGACTTACTAAATAAAAGTCATGTTTTGCTATCTAAATACCTATGAACTGAGTGTAGATGTATGACTTACTGACTTACAGTGGAATATTTAAACTGAGGTCTTGCCACCTACATACATGCTGTACGTATGCTGTAAAGCTTAGAAGCTACGTATCATATGACAGAAATGTCAAAGTTAGTGAGTTCTTTATTATATAGCAATGTTGTCAAGAAAGAGATAAATGATGTGTATGTATGTATGACCACAACGTTCTTAAATTTGTTCTTTCTGCAGACTTAAAGGTCATAAAGGAATGGTGACTTGTTGTCGGTTTCTTCATTTTCAAAATGTTCTTATAACTAGGTAAATGTAGAAGATTTATTTTCATCTTCAATGGCTTTGCTAGTTTATATTTAATGGTTTTGTCTTTCCTAGTTCCAAAGACACTTTCGTGAAATTTTGGGATCTTGATTCACAGCATTGTTTTCTTACCTTGGTTGGTCATAAAACAGAGGTGAATTGAACTTATGAATTTGTTGTTATGATAGGATGTAAGAGTTGTCTACCCTTCACTCTCCGTAAAAGAATAAGGATGAATACTTGGCTAGAAACAGGGATTTAGGAACAGAATAAAGTCACTGTTATGTACATTTTTTCAAGGTTTGGGGCTTTGTCGTCGTCAAGAATGAAACAAGATTAATTACTGGTTCTGCAGACAGTGAATTGAGAGTTTGGAAAATTGAGTACAGATGTTAGAACAGAAAGACGCGAGGAAACGAGAAAACGAAAGACAGCAACGCAATCTAGTGAGGATGGTGTAGGGGAAATAGAGGTACATAAGAGGTGTTTTTTGGTCATTTCTCTGCGTTGTCTTGCATGATGCATGAGGGATAATAGTGGATGCTACTTAAATTCAGGAAACCAAAGGGAAAATAAGCGTTTTTGAGATCTTTAGTTACAATGCGTGTATGAGGTAATATTAGGATTGTTGGTGGATATTTGTGGGTGTATTAGGAAAGTTGATGGATATTTGTGAGGTAAATTAGGACTATTGGTGAATATTTGTGAGGTATACAGTATTAGGAATGTTGGTTGATATTTGTGCATAGGATTGTTGTCGATTTTTGTGAATATTACAAAAATATTCACAAAGATTGTTGTGTGATTTTTGTGATCATATCTCATTTAATATTACTATGTTAGGTTAAACTAATAAAATCTCTAATAAACTTTGTGTTTATAATTTGGCCATCTGCATTAGACCTGTCACCACTGCATCATTTAGTTTTAAATTCATAAATAATCATTTAGTTCTAGTTTCAACTCGTATTTCAACTTCTATATTTCGAATTTCAATAGGAATTGCTTTCGTGTACAATGATTGGCTCTGTCATGAGAAGCTCAACTGATCGCGTAGTGTCGCTGTATTGCGATCTTTCACGAACTTATATTGGTTGTCATGTACGTACGTTATGTAAAAAGTTTTTATTTGGGATTTGGAATGTAAAAAATTGCTCTGGAGATGATGATCATTATGTGACTACTGCTCAGCTTTATGTTACAACCTAGTATCAACTATAAATGGGTTTTCTGATTGGATTAATCAGACAGTAATGATAAACATTAACTTTTCGTTCTTTATAATTCTATAGCTTATTGTATTTCATTGTACTATTTAAAACCTTAGACAATAGCAACGCACAGCTTTTTAATAATTGGGTTTTGTATTAAATTATGGAAAAGAAAATATTTAATTTACATATCAATTTTGCTGCGGTCACCGAGAGTCGTGTTGACATCGTGAGGGAATATTCATTATAAAAGCAACTGTCTGAGTAATTTTCGTGTAATTTTTACAAACCCAGAAGAAATTCTTGCAGTAGCAAATATTGCTCGGTTTTCAATGGAAAAACGCTATTCTAATGTGGACCATAGATTATCATTATTCATTTCATGATAACCAAGTTGAGAATGTAGTATTTTACGTATGTCAAAAACATTCACGGTTATGAATGATTTTTACAAAATATAATCAATATTTTTTATTTCACTAGAGGATTAAAGAAAAGATGTGGCTATGTGAAGATAATTTTTATTTGTTTAGGGTACTAATTCTACGTTAGAAATGTTTCGTATTGCGTCAGAAGACGAAATAAAAAAACGCTTGGCAAAAAAACGAAAAAAGATTTTAAAGAAGCAAAGGTTGTTGACTTTGAAATTTTGAAACTGTATTGAAGCTTTTTTATTCTCATACATGTGATATTTTTTACCATTATTTATTCCTAGATCACAAGGAATGGAAGCCGACGAGCTGACGGTTAGATAATTTTTGTTACGTGAAATTTGTGTGCAAAGAATTTTGACGAATCAAAATATACGTAGTTTACGCCAAAACATCACAATCTTGCCTCGTTTCTGTAACATTGTGATATTTCTCTTTATTTGTGAATACTTCTTATATATATTATGTCAAAATCCTGGAGCATATTTGGTTTTTTTGCTTGAAATGAAATAGATTTTGAATACGAAGAAACGGAAATACATAGGAAAGAATGAGATATGCGTTGTTCCAACATTTTAATTATGTATTTGTGCACTATTTGTCTTATTTTTAAAACATGTTTTAACATTACTGTTATTTTATCAGGTTTCTGAAAACGTCTTAGCCACCGTCGAAGACGAGATTATAAAATTACCCGATGTTAAAGCGACCTCAAAGATAAGGTAAAATGATGTATGGAGTAGAAACATTGTAATTCGCTTGTGGAAGTCAAGCGTTTTGTGTGAGAGAGAGAATTTTTCTAGACGTGTTTTTCTCATCGGATGTTTTTTCTCAAATATAACACAGAAAAAGTTTATCATTATTTGAAATTAATGAATGTTGGTTTCTAACACTTTCATACACGCAGTTTTTTAAGCAGTTTTACAATGTCAATTTTAAAAATTGCTTGTTCAAAATGGCGAAATAAAAAAAGTTATATTTAAATAATACTTATGATTCAAAAGTCGTTTCTAGTCCTCCTCGTACATACGTACGTCGTTCATTCACTTTTCTTACTTTCCCGCCATTATAAAATACAAATAATGTTTTTTTTCTTATTAGGTCATTTGACTTTGCATTGAATTCAAATAATGATCTAAAGGTATCTCATTATTTTTGTCCGCGATTTTATTTTATATTTGAGAAGTATGGATGTGTTAAATTGATGTTTCGGTATAATTCCAACTGTTGTCAAATAGTCATTTTGAACAATGAGAAATAGTCTTTCGTCATTTTTTATCATCTTATTTGACTGTACATGTAAAGAATGCGTAGTATACTGGATAGTATGGAATTAGTTGCATCCACTTGAAATAAGAAGTTTTTTAAATTTCTACAGATTTCATTATTACTACACAACAACAGCGTAGAGTTTCATATCTTCAGTGAAGAAAAGAAAGATTCAACTATTATACTTTCCGTAAAGACACCTGGTCATCTTAGTGATGTAAGGTATGTGGCTACGTAGATCTCAATAAATCTGGAATGTGATGACAATAAGTTAAAGTCTTAAATGTCATGTGCCTTTTGAAGCGTCATACTGTAACAGCTCACTTCATCTGATTGACCCCTAAGAGCAAATGTATTTTTATTTTACATTGCGATTCAATGGTATTCAATGCGATTCAATGCGATTCAATGGTAAGAAATAATTGCATGTGAGAAAATGATTAATTTTGTTGTGTTGTTGTTATTTTCGCTTCATCTATATATTGTAGTATTTTTCACTTTAGTTGAAAAAGACAAAGACAAAGTCACTCTTTTGACCCACAAACAATGATAGTGAAGAGTACGCAAGTGTGTTACGGTAATTTTACATCCTTCAGGATGCTATTTTAACATTGCATAATGGTTTTTTTAGTAAAGTTTGAGATTACTCCGCCCCCCCCCCCAATTTGAGATTACTCGCACCTTATTCCCCTAAAAGAAGGAATGATTATCCTGTTGGTACGTCTTGATAAAAATTTAAAAATATGCATTATTGTATGTTTTAGTTAAAGAAATTACAAGCAAATACACATACACAACTTTAAATATCAATGATAGTAATATAACAATGATAGTGAAGAGTACCCAAGTGTGTTACGGTAATTTTACATCCTTCAGGATGCTATTTTAACAATGATACTATTACTTCAGGATGCTATTACTAGTTTTAGTAATTTCATAATGGTTTTTTTTTTAGTTGATATTTAGCTAGCTTTGTTACTTTAGGACTTTGTCATTCAATTCTGACGATTCCTGCATCCTCTCTGGCGCAGCTTAAAGTGTTAAATTGTGGAACAGGTACAATAAACAGATATTTAAAGTTGTGTATGTGTATTTGCTTGTAATTTCTTTAACTAAAACATACAATAATGCATATTTTTAAATTTTTATCAAGACGTACCAACAGGATAATCATTCCTTCTTTTAGGGGAATAAGGTGCGAGTAATTTCAAATTGGGAGGGGGGGGAGTAAAAAGTCAAACTTTACTAAAAAAACCATTATGCAATGTTAAAATAGCATCCTGAAGGATGTAAAATTACCGTAACACACTTGCGTACTCTTCACTATCATTGTTTGTGGGTCAAAAGAGTGACTTTGTCTATGTCAACCTGTGATGGTATTTCTAACAAATTTATAGATCGACTCAGAAATGCATCAGAACAATGTCTTCTGGTTATTGTCTAAGTTCGTTTTTTGTACCTGGTGACAGACACATTGTTGTTGGTACTAAGGTATTCAGCATTAATGAATGTGACTTTATAAGGTAGTGAGACAATGTAAGGTCATGTGACAGACACGTCATTGTTGGTACTAAGGTATTCAACATTAGTGAATGTGACTTTATAAAGTCGTGAGACAATGTAAGGTCATGTGACAGACACGTTGTTGTTGGTACTAAGGTATTCAGCATTAATGAATATGACTTTATAAGGTAGTGAGACAATGTAAGGTCATGTGACAGACACGTTGTTGTTGGTACTAAGGTATTCAGCATTAATGAATATGACTTTATAAGGTAGTGAGACAATGTAAGGTCATGTGACAGACACTTTGTTGTTGGTACTAAGGTATTCAGCATTAATGAATATGACTTTATAAGGTAGTGAGACAATGTAAGGTCATGTGACAGACACTTTGTTGTTGGTACTAAGGTATTCAGCATTAATGAATATGACTTTATAAGGTAGTGAGACAATGTAAGGTCATGTGACAGACAATTTGTTGTTGGTACTAAGGTATTCAGCATTAATGAATGGGACTTTATGAAGTAGTGAGTTAATGTAAGATCATGTGACAGACACGTTGTTGGTACTAAGGTATTCAGCATTAATGAATATGACTTTATAAAGTTGTGAGACAATCTAAGATCATGTGACAGACACGTTGTTGTTGGTACTAAGGTATTCAACATTAGTGAATATGACTTTATAAAGTTGTGAGACAATCTAAGGTCATGTGACAGACACGTTGTTGTTGGTACTAAGGTATTCAGCATTAATGAATATGACTTTATAAAGTTGTGAGACGATCTAAGGTCATGTGACAGACACGTTGTTGTTGGTACTAAGGTATTCAACATTAGTGAATATGACTTTATAAAGTTGTGAGACAATCTAAGGTCATGTGACAGACACGTTGTTGTTGGTACTAAGGTATTCAACATTAGTGAATATGACTTTATAAAGTTGTGAGACAATCTAAGGTCATGTGACAGACACGTTGTTGTTGGTACTAAGGTATTCAACATTAGTGAATATGACTTTATAAAGTTGTGAGACAATGTAAGGTCATGTGACAGACACGTTGTTGTTGGTACTAAGGTATTCAACATTAGTGAATATGACTTTATAAAGTTGTGAGACAATCTAAGGTCATGTGACAGACACGTTGTTGTTGGTACTAAGGTATTCAACATTAGTGAATATGACTTTATAAAGTAGTGAGCCAATGTAAGGTCATGTGAGAGACACGTTGTTGTTGGTACTAATGTATACAAGAATAGTGAATATGACTTTATAAAGTATGGAGCCAATGTAAGATGTTGAGCTTCTAAATTTCCTTTACAGGCTGGCAAACTCCAAATATTTGACGTTTCGTCTGGTTCATTGCTTGAAACTGTGGGCGCACACGATGGTGCTATTTTGGTCGTTGTGTTTAGCTCCCGATAATGTAAGGAACTTTACTTCATTTTAAAAACATATTTTTGGTCCAGTCGTTGGAAAGTAACATTTTTGACAAAATTTGTGGACTGCCATGCCCTTTTTAATATGCTTTCTTTCGATTATTTCTCTAACAGAAATAGCAGCGTTTTTTTGTTGGCAAACTTTAGTTATTCTGCTGCTTGTCATTTTGTAACTCCTTGAAGAGACAAGTGACGTATGCTTCACTTCTCTCCACCCCCCCGTCCTTATATATTCCATTCTTTCAGTGAATCGTTTCAGTTAAATCGTTCAGAGGGAGCTCAAGACTACCTTCATGTAGAAATGACGATTTTATCAATTTCTAGACGCTATTCGCCTCAGGAAGTGGTGACAAGGATGTAAAATTGTGGGAATTTGATTTGATTACGGATGAGATGTATTCAACGACAAGGTATTAAATAATTTGCATGTAAAGCAACGTTTCCACTCAACGTGATTTTTATCACTCTTTTACCATTGTAAGACGAAAAATGTCCATTGTCTGTCGGAGAAAAATAACTTCATGTACTAATTCTGTTAAAGCTTGTCTTGTAAAGTTTTTTCTCTTGTTTTTCTTGTGCATTTCATGATGTTTGTAAAGAAAAGTGGTTAAATGTGACCATCCACTTTTTTTTGTTCAATCCTCAGCTTAACATTTTCCTTTCAGCTTAACATTTTATGATTCAATATTGTCTAATTGGTTTATGTATTTCTTTGTACAATTGGGTGATTCATTTTGTATTATTTTGTTTAGTCAAAGATTAAGTATTTGTCATGCACGAACATTAAAGATGAATGATGACGTAATGTGTGTAAAGTTCAGGTAAGTTGTTGATGTTTTCGCCTGGAGGGGGGGGGGAGGGCATACGTATTTATGATCTTTCATTTAATCACGTGCCAACCTTCGTTGCAGTCCAAATCAAAAGTTTATTGCCGTGGCTTTCCTTGGTTTTACAATGAAAATTTTCTTCACTGATACATTGAAGGTAAGTTGTTAAATATTTTTGTACGTAGTTGATGATATTGGATAGCATTTGTTGGTATTGGATAGCAGTTGATGATATTGGATAGCATTTGATGATATTGGATAGCAGTTGTTAGAATATTTTCATTTGTTGCTGTAGATCACTTTAAAGATGACTCCTTGTACGAAATTCTCCCATTTTTTTCTATGAATCACGATAAAAATGCTCTTTGAGTTGGAACTATTTCCTTTTCCTACAAAAAATTCACTAAAAAAATTCACTCTTGTAAAAAGAAGGCGATATTTTTGACTTTAAGCTAGTTACGTAACATTGGATTAATGTATGCTTTCCATCAACGTTATAATTTGACTTACAGAAGTCTCAAAAATTTAACTGAATAAATATTTTCCTGTCCATTTATCCTAATTAACTTTTGTATTCATTTTTTAAATGTGGTTACTTTTCCCGCGTCGTTATTTAGTTCTTCCTATCCCTCTATGGTCATAAATTACCTGTTGTTACCATGGATATATCAACGGTACGTTTTATTCATATGACGTGTGTTTCTAAGTATCCACGTTTCACTGTCGTATACAAACATGTATTATGTTTACAAGAAGAATCCTTATCTTACGTCATGGACGCATACATTTTCTATACGTCACATCCGTTTTAGCTGTCGCATAAATTGTACTGTTTTTTTTCAAGCTCACAGGAACGGCTTCCAACTCTGTTTTGATGTCATGTTTTATAATACGTTTTTTATTTTTGGTTGAAAGAACTTTAACACATAAAATAGAAGAAAAATACGTATGAACAAAAGATACATTATCAAGCTGTAAATAGGTCATTTCGCTATAGCTTTTCGAATTAGATATTTTCGAAATAAAATTACAATGTGAATCAATTTTATATTATACATTAATAATTTATGCGACAGTTCAAAAGAATGTAAATTTTGCTGGATAAGCTTTTCTTCATTTTTGTTATAAACCCAAACGAGGAAGTTTGGGCTTGTGACGTAAACTAAGGAATTATAAAATGAGCGATGATTATGAGAATGTAATGAAAACTGATTTGAAACTTTGAAAAAGACGTACATAATGTCAACTACGTATGACCGTGTAAATTTTTACCAATCCTCTGTTGTGAAAGTGTAGAGCGTGTTGTGTTCCATCACTTGACCACTTTGCATTGGTGAACGCTTTTCAATGGCGTCTTTATTTATTTTTGAAACTTTTCTCTGTCTTTGGATTCGTATTTTTGTCATCCTTGATTCATTTTTTACAGGATAACGTTCTCCTTGTTTCTGGTGGCGTTGACAAGAACATTAAAATTTGGGGTTTGGATTTTGGTGATTGTCGAAAATCAATATTCGCCCATGATGACAGGTACGCACAATGTAATTTTAAATGACAGATACGCAATTTTATGATAGTAATATATGATAGCCTGAAACAGTCGATTATATTCCTACTATACACTCGTATCCTATGTACATCGTCATTATACCCTATTAAACCCTCTTACCCTGGTTAGATCATTGTTTCGTCGTCACCATCCTCGTATACATAACATACTAGTACCACGTCCTCAATTGTTTTACACGTAGATTTTCCATTTTTTACCCGCATGTTATCAACATTACACCCCACAATACCTACATGTACTTTCATTGTATACTTTATATTCTCATGTTATCAACATTACTCATAGTAATACCTACATGTACTTTCATTGTATACTTTATATTCTCATGTTATCAACATTACACCCCACAATACCTACATGTACTTTCATTGTATACCTTATATTCTCATGTTATCAACATTACACCTAGTAATATCTACATGTACTTTCATTGTATACTTTATATTCTCATGTTATCAACATTACTCATAGTAATACCTACATGTACTTTCATTGCGTACCATATATTCTCATGTTATCAACATTACACCCCACAATACCTACATGTACTTTCATTGTATACCTTATATTCTCATGTTATCAACATTACACATAGTAATACCTACATGTATATTCGTTATTTATATTATAACAACTTTAATCTTCTTTTAGTGTCATGGCCGTGCAGTTCGTGCCGAAAACTCATTATTTCTTCAGTGCAAGTAAAGATAAAACGATAAAATATTGGGACGCTGACAGATTTCTTCATGTTACGACCTTAGAAGGTCATCATTCAGAAATATGGAGTCTTGCAATCAGCCATGACGGCGAGTTTGTTGTAAGTGTCAAGTATGGAAGGTTTTAGATAATTTTAAACATAAGTTTGCTTGATATGAATGAAAGAATTAATGAAAAACGTTATTATCAATAAGAGTACCATTTACTCAAAGATCAACACTTATTCTTAACACTCCAGTTCCACATGCATTTTATTTTATCTTATAGATCAGTGGGTCACATGATAAATCATTAAGACTTTGGGAACGAACGGACGAACCGTTGTTTGTCGAAGAGGAGAGAGAAATGGTACTATACATAGATCTGTTTTGCTGGAGCTAAAAAAATATGCATATAGTACCTGTACTTTCAATGTTTATTTTAATTTTTCTATTGAGGAGAGGGAAGCAGCTTACGAAGAAAGCGCCGTAACAGGAGTTGAAACAATTGTAAGATTCTTTTTACTATGTAACATGAGATATGTATGTTCCATCTTGAGCCATACTACTATGTATTTGTTATATACTTTCACTATGGAAAAAATCTTGTGGAAGTTGCATTTATTGCACTAAATAAATTCATTTATTTAAACCATGATGTTGTTTAGATTTCAGGTGAACAAGACACAGAAGCTGTTAAAGCTGGCAAGAAAACTATCGAGACGATCAAAGGAGTTAGTTTTGTTGTTGTATTAGCATTGCAAGTAAATTTTATTGGTTTTGTGCCCAGTCCCCCCTATAGTACCTGAAAGATACTTCAATATCATACAATTGGTTTATGTATTTCTTTGTACAATTGGGTGATTCATTTTGTATTATTTTGTTTAGTCAAAGATTAAGTATTCGTCATGCACGAACATTAAAGATGAATGATGACGTAATGTGTGTAAAGTTCAGGTAAGTTGTTGATGTTTTCGCCTGGAGGGGGGGGGAGGGTATACGTATTTATGATCTTTCATTTAATCACGTGCCAACCTTCGTTGCAGTCCAAATCAAAAGTTTATTGCCGTGGCTTTGCTTGATTTTACAATGAAAATTTTCTTCACTGATACATTGAAGGTAAGTTGTTAAATATTTTTGTACGTAGTTGATGATATTGGATAGCATTTGTTGGTATTGGATAGCAGTTGATGATATTGGATGGCATTTGATGATATTGGATAGCAGTTGTTGGATAGCAGTTGTTAGAATATTTTCATTTGTTGCTGTAGATCACTTTAAAGATGACTCCTTGTACGAAATTCTCCCATTTTTTTTCTATGAATCACGATAAAAATGCTCTTTGAGTTAGAACTTTGAGTTTTTCCTACAAAAAATTCACTAAAAAAATTCACTCTTGTAAAAAGAAGGCGATATTTTTGACTTTAAGCTAGTTACGTAACATTGGATTAATGTATGCTTTCCATCAACGTTATAATTTGACTTACAGAAGTCTCAAAAATTTAACTGAATAAATATTTTCCTGTCCATTTATCCTAATTAACTTTTGTATTCATTTTTTAAATGTGGTTACTTTTCCCGCGTCGTTATTTAGTTCTTCCTATCCCTCTATGGTCATAAATTACCTGTTGTTACCATGGATATATCAATGGTACGTTTTATTCATATGACGTGTGTTTCTAAGTATCCACGTTTCACTGTCGTATACAAACATGTATTGTGTTTACAAGAAGAATCCTTAGCTTACGTCATGGACGCATACATTTTGTATACGTCACATCCGTTTTAGCTGTCGCATAAATTATACTGTTTTTTTCAAGCTCACAGGAACGGCTTCCAACTCTGTTTTGATATCATGTTTTATAATACGTTTTCTATTTTTGGTTGAAAGAACTTTAACACATAAAATAGAAGAAAAATACGTATAAACAAAAGATACATTATCAAGCTGTAAATAGGTCATTTCGCTATAGCTTTCGAATTAGATATTTTCGAAATAAAATTACAATGTGAATCAATTTTATATTATACATTAATAATTTATGCGACAGTTCAAAAGAATGTAAATTTTGCTGGATAAGCTTTTCTTCATTTTTGTTATAAACCCAAACGAGGAAGTTTGGGCTTGTGACGTAAACTAAGGAATTATAAAATGAGCGATGATTATGAGAATGTAATGAAAACTGATTTGAAACTTTGAAAAAGACGTACATAATGTCAACTACGTATGACCGTGTAAATTTTTATCAATCCTCTGTTGTGGAAGGGAAGAGCGTGTAGCGGGTCCATCTCTTGACCACTTTGTATTAGTGAACGCTTTTCAATGGCGTTGTTTTTTATTTTTGAAACTTTTCTCTGTCTTTGGATTCGTATTTTTGTCATCCTTGATTCATTTTTTACAGGATAACGTTCTCCTCGTTTCTGGTGGCGTTGACAAGAACATTAAAATTTGGGGTTTGGATTTTGGTGATTGTCGAAAATCAATATTCGCCCATGATGACAGGTACGCACAATGTAATTTTAAATGCAGATACGCAATTTTATGATAGTAATATATGATAGCCTGAAACAGTCGATTATATCCCTACTATACACTCGTATCCTATGTACATCGTCATTATACCCTATTAAACCCTCTGACCCTGGTTAGATCATTGTTTCGTCGTCACCATACCTCTTATGTCTATAACATACTAGTAAACCACGTCCTCAATTGTTTTACACGTAGATTTCCTGCATATTTTTTTACCCGCATGTTATCAACATTACACCCCACAATACCTACATGTACTTTCATTGTATACTTTATATTCTCATGTTATCAACATTACTCATAGTAATACCTACATGTACTTTCATTGTGTACCATATTAATAGAACAGTTAACAGAACAGAACAGAACAGAACAGTTAGATCAGAACAGTTATAGTTTCAGTTTTCTGTTATAGTTATTCAAACTCGTTGGCGAGCCTTGCTCAACGCTCGCAAATCAAGAGCGGAATATCAACACATGAGAGCATGCGCAATCACCATTCAGTCTTTCACCAGAGGACTGCTGGCTCGCAGGATAGCACACAGAGAACGAGCTGCAGTTAAAATTCAGTCATTCTGGAGAGGTATCGTCCAGAAGATTAGCTACCATAAGTCTAGAAACGCTGTTATGAAAATACAAACTTGTCTACGTATGAGAATCGCAAAGAAGAAATATGAACACTTGAAAAACACGGTTGTACACCTTCAGAGACTGGTGCGAGCCAATCAACTGTGTCGACTTCATACTATGGAGTACCAGACTAAACGACAAGCTATTATCGCTTTCCAAGCTTCTCTACGTGGTTATTGGGTGAGGAAAAAGTTGAAAATTATGAATGATGCTGCTATCAAAATTGAGAGTGCTTACAGAGGTTATTCAACTCGAAAGCGTCACCTAAGGGTGACTCAATGTGTTCTCTTACTTCAAAGAAGGCGACGAGCCACATCTTTGGGCAGAAAAGCGATGATGGACTACCAAAGAAAACGACGGTCAGTGAAATTTCTCCAATCACAGGTCCGTGGTTTTATTGCAAGAAGAAACTACAGTGATATCCTAAGAAAATTATTTCACTTCAATCCGCTGAACGTGGCATGCAGGCGCGTAAGAAGTATCTAAAAACATGTGAAGCTGCCTTTGTCATTCAGGAACGTTATCGTGCCCACAAGAAAGGTTTGATGATTAAAAAAAGATATCATCTACAACGAGGTGCTTGTATTACCATTCAGGCTAATGTAAGAAGATGGTTATGCAGAAAACGATATCAGAGCATGCGCGAAGCGATTGGAACAATCCAGTTATATTATAGAGCAAGTTGTTGGGCCAAAGTGGAACGGAGGATGTTCCTTAAAACAAGGAGTGCGATCGTGACCATGCAGGCGTTCACACGTGGCTGGTTAGCACGTCGCAAAATTCAACGACAACGCACTGCTACACGTATTCAAAGTTACTGGAAGATGCATGTTGCAAGACAAAGGTATTTATATCAACGTGCATGTGTTGTACGGATTCAATGTTATTTCCGCTTGTGGGTGAACTGTAAAAGATAGATCACCTTGAGAAAAACGGCAATTTTCATCGAGACTTGTTACAGAGCAAAAATACTTGGCAAGAAGGAACGAGATCACTATAAAAAAGTGAAAAGATCTTGTATTATAATTCAACATGGTTACCGTAGGTACAGACAACGTCGTTTGGTCAACAAAATTTTGGAAGCTGTTTCTTCTCAAAAAAATGCTGCTTTGGTCCTACAGCAACGACTTCGTGCTAATATGGCGGCAAAGAGCATTCGTCAGCATTATCTTCTTTTGAAAAGATCTTCTGTACTTATACAAGCTTCCTATCGTGGTCACTTAGCTCGAGCTCATGTCGCCAGGATTCGTTCTGCCATCGTGATACAGTCGTACTATCGCGGACACCGGCAGGCAACCGAGTATAGGGGGATAAAAAATGCCATAATCTTTGTCCAAGCTCTAGTTCGAAGGAATCAAGCATTTGAGAGATATAGAAATCTAAAAACTACTGCGTTGGTTGTTCAACGTTATCGTAGAGCAGTTGTGATTGGTTGCGGACAAAGAAAGATGTTCTTAAAGATGAAAGTAAGTGCTATAAAAATGCAAAGTTGCTATCGAGGTTATAGAGCACGGAAGGCGTATGAACTTATAAGACAAGCTACTATAAAGATTCAGAGCTTTATCCGTGGAATAATAGCCTTAAATAGATATGAGAAACTACGCAAAGCCATTGTAATAGTTCAAACCAGAGAAAGAGCGAGAATACGTGGAAAAGAAGAAAGAACATCATATTTAAAGCTGAAAAAATACACCATTTCTATGCAGAGTTTATTTCGTGCAAAACGCGATGAAATGAGTTACATGCTTACTCGAAACACCATTATAAAGCTTCAAGCTATGTTGCGTGGGAAACATGCACGAAAAGTGTTTCAAAGATCACGTTCAGCTGTTATCGTGTTACAACGTGCACAACGAACACGGATGTTGGGAAAACGAGAACGGATTCAATTCATGGAAAAACGAAATAGTACTGTGCGTATTCAAAGTCTTATAAGAATGCACTCAGAGAGTTCTTGGAAAGCAACAGAGAGTGGAATTTTTAAAACTGAAATGTAAAGCTGTTTTAATTCAGAGTTTGGTACGATGTCACACACAAAGAATACGTTATCTTAAAATAAAACACGCTACCAACATCATTCAAGCGTATGTTCATGGCAAGAAAACACGACGTTTTTATAAAGAACTACATAAAGCTACACTGGTTATTCAAAACCGCGTGCGAGCAAAACGTTTTGGTAGAAAAGACCGTCAAACATTCCAGCTGAAGCGACATTCAGTTATTGCTATACAGAGTTGGTTTAAGGCTTGCAAAAGAAGGCGGGAATTTTTACAACTGAGAAATGCCTCCGTATTGTTGCAAGCCTTCTGGAGGGGATCGCATCAACGAAAGAAATACAAAGAAATGAAGAAGGCAGCAGCTTGTATTCAACAGCATTATCGTGCTCTTAAAACGGGAGAAGAGAAGAGACATCGTTTTCTTGTCGTCAAACGGTTTGCCACAAAAACGCACATCAATCTCATGGCAATACGTTTACAACGAGCATATCGTAAAGCCATGGCGATTGCTCTGTTGAAAGCTAAGATCGATAGCGTGGTGATAGTACAGGTATTTACGCAACAGTCTTCTTAAATTCATGAATTTAATGTTTATTGCCCTCAAAATAATTTTTACTTGTTTTGTTACTGTAATTGTAGCGATGGTGGCGAGCTAAACTCCAGAGGAAATTCTATCTAAGAACTCTGCATTTCATTCGTCTTCTCCAAAAGAAATGGCGTACACGACTTACCATAATGCACCAGTCAGCGACAAGAATTCAGGCAGTTGTGAGATGTTTTTTAGCTCGAAGGTTTGCTCGAAAAAAAATGAAAGCAATCATCAATATACAGGTATGTTGGTGATTGTTGACGATTTTATAAAACCCGTCTGTTTGGTAACTATGAACTACAGTAAGCGGCTTAAGTGGGTATCCAGCTTTCTGCTCTCCCAAAAACCTTTACAGTGTGGCTGTACCTTATAGAAAGGACACCCAAAAATTTAGCTTCTTGCTTTAACCGGTATGATCTATTGCATGCTGGGTTTTTATTGGTGTACAAAATTTTGAAATTAAGCAATGGTCACCAGGAAGAAAGAAATTTTAAATAGTGTGAACTTTGACAAAATATGCAAGTCACTTGTATGTAATGAAATACAACTAAAGAAAATTGAAAGTAACTAATACTGATGAAATATTTTTTTACTATTTTATGTTTCTTGTGTTGCGTATCACATTACGAACATGAGACATTCGCAACCTTTGAAAGCTTCCAAAGCCCCTCAGCAAAATGTTTTTCAAGTTCTTTAGATTTCTGCATGTTCCAATCGTTTCTTTCCTAAATTGTTTTTTCAAGATCTCTAGTTTACATTTCTACATGTTCCAATAATTTTTTCCTTTCTCACCATAAAGAGAACGTGGCGAGATTACAACGTTCGAAAGCGCTTCAACTCGAAGAAGTTTAGAAAACTAAGAGAGCGAATTATTGTGGCTAATTCCGACGTCACCGAGTCCATGAAGCTTTGCAATCGTACTCGTTCTGCACTCGACTATTTACTAAATTGTAAGAATTTAACAACGGTTCGTGAAGCTCTGGTTCATCTTGGTATGTCGCACTATTTAATTTTTGCAATCTTCACTCCATTATCTTGTTTAAATTACAACGCCCATACAATCACATAATTGCCTTTAGTTCTATCCGAATTCTTATATACTGTCCATTTGCTTTTCCTCCCCATTCCAAACCGTATTTTTCAGCATCAAAAGATTTGTACCCGAATTTCCTTTTGGATATTGATTTGATCATTCCTCATTCTATGAAATTTATCCAACTATACGTATAATGATCATATCGTATACCCAATGTACCCAATTGTTCACCCAATTCACCCAATTCAAGATGTGTACCCAATTGTTCACCTGTATATTGGTCATCCTTTTTTCTAAGATATATACCCAAGTGTCCTACTGTGTATTGGTTATCCCTTATACTCCATTCTCTCAACAGAGGTCGCAACAAGATGGACATTCAAGTGTTCACAACAACAGGTTGAGAATAACGCTCTCCGTGTTATTTTTCAAATTATCCGAGACTCAAATAGGAGTCTAGCTCACATGGGATTGATCAAACTGGCGTTAGATATTTTCACCAATGTGTCCAAGGTGAGTTTGGGCTGAGATCCATTGATATTTATTGAACATTACTGTCACTGAACGTTGGCAGTGTAATCAGTTTGTTGTTTTTGCCAATTGTTGCATAGTTAATTGTTAGTTGTTTTGTGACTCAACAAAACTTCATGCTTTCTGCATTGTTTTTCCCCCATAGTTGTTGGTTGTTATTGATAAATGACTGAGAAACTGTAGTATTTTTTGTAAAGATATTGCCACTTTCATGAATAATGGTTGCACCTAATTTTTTATCATTATTCTAATATCTCACTTGAAACAAAAACCAAAACACTTTTGCTAAAGTGATCATGTATCTAATTAGAAACCATTTTGATAAAAACACGAAACAATCCATGTTTTTTACCAAAATACTCTTTGGCATTCTTAATTTGACTATAAACTATATGCGCAACACATTTTTAGTGTCCAGCCACCCAGGATGCCGTGGTTTTAAAAGAAGAAAATGCATTGGAAACCATACTTGAACTCGCGTGTATTTTTCGCGAGAAAAAGGAAATTTTCCTCAGAGTTGCAAAGCTACTTACAATTTTATGTACTCACGAAAACGTAAGAAAGGTAAGCAGAAGTAAACCTCTAGGACAAGAGCTGCCTGCATGTATTTCTTCAAAAGGGTTAGTCATTCTTTGTAATGTCGAATTAATTTAGCAACTTTTGTCTGTTTTGATTCGGCTTTAGAAATTACTGAAAACAGAAAACGCTGCAATGAAGATATCTTCCATTTACTCCATCACAAAAAGGAAGTTTGAAATCGAGATGAAACGGAACACGAAGATGAAACAACAAAATGGCAAGGGCGGACGATACAAGACTGATAACATTTATGGTGATGCCTTAACAGCAGTGATCACTCTTATGGAAACGATTGGTTTAGATTATCCCGTATAGATAGGTTTAGCTTATCCCGTATAAATAAGTTTAGATTATCCTGTATAACAACCATTACATTCTAGTATTTTTTCTATTTAGGTCAAATTTATGCGGCAGTATGTAAAGTATTATTTTTAAATTATTTCTTATTTGCTCAAACTCACCGTTGTTTAACGCAGATTTAACGCGGTACTTTTTTTATTTTTAAAGTGCTACTGAAGTGAAATTTTGGGTATCGATTTTTTTCTATAATCAAATAGTTCTATCTTTCCTGATCACTTTGGTATAATTTTTATGCCTATTGAAGCACGGGATCATCAATAAATTTTTGCTCAAAGTTGGGTTACGCGTGCGAATTTTTACCACTGAAATATTATACGGATGTGACGTAATATAAAGGACGGAACTCGAAGTATGAGCATTGATTTACTAGTATTTTGTTAGATTTTTAACACATATACACAATAAAATATGAGTTCTTCAAGCAGTGAAAGCGAACGCAGTTCGGATACTGAAAACTCAGATATGGCAAATGAAAATTTACTTTCAAATTCCGGCGATGAGGATACAATTGTGGCTAATTCAGTGGTAAATCCTTACGAAAATGAACCTCTTGCGAACGCAGTCGGAGAGAATTTTGTGTCGGTCGAAGAAGACGCAGATGGCTTAGAACCTCGAATATTGGAAGCGAGGTTCGAAGGAACCTTTCACACTATACACACTATATAGGCTATAATATAGGCTATACACACTATATGCACTATATAGGCTATAACACTATAAACACTATATACACTATATAGGCTATATACACTATACACACTATATACACTGTATACACACTATATACACTATATAGGCTATGCACACTATACACACTATATACACTGTATAGGCTATATACACTATATACACTATATAGGCTATATACACTATAAACACTATATAGGCTATACACAATATATACACTATATACACTATATAGGCTATATACACTATACACACTATATACACTGTATAGGCTATACACACTATATACACTATATAGGCTATGCACACTATACACATTATATACACTGTATAGGCTATACACACTATATACACTATATAGGCTATATACACTATATGGACTATATAGGCTATATACACTATATACACTACATAGGCTATGCACACTATATACGCTATATAGGCTGTATACTCTATGTACACAATGCATAGGCTGTAAACAGTAAGTGTTTTCGCCAACGTCACAACGACGTCACAAGTTTCTACTGTCCGCTATTATATAGACGGAGTGTAACACATAAGAAGAAACAATGGAAACATAAAAGTTAGATTATAACGTATAGTAAGAATATTGTGTTTAATATACAGTTTATAACATACATCAAACGACTTTTTCTGCATACGGCATTCCCACATCCTACCTTGACGTTCTATAAAGCAATTGGTGACGTATTACTTGTCATTCATCGTAGATAAACCGGTAAAGGCTGCTTTCGTGGAGTTAAGTACCAATTGCACAATTTATTAACCAAATTTAAAACAGAAATGTCTACAATCTTGATGAAACATGTTTTCAATCACTTTTGTTAACAAACAACTTATAACAGCTGCAAAAGGCGAATGGCATCATTACATCCAGGGTGTCTGAGATATAGATATGTACGTAGTAACCATTTTCTTGAGAAGTATGTACTGGAATTGAACCAGTATACCAGCTAGTGGCTGGTAACCATTCATAGCTTTTTTGGTTACGTGAGTGAGAATGAGCGACTGTTAAATCAATAAATCTATCACAGAGGAATCAGAAATCTAAATATCAAGGAAAAAGACAATTTGTGTTGCGAAAAAGGGCAATTTGTAGATCGTAGATTGTTGCAAAATAAGCCGTTTGCACTGAACAACTACAAATGCGTGTATCTTCTTAGATGTATATACTTGCAAATGTATGTGCATTGGTAACAAGATAGTCCAAGAATGACTATTTTTTTACTATAAATCGATGGTGAGTCAGGCCGCAATATCTTCTTCATCATCAATGACGTCAAAGCGAGTTACAGAGAAACGGTATCCTTCGAAAAATCCGGCAAATAAACTTTCTAACGGAGCCTGTTTTAACAGCAGTCGGAGCCGGATTTTTCTTGGCCGGAGCGCGAGGTGAAAACGCGGAGTTTTACACAGTAAGACCGCTAAATCAAACGAATTTTCGTTTCGTCTAACAGTTCGAGTTATCGGGGTCTACTGTATTTGCAGGAACAGACAGTTAGGAGAAATACTTCCCTTACTCATAAACACACCTTTATGTTCCAGGCCAATTCTTTTTCCACGGTGGCAGTCTTATCATTCGACAATTGTATATCATATTGCTTTTCGCTTATTTGCTCCTGCACCTATGATTATTAAATGTTAGGATTTTTTCATAAAATCCAGCCAACTTCATGAAAAATATGAAAAATAAAGAAGCATGAACACATATATTGACAAGAATACCAAGTCAAGTTTTTCCTTAAGCTTCAATGTATCTGCGTCGTAGCGAAACGTTTCCTCCGTAATTTGCTGCTTGAAACGCGTCAATTTGGGCTGAAAAAAAATCCATGGATGGTTATTCGCCTCTTCCTCGATGACGAAAAAACGGAAACTTTTCGTAATGGCCAATGAACGGCGAGCAGATCTGGACATGAGAACGCCCGCCGTTAGCAGGCTGTTTTGGTTACCCCAAAAACCAATTTTGGTTACTCAAAAACCACAGTAACGAGTTTTACGCTAATTTTACATAGAGATTTCAGACCTCTTACCTCTAAATTTCTAATAGGTATTTAGTACCTAGATCATGTTGAAAAGAAACCAAAACCAAAATTTCATTGAAACCAATTCAAAGTAAACATACTGAGCTATAAAAACATTGCTGTAGTTCAACAACGTACATGTCTACACCACTGATTTAAATATATCAATCGTATAATTCTACTGCACGTGTAAGCCACGTGTTACCACAAAATCTCTCGCAAAAAATCGCGTCAGGTTACGGCAAAAGTTCCTTTGCGGTAACGAAGCGGTAATATGGGTTTTTTACCACAATTCCGGAAAGCCAGGTCAGCACACCGCAGTATTTAGACAACATAACACAGGAAGAAGCATGCCATTATTAGAGATGTACGTTTGCAGAAGAAACAGCTCAATTTTTTTCTTATTATTTTAACCTAATATGTAATTGATATAATCAGGTGTAGACATTCCTAAAAAGCTGGTTTGAGGACGAACTAGAATTCCAGTGCACGCAGCATGGCTTTTGATCGCGTCAAACCGTCCACTCGCGTAAGTACAATGTAATTGCAATATTGACAAACCGTTAAATGACCTCGAACATCCAACGACAATCTACCACCGCTCAACTGCAGCTCGTAATCATTGCCACAGGCGTTTTCAGCTGAGCTCGGCATCAACTTTAATTTACGACCTTCTCGATGTAATCTTTAATTTTTGTCAAAAGGTTCTTGCAAAAATTAAACATTACAACGAGAAAGGTGGTAAAAGTCTTGCTTTGCAAGCACTTTCTAAAAATTCCAACGAGAGAACGAAAACCTTCTTGATTCATAGGATAAAAACCTGCAATACAGTAAAAGATAAGAATATTGATCAACTATGGAAAACCTCCAACTGCTCTTTCTCTCTTGATGTTGCTGTTTACTCCAGATCTAAGATATCAAACTTCGGTCAGTCGATATATTTTGTCAGAAGAAAATAAGTACTATACCCTACCCTTAGCGCATAATTTACAAATGGACTTATACATGGACGCTAATATAGCGGGGGAGGGGGTGAGGCAGAAGTATTGCATGGACTATATTATACGTACGTACGTACTGAAGTGATCTATAAACATTACACAAGTAAATGGGCTTATCTAAAGGTCAGCGTATAAGCGGTAGGGTTTTTCTGTGAAAGTGAGTTGAGTTTCACGATTGGGGTGACCTAACTGGACATACTCAGGATAGGGCTTGTACATTGGAGGGGTAGTTCACCCTACGCAAGTGTAAGAGGATGCCTCAAGACACCACACTGCACTTACTGAGATCATTCAATTCTTCTTCGTTCTGAATTTTTCTTTCCTCAAGTTTGAGACGATGCTTCTCGAGATCAGTGATGTAGGTCTCGAATTTAGTCCTAAGAATCGACAACATCCCCAGTACATGTTTCCACAAATTAATACAACGTACATGGTGGAAGCAAGATCACGGTAAATCTTCTCTTACTTGTCGAGCTCTAGTGTTCTCTTTTGTTCCACTAATGCTTCAAGCTTTGACTAGGTTAAGTATGAATATGTTAAGACTGTTAGCTACACATCTATCAACTGTGAAAAGATGGAGATAAAAGGGAGGTAAAAAGGGGGAGGGTAATTTCAAAGATAATATGAAATACAAAAGTAGGAATTTTATAAAAGTGGAAGCGACCCACCCCAACCAAAAAGGATGCATGACAAATTTCAAACACGTAGCTCACTTTAACAAGATGCATCTTTAAAGGGATGAACGTGTATGGGAACATTTGTGGAAAACCCTTTAAATTAATTTTGCACAAATGAAGCTCCGTGCAAGAAAAATCACAGTACGAGTTTCGGCCAAATAATCTGAATGAAAATCGGAAAACCGAGCCATTCCTAGGATCGAGCCAAATTATGTCATAAATTATGTCACAGTAATTTTTCACAGTGATGGAGCTTCACCAGTGGCCAAAGTTTTGGCTATGAACAATTTATATGAGCGATTTTCCAAAATGTTCACACATGTACGTAAAAGTACCCAACCGTTTGCGATTATTTTGCTCACACTCACATTTAGAAATAAGCAATTTGAAGTTCTCAAAATTTCACGACACAATATCTTTCCTACCGGTTCACTTTCAAGTCTCGCCAGTTCTTCCTCCAGTAGCTTGTTTTCGTGACTCAGCCCTTCGTTTTCTGGAATATGAAAATCATAAAATTGTACATTACAAAGTGACGATGCACATAATTTTTCAACAATACACATTTACCAGCAATAAGTGGAGCATTCTTGTTTCCTACATTAATAGAAACAGATACATGCATAAATCTTGTAGGTCACTACCAAAGGTTACAGGAATTGATGCAATGACAACTTCACTCACTCAGTTCTTCATATAGTGCTTCTGTGTACTCATCCAGATTATCTAAGTCTTGACCGTAAATAAACGCTTCGCTTTCTCAAGGTAATCAAAATACAACTGCGGTAACAAGACAAAGGTGTACATAGTGAGACATTAACAGTGGCAGAAACATCTGCTGAATACAGAGATGGATCTGGAATGATTTAGTAGTGGTTGCTTTGGTTTAGATTAGATTTTCTGAAGATACTTTGCAGGTTTTGCCCCATCATGTCAGACATTTACATTTCGCTTAATTGTTTGGTATATTAATACAATTCATTGGAAAATCAAGCATAAACATCCCATATATCTATGACTGTCACAGCCATATTAAACTAGGTACATTTGAAACACATGTTATCACATGTTATGGCATTCAGACTGCAAAGACATTTTGATAGAGATAAGATCTTACCTTGTCCTCATCATTCATGGGAAACAGACATTCGTCGATGGTGTCATTAACATTTTGAGCCAACTGAAAAAAAAAGAAGAAAAGGAAATCACGCTTTAAAATGTTTGGGCAAACTCATCAATCTTCAATTTCAATTTGTACAAAATTCAACCTTGACAAGTTCCATAAGCCAGTGAAGTGCACCAAGGAGCACTGGCCATGTGTGAGGTGAGCCAACATTGGATAATGATGTTTTATGAATGGTAAAGGGGTACCCTAGAGTCTTTAAAATTCTTGGTACTTCCTCGTCAGGTTTTTGTTTCAGTTTTGTATAGTTTTCCTTTGGACTGATATGGCTATAAAGGAACTGTAAAATACAACTGCAAAGTAAATTGCAAAGTTCATAGAGATTTCAGGCTCGGTAGGTCACAAACATTGTGTGAATTATGTTATACATTGATTACTAGAATGCAAATTGGAATATTTGTCATATGATAGCAATATGATGTTTTATATCAATGCTGCATCATATTAATGCTGTATTTGTTTCGATTGGATGCCCAGAAGCTGCATATAAATACTAGTATCAATTTGATTGTAAGACAGGATGTATGTTTTTCCAGAAAAAATTTGAATATATTTTCTCAAATAATACACACACTGGTCACCAACGTGAAATGATTCAACAGAGATCAACATACTAACGGAAAATACTTTCAGGAACTCTTTGCTCGTTGGAATCGTCATTGTCTTCATGGAGATTGGATGCTGGTAATTGTTGACCGAAAGAAACTGAACAGACAAAAACAATTCAAAAAACTACTTTTACCATAATGCCGACATTTTAGCAAATACCTGCAATATGTCTTGTATTTCTTGATGCTGATAAGCTGAAAGATAAATGGCAATACAAGTAACTTAACTGATGAAAATTGCTGTTTGTCAAATTGAAGATAAAGCATAATCTCACATTTATCACTAAGCAATCTTGATTCTTTTATCTGCATGTACGATTCACGTCCATATTGACTTGATTTTCTGCTAAAATTCAAATGAAAAAAGCACACATAACTCCCACAGTATTCACAAGTAGAAGTTCCTGTAGCACCAAGAGATAGTAAGCCAACAAAACAAATAGTTATGTTAACAACGTACTATACTGCTAATATACGTTATGGTACAAACATTTTAAATCCCATAAAGGAAACCTGCTAGCTCCAAAAGATGTTTTCGGACGCGATATGCCTGACAACCTTGCACCAGTATTAGAAAGACGACCGCCCTGACTAATCGACGATCTAGATTGCTTTTCTTTGGTCGGAATTCGGTTTCTATTGCCCTGATTTGTCGAGCCAGAAGTTGAACTCCTCATTTTATTCATTTTTTGTACGATTCGCTGAAGTAAAAAGCCAGATAACCGTCTCTCATGTACCTCGATAAACAAAAATTTCAAATTCCAAAATGCCGCTCTTTTTATTTTTATCGTCACCAGGCCACGACCAGGCCTTGGCTTGCTCGGAGTCACGGACGTTGGAAGAAGTCAAGGTCAGGGCAAGGGTCGGCACCATTGAGCTCTATAAGACCTGGAGGGGCAAAGGGGCCTGGGCCTCGTGGTCAAAAACATGGCGGTAATGGCGGATTTTGGTGGTCAAAACTTCCACTTTAAAAATTTTTTTCAATATTCACTCCCTCCTGATTTCTAATACTGTTTGTATGAACGAAAACAAGTGAGAAAAACAAAACAATTACGATACCGACAGCATATCATGTGAAATTAATATTTCAGCATTGCGTGAAAAACACAGTACAGACACACATCAAGATCGACGGTAGAGGAACGCATATTTTGGATGTAACATTTAAGTTATTTTATGACATTTTAGCCTTTTAAAAGTGAAAATCAAACGGCATTCTTTACTAGACCTGTCAATCTCGTCAAACTTATACATTATTTCATGCTTTTGTGTGTTTGACTGTTTGTAAACAGTTTGGTGCACCTATTTTTCTTGCTTCAAATGGATAAATCTGTGTAAAAATGCTCCTAAGGAAGCGAGAAAATGTTTGCTTCAGTCCTACGACATAAGTCAACTAAAAATTTACCATGGATAAGTATCATAAGTGTATTGTCATTATCTGATAAATCTACTGAAAACTCATAAAGAATGTTGAACTAGAAGAGCTACAAAAAAGAAAAAATTCAAAACACCATGACACTGTTGCTTGGTAATTTGTATTTTGTAAACAGCTTGGCAGAATCTTGGATCTATTACTGAACAGAACTACATTGATTTTCCATTGAAATTGCAAACTTGGAAACTAAAGTGCATTGGTTTCTCTGACAAAAACACTGTCTATTGCTGCATGAAGGCAAAATAGTTATTTGACAGTGTAGGTGAAGAAATTTATCAAGTTCTATAGATATTATTGTGCATTACTTACAGTTTTTTGGAATTGTGTAATATATGTCAAGAACAAGATATAATTTTTCAAAAATGCTAACCCCTTCGAGCACTACTACTCTTCTGTTTTGCTTAAACAACTTACAGCTACCAATACTAATTATTTATATGTACAAACTAACATTTGGGAATTAAACGATAAACAACTTGTTAAATCTTTGTATTTTACATCAAGCCTTTGAATTAGTTCCTTTTATCTCTTGGTAAAAAAAATATTAATGAAAGACTTACAAATCAAGTTTCTCGAAAATAGTATTTTGTCCAAAGAAACTAAATAATTGGAAAGGTCGCATGTTGAAGACAGACTTTGCTTCTTTGACTAGGTTGCTTGACCATGAGCAAATTTAAATTTGTTTACAATTTGTTTAAAGAATTCTTTTTATTGATTTCTACTAATTCTTCATAAGACAAAGAATTTCTTTGCCATCTATTTTTGCTTCCTCTACATTCAACTTCATTGTAACCAATGCATCCGATGTGAATTTGTGGATCACCTGGAATCATACCAAGTATGGATTAAATGAGATGCGACAATGATATGTTTAATTTTTCATGCATATTAATGATATAATCATAAGCTACTGTTGAACAAAAATTTCAAGGTAGAAACAAATCTTAGCACATTGTTCAACACACTACTTTCATCTTGGTTTTGAAGTATTAACCTGTTTACTATAACAATAAATATTTCATTTACAGAAACGCTAAGTAGTACTTTAAAATTGTTAGCATAAATCCAACTTTCCAATCTCATTATAATTGTCTACACCATACAGTCAGTCAAATTGAGCAGGCAAACAGTTTAATAGTTATTTTTATTATACAACATATACCATAGTTCTCATTAATTTTGCATGGCACTGCATTCAATTTCAGCACAATTCTGTTGTAAACTTTCCCTTCATCTTTTCAAAAAAAAACATGAACAAATTATGCCCCATTTTTGGGAGGTAAACTCAATTCAAATCAGGAGAGTTTAGCTTGATGCCTTGATCATGATACAAGATGGATGCAAAACTCGATAAAAATTGACAGCTTCGACACGTCTGGCGAGCGATTAAGTGAAGAACAAACAAGACTGGACCAAAATAACTTTAAATTAAAACTTAGTAGTAGAAATAATTTACTATTTTGTTTTTAACACGATACTCTTCAAGTATCGTGTTAAAAACAAAATAGTAAAACTAATACTGTGCTACTTACTGGAGTCATGAAATGTTTCCTTTTCTGTCGCTATTTCAGCGTCCGCAAACCACAGAAGTTGGCAATTTAATAAATAAATTTTAAAAAAGTGTTTATGTTAGGAAAATAAAAGTTTTGATATTTTCTATACTCGCAATTGTGGTGGTCAAATCAGGGTGGGCGACAAAAATTTTATTTCATGAGCCCGCGTCTCTCCGCTGACTTTGACCACCAAAATCCGCCATGTTTTTGACCACGCGGCCGCGCGCTAATAATTTATACTAATTTTGTTGACGTTTCCCCTCCAGTTATTATAGAACTCAATGGTCGGCATTATTGAGTTCTATAATAACTGGAGCGGCTATCTTTACTGGGGCGAGGTCGCCAAAAAAATGGCGGTGTCACAGTGATATGGGTATCCCCGTGTTTTGGGTATCCCCGTACTTAAATCACTAGTGTTTTGGGCATCCCCCGTGAGGATACCCAAAACACTAAGACCATGTCATATGGCCGAAACAAATTAAGACCATGTAGCTTGAAACGAAAATTGGTATTTCTAAAAAGGACATGTATGGAAGTAATGACCAGACATTATAAAGGTGAGATGACCAGCTATTGCTAGCTAAAATATTATGTCTTTATTGGTATTTCATGGCATCTTGTTTGAATTACGTATGAAATGCTCATAGATACCGTTGACATATAAATTTGTTGTTGTGATTATCATTTTTTTTCATTCTGTATTGCGAAGTACATTGAACGCATACTTTTGAATAGACTTGTAATTTAACAGTTTTAGATTGTCTTGAGTTCATTCAAACATAAAATGATTTATTAAAAACTGGGTAGTGTCAAAAACTGTCAACAATTACGCACATTTGTAACAATATCTTTTCTTGTGATATAATCAGACTTTTACCCCTCGAAGAATACAACATAACAAATGTTAAAACAAATTGCAATATAGTTAAAAGTACTAATAATTCAGAAGAAGAATCGACTTTCATTATCAGTCACATAACACACACTTAACCTGTTTTTACTTCTTTTGACCACAATGTGGATTACATTTCCATTTTATTTCTGCTTTTTTAAAAAATAGTTCTGGGACATCAAGGCAGTGTTTATGAAACCAGCTCTGACAACTGACACATTCAACCATGTCATCTTCATGGTTATCTTCAATAACAATAATGCCAAACAAAATTTCAAGGAAATGTCTTAACCCCACCCACCCCCCTCCCCTCATTAATGTATTCATGATCGATTTGCAACATTCTCTTTAATTGATTTAATTGATTAATCACAGATTGGTTTGCACAGACTAATGAAAACTTAATCTGCTCAACTGAAACTTAAAATCTTCAACTTAATAGCGAGCTTTAGCAAGAGTACGACTACGTGTACGAAATTTGACCGTGTAAGGGAATGGCACGAGGAAGTTCGTGATCGTTGTCGCGTCGTCAAATGGTTGTTTTAGCCCAGTGAACTCGGCATTTGAATAACTGGAATGATAACCGAAGCCAAAAATTGAAGCCAAAAAAATTTTTCGTCATCATTCGTCATCACACGTCAGGCTCTATTCTCTCGCGTGTTCATTTTAATCATTTTTAATAATTTGTCCCTTGGTAATGGTAGAGTTCGCATCTTGATCAGAGCGTAAAAATAACGAAATTTTTGGAATGAAAAGGTTCACGTAAAGTGAATCAAAGTGATAAATCGAGAAGCAAGGTGAGGTGAACTTGATCGATCTGCTCTTACGCTGCGCTTTTCCTTTAAAACATATCAAAGTCTTTAAGGTAAATGGTTTGAACCCGGGAGTATCGTTACATGTTTGTAAATGTAGATCGTCCAGGTTGGTATAGTCCTGAGAAGGACTGTTTTTGTTGTTGTTGACTGACGTTTCGACAACCTTAGCGGTAGTCATCTTCATAGTCAAAAAAATGATATGCAAAGTCTTTAAGGATATTCAATTTTTGATATCGAGATGACAACCATTTAGTATTTCAAGCACCATCAAAATCGACTAAAAATACAATCGCTCTGTAAAAAGTAAAAATGCGAGTTATAGACTCAATATTTTTTATGAAACTGGATATTCAAGTTTCTTTTTTCTTCGGAAAAAAGATCTTTAAATCCATTGAAATGACAAAAAAAAGACAAACACTGTCTGACACCGTTTGAAAATTTACCTTCCGACGAAAGAAAAATTTATGCTTGAATATTTTCTCGTCATATTTTCTATTTTATTGTCTTTTTAGTCAATTTTCAGTTGGCTTTTCCTCGTTACAAGTTGTAAGTTACAACGAGCTCACTGTAGTAAAGTTTCAGCTGTAAAAAATAACCTTTTGCGAGGAGTTGGCCTCGTGTGTTGTTTGTCGTGATGTTGTTTATATGTTTAAGCTTTCGCAATTTGTATTCAAATTTATATTGGCCGTGTGTGTTTGGCACTCAGGGGAATGATACTGACGTACAAACCGCGTGAATATTCGACTTTGAAGGACTGAAACTGACGTACAAGCCGCGCGAGAGACTAGGACTTTGGCTTCAACTTTTTATCTATAAAATGTATTGTCGTTATCATTCCAGATATATATATATATATGGAGTTCACTGTTTTAGCCGTAAACAACAGAACGAGCTTTTTCCTGTGAAAAACACCGCATTTTGAGAAGCAGCTACGGCTCTATTTGTTAATAATAATATCGATGAATTCGTAATACTGATTTAGCGTGGGTATAGGACTGTTTAGAGAGAAAAATATTCATTATTCTACCTTTTATAGATTGTATATTTGCATTACTTTATTGTCTTTTTATAATTCACTTTGCGTCCCAGATACATGGAAGTTTTGCAGGTCGTATTTTCGTTTTTATTGTAAACCTGCGTTCATAAAAAGATACTGAAATAAAGCTTGGAAGGTCAAAAAAAGTATTGTAAACTAAGTTCTTGCACAATAAATAAATATACCTACTTTCGTTTCTTTAAAAGACATCATAGATATCGTACTCAGATTGATGACGGCTACGAGTTGTTGATGTCACAATGTTTTCGCGCCAAAATGACGTAATTCGTACTCTTTGCTAAAGCTCCCTAATGAAACTTAAGCAAACCAATCGACGCATGCGTTGTATTTTTGTTGTGTTGTAATGATTCTACTACGTCATCAGCTATGGTCGTGTCAGAGTTGTACGAGAGAGAACATACGCATGCGCAAGTTAGCCAGTTGTGTACGTCTTGTCGCAAGCGAAGCTACGGAAAAATTTAGGAAGGATATTTATTCATTATAATCCTTCCCATCCATAATACAATTTCTCACAGGATCTTCTAAAAAGGATACAATCGCTAATTACAGATAAGTTTATCGTTTTCCTTACGTTATTGTTCATAACTTTTGTTCCATTTATAATAGAAACAATTAAAGTATGTCATCCGAATCATTAACCGATGACGAGCACGCCGTGTCTGAATTTTATGAAATCAGCGCGCCGCAACGGCCTGATAGTGCTCCCACTAGCGGTGACTCACGTTTATACTCATTGCTTTCGGCTATGGAGGCTAACATGTCAGAAACGAATAAATATCTGAAAGGTATATTTGACGAGCATAATGCCGCCAAAAAGCGACCACGTGCGTCTATTGAAAACAATGAATTATTGATAATAGACGAAGCCGAACAAGGCGAACAGCATGAGTACTCGGCCCCAAAGAGGGCAAAAATTGCCACAAAGTCTGGGCACAATTCTGACGGCAATGACCGCTCATTTGACCAGCAAAGTCCTGAGTCTGAAAGTACTGAGGGAAACTCTGAGATTGTGCATGAATCAGACGATACTTTGAGTTTATTCGGAGGACCAGAAATTGATTCAGAAATTGAAAACGCGGTCGATAACGATGATCTTATTTCTGAAATTGCTCAAACACTATCTTCTAAGGAGCAAACCGGGCCCCCCATTTCAGAAAAATTGGCAAAAATCATAAACGCCAAGCTTAGCGAAAATTTTGACGTTACCAAATTAAAAGAAATTCTTAATAAGTACCCTCGACCAAAAATTGCGAGCAAATGTATGTGCCGAGAATAAATCAAGAAATATGGCAAAAAATGAAGCCATTTACTAAAAAAGGGGATATCAAAATGGCGAATCTACAAGATTCCACCATCAAAGGTTTATCAGGGCTTGCTTGTAGCATTGACAACCTTTTACAATGCAGGGAAAATAAGACAATTCCAAATTATAGAGCTCTTATACCAACACTGCTTGATGTAACTGCTTTATTTGGCCATGTATGCAAAGAACTTTCATACAAGCGCAAAGAGGCAATTCGGCCCATACTTCATCCTGATTTTAAACCGCTCTGTGCAAGGACTCACAAAGTGGGCCCTCTTTTGTTTGGGGAAGACCTAGCAAAATGTGCTCAAGATATTCGAAGCTCTAGTAAGACAGTAATGAATCTTATACCCAATCCAGGCCAACGGGCTCAAACTATTTTTACAAAACGGTTTTCATCAACCCAATCACAGGCACGCAAGCCTTTTTTATACCAACAAGGGAGGGCACAGTTCCCTCCCAGAAAACCCCAAACATTCACAAAGAACTAGAGTTATTAAAAAATCAGTTAACACAATTTTCAGAATTTGTTGAGCATGTACTTAAACCTTATTTGACCAGAAAAGTTAATTCATTTCAGGCTGGTCCAATTAAACTATGCCACAATGAATGGGCAAAGGAAGAAACAATGTAATTGCGGATAAAGAGTCAAGAAAATTGTACCGTGAAGGTGAATGGAGAAGGTGAAGGTGAAGGTGAAGGTGAAGGTGAATTTTTTTTCAAAAAATTCTACAGGAAAAAGCCACAGGCATTTTGGTAATACCAAATTGGCCAACACAACCTTGGTATCCCCTAATCGAACCAATACTTTTACAACCTCCTCATGTTTGTCCACCGTCGCAAAACCTGCTCAAACTACCAGCTGCACCAACAGAAGTGCATCCACTAGTAAAAAAGCTAGAGTTGAAAATATGTCTTGTGTCAGGCAACAACTTACATCAATAGGTGTCTCTCCAAGTTCAGCAGAGATAATCATGGCCTCTTGGAGAAAGGGAACAAAAACCCAATACCAAACTTATATAACTAAATGGAGTCAATTTTGTGTTGCTACAAAATGTGAATTTTTTAATCCCTCTATTACCACAATCATTCAATTTTTAACTAACCTTTTTCATTCAGGGCTATCTTACTCTGCTATAAATTCTGCACGCAGTGCATTATCTGCCATAACCCAGACCAACAATCGAAACAAATACAGCATTAATATGATGCAGCATTGATATAAAACATCATATTGCTATCATATGACAAATATTCCAATTTGCATTCTAGTAATCAATGTATAACATAATTCACACAATGTTTGTGACCTACCGAGCCTGAAATCTCTATGAACTTTGCAATTTACTTTGCAGTTGTATTTTACAGTTCCTTTATAGCCATATCAGTCCAACGGACACAAATAAAAAACTAAAAGAAAAACCAGAAGAGGAAGTACCGAAAATCTTCAAGAGTCTTGCTTACCCCTTCACCATTCATAAAACATCATTATCCAATGTTGGCTCACCTCACACATGGCCAGTGCTCCTTGGTGCACTTCACTGGCTTATGGAACTTGTCAAGGTTAAATTTTGTACAAATTGAAATTGAAGATTGATGAGTTTGCCCAAACATTTTAAAGCGTGATTTCCTTTTCTTCTTTTTTTTTCAGTTGGCTCAAAATGTTAATGACACCATCAACGAATGTCTGTTTCCCATGAATGATGAGGACAAGGTAAGTTATTATCTCTATCAAAATGTCTTTGCAGTCTGAATGCCATAACATGTGATAACATGTGTTTCAAATGTACCTAGTTTAATATGGCTGTGACAGTCATAGATATATGGGATGTTTATGCTTGATTTTCCAATGAATTGTATTAATATACCAAACAATTAAGCGAAATGTAAATGTCTGACATGATAGGGCAAAACCTGCAAAGTATCTTCAGAAAATCTAATCTAAACCAAAGCAACCACTACTAAATCATTCCAGATCCATCTCTGTATTCAGCAGATGTTTCTGCCACTGTTAATGTCTCACTATGTACACCTTTGTCTTGTTACCGCAGTTGTAATTTGATTACCTTGAGAAAGCGTACGAAGCGTTTATTTACGGTCAAGACTTAGATAATCTGGATGATTACACAGAAGCACTATATGAAGAACTGAGTGAGTGAAGTTGTCATTGCATCAATTCCTGTAACCTTTGGTAGTGACCTACAAGAACACTAGAGCTCGACAAGTAAGAGAAGATTTACCGTGATCTTGCTTCCACCATGTACGTTGTATTAATTTGTGGAAACATGTACTGGGGATGTTGTCGATTCTTAGGACTAAATTCGACACCTACATCACTGATCTCGAGAAGCATCGTCTCAAACTTGAGGAAAGAAAAATTCAGAACGAAGAAGAATTGAATGATCTCAGTAAGTGCAGTGTGGTGTCTTGAGGCATCCTCTTACACTTGCGTAGGGTGAACTACCCCTCCCATGTACAAGCCCTATCCTGAGTATGTCCAGTTAGGTCACCCAAATCGTGAAACTCAACTCACTTTCACAGAAAAACCCTACCGCTTATACGCTGACCCGTAGATAAGCACATTTACTTGTGTAATGTTTATAGATCACTTCAGTACGTACGTACGTATAATATAGTCCATGCAATACTTCTGCCTCACCCCCTCCCCCGCTATATTAGCGTCCATGTATAAGTCCATTTGTAAATTATGCGAAGGCTAAGGGTAGTGTATAGTACTTATTTTCTTCTGACAAAATATATCGACTGACCGAAGTTTGATATCTTAGATCTGGAGTACACAGCAACATCAAGAGAGAAAGAGCAGTTGGAGGTTTTGCACAGTTGATCAATATTCTTATCTTTTACTGTATTGCAGGCTTTTATCGTATGAATCAAGAAGGTTTTCGTTCTTTCGTTGGAATTTTTAGAAAGTGCTTGCAAAGCAAGACTTTTACCACCTTTCTCGTTAATTTCAGCTGAGCTCGGGATCAACTTTACTTTACGTAAATTAAAGTTGATCCCGAGCTCAGCTGAAAACGCCTGTGGCAATGATCACGAGCTGCAGTTGAGCGGTGGTAGATTGTCGTTGGATGTTCGAGGTCATTTAACGGTTTGTCAATATTGCAATTACATTGTACTTACGCGAGTGGACGGTTTGACGCGATCAAAAGCCATGCTGCGTGCACTGGAATTCTAGTTCGTCCTCAAACCAGCTTTTTAGGAATGTCTACACCTGATTATATCAATTACATATTAGGTTAAAATAATAAGAAAAATATTGAGCTGTTTCTTCTGCAAACGTACATCTCTAATAATGGCATGCTTCTTCCTGTGTCATGTTGTCTAAATATTGCGGTGTGCTGACCTGGCTTTCCGGAATTGTGGTAAAAAAACCCATATTACCGCTTCGTTACCGCAAAGGAACTTTTGTCGTAACCTGACGCGATTTTTTTCGAGAGATTTTGTGGTAACACGTGGCTTACACGTGCAGTAGAATTGTACGATTGATATATTTAATTCAGTGGTGTAGACATGTACGTTGTTGAACTACAGCAATGTTTTTATAGCTCAGTATGTTTGCTTTGAATTGGTTTCAATGAAATTTTGGTTTTGGTTTCTTTTCAACATGATCTTAGGTACTAAATACCTATTAGAAATTTAGAGGTAAGAGGTCTGAAATCTCTATGTAAAATTAGCGTAAAACTCGTTACTGTGGTTTTTGAGTAACCAAAATTGGTTTTTGGGGTAACCAAAACAGCCTGCTAACGGCGGGCGTTCTCATGTCCAGATCTGCTCGCCGTTCATTGGCCATTACGAAAAGTTTCCGTTTTTTCGTCATCGAGGAAGAGGCGAATAACCATCCATGGATTTTTTTTCAGACCAAATTGACGCGTTTCAAGCAGCAAATTACGAAGGAAACACATGTCGAATGATAACCACATGTTATCATTCGTAAATTGTATATCATATTATTGATGATATACAATTGTCGAATGATAACATGTGGTTTGGTTTACAGTGATATGGGAGAGTACAAAAAGCAAAAGATTGTTATGAACGAGCAATACTAAAGAAATTAACATTGAAGCTTTCATGGCCTACTTAAATTACACGGCCTGATATCTTGCCACAGTAAGGTCAAAAATGCAAGGCCATTGAATTTTCCGGCGGTGCTCTTCGAAATTTTGATCTTCTTCCTTCAAAATTGTTCATTGGCCTTACTTTATGGTATAATCTTGTAGCTAAAAGTCTAGCGATCATTTCAAGAGTTTATTGGCTGAAATTGGTCCTTTTTTCGCCGAGAAATCAAAGTTTATAAATTGGTGCGATCGGCGGTTGTTTTGGTAATCACGCGCTCGTCTTCGTTCGAAAATTTTAGCTCTTAAATCTATCGTGGATTATCTATCTTTGGTATCTACGTGTTCCTGGTACTCTCCTCTACATTTCTACAAGATTTTTGGAGTCCGTGAATTAAAGAAAAAATTTACACTAAAGTCCTAACAACAACAGTTGTATATAAAAAAGTTTAATTATATTCTTGATAATATTCAATACAAACATTTGTATTTTCAAGTTTTCAATAGTCATTTAGTTACTGGAACAGTTTTTTTTGTTAGCTAAGAAACTTGTATGGAACTTTTACAGTGTATATGAGATTAGTACGTTTGTAATCTATCTACTTTGAAGTTGTAAAGCTCCTTAAAATGAGTGAAGTGTTTGCTGGGTCATTTTCATGAAAATAAATCCATATCTTAGAAGAACCATGACAATTTTACATCACTTTTGTTGAATGCTGAAATGACCAGAAGACTACTTTGTCATATGAGGATGCAGTTTTTTCTGTATTCATTTTGGTAACTCATAAAATACATTTTTTGTTTATATGTTTTGTAGATGGGTTAATTGCTTGATAATTGTTAATCGATTCATTATTTCTTCTTGTTTATAGTTGGAATTACTCCCCTACGTAATGTAATAACTTATTTTAATTCTATATTTTCATTCGATGGAGGTATTCACCGATAGTTGTGATGTTGAATTTGATGATCTCACTTTCATTTAAATTTAACTTTTCTGAAATCAGTTTGCAGTAAGATTATTTATGTAGCTGGGAGCTAGGATTAGACGCAAAAAAATGTATTTCAATGTCATAGAAGTAAAAGACTCCGATTGTCCTTGTCTGGCTAGCCCATTATTTAGTTATTAAAATACCAAGATCGAAATTCTTTTCTTTAGCTTTTAAGGCTGACCCAGTATCAATAACTGCTGAATCATGCAAAATTTAAACGTCTGCTGATCACGAAAATTGTAATTTAAAGGGCACACGGGGATTTTCCTTGTCCCTCTAGGGGTACAGTTTGGGTTAGGGATCTTCGAAGATGGCTATAGACAGAAATCAACCGAAGCCATTGTGTACTTTTGAAGACAATCGTTTTAATTGTCAAAGTATCAACAAAACATTTTAAAGCGTGATTTCCTTTTCTTCTTTTTTTCAGTTGGCTCAAAATGTTAATGACACCATCGACGAATGTCTGTTTCCCATGAATGATGAGGACAAGGTAAGTTATTATCTCTATCAAAATGTCTTTGCAGTCTGAATGCCATGACATGTGATAACCTGTGTTTCAAATGTACCTAGTTTAATATGGCTGTGACAGTCATAGATATATGGAATGTTTATGCTTGATTTTCCAATGAATTGTATTAATATACCAAACAATTAAGCGAAATGTAAATGTCTGACATGATAGGGCAAAACCTGCAAAGTATCTTCAGAAAATCTAATCTAAACCAAAGCAACCACTACTAAATCATTCCAGATCCATCTCTGTATTCAGCAGATGTTTCTGCCACTGTTAATGTCTCACTATGTACACCTTTGTCTTGTTACCGCAGTTGTATTTTGATTACCTTGAGAAAGCGTACGAAGCGTTTATTTACGGTCAAGACTTAGATAATCTGGATGATTACACAGAAGCACTATATGAAGAACTGAGTGAGTGAAGTTGTCATTGCATCAATTCCTGTAACCTTTGGTAGTGACCTACAAGATTTATGCATGTATCTGTTTCTATTAATGTAGGAAACAAGAATGCTCCACTTATTGCTGGTAAATGTGTATTGTTGAAAAATTATGTGCATCGTCACTTTGTAATGTACAATTTTATGATTTTCATATTCCAGAAAACGAAGAGCTGAGTCACGAAAACAAGCTACTGGAGGAAGAACTGGCGAGGCTTGAAAGTGAACCGGTAGGAAAGATATTGTGTCGTGAAATTTTGAGAACTTCAAATTGCTTATTTCTAAATGTGAGTGTGAGCAAAATAATCGCAAACGGTTGGGTACTTTTACGTACATGTGTGAACATTTTGGAAAATCGCTCATATAAATTGTTCAGAGCCAAAACTTTGGCCACTGGTGAAGCTCCATCACTGTGAAAAATTACTGCGACATAATTTATGACATAATTTGGCTCGATCCTAGGAATGGCTCGGTTTTCCGATTTTCATTCAGATTATTTGGCCAAAACTCGTACTGTGATTTTTCTTGCACGGAGCTTCATTTGTGCAAAATTAATTTAAAGGATTTTCCACAAATGTTCCCATACACGTTCATCCCTTTAAAGGTGCATCTTGTTAAAGTGAGCTACGTGTTTGAAATTTGTCATGCATCCTTTTGGTAGGGGTGGGGGTCGCTTCCACTTTTATAAATACATACTTTTGTATTTCATATTTTCTTTGAAATTACCCTCCCCCTTTTCGCCTCCGTTTTATCTCCATCTTTTCACAGTTGATAGATGTGTAGCTAACAGTCTTAACATATTCATAATTAACCTAGTCAAAGCTTGAAGCATTAGTGGAACAAAAGAGAACACTAGAGCTCGACAAGTAAGAGAAGATTTACCGTGATCTTGCTTCCACCATGTACGTTGTATTAATTTGTGGAAACATGTACTGGGGATGTTGTCGATTCTTAGGACTAAATTCGAGACCTACATCACTGATCTCGAGAAGCATCGTCTCAAACTTGAGGAAAGAAAAATTCAGAACAAACAAAAATTGAATGATCTCAGTAAGTGCAGTGTGGTGTCTTGAGGCATCGCGCGAGTGGACGGTTTGACGCGATCAAAAGCCATGCTGCGTGCACTGGAATTCTAGTTCGTCCTCAAACCAGCTTCTTAGGAATGTCTACACCTGATTATATCAATTAAATATTAGGTTAAAATAATAAGAAAAAAATTGAGCTGTTTCTTCTGCAAACGTACATCTCTAATAATGGCATGCTTCTTCCTGTGTCATGTTGTCTAAATACTGCGGTGTGCTGACCTGGCTTTCCGGAATTGTGGTAAAAAAACCCATATTACCGCTTCGTTACCGCAAAGGAACTTTTGCCGTAACCTGACGCGATTTTTTGCGAGAGATTTTGTGGTAACACGTGGCTTACACGTGCAGTAGAATTATACGATTGATATATTTAAATCAGTGGTGTAGACATGTACGTTGTTGAACTACAGCAATTTTTTTATAGCTCAGTATGTTTACTTTGAATTGGTTTCAATGAAATTTTGGTTTTAGTTTCTTTTCAACATGATCTAGGTACTAAATACCTATTAGAAATTTAGAGGTAAGAGGTCTGAAATCTCTATGTAAAATTAGCGTAAAACTCGTTACTGTGGTTTTTGAGTAACCAAAATTGGTTTTTGGGGTAACCAAAACAGCCTGCTAACGGCGGGCGTTCTCATGTCCAGATCTGCTCGCCGTTCATTGGCCATTACGAAAAGTTTCCGTTTTTTCGTCATCGAGGAAGAGGCGAATAACCATCCATGGATTTTTTTTCAGCCCAAATTGACGCGTTTCAAGCAGCAAATTACGGAGGAAACGTTTCGCTACGACGCAGACACATTGAAGCTTAAGGAAAAACTTGACTTGGTATTCTTGTCAATATATGTGTTCATGCTTCTTTATTTTTCATATTTTTCATGAAGTTGGCTGGATTTTATGAAAAAATCCTAACATTTAATAATCATAGGTGCAGGAGCAAATAAGCGAAAAGCAATATGATATACAATTGTCGAATGATAAGACTGCCACCGTGGAAAAAGAATTGGCCTGGAACATAAAGGTGTGTTAATGAGTAAGGGAAGTGTTTCTCCTAACTGTCTGTTCCTGCAAATACAGTAGACCCCGATAACTCGAACTGTTAGACGAAACGAAAATTCGTTTGATTTAGCGGTCTTACTGTGTAAAACTCCGCGTTTTCACCTCGCGCTCCGGCCAAGCAAAATCCGGCTCCGACTGCTGTTAAAACAGGCTCCGTTAGAAAGTTTATTTGCCGGATTTTTCGAAGGATACCGTTTCTCTGTAACTCGCTTTGACGTCATTGATGATGAAGAAGATATTGCGGCCTGACTCACCATCGATTTATAGTAAAAAAATAGTTATTCTTGGACTATCTTGTTACCAATGCAACAATCAAAATACAACTGCGGTAACAAGACAAAGGTGTACATAGTGAGACATTAACAGTGGCAGAAACATCTGCTGAATACAGAGATGGATCTGGAATGATTTAGTAGTGGTTGCTTTGGTTTAGATTAGATTTTCTGAAGATACTTTGCAGGTTTTGCCCTATCATGTCAGACATTTACATTTTGCTTAATTGTTTGGTATATTAATACAATTCATTGGAAAATCAAGCATAAACATCCCATATATCTATGACTGTCACAGCCATATTAAACTAGGTACATTTGAAACACATGTTATCACATGTTATGGCATTCAGACTGCAAAGACATTTTGATAGAGATAAGAACTTACCTTGTCCTCACCATTCATGGGAAACAGACATTCGTCGATGGTGTCATTAACATTTTGAGCCAATTGAAAAAAAAAGAAAAGGAAATCACGCTTTAAAATGTTTGGGCAAACTCATCAATCTTCAATTTCAGTTTGTACAAAATTCAACCTTGACAAGTTCCATAAGCCAGTGAAGTGCACCAAGGAGCACTGGCCATGTGTGAGGTGAGCCAACATTGGATAATGATGTTTTATGAATGGTGAAGGGGTAACCAAGACTCTTGAAGATTTTCGGTACTTCCTCTTCTGGTTTTTCTTTTAGTTTTTATGTGTGTCCGTTGGACTGATATGGCTATAAAGGAACTGTAAAATACAACTGCAAAGTAAATTGCAAAGTTCATAGAGATTTCAGGCTCGGTAGGTCACAAACATTGTGTGAATTATGTTATACATTGATTACTAGAATGCAAATTGGAATATTTGTCATATGATAGCAATATGATTAAAATATTGCAATGATTAATAATATTATAAGTAATATTATAATATTATTATATTATTCTATATAACCAAAACAGCCCGCCGTTAGCAGGCTGTTTTGGTTACCCCAAAAACCAATTTTGGTTACTCAAAAACCACAGTAACGAGTTTTACGCTAATTTTACATAGAGATTTCAAACCTCTTACCTCTAAATTTCTAATAGGTATTTAGTACCTAGATCATGTTGAAAAGAAACCAAAACCAAAATTTCATTGAAACCAATTCAAAGTAAACATACTGAGCTATAAAAACATTGCTGTAGTTCAACAACGTACATGTCTACACCACTGAATTAAATATATCAATCGTATAATTCTACTGCACGTGTAAGCCACGTGTTACCACAAAATCTCTCGCAAAAAATCGCGTCAGGTTACGGCAAAAGTTCCTTTGCGGTAACGCAGCGGTAATATGGGTTTTTTTACCACAATTCCGGAAAGCCAGGTCAGCACACCGCAGTATTTAGACAACATGACACAGGAAGAAGCATGCCATTATTAGAGATGCACGTTTGCAGAAGAAACAGCTCAATTTTTTTCTTATTATTTTAACCTAATATGTAATTGATATAATCAGGTGTAGACATTCCTAAAAAGCTGGTTTGAGGACGAACTAGAATTCCAGTGCACGCAGCATGGCTTTTGATCGCGTCAAACCGTCCACTCGCGCGATGCCTCAAGACACCACACTGCACTTACTGAGATCATTCAATTTTGTTTGTTCTGAATTTTTTTTCCTCAAGTTTGAGACGATGCTTCTCGAGATCAGTGATGTAGGTCTCGAATTTAGTCCTAAGAATCGACAACATCCCCAGTACATGTTTCCACAAATTAATACAACGTACATGGTGGAAGCAAGATCACGGTAAATCTTCTCTTACTTGTCGAGCTCTAGTGTTCTCTTTTGTTCCACTAATGCTTCAAGCTTTGACTAGGTTAATTATGAATATGTTAAGACTGTTAGCTACACATCTATCAACTGTGAAAAGATGGAGATAAAACGGAGGCAAAAAGGGGGAGGGTAATTTCAAAGAAAATATGAAATACAAAAGTATGTATTTATAAAAGTGGAAGCGACCCACCCCCCACCCCCCCTACCAAAAAGGATGCATGACAAATTTCAAACACGTAGCTCACTTTAACAAGATGCACCTTTAAAGGGATGAACGTGTATGGGAACATTTGTGGAAAATCCTTTAAATTAATTTTGCACAAATGAAGCTCCGTGCAAGAAAAATCACAGTACGAGTTTTGGCCAAATAATCTGAATGAAAATCGGAAAACCGAGCCATTCCTAGGATCGAGCCAAATTATGTCATAAATTATGTCACAGTAATTTTTCACAGTGATGGAGCTTCACCAGTGGCCAAAGTTTTGGCTCTGAACAATTTATATGAGCGATTTTCCAAAATGTTCACACATGTACGTAAAAGTACCCAACCGTTTGCGATTATTTTGCTCACACTCACATTTAGAAATAAGCAATTTGAAGTTCTCAAAATTTCACGACACAATATCTTTCCTACCGGTTCACTTTCAAGTCTCGCCAGTTCTTCCTCCAGTAGCTTGTTTTCGTGACTCAGCTCTTCGTTTTCTGGAATATGAAAATCATAAAATTGTACATTACAAAGTGACGATGCACATAATTTTTCAACAATACACATTTACCAGCAATAAGTGGAGCATTCTTGTTTCCTACATTAATAGAAACAGATACATGCATAAATCTTGTAGGTCACTACCAAAGGTTACAGGAATTGATGCAATGACAACTTCACTCACTCAGTTCTTCATATAGTGCTTCTGTGTAATCATCCAGATTATCTAAGTCTTGACCGTAAATAAACGCTTCGTACGCTTTCTCAAGGTAATCAAAATACAACTGCGGTAACAAGACAAAGGTGTACATAGTGAGACATTAACAGTGGCAGAAACATCTGCTGAATACAGAGATGGATCTGGAATGATTTAGTAGTGGTTGCTTTGGTTTAGATTAGATTTTCTGAAGATACTTTGCAGGTTTTGCCCTATCATGTCAGACATTTACATTTCGCTTAATTGTTTGGTATATTAATACAATTCATTGGAAAATCAAGCATAAACATTCCATATATCTATGACTGTCACAGCCATATTAAACTAGGTACATTTGAAACACAGGTTATCACATGTCATGGCATTCAGACTGCAAAGACATTTTGATAGAGATAATAACTTACCTTGTCCTCATCATTCATGGGAAACAGACATTCGTCGATGGTGTCATTAACATTTTGAGCCAACTGAAAAAAAAAAGAAGAAAAGGAAATCACGCTTTAAAATGTTTTGTTGATACTTTGACAATTAAAACGATTGTCTTCAAAAGTACACAATGGCTTCGGTTGATTTCTGTCTATAGCCATCTTCGAAGATCCCTAACCCAAACTGTACCCCTAGAGGGACAAGGAAAATCCCCGTGTGCCCTTTAAATTACAATTTTCGTGATCAGCAGACGTTTAAATTTTGCATGATTCAGCAGTTATTGATACTGGGTCAGCCTTAAAAGCTAAAGAAAAGAATTTCGATCTTGGTATTTTAATAACTAAATAATGGGCTAGCCAGACAAGGACAATCGGAGTCTTTTACTTCTATGACATTGAAATACATTTTTTGCGTCTAATCCTAGCTCCCAGCTACATAAATAATCTTACTGCAAACTGATTTCAGAAAAGTTAAATTTAAATGAAAGTGAGATCATCAAATTCAACATCACAACTATCGGTGAATACCTCCATCGAATGAAAATATAGAATTAAAATAAGTTATTACATTACGTAGGGGAGTAATTCCAACTATAAACAAGAAGAAATAATGAATCGATTAACAATTAGCAAGCAATTAACCCATCTACAAAACATATAAACAAAAAATGTATTTTATGAGTTACCAAAATGAATACAGAAAAAACTGCATCCTCATATGACAAAGTAGTCTTCTGGTCATTTCAGCATTCAACAAAAGTGATGTAAAATTGTCATGGTTCTTCTAAGATATGGATTTATTTTCATGAAAATGACCCAACAAACACTTCACTCATTTTAAGGAGCTTTACAACTTCAAAGTAGATAGATTGCAAACGTAATAATCTCATATACACTGTAAAAGTTCCATACAAGTTTCTTAGCTAACAAAAAAAACTGTTCCAGTAACTAAATGACTATTGAAAACTTGAAAATACAAATGTTTGTATTGAATATTATCGAGAATATAATTAAACTTTTTTTATATACAACTGTTGTTGTTAGGACTTTAGTGTAAATTTTTTCTTTAATTCACGGACTCCAAAAATCTTGTAGAAATGTAGAGGAGAGTACCAGGAACACGTAGATACCAAAGATAGATAATCCACGATAGATTTAAGAGCTAAAATTTTCGAACGAAGACGAGCGCGTGATTACCAAAACAACCGCCGATCGCACCAATTTATAAACTTTGATTTCTCGGCGAAAAAAGGACCAATTTCAGCCAATAAACTCTTGAAATGATCGCTAGACTTTTAGCTACAAGATTATACCATAAAGTAAGGCCAATGAACAATTTTGAAGGAAGAAGATCAAAATTTCGAAGAGCACCGCCGGAAAATTCAATGGCCTTGCATTTTTGACCTTACTGTGGCAAGATATCAGGCCGTGTAATTTAAGTAGGCCATGAAAGCTTCAATGTTAATTTCTTTAGTATTGCTCGTTCATAACAATCTTTTGCTTTTTGTACTCTCCCATATCACTGTAAACCAAACCACATGTTATCATTCGACAATTGTATATCATCAATAATATGATATACAATTTACGAATGATAACATGTGGTTATCATCGACATGTGTTTCCTCCGTAATTTGCTGCTTGAAACGCGTCAATTTGGTCTGAAAAAAAATCCATGGATGGTTATTCGCCTCTTCCTCGATGACGAAAAAACGGAAACTTTTCGTAATGGCCAATGAACGGCGAGCAGATCTGGACATGAGAACGCCCGCCGTTAGCAGGCTGTTTTGGTTACCCCAAAAACCAATTTTGGTTACTCAAAAACCACAGTAACGAGTTTTACGCTAATTTTACATAGAGATTTCAGACCTCTTACCTCTAAATTTCTAATAGGTATTTAGTACCTAGATCATGTTGAAAAGAAACCAAAACCAAAATTTCATTGAAACCAATTCAAAGTAAACATACTGAGCTATAAAAACATTGCTGTAGTTCAACAACGTACATGTCTACACCACTGAATTAAATATATCAATCGTATGATTCTACTGCACGTGTAAGCCACGTGTTACCACAAAATCTCTCGCAAAAAATCGCGTCAGGTTACGACAAAAGTTCCTTTGCGGTAACGAAGCGGTAATATGGGTTTTTTTACCACAATTCCGGAAAGCCAGGTCAGCACACCGCAATATTTAGACAACATGACACAGGAAGAAGCATGCCATTATTAGAGATGTACGTTTGCAGAAGAAACAGCTCAATATTTTTCTTATTATTTTAACCTAATATGTAATTGATATAATCAGGTGTAGACATTCCTAAAAAGCTGGTTTGAGGACGAACTAGAATTCCAGTGCACGCAGCATGGCTTTTGATCGCGTCAAACCGTCCACTCGCGTAAGTACAATGTAATTGCAATATTGACAAACCGTTAAATGACCTCGAACATCCAACGACAATCTACCACCGCTCAACTGCAGCTCGTGATCATTGCCACAGGCGTTTTCAGCTGAGCTCGGGATCAACTTTAATTTACGTAAAGTAAAGTTGATCCCGAGCTCAGCTGAAATTAACTGAAAGGTGGTAAAAGTCTTGCTTTGCAAGCACTTTCTAAAATTCCAACGAAAGAACGAAAACCTTCTTGATTCATACGATAAAAGCCTGCAATACAGTAAAAGATAAGAATATTGATCAACTGTGCAAAACCTCCAACTGCTCTTTCTCTCTTGATGTTGCTGTGTACTCCAGATCTAAGATATCAAACTTCGGTCAGTCGATATATTTTGTCAGAAGAAAATAAGTACTATACACTACCCTTAGCCTTCGCATAATTTACAAATGGACTTATACATGGACGCTAATATAGCGGGGGAGGGGGGGAGGCAGAAGTATTGCATGGACTATATTATACGTACGTACGTACTGAAGTGATCTATAAACATTACACAAGTAAATGTGCTTATCTACGGGTCAGCGTATAAGCGGTAGGGTTTTTCTGTGAAAGTGAGTTGAGTTTCACGATTTGGGTGACCTAACTGGACATACTCAGGATAGGGCTTGTACATGGGAGGGGTAGTTCACCCTACGCAAGTGTAAGAGGATGCCTCAAGACACCACACTGCACTTACTGAGATCATTCAATTCTTCTTCGTTCTGAATTTTTCTTTCCTCAAGTTTGAGACGATGCTTCTCGAGATCAGTGATGTAGGTGTCGAATTTAGTCCTAAGAATCGACAACATCCCAGTACATGTTTCCACAAATTAATACAACGTACATGGTGGAAGCAAGATCACGGTAAATCTTCTCTTACTTGTCGAGCTCTAGTGTTCTTGTAGGTCACTACCAAAGGTTACAGGAATTGATGCAATGACAACTTCACTCACTCAGTTCTTCATATAGTGCTTCTGTGTAATCATCCAGATTATCTAAGTCTTGACCGTAAATAAACGCTTCGTACGCTTTCTCAAGGTAATCAAATTACAACTGCGGTAACAAGACAAAGGTGTACATAGTGAGACATTAACAGTGGCAGAAACATCTGCTGAATACAGAGATGGATCTGGAATGATTTAGTAGTGGTTGCTTTGGTTTAGATTAGATTTTCTGAAGATACTTTGCAGGTTTTGCCCTATCATGTCAGACATTTACATTTCGCTTAATTGTTTGGTATATTAATACAATTCATTGGAAAATCAAGCATAAACATCCCATATATCTATGACTGTCACAGCCATATTAAACTAGGTACATTTGAAACACATGTTATCACATGTTATGGCATTCAGACTGCAAAGACATTTTGATAGAGATAATAACTTACCTTGTCCTCATCATTCATGGGAAACAGACATTCGTTGATGGTGTCATTAACATTTTGAGCCAACTGAAAAAAAGAAGAAATCACGCTTTAAAATGTTTGGGCAAACTCATCAATCTTCAATTTCAATTTGTACAAAATTTAACCTTGACAAGTTCCATAAGCCAGTGAAGTGCACCAAGGAGCACTGGCCATGTGTGAGTGAGCCAACATTGGATAATGATGTTTTATGAATGGTGAAGGGTAAGCAAGACTCTTGAAGATTTTGGTACTTCCTCTTCTGGTTTTCTTTTAGTTTTTTATTTGTGTCCGTTGGACTGATATGGCTATAAAGGAACTGTAAAATACAACTGCAAAGTAAATTGCAAAGTTCATAGAGATTTCAGGCTCGGTAGGTCACAAACATTGTGTGAATTATGTTATACATTGATTACTAGAATGCAAATTGGAATATTTGTCATATGATAGCAATATGATGTTTTATATCAATGCTGCATCATATTAATGCTGTATTTGTTTCGATTGTTGGTCTGGGTTATGGCAGATAATGCACTGCGTGCAGAATTTATAGCAGAGTAAGATAGCCCTGAATGAAAAGGTTAGTTAAAATTGAATGATTGTGGTAATAGAGGGATTAAAAAATTCACATTTTGTAGCAACACAAAATTGACTCCATTTAGTTATATAAGTTTGGTATTGGGTTTTTGTTCCCTTTCTCCAAGAGGCCATGATTATCTCTGCTGAACTTGGAGAGACACATATTGATGTAAGTTGTTGCCTGACACAAGACATATTTTCAACTCTAGCTTTTTTACTAGTGGATGCACTTCTGTTGGTGCAGCTGGTAGTTTGAGCAGGTTTTGCGACGGTGGACAAACATGAGGAGGTTGTAAAAGTATTGGTTCGATTAGGGGATACCAAGGTTGTGTTGGCCAATTTGGTATTACCAAAATGCCTGTGGCTTTTTCCTGTAGAATTTTTTGAAAAAAAATTCACCTTCACCTTCACCTTCACCTTCACCTTCACCTTCACCTTCTCCATTCACCTTCACGGTACAATTTTCTTGACTCTTTATCCGCAATTACATTGTTTCTTCCTTTGCCCATTCATTGTGGCATAGTTTAATTGGACCAGCCTGAAATGAATTAACTTTTCTGGTCAAATAAGGTTTAAGTACATGCTCAACAAATTCTGAAAATTGTGTTAACTGATTTTTTAATAACTCTAGTTCTTTGTGAATGTTTGGGGTTTTCTGGGAGGGAACTGTGCCCTCCCTTGTTGGTATAAAAAAGGCTTGCGTGCCTGTGATTGGGTTGATGAAAACCGTTTTGTAAAAATAGTTTGAGCCCGTTGGCCTGGATTGGGTATAAGATTCATTACTGTCTTACTAGAGCTTCGAATATCTTGAGCACATTTTGCTAGGTCTTCCCCAAACAAAAGAGGGCCCACTTTGTGAGTCCTTGCACAGAGCGGTTTAAAATCAGGATGAAGTATGGGCGAATTGCCTCTTTGCTTGTATGAAAGTTCTTTGCATACATGGCCAAATAAAGCAGTTACATCAAGCAGTGTTGGTATAAGAGCTCTATAATTTGGAATTGTCTTATTTTCCCTGCATTGTAAAAGGTTGTCAATGCTACAAGCAAGCCCTGATAAACCTTTGATGGTGGAATCTTGTAGATTCGCCATTTTGATATCCCCTTTTTTAGTAAATGGCTTCATTTTTTGCCATATTTCTTGATTTATTCTCGGCACATACATTTGCTCGCAATTTTTGGTCGAGGGTACTTATTAAGAATTTCTTTTAATTTGGTAACGTCAAAATTTTCGCTAAGCTTGGCGTTTATGATTTTGCTGAAATGGGGGCCGGTTTGCTCCTTAGAAGATAGTGTTTGAGCAATTTCAGAAATAAGATCATCGTTATCGACCGCGTTTTCAATTTCTGAATCAATTTCTGGTCCTCCGAATAAACTCAAAGTATCGTCTGATTCATGCACAATCTCAGAGTTTCCCTCAGTACTTTCAGACTCAGGACTTTGCTGGTCAAATGAGCGGTCATTGCCGTCAGAATTGTGCCCAGACTTTGTGGCAATTTTTGCCCTCTTTGGGGCCGAGTGCTCATGCTGTTCGCCTTGTTCGGCTTCGTCTATTATCAATAATTCATTGTTTTCAATAGACGCACGTGGTCGCTTTTTGGCGGCATTATGCTCGTCAAATATACCTTTCAGATATTTATTCGTTTCTGACATGTTAGCCTCCATAGCCGAAAGCAATGAGTATAAACGTGAGTCACCGCTAGTGGGAGCACTATCAGGCCGTTGCGGCGCGCTGATTTCATAAAATTCAGACACGGCGTGCTCGTCATCGGTTAATGATTCGGATGACATACTTTAATTGTTTCTATATAAATGGAACAAAAGTTATGAACAATAACGTAAGGAAAACGATAAACTTATCTGTAATTAGCGATTGTATCCTTTTTAGAAGATCCTGTGAGAAATTGTATTATGGATGGGAAGGATTATAATGAATAAATATCCTTCCTAAATTTTTCCGTAGCTTCGATTGCGACAAGACGTACACAACTGGCTAACTTGCGCATATGTTCTCTCTCGTACAACTCTGACACGACCATAGCTGATGACGTAGTAGAATCATTACAACACAACAAAAATACAACGCATGCGTCGATTGGTTTGCTTAAGTTTCATTAGGGAGCTTTAGCAAAGAGTACGAATTACGTCATTTTGGCGCGAAAACATTGTGACATCAACAACTCGTAGCCGTCATCAATCTGAGTACGATATCTATGATGTCTTTTAAAGAAACGAAAGTAGGTATATTTATTTATTGTGCAAGAACTTAGTTTACAATACTTTTTTTGACCTTCCAAGCTTTATTTCAGTATCTTTTTATGAACGCAGGTTTACAATAAAAACGAAAGTACGACCTGCAAAACTTCCATGTATCTGGGACGCAAAGTGAATTATAAAAAGACAATAAAGTAATGCAAATATACAATCTATAAAAGGTAGAATAATGAAGATTTTTCTCTCTAAACAGTCCTATACCAACGCTAAATCAGTATTACGAATTCATCGATATTATTATTAACAAATAGAGCCGTAGCTGCTTCTCAAAATGCGGTGTTTTTCAAAGGAAAAAGCTCGTTCTGTTGTTTACGGCTAAAATAACCATTTGACGACGCGACACCGACCACGAACTTCCTCGTGCCATTCCCTTACACGGTCAAACTTCGTACACGTAGTCGTACTCTTGCTAAAGCTCGCTATTAAGTTGAAGATTTTAAGTTTCAGTTGAGCAGATTAAGTTTTCATTAGTCTGTGCAAACCAATCTGTGATCAATCAATTAAATCAATTAAAGAGAATGTTGCAAATCGATCATGAATACATTAATGAGGGGTTAAGAACATTTCCTTGAAATTTTGTTTGGCATTATTGTTATTTTATAAAGAAAAGAATTTTTCCATGTTTACACAGGTTTATGCAAACCACAGAGACGTTTGTAAAACTCTCGAGCAGGTTCAAACACGGCAAATATCTTTTATGATAAATAGAGGTGAAAAAACATTACCTCTATTATAGTCTTGTGTTTCAGAACACGCTCACACCCATTACGTAAAAATGATTTTAAAGATTCTTCTTCACGCTTCAACTCTACCTCTGTTGATTTTAATCTTTACATAATTGAGGTAACATAAAAAATGAAAATATCACGATTATTTGAAGTAAAATTCATGATGAAATCCCGTAACAGTCAAAATGAAACATGCTCATAATTACTTTCTCCTCAAAGTACCTTTCTTTGGCATCCTCGAGTTTCTTTCGTTTTCCCGACATTTCAGTTTGATTATCCAATCTCAATCGATCTATCAGATTACGCTGATCTTCAATTCCGTCGGACAAAATTTTTAATTCTTCGTCGTATTGCTGAGAAGAATCAATGATCAACATTCACGTAGAGATAAAGTTTAGAAAGTTTCGATGCACGATAAACGAGAAGTAGCCAGATTTTGCAATACAGCAAGTATTTCAGGCAGACGTCAATTTGCAAAGGTAAACAGTTTGAAAATCCTGTACCGAATTGAAAATTAGACGAAAAACATTTTCCGAAAGTGGATTACTTTGGAATACGCGATCAAAAAATGTAGACAAATGGAACGCCAAAAATGTTTCAAAAACTGATCAAAGCGCCACATTCCATCGGAAGTGACGCTGCCACATAATAATTAACATCATTATAAACCGTGTTCGTGTGCAAGTCCATGTTTTCGGAAGTGCATATACCAAGCTAAAGCTATCTTTACCTTATCATTATGTAAGTTTGCCATGTTTGAAGTTTCGAATAATCCGCCAAATTTAATTTTTTTTGTCATCCGCCGACACTTATTTTTTGGGGCTCATACTTTATGCGGGCCGTTTTTATAAATCAGGCGTGCCTATTAAAAAAATGGCCCGCTTAAAAAACTGACGTGTAAACAAAGCGGACCTAATAAAAGACATTGGCCCGCGTGCCAAAATTTAGTCGTGCCGTGCCCAAAACAGTTGTCGTGTAAACGGGGCTTAGATGTCAATTTCTTTTAACTACTCATTATCGACGGGTTCAATGTTTTCAGTTACAGGCATTGTTTCTTCTATCGCATTATCTGTTGGAAGTTTAATCGCGGCGGGTCCATAATTTTTAACAGTTTTACTTGTGTATCCTGCTTGCAAATGACCCTCAAGATTGAGATCGTTGCGTCCGAAACTTATACCCAATTGAAACATTTTAGGACGATTGTGATTTTTATCCCTTTTTGCATTTCTATTTTCACGTTTGCTGCTACCGATTCCCATTTTCACAATGACATGGTCATAAAACAACTGAAGTCAAAATGCAATAACATTGGAATTTATATTTTTCTTTTTTCTTTTTGTCAAAGCAATTACATAGTTGATTTGTATTTCAGTTTACAACTACAATCATCATAGTCAAAGAGATGTTGAACAAAAGGAGGACGTTTTGTCTCCGTGTACATTGGCTAATCTTTTTTATTCAATTTGACTGGAATGGTATTAAACCTGAGTATTTCACATACATGAAATGTTGTCCCATGTCACATATTGTCCCCTTTTCTAACTGAACACCTCATGTAGAGATGTAAAGGTGTGTTAATCTACGGCTCATACCAGATTGTTTGCCATAAATTCCAGAGGGCTATTGATGTATGAATAGCATTTTCTATGAAGTAAAAATGTCTTCCAATGTATGCAGATAAACCTTGAAATTTGGCAAAACAGCAAAGTATTTTTCATGATCACTTGGTAATTTTTCTGATGATCAGTATAATTTCTAAACTAAATTATTTCAGATTTACATTTAAACGAGCTTTGATCATATGAAAAAATATTTATCATAACCAGTAAGCATGACACATGAACCAATTTTAACATTCATGTAATTATATAATTAAAGACATGTTGGTTACATTCTGTTTGTATTTGCAAATACAATGCTACTAGTGATTGCTATATAGCACACCTTGCATATACTTACAGAAGATAATAGTCTAGTGAAATGCCTAAGAAACATTCATGGCATTAAGCTGTCCTTAACTGCAGTTTTTCACTTTGATAATTTTCTTAATCTTTGACAGAAAAAATTTTGAGTTTTTCTCAAAAGTGAATTTGCTGGCTCTGATGTGGAGATGGGTAAAGGGTTACAATAAACTTGCATGGTTTGAAGTCTGAGCTTTTCTATATTTATGAACTGTCACTTGTAGTACCAAATTTCTAACTTAACTTATTACATAGAGGTTTGAATGGGTTCTCTAGGGGGGTCTATGCCTGACAACTTGGTAGAAATTTTTAAAGACTATATCTGTTTTTGAATAGCATTATTGTAAAATAAATTTTACGTTCCTAGACATGCTAATGAGCCATATATTTTGCATGATAATGAGCCTAAATATTTGGCAAAACATTCAAGTATTGTTCACTTCATTTTTTTTTGAAAAAAACGTAATCAAAATGTGTTGTTTTTACCGAAAAACGATGCCCACAAAATACATCTTGTATTGGTCTAAAACGCTGAAAATGGCGTTTTAGAGGTTCTGAAATTCAAAATTTCTCAGGGGAGAATGCCTCAGACCCCTCCTGGCGCGGAGTGCCTCCGACGTTTTATGACTGATGTTTGAAAAATCCTAGATCCGCCCCTGTCTCGAGAGGCATTATAATTCCTTTTACCCAATCCAAACTGGTACAATTTACTTTTAAGTGTTCTCATACACATTTTTATGCCATGAAACTTCTCCAAAAACTCTAAAATAGTTCTATATTTGTAGTTTTTCTCATAGTAATATCTTATGGCTTCCTCCATATTTGCGACACGGCAGATGTTATTAAGGATGCACTAAGCATGTTTTGAAAATGTCGAGTTGCATTTGAGTATTCAATTTGTTTGTGTATTTGAATTTGCGTTTGTGTATTTGAATTTGTGTTTGTGTATTTGAATTTGTGTTTGTGTATTTGAATTTGCGTTTGTGTATTTGAATTTGTGTTTGTGTATTTGAATTTGCGTTTGTGTATTTGCGTTTGTGTATTTGAATTTGCGTTTGTGTATTTGAATTTGCGTTTGTGTATTTGAATTTGCGTTTGTGTATTTGAATTTGCGTTTGTGTATTTGAATTTGCGTTTGTGTATTTGAATTTGTGTTTGTGTATTGCACTTCTGGGCCACCGTAGGAATCCAAAATGAAAACAAATATACTTTGATTTTTCACGGTCAGTAATCATTATCGTCTTTGTATTTTTGTTATATAAAACATGCATTGTTAACATAACAATTTGATTTTAAAGAACCATCAATGCTGATGACTCCTGAATCACCAGATCTTGCAAACCTTAAAAAATCTACCATAAAAGGTGCATAAAATTTTTTATGTGAATTATATTTAAATAAGTAGTAAGTTATGTTTCATTAATTGAAAATGATTTTTTTTGTAACACTTGTTGACGTAATAAATTTATTACCAGTTTTAAAATAATGAATAAAATTAAATTTTCTAAAGAAATACATGAAAATTTTCTTTGTATGAGTAAAGTGGGTTTTGTTTTGTAAGTGTCGCCGTATAAAGTCGCTCATTGTGGATTCATTTATTTATTCATTATTTGTTAACCGTCATGGCTAACTTCTAAAATAAATGTCGATTTCTTCTTTGGAAAGAACGCAGGAAACCTCGGGAATAGCACTCCTCATTTTCACAGACCATTCCTTCGTGTTCTTTTGAACTTCTTTAACACGATTCTATGCGAGGAAAGCAAGCTCTTTTACGATTTGGCATTTCAATAAAAATCACGAGTTTTTTTTTTAATTCATTACAACACAACAAAAATACAACGCATGCGTCGATTGGTTTGCTTAAATTTCATTAGGGAGCTTTAGCAAAGAGTACGAATTACGTCATTTTGGCGCGAAAACATTGTGACATCAACAACTCGTAGCCGTCATCAATCTGAGTACGATATCTATGATGTCTTTTAAAGAAACGAAAGTAGGTATATTTATTTATTGTGCAAGAACTTAGTTTACAATACTTTTTTTGACCTTCCAAGCTTTATTTCAGTATCTTTTTATGAAAGCAGGTTTACAATAAAAACGAAAATACGAGCAGAAAAACTTCCATGTATCTGGGACGCAAAGTGAATTATAAAAAGACAATAAAGTAATGCAAATATACAATCCATAAAAGGTAGAATAATGAAGATTTTTCTCTCTAAACAGTCCTATACCAACGCAAAATCAGTATTACGAATTCATCGATATTATTATTAACAAATAGAGCCGTAGCTGCTTCTCAAAATGCGGTGTTTTTCACAGGAAAAAGCTCGTTCTGTTGTTTAAGGCTAAAACAACCATTTGACGACGCGACAACGACCACGAACTTCCTCGTGCCATTCCCTTACACGGTCAAACTTCGTACACGTAGTCGTACTCTTGCTAAAGCTCGCTATTAAGTTGAAGATTTTAAGTTTCAGTTGAGCAGATTAAGTTTTCATTAGTCTGTGCAAACCAATCTGTGATCAATCAATTAAATCAATTAAAGAGAATGTTGCAAATCGATCATGAATACATTAATGAGGGGGGGGGGTTAAGAAATTTCCTTGAAATTTTGTTTGGCATTATTGTTATTTTATAAAAGAAAAGAATTTTTCCATGTTTACACAGGTTTATGCAAACCACAGAGACGTTTGTAAAAACTCTCGAGCAGGTTCAAACACGGCAAATATCTTTTATGATAAATAGAGGTGAAAAAAAAACATTACCTCTATTATAGTCTTGTGTTTCAGAACACGCTCACACCCATTACGTAAAAATGATTTTAAAGATTCTTCTTCACGCTTCAACTCTACTTCTGTTGATTTTAATCTTTACATAATTGAGGTAACATAAAAAATGAAAATATCACGATTATTTGAAGTAAAATTCATGATGAAATCCCGTAACAGTCAAAATGAAACATGCTCATAATTACTTTCTCCTCAAAGTACCTTTTTTTGGCATCCTCGAGTTTCTTTCGTTTTCCCGACATTTCTGTTTGATTATCCAATCTCAATCGATCTATCAGATTACGCTGATCTTCAATTCCGTCGGACAAAATTTTTAATTCTTCGTCGTATTGCTGAGAAGAATCAATGATCAACATTCACGTAGAGATAAAGTTTAGAAAGTTTCGATGCACGATAAACGAGAAGTAGCCAGATTTTGCAATACAGCAAGTATTTCAGGCAGACGTTAATTTGCAAAGGTAAACAGTTTGAAAATCCTGTACCGAATTGAAAATTATACGAAAAAAATTTTCCGAAAGTGGATTACTTTGGAATACGCGATCAAAAAATGTAGACAAATGGAACGCCAAAAATGTTTCAAAAACTGATCAAAGCGCCACATTCCATCGGAAGTGACGCTGCCACATTATAAACCGCGTTCGTGTGCAAGTCACTGATCTGATAATAGACTGGATATAGCTTCTACAGGTATCAAAAGTGAAGCCTAATTATATATGCAAAATTCACTTCCGGTTACCACGGCGAGATACACATTACTTTAAAAATGTATGGCGGATAACGTTTACAAACATGGATTTTCGAATATTTAAGACCTTTCGCGACTCCTTACTAACCTTAAGTATTAGTCATGGATATAAAAGGTTATGCGAATCGATTTGACATCAAAATGATTCCTATAGCTGTAGAATATCGACGTTAGTGTTGATTTAAAAGTTGTACATGCGAGAATGTATTTTGTCCCATCGTTGCCAATGCAAGATAGTTCACTGCTTGCTTTCCAATTTCTGAGGCATTTATGATCTAGTATACGTTTCAGTTCTTTAGAAATGGGGTGAGTTACTTTTTTTATCATTCTTTCTTTATGTTGAGAGATTGTTGACATTTTATTTTTACTGTAACTTCATTTTTTCATGAGCAAAATACTACTTACGCTTAAACAAGACAAGTTTATTTAGTTTCTTTCGCACTTTATCTTTAGTTTCCATTTCTGTAGTTGTTTTTCTCAAATGGTAAACTCGCAATTTGCTCTTAATTATTTAAAGAAGTATGATTTTCATCGACATTAAAATCCCACAAATGCGTTCTACACACATTAGGACACTTTAGTAAACTGCTTTTGAAACATCAAGGTAATTTAGCCAGCCAGGTATGAATTTGGAGGCCCTTTAAGAGTGCAAAAGCTGGGTGCATTGTTTAATCTTTATAATCATCTTGGTTTTGGTTTGTCTCTTAAGCAGATTTAAATTATTACCAGCAACATAAGACTGTGTCCACAGTTTATAATTATAAGTGTATCCAATTGTATCCAGTATATCAGTTTCACATTGTCTTGTGCTAATTCCTTTACAGCCATGAATACTGCTTCTCAGCAATAGTTTATTGTCTACAGCTGTAAATTGTTCAACTTATCGATTATTAAAGTCACACTTTACAAGTGGAATAAAGCTCTTGTCTTTCTTATTACTACAAGACTCAAGACTGATGATCAAACTATTGCTGAAAAGGATTCTAATGTCAACTGCAATTCATATTTATACCATCTCTAACTACATTCATATCTTAAGAATAATTTTAATCTTTTGGAAAAATATTTAAGGCATTAATATTACATTCATACAACTATGATCTTCTGGAATTTGCTTAGCACTTAGAAGAGGAAAATGAAATTTACTGAATGTAAAAAGGCAGTAATATCGTACATGGCTGGCTATATTGCCCAGATGGTGCCAAAGAAAATAAACTGTCCAGTTTGTCATGAAGCAGTCGGTTAAGAAACCATAAAAATGAGTCTGCTTTCTTGACTTTAAAAGACAGGGGTAATTTGTTTAAGCCAACAGCAAGTGTTATAGTAATATGCAATGAAACAGAGAGATGCTTTCAGAGAATGTTGGCAGCTACAAACGGAAATTTACTGCAAGGGAAAGGAATTCCTGATGGTATTGCTGTGTCCGTATTAAATGGTATAGACTTGAGGACCACATTCAAGGATCTCGACGCAGACATGTTGAATACTACTGTTCATGAAAATCATATTTACTCATTAAGACCATATATAAATGTTACAGCAAGGTGCGAGTATACCATTTGAGAAAAACAACTACAGAAATGGAAACTAAAGATAAAGTGCGAAAGAAACTAAATAAACTTGTCTTGTTTAAGCGTAAGTAGTATTTTGCTCATGAAAAAATGAAGTTACAGCAAAAATAAAATGTAAACAATCTCTCAACATAAAGAAAGAATGATAAAAAAAGTAACTCACCTCATTTCTAAAGAACTGAAAGGTATACTAGATCATAAATGCCTCAGAAATTGGAAAGCGAGCAGTGAACTATCTTGCATTGGCAACGATGGGACAAAATGCATTCTCGCATGTACAACTTTTAAATCAACACTAACGTCGATATTTTACAGCTATAGGAATCATTTTGATATCAAATCGATTCCATAACCTGTTTTATCTATGACTAATACTTGAGGTTAGAAAGGAGTCGCGAAAGGTCTTAAATATTCGAAAATCCATGTTTGTAAACGTTATCCGCCATACATTTCTCGAGTAATTTGTATCTCGCCGTGGTAACCGGAAGTGAATTTTGCATATATAATTAGGCTTCACTTTTAATACCTGCAGAACCTATATCCAGTCTATTATCAGATCAGTGTTGCAAGTCCATGTACACAGTCGTACCTATTTTTAGTTTAGATTTAACCAGTTTTCAAAACAATAAATTTGCTTAAAGGGGAACTCCACCCAAAAATAATGTTGGTCTTAAAACTTTGTCTGTCCCGTGAAAATAAATATGCGGCAATTTTTTTGTTTGTTTGATTTAATATTTTCACAAAAAATGAGTTGAAATGCTGCAGCTAGGGCATCCGGTGCGTGGGAGCAGAAATATGTCAGCGGCTTGTATTGACGTCATATCGTCAATTGCTCCTCAAAGCTTTATGTAAAGTCATTGCACAGTCATAATAAACTTGCGTCAAAATGCTTCTCCTAATCACAAAATGTTTCTTTTCGAAACGTCAGAATTTTTTATTCGTAGGTATATACACAAGCAACTTTTATAGCTTACATGCAAGTATTGAGCTGGTTATTTGTATTCTGTTTTAATAGAACGGTTTCACATCCATATAGGCCATTATCGCACAGTTTCCGCACTACATATAGAACTTGAATGTCGATTAATATTATTTTTTAAAAAATACGAAGGTTTCTTTGTGTGGAAACTGTGCGTAATGCCGTTTGCTTGTCCTCTGAATTCAACCTTAACAACAGTTTCCACTGATGTGAAACCAATCTATTGCCCTTAATAAACATTGAATAATAATAAACATGGTTGTGTAACTCATTACGGTTAGAAAATAATCCTACTTAAAACCATTGTAAAAATAGCCTTTCGTGCATAGAATTAAGGTGTAGTTTCCTTGACGTAAAGTAAGAACTTATAGTTTCCTAATTATTGTACATAATTTCCCTTTTTTAAGTCACATTTGGGACGAAAATTTATTTCCTACGCACGAAACCATTGGTATAAATAGAAGTAAAATTAGAGACTACGCAGTAGAGTTGTTATTGGATAAGAAAAGTCGTACTTCTTTCTTAATCAAAATTCTATAACTAAGAATCAGAGTGCAGATCAATTTGGACGAACTAAACGAATTCTGCGACAATGGTCAACTGTTGTGTTCCGGGTTGTACAAATTACTCGTCGAAGTCAAAATCTTCAGGTGTTAGTTTCCACCTTATTCCGAAAGACCCCTCCCGTCAAAAGGCATGGATTGCTAGAATACGGAGAGAAAATCTACCTCCTCTCCAATACTGTTACGTTTGCAGCGAGCACTTTGCTCCCGATTGTTTTGAATCGGACCTGAGACAGAAACTTACACCATGGCAACCTTTAAAAAGGCGACTGAAGCGGGATGCAGTACCATCGATCTTTTCATTTGGCCCTCAACCCAGTAAAAAGCGTCTGTCTAGCGAGCATCGTACAGAGAAACGTCAGGCTGATCAAGACAAGGAGGAAGTTAGTAAAAGCATTTCTTGTTAAATTTTAATCAAGAAAAAGTTATAGCCTAAAGTATATTCTAAATATTTCTATTTTTTCTATTTTCAGCTTTCAAATATTTTAGAACAATGTTCCTCCACAAGTACAAATGTTTTCTCAGTGGTTGAGCCTGAAACAAATAACAGTTGTGATTTGGGTGCGTCTGACAGTCCTGAAGCATTGCCAACTAATTATTGCAAGCCAGAAACCAAAGATGCATCAACACAGTGTTCATTTGTTGTGAGGAGTTTACATGCCATGGAAGTCCAAACTACAATGTCGATGCTGAATACTGTGGATGCAGAGGTTCAAGTTGGGGAATCTTGCTTTGAAAGCAACACCTCAATGTATGAACAGTGCTATTCTTCTGATTTTGAAGAAGCATCATCACAGATAACAGAAGAGTCTTGTGATAATGTTCACGACGACTGGTTCTTTCAGGTGTCAGAAGACTCTACAACAGATGATGAAGCAATCCAAATTGAACCCCAAGAGGAAAAGAAATATATAGTTTTCAAGTCCTGTCTGATTAGTCTTCTTTCAAAGTGTCTTTCTTGTGGAGAGACAGTAATTGAATGTGAAGAAAACACTGTAGGTAGTTTGCTATCATTTAATCTTTTTTGTATAAATGGTCATCACACAACATGGACATCTCAACCACTCATAAGGAATGTCCCAGCTGGAAATTTGCTTTTGGCTGCATCAACTTTATTTAGTGGAAACACTTATGAAAGAATCAGCCAATTTGCATCTTTCATGAATCTCGAATTTATTGGAAAAACCAGTTTTTACAGCTTTCAAAAGCAGTATCTTTTTCCTGTTGTTGACAAAGGTTGGAAAGAGGAGAAATCAGCTGTTATTGCCGAAGCTAAGAAGTCTGGTAGTCTTAATGTGAATGGTGATGGTCGATGTGATAGCCCAGGGCATAATGCCAAGTATGGTACTTATACAATGATGGCTGACTCTGGTAAGATAGTAACTTTTAATGTTGTGCAAAGTACTGAAGTCAGTTCTTCTAATGCTATGGAGAAAGAAGCATTTGAAAGATGTCTGTCTGAAGTTGAAAAGCTAGTTCCTGTTAAGCGAATAACAACAGATAGACATGTTTCGATTGCCAGTGCTATGAAAAACAAACACCCTCATATTGATCACCAATATGATGTGTGGCATTTGTCTAAATCTGTCACAAAAAAACTAACAAAGAAGGCTAACATTAAGGGAAATGATGACTTGACCCATTGGATTAAGTCCATTTCTAATCATCTTTGGTGGTGCTCTGCAAGTTGTAACAAGAATGCAGAAGAATTGGTGGAAAAATGGAAGTCTGTCCTTAACCACATTTCCAACAAGCATTTCTGGAAGGGGAACACATATTTTCATCAATGTTGCCACCAACAATTAACAGAAAAAAAAAAGCAGAAGAAGTGGTTATCTCCTACTTCACAAGCATATATCGCTGCAGAGAAGGTGATATGTGACAAGAGGCTTCTAAAAGACCTGCGGAAGCTATCTGAGTTTTGTCACACAGGAGAGTTGGAGGTTTACCATTCCCTTTTACTGAAATATTGCCCAAAGCGAGAGCATTTTTCATTTCCTGGGATGGTAGCCCGCACTCAGTTAGCAGCATTAGATCACAACAACAATATTAAACGTGATAAAGCAGTTATTAAGTCAGGGACAAACAAAGGGCAAGACCGTTACAAAATGATTTTTGCTAAAACACAGAAGCAATGGGTTGTAAAAGCAATGAAAGAAAAGAAAGAGTACCATTACATTGATAAACTACTTGCGGAGGTTGTGAATGCATGCAAAACTGAGGAGATTGAACTTGTACATCATGGCGAGAATCTTCCAAAGAACATTTCTAAATCATGTCCACCCAGGAAAGAAGTACTTGTAAAGGAACATCAGTCTAGATTTGCATAAAATGTCAGTGGTGATGTTAGCTATGGCAATAGGTTTTGCCTTACCCATATAATATGACGTTGAATCAGTGAAGACAACTTTTGTACTACTTAAAAAATGTTCATTCTTAAATATTAACATAGCAAAACCTTTTGCTATAGCTAGTTTCACCACTGCATTACACAAACTATTCATGTAATTAATTATAGTTATATTATAACCAGTGTAATAGCCAAGCCACATTTATAATCATTTCTTTGTAAATCTGTTTTTTTTTTGTAATAAATTAATAATAATAAATGTGCATAGCATGACCTATAAATGAGCTGGCTATGCCACTTTAATATTGACATACAAAGTAATTGTAATGGGTATACCTATATCATAATAAAATACTTCATTCATTAGCATAGTGGAAGCCTTCAAATTGAAATTCCTCTGCAAGGCCAGGTGGAGGAAATGTTTCTCTAATGCGAGTAACTGCACATGATGGCAAGATGACTCTCACTTCTCTACCCAAGACACCCCAGCACCATCTTGCCAACTGTCTATATGCAATATGGCGATACAGTTTGTCTTCGGGCCCATCACATGCTACCTCATATTGCTGCTTGTACAGGTACCAAGCTGTTTGTAAAACCCACCTGTTAAGACAAACAGGCTCAAAACCAGGATGTTGTGTAATGCACAAAGGGGCTTCGGTGGTCTCATTCGTTTCTACTGCCTCTAAATTTTTGTCACAAATATTGGAAATCTCTTTGCAGCATAAACATTCCTCGTTATTATCCATTATTTGGCAGTTACCACATTGACACCTGAATATGTTAAAAGAAAGGATCTTGAAAAGTAAATGTCAAAACTTCAACAAAAATTGTATCTTACAATAAAAACTTTAAAATCTAAAGTATTATGTATGTGTGGACGTGGTCAACTTCAAAAACTGAAAACGTACTTTTGAGATAGAAACAATGGTCTAGAATAATATAACATTTTACTACACACCATTCAAGATTGTCGCGCCGAGATTCATCGTCAATATACAAAAATTCCTGTTCTTCGTTATCCACAAACTGGTGAGCTTCTTCTTGTTCATCTGCCGGCCATTCGGGCTCAAACTGATATGGCCGAATATTCTTTGTTGGATTATCTTCCATTTCACTATCGATTGATGAATTAGGCCGAGGTTCTTCCAAAAAAGCCATTATAAGCGATTGTTTTGTTTTTGTGCTAGGCTGTGCGTTATTATTTTACTTTGTTGTAAACACAACTTCAAATCGGTTTGACGATATGACGTCAAAATAATTTCCGCTGACGCTTTCTGTGCCCACGCTGCTAAGCCTCAAAACAGCTCAAATAGCGCACTTGAAGACGCGATTTTGTCAAAAATAAAATAGCTGATGTAAAAATTTCAAAAATATAGTAACCTTTGCATAAAAATGGAACTTTTAAGACCAACATTATTTTTGGGTGGAGTTCCCCTTTAACACTTCTGCCGGCATTTATATTTTCCCGCTAAAGTTTTCGCCATTATTGAAGAGCAACGCAGACATTCAAACATCAATTTTCAACGTCAAAAACTGCAGTCGAAAAGCGAAAAATATTAAGCGATTCACTGATAAAGAACTCTTCTCGAAAAACCACCATTTAAGTTCGGATCATCTGCCTGGTAAAAACCATGAATATGGCAATTTATTTTCTTTGTTGTAGCTGAGAATTGTAAATGAACAGTAAAACGGCTATAGCTTTAGTATTGACCTAACATACGAAATACAACAACGCCTTTGGTAACTCCCACTAACTAGCGCTGTGTGCTTGAGCCGGTGTTTTGATGTTTTTCCAAACCGAAACAAAAAATACAGCAAACATACGAAGTTATTGTTGATGAAAAAGCAAAAACTTCAAAAAAATCGAGTATTTTATGTATTAAAAATAACATGACGCCATTGTTGCATTGGTAACAAGATAGTCCAAGAATGACTATTTTTTTACTATAAATCGATGGTGAGCCAGGCCGCAATATCTTCTTCATCATCAAAGACGTCAAAGCGAGTTACAGAGAAACGGTATCCTTCGAAAAATCCGGCAAATAAACTTTCTAACGGAGCCTGTTTTAACAGCAGTCGGAGCCGGATTTTGCTTGGCCGGAGCGCGAGGTGAAAACGCGGAGTTTAACACAGTAAGACCGCTAAATCAAACGAATTTTCGTTTCGTCTAACAGTTCGAGTTATCGGGGTCTACTGTATTTGCAGGAACAGACAGTTAGGAGAAACTCTTCCGTTACTCATAAACACACCTTTATGTTCCAGGCCAATTCTTTTTCCACGGTGGCAGTCTTATCATTCGACCATTGCACATTATATTCCTTTTCGCTTATTTGCTCCTGCACCTATGATTATTAAATGTTAGGATTTTTTCATAAAATCCAGCCAACTTCATGAAAAATATGAAAAATAAAGAAGCATGAACACATATATTGACAAGAATACCAAGTCAAGTTTTTCCTTAAGCTTCAATGTGTCTGCGTCGTAGCGAAACGTTTCTTCAGTAAATTGCTTCTTGACTCCAAACAATTTGATCTGAAAAAAAATCCATGGATGGTCATTCGCCTCTTCCTCGATGACGAAAGAACGGAAACTTTTCGTAATGGCCAATGAACGGCGAGCAGATCTGGACATGAGAACGCCCGCCGTTAGCAGGCTGTTTTGGTTACCCCAAAAACCAATTTTGGTTACTCAAAAACCACAGTAACGAGTTTTACGCTAATTTTACATAGAGATTTCAGACCTCTTACCTCTAAATTTCTAATAGGTATTTAGTACCTAGATATTGTTGAAAAGAAACCAAAACCAAAATTTCATTGAAACCAATTCAAAGCAAACATACTGAGCTATAAAACATTGCTGTAGTTCAACAACGTACATTTCTACACCACTGAATTAAATATATCAATCGTATAATTCTACTGCACGTGTAAGCCACGTGTTACCACAAAATCTCTCGCAAAAAATCGCGTCAGGTTACGGCAAAAGTTCCTTTGCGGTAACGCAGCGGTAATATGGTTTTTTTTTACCACAATTCCGGAAAGCCAGGTCAGCACACCGCAGTATTTAGACAACATAACACAGGAAGAAGCATGCCATTATTAGAGATGTACGTTTGCAGAAGAAACAGCTCAATTTTTTTCTTATTATTTTAACCTAATATGTAATTGATATAATCAGGTGTAGACATTCCTAAAAGCTGGTTTGAGGACGAACTAGAATTCCAGTGCACGCAGCATGGCTTTTGATCGCGTCAAACCGTCCACTCGCGTAAGTACAATGTAATTGCAATATTGACAAACCGTTAAATGACCTCGAACATCCAACGACAATCTACCACCGCTCAACTGCAGCTCGTAATCATTGCCACAGGCGTTTTCAGCTGAGCTTGGGATTAGTTTTACCTGACGACATTTTTCGTTATAATGCTCAACTTTTTCAAGAACCTGCCAAAAGGCAAAACTAACAGTCGTGAGACTATCACGAAACAACTCATTTCAAACAGAGAAAACAAAAAGGACAAAGAATCTGTTCTAAGCGGTGTCCCAGTATGGACGGAGTGATGTTGTGGGGAGGGAGCAATAACTTTTAAAGACTAAAATGCTTGCCTCAATTAATAGATATGAAACCTACATAATGTACACCTTCTGTCGTTCTTAACTATGACTATTTGATAGAGTTCTGTACTATTACGGTGTTAAACCTTGACTGTTTTGCAACTTTTGTTCTGGATAGAATGTGATGGGAAATCTCATGCTATAGGGAGAAGGCACCTCGATATTAACCCCTGTATAAATTTCCCGCCAGTGGTTGTTGTCAGTAAATTTCAAATATACCTGCTCGTATTTGCGCGCATAATTCATTTCGGTCGCCCATATGTTTTCATCCAGCGAATCCCTTCTTTCCTGAAGTTTTTCCAAACTTCTCCTTTGCTTCTCAGCTTTTTGTTTCATGCGTTGCACATCAGTCGCACAAAGTTGTTGCTTTGCAAGCACTTTCTAAAAATTCCAACGAGAGAACGAAAACCTTCTTGATTCATACGATAAAAGCCTGCAATACGGTGAAAGATAAGAATATTGATCAACTGTGCAAAACCTCCAACTGCTCTTTCTCTCTTGATGTTGCTGTGTACTCCAGATCTAAGATATCAAACTTCTGTCAGTCGATATATTTTGTCAGAAGAAAATAAGTACTATACCCTACCCTTAGCCTTCGCATAATTTACAAATGGACTTATACATGGACGCAAAAATAGCGGGGGAGGGGGTGAGGCAGAAGTATTGCATGGACTATATTATACGTACGTACGTATTGAAGTGATCTATAAACATTACACAAGTAAATGGGCTTATCTACGGGTCAGCGTATAAGCGGTAGGGTTTTTCTGTGAAAGTGAGTTGAGTTTCACGATTGGGGTGACCTAACTGGACATACTCAGGATAGGGCTTGTACATGAGAGGGGTAGTTCACCCTACGCAAGTGTAAGAGGATGCCTCAAGACACCACACTGCACTTACTGAGATCATTCAATTTTTGTTTGTTCTGAATTTTTCTTTCCTCAAGTTTGAGACGATGCTTCTCGAGATCAGTGATGTAGGTGTCGAATTTAGTCCTAAGAATCGAAAACATCCCCAGTGCATGTTTCCACAAATTAATACAACGTACATGGTGGAAGCAAGATCACGGTAAATCTTCTCTTACTTGTCGAGCTCTAGTGTTCTCTTTTGTTCCACTAATGCTTCAAGCTTTGACTAGGTTAAGTATGAATATGTTAAGACTGTTAGCTACACATCTATCAACTGTGAAAAGATGGAGATAAAACGGAGGCAAAAAGGGGGAGGGTAATTTCAAAGAAAATATGAAATACAAAAGTATGTATTTATAAAAGTGGAAGCGACCCACCCCCACCAAAAGGATGAATGACAAATTTCAAACACGTAGCTCACTTTAACAAGATGCACCTTTAAAGGGATGAACGTGTATGGGAACATTTGTGGAAAATCCTTTAAATTAATTTTGCACAAATGAAGCTCCGTGCAAGAAAAATCACAGTACGAGTTTTGGCCAAATAATCTGAATGAAAATCGGAAAACCGAGCCATTCCTAGGATCGAGCCAAATTATGTAATAAATTATGTCACAGTAATTTTTCACAGTGATGGAGCTTCACCAGTGGCCAAAGTTTTGGCTCTGAACAATTTATATGAGCGATTTTCCAAAATGTTCACACATGTACGTAAAAGTACCCAACCGTTTGCGATTATTTTGCTCACACTCACATTTAGAAATAAGCAATTTGAAGTTCTCAAAATTTCACGACACAATATCTTTCCTACCGGTTCACTTTCAAGTCTCGCCAGTTCTTCCTCCAGTAGCTTGTTTTCGTGACTCAGCCCTTCGTTTTCTGGAATATGAAAATCATAAAATTGTACATTACAAAGTGACGATGCACATAATTTTTCAACAATACACATTTACCAGCAATAATTCGAGCATTAATGTTTCCTACATTAATAGAAACAGATACATGCATAAATCTTGTAGGTCACTACCAAAGGTTACAGGAATTGATGCAATGACAACTTCACTCACTCAGTTCTTCATATAGTGCTTCTGTGTACTCATCCAGATCATCTAAGTCTTGACCGTAAATAAACGCTTCGTACGCTTTCTCAAGGTAATCAAAATACAACTGCGGTAACAAGACAAAGGTGTACATAGTGAGACATTAACAGTGGCAGAAATATCTGCTGAATACAGAGATGGATCTGGAATGATCCATCATTTCGCTGACATTTACATTTCGCTTAATTGTTTGGTATATTAATACAATTCATTGGAAAATCAAGCATAAACATCCCATATATCTATGACTGTCACAGCCATATTAAACTAGGTACATTTGAAACACATGTTATCACATGTTATGGCATTCAGACTGCAAAGACATTTTGATAGAGATAAGAACTTACCTTCTCCTCCTCATTCATGGGAAACAGACATTCTTCGATGATGTCATTAACATTTTGAGCCAACTGAAAAAAAAAGAAGAAAAGGAAATCACGCTTTAAAATGTTTGGGCAAACTCATCAATCTTCAATTTCAATTTGTACAAAATTCAACCTTGACAAGTTCCATAAGCCAGTGAAGTGCACCAAGGAGCACTGGCCATGTGTGAGGTGAGCCAACATTGGATAATGATGTTTTATGAATGGTAAAGGGGTACCCTAGAGTCTTTAAAATTCTTGGTACTTCCTCGTCAGGTTTTTGTTTCAGTTTTGTATAGTTTTCCTTTGGACTGATATGGCTATAAAGGAACTGTAAAATACAACTGCAAAGTAAATTGCAAAGTTCATAGAGATTTCAGGCTCGGTAGGTCACAAACATTGTGTGAATTATGTTATACATTGATTACTAGAATGCAAATTGGAATATTTGTCATATGATAGCAATATGATGTTTTATATCAATGCTGCATCATATTAATGCTGTATTTGTTTCGATTGGATGCCCAGAAGCTGCATATAAATACTAGTATCAATTTGATTGTGAGACAGGATGTATGTTTTTCCAGAAAAAATTTGAATATATTTTCTCAAATAATACACACACTGGTCACCAACATGAAATGATTCAACAGAGATCAACATACTAACGGAAAATACTTTCAGGAACTCTTTGCTCGTTGGAATCGTCATTGTCTTCATGGAGATTGGATGCTGGTAATTGTTGACCGAAAGAAACTGAACAGACAAAAACAATTCAAAAAACTACTTTTACCATAATGCTGACATTTTAGCAAATACCTGCAATATGTCTTGCCTTTCTTTATGCTGATAAGCTGAAAGATAAATGGCAATACAAGTAACTTAACTGATGAAAATTGCTGTTTGTCAAATTGAAGATAAAGCATAATCTCACATTTATCACTAAGCGGTCTTGAGTCTTTTATCTGCATGTACGATTCACGTCCATATTGACTTGATTTTCTGCTAAAATTCAAATGAAAAAAGCACACATAACTCCCACAGTATTCACAAGTAGAAGTTCCTGTAGCACCAAGAGATAGTAAGCCAACAAAACAAATAGTTATGTTAACAACGTACTATACTGCTAATATACGTTATGGTACAAACATTTTAAATCCCATAAAGGAAACCTGCTAGCTCCAAAAGATGTTTTCGGACGCGATATGCCTGACAACCTTGCACCAGTATTGGAAAGACGATCGCCCTGACTAATCGACGATCTAGATTGCTTTTCTTTGGTCGGAATTCGGCTTCTATTGCCTTGATTTGTCGAGCCAGAAGTTGAACTCCTCATTTTATTCATTTTTTGTACGATTCGCTGAAGTAAAAAGCCAGATAACCGTCTCTCATGTACCTCGATAAACAAAAATTTCAAATTCCAAAATGCCGCTCTTTTTATTTTTATCGTCACCAGGCCACGACCAGGCCTTGGCTTGCTCGGAGCAGTGTTGCCACGCCTTGGGATTTCTCCCAAGATCTTGGGATTTTCTGCTCAAGCTTGGGATCTTGGGAGTTTTTTTCAAAATATTGTAAAATCTTGGGATATTTTGTTTAAATATTTTATAGGTAATATTATCTCGTATTATGAATTTATAAATAAGTGTGACACGTGTTTATAAATAAGCTTGACAACCTTCACACCCTCCCACTGAAGATGCCGTCTGAATCTGATGTTTATTTGAACATAATATAAGTTCTTTTACCGTGGATATTCTTTAAATTAATGTACGTGTATTCCATAAAACGCTGAAGCATTTCTTTCGATCGAAAATATTATTAATTGGTATTGCATTTCTTGGTTGTCTTTACTACTGAACAGTAGAAATCAGGAGGGAGTGAATATGGCAATAGGGCGTTTCACGAACTATATTTGATCATTTCAACACTTATATACATAAACTATCGATTTTTATGAAATTAAAATTAAAACAAAAATCAATTCATTCCAGTCTTTACATTATGCGTTCATTTGTGCGGATAATCGTGTACCCATGACAAAGGGGTCCCCCAGAAAAGATTGTGGGGGATCTTGGGATATTTTAAAGGATCTTGGGACTTTTTGCTGAAAATCTTGGGAATTTGTAAAATAGTGAGTGGCAACACTGGCTCGGAGTCTCGGACGTTGGAAGAAGTCAAGGCCACATTTGCAAAATTTGTATTTTATGGACTCCTACCTCTTAATGAAACTTTTGTATTATGCCTTTTCAGGTTTTTTCGAGTTGTTGCATATAGACAATTTACAAGAATGGTACATGGCATTCTTCGAGACAAAAGAATTCCACTTCCAGCTTGTGATTAATATGTTATTCGAAAAACTTTTAATTTAAAAATAAATAAACACTTTGCAGGGTATGAAGAGGACAATTTGTAAAATAGCATTACATTCTATATTATTTTAGGTGCTGTTTGCATGAGCCCAGCTAGTAGGGATTCAGTGCAGTGTGAAATGATTTAAGCCACTCTTGATATATTGCATCTTCGATTCACACTTATACTTGTTATACAAAACATACAAAATTACAATTCCTTTCTCTTTATTCATTCCATGCAGTCAATTCACATTTCACTGAATCCCAACTAACTGGGCTCATACCACCAGGTCCTAAAAAACTGGTTACTTTCGGTTTTTTGGACAGTTCATTATATTCTTATGGCCTTTCATCCAATTCTTGCACACAGTGCATCGAGGTGCTGCTCTCTCATTTCTCTGATTAGTGATTATTTCTTGGACAGGTGATACTTCAGCTATATCAAACAATAAAGTGAGTCAGTTCCAAAAAAAATAAGATTCAAATTAACTCAAAGAAAGTTATGCCTTTTTGTAAAACCTGGCTTAGTTGGGGGGAAATGTACAGCTGGCATGCTTTGTCTTATTGCTTTTTTTGAGATAGCTTCACTTTTTGATTGCTTTTCCAACATGGAATTCATTGGCAATGGAGTCATTTGAAAAGATCACCTTTGGCTTTTCTCAATGTTTCCTCATCAATGAGTGCAGAGCACAACACTTGATATATATCTTCAACATACCCTGGAGGAGCAATGTTGATGCTACTAGTTGATGATTCTTTATTGCTGCTGTTGTTGTCATACTCATCTATGAAATAAGATACTTCAGTAATGCGCAGCTACACAAGGTTGATCAAGTCCATATTTCTTAGTAATTAACTTCAATAATTTTCCAGGGGTGCATGCAAGCTTAGTTGGTAGTATTGTAGAAATTGAGGTTATTAAACATGGCTGATCCTATTACGTTGGCAAATCTTCTCTTGACCTAGAATCATATATGAAATAAAATTAACAGGCGTATTATCTTAAAAAACACTTACCCACTGCAAGCATATCCATATTAGAACTGCTTGCATAAGTTCTGCTACACTGAAGCTTATGTTTTGCCCCAAGCCATAAGTTCCTGTAACGACGTTTCTCTTTTTCAAGTTTTAAACAATTTTGGCATTGTAATTCACATAGCACAGCTACTTCCTAAATTAGAAACAACAGCAATACATATACAAAACAATAATTTACGTTATCCTTTACAGCACATGTCCAAAACTGATCATGATTATGATCATGATTATGATCATGTAATCATGTAATTGTTAATGTATTAAAAGCATGAACGCTAACTCCATTTTTTTTTACTACGCTCGGCAATCATATGGAAATATGCGTTCACGACCTCGTCGTTAAGCCTTGCTTGAGGTCACAGCGTTATGATGTCAGCTCTAGTTACCCGACCAATAGAAAGCTCCACGAGAAGCTCATTCGATGCACCATGACCCAGGGCCTTGTCAATCTAAAAATGGGAAACATTCATGCGGGATTGTACCGCAATGTGGAATATATAGCGAGCGTGAATGATTACGATTGCAACACACATGCAGAGTTAAGGATATAGCATGACAGGTTGGGATTGAAACAAACATGCAGAGTGAAGGATATAGCACCACAGGTTGAGGTTGAAACAAACATTCAGAGTGAAGGATACAGCATGACAGGATGGGATTGAAACAAACATGCAGAGTGAAGGATATAGCATGACAGGTTGGGATTGAAACAAACATGCAGAGTAAAGGATATAGCATGACAGGTTGGGATTGAAACAAACATGCAGAGTAAAGGATATAGCATGACAGGTTGGGATTGAAACAAACATGCAGAGTAAAGGATATAGCATGACAGATTGGGATTGAAACACACATATTTTTTCTATTTCCAACCCTAGTGTAACACCAAACGAACCAAAAAAAAGTTCCACAGTTTTGACATGCAACCTTTGTTTTTTAATTTCCTAATGTGTAGATATTATTTACAATTGTTAATCTATTGTTCACATCATTGGGATAAAGACTGTATATAGCTAGCTAATTTGAAAAATAAAGCATTGTTTTACCCATGCACCAAAATATATCAAAATAAATTCATCAAATGTTCAAGTGGTAAATTAAAGGGATATTTCTAGAGTTTTTTATTGAAGTCATACATCACAATTTTGATTACAAAAGGAGGTAATTCAATTGAAACTACAGAAAAATACAATAAAAAATGGCCAAAGAACAATTCAAAATAATATTTTCTAGTTCCATTTTATAATCAGTTTATTATACGTGTATACCTGAGTGATATCTGTGGAAGCAAGGTTTTATCTTCCTTGTTGATACTGTCTTTGCAATATAAAGATATATATGTTGAGATGACACTTAATTTTCAAATTTTATTTGAAAAGACATGAAAACATCTATTCATGAGACATATCAACATGATGAACATAAACATATGTACATATAATGGTGTAAATGATTCATGTAATCATTTTATTTCCTTCAGAATCAGATACCTTATACTCCAACCTACAATTGCCATAGAAGGTACACAGGCACAAGAGGTCAACCGCGACTCGAAATATCTAAGAGATTAGTAGAATGTCTAAGGGAATTGCACTTTTCTTGGACTAGAATCGCTGAATTATTGGGTATATCAACAAAAACATTACAACGAAGACGTGTAGAGTTTCAAATTGATGTAGAAGAATCTTCGTCTACCATAAGTGACATTGAACTTAGAGAAACAATGCAAGAGATTATGAGTGTTACTCCAGGAATAGGACAAACACGTATGGTAGGTGCACTGAGGAGCCGAAATATAAGGGTCCAACGGTCACGTGTGAGGACATTAATGCGTGAATTGGATCCAGTTGGAAGAGCACTTCGTTGGCGGGGAGCAATTCGCAGAAGAAATTACAATGTGGATTGTGCAAATGCTCTGTGGCACATCGACGGGAACCATAAAATGATTCGCTGGCGAATGGTGGTTCATACATCCATTGATGGCTACTCCAGGTTGATACCATATTTAAGCTGTGCTACTAACAACAAAGCAAACACAGTTTTAGAATTATTCCAAGATGCATGTCGTTCATATGGATTACCTTCAAGAGTGAGATGTGATCATGGACTTGAAAACGTGGGTGTTGCTCGAATGATGTTGGAGTGCCGTGGAACAAACAGGGGAAGTATCATCACAGGTGCTTCAGTTCACAACCAACGAGTTGAAAGGCTTCATAGAGATGTTACTACTGGTGTTCTAAAGGCTTATATTGATCAATTTAACATGATGGAACGTTCGGGTCTTCTTAATCCTGCCAATGAGGTACATCTTCTTGCACTACAGCTTGTTTTTGTCACAGTCATTAATCAGTCCTTACAAGAGTTTGTTAATCAATGGAATCACCATGGAATCAGTACTGAAGGAGGGCTATCGCCTTTGCAACTTTGGTCAGAAAGCATTGTAAGATGTGCAACACAAAGCAACTCAACTTTAGACAATGTACTATCAAGCAATGAAGTTGAATCATATGAAATAGAAGCACGTGATGAAATTGAAAATGTAGCTGGTGTGGTTGTACCTGAAACAACACTAAATTTAACTGAAGATCAGTTTGCCTATATTGCAGCTTTAGCAAGTCAAAACAACAACTTATTTGACAAAGTTCACACGTACATGCATGTTGTGAATGCCATTAACGCAATGTTTTAAGAATTTTTAGAAGAGTGAACCACTTTCATAAAGAAAATGTTATTACCTTTTGTAAAATAAATTTGTATGATTTTTGTCTGAGCATGCACTTAGTAATTAATTTCAACTTTAATGTTTTCATGAAAACGCACATGGTAATATACTCGATTGAATATGGTGGTGGTATAAAATATATAATTGCTTTTGAAATGAAAAGTTCGACCTTTTCTCGGTCTTACTGTACAATTTCATAGCCTCTAATACTGTTATATTAAACATCTGAATACATAATCCCATTTTAGAATTTTTCTTAGGAGGGTGCTGGGGAATTTTTTTGGAAGGTGTGCTTCCCCCTGCCACCCCCAGATAATCTGCCCCTGATGATCATGCATGTCAATGCAATTGAAGTATATATCAAGTCACACAGTAACTATGTGTAAGATTGCTCTGTAATATTCATGTAATAATATATGTAGATATGCCTGACTAATTTCAACAATTTGTCAAGCAATGTCGACTATTACAGTAAGAATTGGCAACAAAAATTAAGTTTGCCATCTATGTTAGGGAATACATTTGAAACATTGGAAACTCTTTCAATTTCCGAGTAAATACATTGAAATAAAAATAACTTATTAAGCAACAATCAAAATGCTTTTGCTATCTTGAATTTGTACTTTCATTAACAGATATGATGTAACAACAAGGGTAAAATGACATGATTCTTCTAAAGCAGCGACCTTCTTCATGGCAAGGCTATTTTTGCAAATTTCATAATTTCTTGTCTGCTTATGATGTCGCTTATTAAAAATAATGACTACGTAAATCCAAGAATTGTTATTTTTATTGCCAATATCTTAACTGAACTAGAAAAATTTAACAAAAGATAACATTTAAAAAATGTTCCAAAACTTTAACAATTAAACACTAACAATACTTAAAACTAAAACGTAACATTTCATCAAACTATATTTGTTGCTATATTCTTATGTAGTCTATGAATGCCTACTTCTACATTCCTACGGAGAAGTAAATGACTGCTTAGATGACTCAAGAACAGCTTTTAATGATGCATTGAATGACTTTTGATCAATAAGCTGGTTTGGAAGAGTAACACTAAATAGGCAAGTAGAAGCAAAAAACGAAGTGGCATTATTGAATTTTACTTTTATCTTACCTAATCCAAAATTTGGCAGTCTGGTGGAACCTGTAGTAAAAATCAGAAATTTTTCAAGAATTGGATGATCTGCATTAAGAATAAATTGCTGCAGATTATTAGCAATTGTTGACTCGCATTCATTTAACACATCTGGGAACTCAAGAACATCAACCACTGCTGATGGGCTCATTTCTTGTTCACTGCATGGAACAAATAGTTCTTGAAACTTGTCTGGGAATTCTTTCATTTTATCTCTAAATCCAAGTGTATTCAATCCTTCGCAATTTGGTCAAGAACAATCTTTCGCCGCCAATGACATCATGGATGATTAGTAGTTGAATAATCTTCCTTTTATTTTCATTCTGGTATAAAATTACAATACATAAAAAATAAACAAAAAGCTGATAAATAAAGGGCAAAAATTCATAAACTATGCATGTGTCACAGACCAATGATTCTTTGTGCTTATGGTCACGTTTTATGTTTCAAATCCAATTGCATCATATTAAGTAATATACCATGGCTAAGACAATGGACATATAAATCATCAAAGATGCGTAGCATGACTACCTATTTAGTTTCAAGTATACAAAGGATCACTAGCATCATACTTATCATTATTTAGTTAAGAAAAATAACAAGTGAATGCAGACACCATAATGCTTTTTAACTAAAAAATATCTGAAAAAAATCACATTATACATACAGTTAACATTTCTGTAAGGCCACATTCAGACATGATGTTGAGACACTCATCCTGATCTAAGTTTTGCACATCATCAGCATCATCTATCTACAATACATATACAACAGAAATCACAACATTGCAATGATAGAGTTGTTAGATCAATTACTAAAATAATTCTAAGTTAATACAATTGAAATTATTTGTCAAACTTAGATGCATTAATGCTCAATAGTTTGATATATTAAGTGGCAGGGTGCGGTGCATCCTGACATTTTACTTTACTTTGCTAACACAATGCGCCTTAACTTGTTTAAGAGGGCTTTTGCAGCTTGACAGGTTAACAGAAGTAATGTATCAGCTATTTTAGATACTGAGAACCAATTAAGCACTGCATCCTGATATTTTCTCAACCCTATGTAATCCCTCATAATTGCTTTGTATACCATGAATGACCTGCTACACTATTATCAGTTAAAGCCGAGGTTTTATAATTTTTGCTTAAACCATGCAAAACAATGCGTAATAGGCATATCACCTGATCAATGAAATTCTTTATGTGTGCAGTACATTCTCCAATGTTTGCAGTTCTCATAGCCAGTTCAAAATTACCAGTGGAAAAATATCTGTACACCGAAGGACTGAATATCGGAAAACCAGGTCCACCTTGCAAAATACTATGGACAATAATTTTTCCGATATATTTCATAATTCCTGACGCAACAACACCAGCATTATATACTGGACTTTGGTAGGCATCACCTTCAAAAAACATTTCACTCACTTTATTGAGCAAATTTGTAAAAAACTGCCTGGCAACCCCTCCAGTATCAACTGCTGGTTGTCCTTTGTAAATAACTCTCAATGGTTTCCTTTCATCAAAATTGGGATCTTTATAATAGGACATTGCATCACTAAAAAGGTCCTCCTCCTCAACTTTTAATTTTTCTTTTTCTTTACATAGTTATTTTGAAAGATCTTCAAGTATAGAATTTAATGTCGCCTCTTCAGACAAAGAAGAGACCTTGAATAAGAACTTCATCATCAGTATCTTCATTAATTGATAATAATTGCTCGTTGCTGTTTGCAGAAAGTGCCAAAGCTGCTCTATCTACAGTCCCACTTACTTCTAAAGCATGACGTAACACATCATCATCCTTGTTTGGAAACATTTCTCGTAAGGTAGCTTCACTCCCTTTATTACTTGTTATAGACGAAGAGCATGGCTCATTGTTATTGAAAACTTGCTCTTGACTGGAACCTAAAAAGCTTGGCATATCCAAAGATGTTTCAGAAAATGTTTCTGTTCCTGGACTAAATGTACCTTCATCATCATCGGGAAGATCCTCTTTTGGTCTTATATAAATACTTCCTTGTCCGGAAAGGCTTAAAACTCGAGCAGAAGTGAATTGAACACCTCCTGCCAGTTTTGGAGTGACAATTTGACCATAGCAAGATTTGACAAAGTCAATATCAATATTATTTTCTTCTAGGATAGGAAACCATTGATATATTTTGTTTTTCAGTTCAAACTCGTCCCAAGACTTGTCAATTGGGCATGCATGTACTACAAATCCTCTATTTTCAAGCTGAGTGACATCTTGTTTGATGAGTTGGTACTGCTTGAGATGTGGAAGATGGAAGTAGGACAAGATCTTTGTGAACAATACAATGTTTCTTTAACTTTTTTGATGGTGGTCTTTTTATTTTCTTTGATGAAGTAGTTGATGAAAGTGTTGGAAACGACCGTCGAAGAGCCGCAGGTACATCTGCACTGCTTCTTTGCCCACGTGTCATTGCAATATTATTTGTGTTTGAATTTGGGCAGTTTGAAATGGATTGACTCAGTCTGTTGGACGGAAGACTTGGTCGATTTAGGGGTAGAGAAGTTACGGACAAAGAATTTCCTTCAATATTTCCCCCATCTTCCTGAGTCAAAGTTGCCTGAGAATTTGATTCTATCAGACGACGTTCAATTGTCAAAGTATTTCTATCATCCAAATTATCCAGAAGATTACGCGCCTCCTGAGCAATATTTGATAAAGCAGCCCGAAAGTTTCCAGTATTTTCAGCCATGTAGTGAGAGTTTATTTTGATTGAATTATTACGTTTAAAGTCGAGATAGCACGATGTCGAATGCAAACATGTTGTCAATATGGCGGCGTCAAAATCAAAACAATACACTTCTCTAAAAACCTGGGACCTGGGCACTAATATATTTAAATTCATATGAAATCCAGAGTGGGATCGCAAAGCATTATGCAACACGATATAAAAAGTTCGCCATACCGTATATGAAAATTGGCATACGATGTAAAAAGTTCGCCATACCGTATATGAAAAATGGCATACGATGTAAAAAGTTCGCCATACCGTATATGAAAATTGGCATACGATGTAAAAAGTTCGCCATACCGTATATGAAAATTGGCATACGATGTAAAAGTTCGCCATACCGTATATGAAAATTGGCATACGATGTAAAAGTTCGCCATACCGTATATGAAAATTGGCATACGATGTAAAAGTTCGCCATACCGTATATGAAAATTGGCATACGATGTAAAAGTTCGCCATACCGTATATGAAAATTGGAATACGATGTAAAAGTTCGCCATACCGTATATGAAAATTGGCATACGATATAAAAAGTTCGCCATACCGTATATGAAAATTGGCATACGATGTAAAAGTTCGCCATACCGTATATGAAAATTGGCATACGATGTAAAAGTTCGCCATACCGTATATGAAAATTGGAATACGATGTAAAAGTTCGCCATACCGTATATGAAAATTGGCATACGATATAAAAGTTCGCCATACCGTATATGAAAATTGGCATACGATGTAAAAGTTCGCCATACCGTATATGAAAATGGCATACGATGTAAAAGTTCGCCATACCGTATATGAAAATTGGCATACGATGTAAAAGTTCGCCATACCGTATATGAAAATGGCATACGCTGTAAAAGTTCGCCATACCGTATATGAAAATTGGCATACGATGTAAAAGTTCGCCATATCGTATATGAAAATTGGCATACGATGTAAAAGTTCGCCATACCGTATATGAAAATTGGCATACGATGTAAAAAGTTCGCCATACCGTATATGAAAATTGGCATACGATGTAAAAGTTCGCCATACCGTATATGAAATTTGGCATACGATGTAAAAGTTCGCCATACCGTATATGAAAATTGGAATACGATGTAAAAGTTCGCCATACCGTATATGAAAATTGGCATACGATATAAAAGTTCGCCATACCGTATATGAAAATTGGCATACCATGTAAAAAGTTCGCCATACCGTATATGAAAATTGGCATACGATGTAAAAAGTTCACCATACCGTATATGAAAATTGGCATACGATGTAAAAAGTTCACCATACCGTATATGAAAAATGGCATACGATGTAAAAGTTCGCCATACCGTATATGAAAATTGGCATACGATGTAAAAAGTTTGCCACGTATATGAAAATTGGCATACGATGTAAAAAGTTCACCATACCGTATATGAAAATTGGAATACGATGTAAAAAGTTCGCCATACCGTATATGAAAATTGGAACGCTATAAATTTTGACGATACGATACAAGAAGTTTCGAACGTATATGAAAAGTTTCGCATATATTTTTTAGATTTGCCTCGAAGTATATAAAGTTTGCCACGTATAATTGTAAGTTTAGAATAAAGTCCAATTTGGCGCCCCATAAAAATTCACGATTAAAAGAAAGTGGAATAGGTAAATACCTGTCAAGAATAAGTAGCTATAATCATTATAGTGTTATATGTAACGGTTGGTGTTATACTTATAGTATATAATGCATTTTGACTAGAATAATACATGTCTTTAGACGACAAAAGCAAATGAATGTTACTCCAGACTTTCATGGGGGATTTTTCACACTCATATAACGTGATAAACTGTATTAAATGTTTTAAAAGAGAATTTGTGATTGTCAATATGTCCTTTTGTAGTAGTTTTTAAAAAATGTACACTAGTCATAAGTCATTCCCTACATCCAATTTGGACACGTTCTAGGTTTTTTTGACTCATTGTTAGCTTTAGTTTAGATTCCTCTCATAGAACTTATACACCAATGACCAAAATGGCCACAATTTGAAAAAAACTACATTTGATGTATCAAGCATGAAATGAAATACATGGAATACATCTTCCTATTAAAATTATTAAATATGCTGCTTAAGTAAATTTGAGCAACTCTTTGATTTTGTGGTTCTAGATTCTATGGCTAATGATGAGTACCCACTAAGCCATGTTTTCTGTACTAAGTGTCAGAGAATTTTCTTATGGGAAATCAAAAATTTAAAATATTCATTGATAAGGTATCAATGAATATTTTAAAGTTAAAATACTACTTTAACATATATAATACATTCAACATATGTATGCATACCATGATGGTAGTAATTTCAGATATGATATCATACATACATACTATGTGAGTATCATAACGTGTGTCAGTATAGGAAGTAATGAATGAACAACAAAGAACGAAAACTGTCTTTACTACCTAAAATATAAACTAAGATAACGTGTGTCAGTGTAGGAAGTAATGAATGAACAACAAAGAACGAAAACTGTCTTTACTACCTAAAATATAAACTAAGATAACGTGTGTCAGTGTAGGAAGTAATGAATGAACAACAAAGAACGAAAACTGTCTTTACTACCTAAAATATAAACTAAGATAACGTGTGTCAGTGTAGGAAGTAATGAATGAACAACAAAGAACGAAAACTATCTTTACTACCTAAAAAATAAACTAAGATAACGTGTCAGTGTAGGAAGTAATGAATGAACAACAAATAACGAAAACTGTCTTCACTACCTAAAACATAAACTAAGATAACGTGTGTCAGTGTAGGAAGTAATGAATGAACAACAAAGAACGAAAACTGTCTTTACTACCTAAAATATAAACTAAGATAACGTGTGTCAGTGTAGGAAGTAATGAATGAACAACAAAGAACGAAAACTGTCTTTACTACCTAAAATATAAACTAAGATAACGTGTGTCAGTGTAGGAAGTAATGAATGAACAACAAAGAACGAAAACTGTCTTTACTACCTAAAATATAAACTAAGATAACGTGTGTCAGTGTAGGAAGTAATGAATGAACAACAAAGAACGAAAACTGTCTTTACTACCTAAAATATAAACTAAGATAACGTGTGTCAGTGTAGGAAGTAATGAATGAACAACAAAGAACGAAAACTATCTTTACTACCTAAAAAATAAACTAAGATAACGTGTCAGTGTAGGAAGTAATGAATGAACAACAAATAACGAAAACTGTCTTCACTACCTAAAACATAAACTAAGATAACGTGTCAGTGTAGGAAGTAATGAATGAACAACAAAGAACGAAAACTGTCTTTACTACCTAAAATATAAACTAAGATAACGTGTGTCAGTGTAGGAAGTAATGAATGAACAACAAAGAACGAAAACTGTCTTTACTACCTAAAATATAAACTAAGATAACGTGTGTCAGTGTAGGAAGTAATGAATGAACAACAAAGAACGAAAACTGTCTTTACTACCTAAAATATAAACTAAGATAACGTGTGTCAGTGTAGGAAGTAATGAATGAACAACAAAGAAAGAAAACTGTCTTTACTACCTAAAATATAAACTAAGATAACGTGTGTCAGTGTAGGAAGTAATGAATGAACAACAAAGGACGAAAACTATCTTTACTACCTAAAAAATAAACTAAGATAACGTGTGTCAGTGTAGGAAGTAATGAATGAACAACAAACAACGAAAACTGTCTTCACTACCTAAAACATAAACTAAGATAACGTGTGTCAGTGTAGGAAGTAATGAATGAACAACAAAGAACGAAAACTGTCTTTACTACCTAAAATATAAACTAAGATAACGTGTGTCAGTGTAGGAAGTAATGAATGAACAACAAAGAACGAAACTGTCTTTACTACCTAAAATATAAACTAAGACTAGAAGTTGCTATCGCAAGGGGGGATTGCTGCTCCGACCCCTTATCTGGAAAAATTGCAGGGTTCAGAACGTAGTGACATCCATTGGAGCCACCTCTGTGTACAGCATTCTAAGTGGTTTCATACATACGTTATGATTGGGTGATTAGAATGATAGACAAAGAATTTTACATGCGTGTCTCTAACTTTTAGCTTTGCGTTGGCGAGGTTTATTTCGCCATGTTTAGAGTTTTCTTTCTATCTGAAGGCCTGTTTACACGTTCCGATTTGTCAGATCCTATTGTTTTGGGTCCGTCTTTTGATTGCTTGTTCACACGGTCAGATAGTTGTGTTGATATATAGATACGTTTAGATATTTATAATATTGAGGGCAGCCATTTGTGTTGTCCATTTATCGATATATTTGCGTAGTTTTCTTCTTGTTTCCAAGTCTTTTTCAAACATATATAATTTGGCTAGTCATTATATTCTAGGCTATTTCTATCCTCTTTTTTAGATTGACGGATCCGACTGTCGGAGACTAACTTTATACCTTACTTGTATTAAAATTCGAGTCGTACTCATTTTCGCTCAGCTTTAAATTCGCGCGATTTAATTTCGCGCACTTTGTTGACAATTATTCGCGCAGCTTTAAATTCGCGCAAGTAGTTTTATGTGCTCGTTCTTTTTGGTTTGTTCAAAAGAACTATTAATAATTAACGCATTTATATTGAGCTTTCTTTATTAAGAAATACCTCAATATTTATCAAAAAAGCGATTTGGGGCCTCAAAAATGGCTTCAAAATAAAGCGTGAGTTCACTATCCCGATTTTGCAAGTTCTTTTTTGAATATGGGGGCAATATAGAAGCATGTGTGTGTGACATCAAATTTCGTCGATCCCCATTACCACAAGGAGGCTTGGAGATTCCTATTACCCTAACAGTCATGCAGAACAATGCAAGTTTTAGGATATACAGCAAAATGCAGGCATTCGTGACGGAATACTACGTAGAACCTGAGAATATCCCGACTGAAATTGTACAGGATGAAAATGAAGACATTTTTGATTTTTAATGTTACCAGGACAACTAAAAACATATGTCAATATGTATATGCGTTAATAAAACAACTGATTTGCATAACCAACAATGAATGTCTCATATAACACTACAAGGCTTTTCGCGCGGATTATAATTCGCGCAGTACTAAAATTCGTGCACTCAGCGCTGCGCGAATTTTAATACAAGTAAGGTATGTGCTCACACGATCCGTTTTTAGGATCTGACAAAACCGGATCCGACAAATCGGATAGAGTGAACGGGCCTTTCAAACGTGCCATACCTTATTTGGTATATATGCAAACAAAGGCACGCGTTCTGAAAGTCGACGGTTGATTTCCGGCGAAAAATAGCTCCCGTGCTTTACATCTTATTTCATTTCACGTTTCAAATAATTTTAAAGATAAATTCATTACCATTTCGAACGAAAACAATTTTTTGATTCTTTTAAACGTCTTGATGGTTTTGATTCTTTTGAGTCTTTAAATTGCTTTTTGATTAAAAGTATGATACTTTGTTTACTCAAACGATCGATCAAACGCATGTTTACAAACGTAGAAGCGGACTATATTATAAAACTGTAGTTTTGTTTCCATTATTTCCTTTATAACATTTTGATAGATCCTTTTTCCGATGATTCTGTGCGACTGCGATAAAATGATGAAAAGTTATCGCAAAGGGCAAACGTTTCATCGTATTCATAATTCATATTTCATGGTTGAACTCGCACCATGCGTTTAAATTATTTTTGACGTTTTGTTAAATCCACACCGATATTTCAAGTAATAATAAAAGCTCGAACAAAAATAAATACATGCTTACACTACATTTTTCTCACCGTGCGATCATAGAGTGCAAGATAAAAAATGTGAACCGAGCTGGCTAAATACGGCACGGTGAATCCATTTCATGTGTTTTTCGCCAAACGAGATATGTGTAATTGATGTCGGTAATCACTCGATTTTGGTATCTACTGTATAACGTTGTTTAGGCCGCATATTTATTCGGATTCCAGACATTTAAAATCAAAGAGAAACTGACAGGAGTTCCGAAAGGTTCTACCTCATTGTGATTGTTCTTCCCCCCCTCATTCCGTAAAAATCCCCCCCGGAAATGTTAACAGACAGACACAAATCGAGATTTTACCTCTATATAGGTCGAGTAGAGGAATGGGCCGACACATGTCAAGACTAGTGTGCTGCCACGCTGATGCGTGGCAGCAATAACGTGTGTCAGTGTAGGAAGTAATGAATGAACAACAAAGAACGAAAACTGTCTTTACTATCTAAAATATAAACTAAGATAACGTGTGTCAGTGTAGGAAGTAATGAATGAACAACAAAGAACGAAAACTGTCTTTACTACCTAAAATATAAACTAAGATAACGTGTGTCAGTGTAGGAAGTAATGAATGAACAACAAAGAACGAAAATTGACAGTGATAACCTGTACCAGTGTTTAGTGAACGAGCATAGAGCACTGACTGACAAATTGACGTCACTATTTTTTAGGGAATTGAAAACATAGTGCTCATGCTGCTAAACGCTGAAAGTGATATTAACGCCAAGCAGTCTCTAAGTGGAGAAGCACCTCTTATCAAGGTTTGACTTCAAACTCTGTTCATTACCATATGCCTGAGCTGCATTGAAATTACGGGAGTAAAACAGTGTTAAAATTACGTGTTAAAATTAAAATGGGAAAAAGTTATGATAGCCAAAGTTCAATAACGAATGTAAAAACAATGTGTGTAATGAAAAGAGATATTTCATGTATTAATTTAAAAATGACGTTCACCTTGGTCCTCGAATCTTATTAAAGATGTTTCTTTATTAAGGCGATCCCATTGTATTGGAATGCAATACTTCTCCGCGCCGTTTTTTTCTCGCTTTAGGCAGCAACAGTTAATTAGTATTCTCATTTGAAAGCCTTGTTTTTGTATTAAAATGAGCTGAAACATTGCAGTTAACAATTGCTACATGATAGCAACTACTGTCATGTAATATCATTTTTATATTGTAATTTCATATATAATTAATTAGAACGTTATCTAGAAGCTTGCTTGCATGCGCTAGAAGCTTGCTTACATGCGTAAACACTTAAGAACCGCAACCGCATTTGTTGTTATTGTGGTTAACTATATCTTGCTGTAACATACTGTATTGCGTATGGGATGTAGGTCACAAAACCACAATACTTCCCATTAGATATTAGATATATATATCAGTAGTTTAGACCACTGAGTACAACCTACGAGGACAACCTACGAGCACAAGCTACGAGGAGACAAACTTAGGAGGCATAGCCTACTGAAGTAGGTTGACAAGCTACAATCTACCAGACAACTATCTTGGCTTCTGTGCCATAACTATCTTTTGGCTTCTGTGCCTTTAATCTATTTGGAAAACTATTGTGAGTCATTGTTGGACTCACGAACGCTCAAGAATAAAGACTCGCGGTTGTACTCAGACAGAGGAGATACGTTTTACTCATACTTATTGATATTATTATTAAGACACTCATCTACTTTAATATTTACGCTTTATTAATAAATTGTTTGAGAAATATAACTGGTTCACACTATGTTTGTTGCGTGTGGAAATAGAACCAAAATTATATGTTTGTAAATGATGATCGTCCAGGTTAATAAAGTCCTGAGAAGGACTGTTTTTGATGTTGTTGACTGACGTTTCGACAACCTTAGCGGTAGTCATCTTCAGAGTCAAATCTTACCATGCACGTAACAACAATGTTGTGATTCAAGAAAGAAGCTTGAACAACATTTTTAACAAAGTGCTAGGAAAGATTTCTTAATATGCTTGTTTTGATCACACCTCGACAAATTTGTGCATGTTGAGCCATTTATTCGGGCTGTGGTTGGTAGATGGCAAAAATTACGATCCTTCATTTTGCCTCTTTATTTAGGCTAGCATGAATGGACATTATTCTGTGGTCGCTGTGTTGCTTGTACACGGAGCTGATTGTCAAATGAGAAGTTTATCCGGTCTGACCGCCGCCCAAACGGCGGCCGAGTGTGGATACTTTGATATCCGAGATCTTATTGAATCGCATAACAAGAGGTGGTTTTCACTTGTGAATTTTATAGTGCTAAACGATTTCAACAGATTTTACAAAGAAAGTCAAATCTGTTGAAATAATACATTTTTTATTTTTGCTTGTGGCTCTTTGGCTCTTGTTTGGAAAAACGTTTTTATCGAAGTGACAAAACGTATTGCAATCGAAGATCTTGCCGTGAAGATCATCCCAAAATGTTAAGCAATAGCAAAAGCATGTAAAAACGAACTTGTGAGAAAAAGTTTCATTGCTTTTATTCTAGTATATTTTTTGTTACAGATATGACATTCATCAGCTTTTTTAAAGTCTTCTTCATCATAAGAGGTCGTTTTTAATGGTTCATTAAAGTGGGTTTTCATAATATTTTTACAATATTTAACTTCTTTTAACATAGCTTCCATAAATTTGTAAACAGCCTTTTCACCTCTATATATTTGAATTCGTTTATTGAATTTATCATCATAACAACAAACAATTTTGTATCCATAACCACAGTCAGTATGTTTCTGATAGTCTTCTGTATACGTTTTTTTATTATTTTGGTTACAACCAGATATCTTTTCTGCTAGAGCCTCAAAATCAGCATAAATAACAAATAATACTGGTTGTTGCTAATGATAGTTGTTGAATTTCAGTATGTTATTATTTTTATCAGGCATTCTTATTGATTGTATACCATTTATTAATATACAGTTTTCTATATGGTTATTTAATATTTTTTCACTACTAAAGCATTGGAGGCAGCGCATACAAAAGTGTTTTCTTTCTTTATGCTTTTTTTGATTGTACATAAATTTATTAAAATCTTTTATTAATACATAATGTTTGTTTTCATTATCAGTTATCAATAGTAGTTCTATATGGTCTTCAAATTGTTCTTTTGATATGAATAATGGATATGGTTGTTAATCTTCATAACCGAAAACGTTAATGTTAATTCTGTTTTGCTTTTCGATTTTATTATAATGTTTAACAGTCACTGGAAATTCAATCCCAGAGTAGTCTAATTTGTTAATATATTCCTTATCAGATTTTTTAATTCTCTGTGGGTCTTTATTTTGTGGGTTGATATGCCTAATATGACACCATCTAAAACATTCATTATCTCTATTTTTTATATTTATCAAACCTTTTTTAGGGTTTTTAAGTTCTTGTGGTAAACTAATGTATGAAGATCCTTGTAAAGGCTTGTATTTAGCAATATTTAAATAATGGTTATCTACAGAGCGGATAAACCATCCAGAACATTCTTTAGTGAATCTATCAATCTTGTTTAATATATTTTCTTCTGAAATTTGTAGTGATTCAGTAATATTTTCATTATTTGTAATTGTTAAAGCTGGATTGTTGAAATAAGCATTTTTTGTTATAAAGTTGGTTGTACCACCATCCTTTGTTTCTTTTTTACTAAATGTTACCTTTAGCGTTTCAACAAATTTTAATCCTTTCATTGTTGTTAATAATTCTTTAATATAATATGTAAGATACTTTCTTGTGCTTCGCATTTGTATTAATGGTACTTTATTGTTAATAATACTTATTTCATATTAATTAGTGTATCCTTTTATAGCATTGTTTGTTTCTCTTATTTTAACTCTTGGTGTTGGTATTGGTTTTTTATTTTTATCTGATAGCATCTGTGTATTGTTCTCACACTCTTTAACCATCTCTTTTACACTCTTTCTTGGTTTTGGACTGGTGTTAATACTTTGATTAATTTGTTTTTTCTAAGTTTATAATAACCTTTAACCTTTTTTTCTTTGGCAATAACTTTTAACTGTGGTACAGTCATTTGTTTGATATTGGATTGTGATAGTACTTTTTGTACTGGTTTGGAAATTGAAGTATTATTAACTTCAACCTTAGGCTTTTGATTTAATATTATATTAATTAAATCATTTCTAGTCATCTTTTGGAGCGCAAGTCTATTCATCTTATGCATATTATATAATATAGGTTTCTCTTTAAGTACCTTTCGATTTAAATAATCTCTATTCATATATATACTATATATTTTATTTTATTTTTTTTTAAACGCACTAATTTTAATTATAGAAATAAATCTATATTTAAAACTTTTTATAAAAATATTTAAATTAATTTATTTAACTTTTTAAATATTTTGTAAATATTCTTCTAATTAAGCTTGAGTTTTTGTTGTATTAGGTAACATACCGGGTCTTAGACCGACCTCCCATGGATTGAAACCCTTCTCGTGTACCCAGATCACTTTGTTTAATTTTTCTCTAATAATTGGGTCATTGAGAGAGCTTCTTTTGTTGTTGTATTATAATAATAGTGAAGTTCTTGTTTATGATCATTAGTTTTAAATATTAATAACCTTAAATGTTTATGATGTTCAACTAATTTTAATTGACGTTTATTTGCTTTTGTAATTAGTGTATGTATAAATGTTGGGAGATCTTTACATTTTTCATATCCTGTAGAATCAGGTTGATAATGTAATAATTTTGTTGGTAAAGAATCTATGTATATAAAAAAACTAAATTTAGAATATAAATCTTTATCAACCATTCGAAAATCCCAGCCAGCGCCGAAATACACTAGACTAAGAATTTCATTATTATTTTTTCATATTTTTATATCATATATATTATGTATATATGTTTCTTTAAGTATATTTAAACGCACCATAAAATTTTATAAAAACTATATTATATTTTGAATTTCTTAAATGTTTTCTAGTTCTAAGATGTAAAGTTTTATATGCTAAACTATATGTTTAAAAAATTTCTTATCCGTCCGAAAAGAGTAAAAAGACAAAAGCACTTATCTTACTTTCCAATATCTTATTAAAGTATGGTTTCAAAAGTAAGTTTAACCAGCCATTAGATATACGATACGAAGGGAATCACCAAATTGTGGGTTTTTGTCTTCTAAATCGCACTCATTTTTGCCATACTCGAAAACAACGTTTGAACAAGTTGTTCGTAATTCTTTAGATTACATCTCGTCACGAGTATTTTCTGAAAGTATTCTTTTTATTTTCATAGGTGTCCACTAATGTGCAAAACCAGGAGAATGAAAAAGAAATTCAAGCAGGTACAAACATATAGCAATAGAGAAATATTGAATGGAGAAAAACTTTCCAAAAATATTTGTGCAATGATGAGAGTGGGGTAGTAACATTTCAGTGTAGTATTTATATTTACTATGTAGTAATTATTCAATATGAGTGAGGACTATACCATTACACATAGTCCACTTTTCTTTTCCTAAATGGCAACTGTAGTGTTGACGTCTCAGCTGAGCACAAGGCAAATCCACTGGATCGCTTACTGAATGCCTCTCTAAATGGAATTAAGTTAGGTGATCAAATGCTAGAATTTGGACCAAACAAAGTGACCCTTTAAGATTTATGGACCCTCATTCCACCAAATGAGATGACTAAATATGCTGCCACACTAATTGAAAATAAAACTGTGGCACCTGGATGGCTTAGTGATACAGTAAGTCAAGTGATTAAACACTCTACAGCTTACATATGATTATCATGCATCAGAGACAAATGATGAAATGGTAAATGAGCCTGATTGTTATAGGTTATCAACGCTTTCTTATGGAAACTTTCATGTGAATATCCTGGTGTCCTACCAGCAGAATCATATGTATGTCAGTTGGTGCAACGAGGATCTAGTACATGTCGACTGTGGGCAGATCAAAATTTCATGGCAATTGACACAATAATATTTCCTTTCAATATGTCTGGGAGCCATTGGACACTTTTGGTAAATACAATAAGAATGCAACATAGCTAAGACAAGAAGACAAATTTTTAGTATTTTCAATATTGTCACTTTTAAAGGTAATCGACAAACAAAAAGAGATGGTATACTACCTTGATCCTATGGAAGGTCATGTAGAAGAAGTTATCAGTGAGACAACAAGAGTTGAACTTTTACAGTTTATCAAAAGCATTTGGTAAGTATACATACATTACTTCCTTGACAAATACCAGTATTTGAAATTCCAATTCAATGAATCACTTCAATGTCTTGAATACACACAGCAACATTGATATAGTGCAGTTGATAATATAATCCTTTTGTTTATAAAGTGCCCTTGTTGATCTAAAAAGTGGGTGGAACACATCAACTTGGTCTATTATTCAGCCTTCACACCATGTGCAAGAGGATGGGTTTAACTGTGGAATAATTATTTGCCTGGTAGTTGTTTTGACATTGTGTTCTAAGTAATAACAATTTAAAAAAAATCTCTTTTATTTTTATCATTTCAGTTTGCTGAATATCTGAGTCAAAATCTTGACATAAATGCAAAGTTTGACATGAGTAAAGTGAGGCAGCATGTGACTTCAACGATTATGGGTTCTTGCTATGTTTTTCATATAAGAAACATTCTCACGAAATGAATGCATGGATGGGACCACAGCCTTATGTAGGCCATAGGAGAGTGTGCCGCTCAGCGGAATTTTTTCAGAAGAAGATGCAACAACGGGTTTGGCAAACCAAGCCTTATGCGCATTGACAGAAGACGGGATATTGGCAGGAAGGGTTCGATGAAGTGACGCAAAATTCGCCATTTGCGTCAAATGATGAATGAAAGCATCCACCAATGGAATATTGTGAATAACGGGCGTTATAGTGGAAAAAGTCCTTTCGCCTGTATTTCTGGCGATCATCGCAGAAAGATGCCTGAGCATAAAATGATTCGACCTCTTTGGTGCGGGAAAGCGGTTGTGTTGTTGAACCGCGAACGGAGCTGTATTGTTCGTGAAGACGGTTTTTTTAACTGATCGCGTAAACGAACTAGATTGCTGACGTAATGGTTGGCCTGCGCGAGTTTTGTATGAGGAACATCTTTGATTGTGTTGTTCCTTGCGAGGAATCAGCGTTTTGTTAAGATGAAAAGGTGCTGTATTTGTCAAAGTTGATTCGGTTGAAGAGGAGCATGGGCTCTTGGTTTTGTATTTGCCATGCGCAAATATAAAGCAAGAACTTGACATAAACTGTGTTGTGCGACAATCCATAGGTTTTTATTTTACTATAAATTTGTTTTAATAGCAGGTCACTAGATCTTCGGCACTCATCAGTTAAATAAAATGTACCAATAGTGCTTAAATTATATATTTATACATTGGGATCATATTACAATATAGTGCAGTTGTCATAATTAGGAGTGATAGTGTGATAAATTATTCTCAATGAGGCAGTGTGTGGAGACAAGTTTGGAATGTTTGTTAAGGGAACCTGTGGGTGGCAAATGATGAGGAATTTTCATTAATCATTCACAATATAATATGATGAATTCACACTATATGTACAACCTTAATAAATTAGTTGAGAAAAAACGATGTGCAAGTTTTTTTGATAAAAGTGTTTTTTTAGAAGCATAATCAAATCGATATTACGTTAATTATTATATATCGCTCATTGCTAAATTAATATTTTTAAACGTGAACAAATTCATTTGATTTACGACAGTGTTTTTCGTTACAACCACTGATCCAGTTACAAATGTATGAGAGAAATTTTTTGCGCATGTTATTCTCTCCTCTTTTTTTGTGCAAACTTTACAGCGCAATAAATTCACCAAATGGCCATCATCCCAGTACTCAAACAAGTCAGCATTTGATTTTTCTATCCATTTTTTTACTGTATTAACTTTGCTGGTAGGTACAACCTTTCGACGAAAATGGCAAGAAACGGAAAAGTGAATAACCAAATATACTTTTGCTTTCTGATAATTAACAGTAACATCCTTGATGTTTACTTACGATAAAAAACATCATATTTATGTCATACTACATGCAATATGTAAAAGCAAAAAGTATGGCTGATCAAGGTTGCCAGTTTTACTTAATATTTTGAGCCAAATTTGGCTTCTTTTTCTCACATTAGGCTTATTTAAAATCAAAATTCCCTTGGTTTATTCTTCAAATTTATTATACTGAAAATACTCAAAATAGCTATGATGCCAAAAACAGTACATAACGGTTTACAAAACAACGAAAATGCAAAAATTGATATTAATAATGTATTACATCCCTATTGTCATAAGCATATAAGCATCACATATGTTGACTGTTTGCAGACTTACTAGTCTTAAAGTGACAACGTCTTTAAAGTGTCAACATGGATTTTAATATCTTGCAGCGCACTCGTGTATAAAGTAAAGATCAGTAAAGATTAAGATTGAAAATTTTTTCAATTTGTGTGGTAGTAATCAATAAAGAAGTTTTTTGCATATCGTTTGAGAAAGTGATGTGCAATTGTTTTCATTTAAGCTAAAACGATGTGCGAATTGCACATTGCACTCCGTTATTTCGCACACTGATAAATGATATATATATAAAACTACTTAAATACTAAAATGTCATTTTTTTACTCTGTGTTTCATCTCCATTGAACATTGAACAGTAAAACATAGAGAAGCAAAAAATGATGTTTTAAGATTTAATAAATGTTATTGTTAATATGCTCCACTCAGCTATTAGTTTAATATTGGTTTACTACATACTTATGCCCTGCAGATATAATATTGCCAATTATATACATGTACAGTACCGCTCGCGTATATCTTAATCGCTACCCGTATGATGATGCACTTTGATACGCGCATGATACAGATATAATGTTTATCCGATCCACGTAGCATATACACTGATTATATACGCATGCGCATTCAAGGTATTTATACGTGAAGCACTTACCAGAGTTCTCACTCCTAACTGTGAAACACTGGATCAATGAAGTCTGGAAAAAGGCTTTCACCTTATGCAAAGAAGCAAATTATTGTTCTGTGGAAGGATGGGGGAATTTTTTCCTGTGCGACATGCATATAATAAGCAATAGAGGCGATTTCAATTGCTTTAAATGATCCAATAAGCATTCCCTATCAAGTAAACGTCCTGCTTCTAATAGACACACTCATCCTACTTCAATTATACATCATTACTATAGTAAGTTGTTGATTTGGCTGAGAAACCCTATATTCAGTTAATGTTTTCTTTTTACTTGTTTAAACTAATGCAATAAAAATGATCTAAACACCCCTATCTATTAAACGTGTTCTATCTATTAAACGCTCCCCTGGAACAGCTAAAATTTACGCACATTATATTTGTATCATATGCGTATAATATGCAAAAAATTTTTAAGATATACGTGAGCGGTACTGTATATACGTGTATGTATTCGTTTCAAACGTAAGATTGTCTCATTTGATTTGTTCGCTTATTATCTTTTGTGAAATTTCAGGAAATCGTCAAAAATGGGTTCCCTTACCACTTGACCCTAAAGGAAATGAGGGAGAGAACTTGAATTCTGAGGATAATCAATACAGTCGACGTTCATCAAGCTGGCGTGGTGGTGAAAGAAGTCGAGGTAAGAGAGGTGCTGGTGGTATATATGGAGGTGAAAGAGGACGACGTGGAGGAGGAAGAGGTCGGAAACTGGTAAAAATGCTTGTTTAAACCACCTCCAAAAAGAAACGATTTTTTGAATATTGTGTTATTAAGATCTATGATATAAATTATAACTATAATTAAGATATGATATTATAAATGAAAAAAATGTGTGTAATGTCTTGCAACTTGCAGTTAGCAAAGCATTTATTTGGACCTTGGTTTATAAGTAGAAGCATTGTAAATGAATACTGTGTGTTTTGACAATTCGTCATGCTTATAATTTACGTTTAGGTTTTGATCGTCAGATGCAGTACGCTAACAACTCATATCAATTCTCTAATCTCACTCCTTGTGATACGACAATGTATATGGCTCAGACCTTCTCAGGAATTTGTTACTATGACAATAGTAATTATAGTAACATGCTTCACCAGTTATTGTTGAAAGATGACATTAGAAGACAAATGTGAGTAAATGAATAAACGTGGCGATGAGCTGTTTCCTGAATGAGATATTTTTTGTGCAAAATACTTAGCTAAATGATTGCATTGATGATTGTTGTGATGACAAGTGATGACATTAAACTTTACATTTTTTGTAGTGAATACTACTTCAGCACTGAAAATTTGACGAATGATGTGTATCTCAGGCAACAGGCATTTTTAAGTAGATGTCCTGCTGATATGTTTTTTGCACTAGATATTTATTTTAGACCTTCTCAAGACTATCGGCAGAGTTAGGCAAACTGAAGTGTAAATAAACATTAGCCGACTTTATTGTGTCGGCTATCCACATGCAATTTTATAAATTGCAATATTTCACTTTTTAAATGCTAATTTAATACCTGGTTCCCATAGTATTTTTAATCAAAATTTGCAAAATATCAGCCATAAAACATCAATGTCTTGAAAAACAAAATGTGATAAAACCAAAATGTCATAAAACAAAAATGTCTGAGTAGAAAACATCAATGTCTTGTCAAATTAATATAAGCTAAAAAGCATGCAAATGAAAAGCAGAATTAGTTCATTAGCTCTCTTTGTACATGTGTATGCTCCTTATGTTGTTGAAAAATACTTTTAAAATTTGAAATTAGCATTTTTTGAGTACATTTTCTTCAAAAATATGTACTAGTCCTGTGTACATACGTACATGTTAGTGACATGCAAACCTATACTTTGCAGAAAATATGAACTACGTAAATAGAAAATAGAGATATGTGTTGTATACATCTGTACCTATACATCCTTGTGTTGGTTGTTTTTTTTTAACTTCTGGTTTTTGCGCCAAAATTTTGGGAAATTTTACTGGTTTTTGGTGAACATGTGACGGTGGTAGCATTCATATATACGTAGAGGTTGCATGTTGAAGTAATGAATGGTTAGTGTTGATTCATTTAGCTTCTTCATCTTTTTTTCCTTCCTTGCAACAGATGGATGCAGAAGGTTATATTCCATTGAGCTTGATATCAAGTTTTTTCCGTGTACAAGCATTAAGTCAAGACAAAGATCTTATTCGACAGGTTTGTGTCATATGTGCTTCATTCAACACTTAAGACACAACAATAGACTTCTGTTCCAGCTAGTGAATAGTCTGAATGTTATTTGTACGTTGACCTTTCGTATTTGTATGGTGCCGTGTGCGAATGAATTTATATGTTATGTTAAAGTGGTAGTACATAGGCTTCTTATGATGAATATATTTAGATACACTCCTCTATGCACACAATTAATAACCAGAGAAACTGAATTGATTTGTGAAGTGAGATAGTTGTTATTTATAATATTATCTATTTCAAGAAATACAGCATTTATTGCATAGTTTTTTCTTCTATTTTTTAGTTTCTTGTGAATTGTAGTTTTTCATCGATTTTGTTATTCGAATTTTTCGAAATTGAAATCTCGTGAAAAACATCTTAAAGTGAAACACGATGTGACAGAAGTAATGTGCCGATGTGATGTGCTTCATTGTAAATGAAGCACATCAGGTCAACTATATTCAAACTTTCTCAACAGCAAAATTCAAAAGAGACACGAAAACACGAGATTAAGTATTCAATAGCAATCTATAATAAACGCATGAAAAAAATTTTCGTTGCCAATGTCCTTTAATATAAATGATTGGAGTCACAGAAACACCAACTTCAAGGAAACGTGGTGATGAAAGAAAAGAAATGCAAGAAGTATGTATTTTGAATGATTTTGGTTTTGAAATGCATAATTGCTTTTCTCTGTTAGGAACTTACGACGAAACATTGAAACATTACATTGGGGCGGTCACCTGTAAATCTGGTCGTGCTATGCAAATTTTTGTGTTTAATAATTGTAAAACATTTTCTTTAAAATGATTGATGATAGTGCTCTAAACTTTACATAGCAGGAGTTCTACTTGCGGGCTTGCTACGCTAATGAAACATTTAAGTCACTAAAGCCTGTTTTCCACTTGCCACGTATTGTAACGTATCGTAGCAAAACGTAACATGGCGCATGCGTACTTATGAATTTGATGGTCAATAGGCGCAAGCACGCATGCGCCATGTTACGTTTTGTTACGATACCTTACGATACGTAGCTAGTGAAAAACAGGCATAAGTCAGGTTTTTTTATTGCCGATTTGATTTTATGACTTACCCATGGATTAGAAATGCTGCCTAGAAACATTCGTCTTTGCGAACTTCTTTGCCTTAGCATTTCATTTAGAACTGTGAAATTTCCTTAGATAGAGATGCATGAATATAATCTGTACGTTTTTTGTAGGCGGATTGTTAAACTTTTCCGTGTTTGTTTTTTAATAAATTTAATGCAAAGTGATCTGAACCCTCTGGATCAACGATTTAAAAACGTTACTTTCACTTCATTGATTGCTTGCTTTGCAAAAAAATTAGCGAAATTCTGACGAAGAAATTAGTTTGCTGTTGATTTTAAGAAGCGCGATTTCTTTGTCGCACTCCAAAAGTACGTATGAGAGTTAGGGAACATTTAGAGTCCGTTGGATCTTACTGATTTAAATGCTGAAAAGTCGTCTCGTGCTCTACGTATAAATATACTTTTGTGTCCTGGTTGACAAAGCTTTTTCTTCAGGCTGCAGCATTGAGTAAAAAATGGCGAAATCGTCTGAATGAAAAGACAGAAGTTGAGTTAAGAGGCGAAATCGAGAGGGTGTTTTCGGAATAAAGTAAATGGTTTGAACCGTAAATATAAGTGTTTGAAAAGTAAATGGTTTCAACACGACAAAAAAAACAGATCATCGTAAAGCATAATGAAACTCGCCTCGTTTGTTTATTGTATTTTATTGTGTAAAAACTCCCAGTGTAACACGGCGTGTATATCTTTAGAGACATAATATGTTTATGCGTGTATTGCTGTGCAGGTAGCCGCACAAATATTTTATCGCTAATTATAAATTGTGTTCATGATTAAAGGATGCTTACAAAATGGAAAACGATCGTCAGGCAAGCGTTTTTACAATTTGAAAGTAAGTTACGCGAACATCAAGATAGTATTTGTGAACTGGAGGCGAGACTTCGAGGTAAGGAGACAATACGACGTCAGCTTCGTAATAAAGTACAAGAGTTGAAGGGTAACATTCGCGTCTATTGTCGTGTTCGGCCAAGTCTGCCTTCAGAAACTAGTGTTTCGCTCACTAATATGGAGTTCGCCAATGACACTGATATTATTCTACGCAATAACAACAAGGTATGTGTTTATTTATGTAGACCTTTCAATCTTTTATTGGGAACATTACGCTGTTCCGTTTATTTATGTTTACGTACGTACATAAACATACCAACGTTGTTTGGTGAATATTGAAGATTGATTCAAATGTTTTGCGAACTTTCCTGTTTAGTCTAGTACTTTGTCTAAGAAAAGCCAACAAGCCAGAATGTCATTTTCATTTGACAAAGCATTTTGTCCAGAAACCACTCAAGTAACGATTTATCAAGAAACAGCACAGCTAGTTCAAAGTGTGCTTGATGGATACAATGTTTGCATCTTTGCGTATGGTCGGACTGGATCAGGTAAAACATTTACAATGGAAAGTGATATCAAAGGCCGTGATACGTGGGTGTGATACCACGTGCTATGGAACAAGTCTTCTTTAGTGCCAAGGATCTCATGAGTAAAGGTTGGAAGGTAATAAATGTCAATTTTGTACACATAAAGTATATTATTAATGACGAGAGTTGACTTTTCAGAAAGATACATGTAGCTCACGACACATGATTATGTTAAATCGCTCGATTGGGGTTTTTCCAGCCATTTATTCAATCATGATTTTTCCCAAAACTTTATGTAGTACGAGATACAAGCGTCTTTTCTCGAAATATACAGCGCGACAATACGTGATCTCCTTGGAAACCCAGACAGCAAACATGAGATTAAACAAGTAACCACAAACAATGGCAAACAAGTCAACGATGTGTTTGTTACCAACTTGAAAGCCGTTGCCGTTACATCATCCGATCAAGTAAGTAGCATTCTATTTCGTCATCGGCCTAAGTCGTTACGGTGCCGTACGAAAGGCTGTAACACCTGTGCGCAAGCAAGATTTTTTTTGAAGAGGTTTTTCACTTCAGTTTTTTGGAATTTGCGGTTGTGGAGTGAGTTATCTGTGTTGCTTTGAGTTTATATCGTTTTAGTTTATGGTTTCTATGTTTTTTTTTTAAACTTTCTTTCGCCTTAGTTTTACGTTTTTAATTTAGCTCTCTATTATTGAAGCAAACGATGATATCGTTGAATTTCATAATTAGTTTTCTCATACTAACATGCCGGCTACGTACGTCTCCTACGTGAATCGCCATCTTCTATGTAACGCAAAAAATTATGTGTTTGTAAATGTAGATTGTCCAGATTGGTATAATCCTGATATGTTTGTAAATGTTGATCGTCCAGGTTAATAAACCCGGACCGACTACTAGACCAATAATCTTACAACCCTACATAAACAATCAGAACAATAACAAGACGTGCACAAATCATATGAACACAATCAGAACATTAAGAAGAACATCATATGAACACAATCAGAACATTAACAAGACGTGCACAAATCATATGTCAGAACATTAACAATCAGAACATTAACAAGAACATCATATGAACACAATCAGAACATTAACAAGAAAATCATATGAACACAATCAGAACATTAACAAGACGTGCACAAATCATATGTGATTCACAGGACGCTTTACAATACGAAAACAACTATCTCAAACGTGTTTTCGACAAAAACAACTATAACTCTGACTTTATCAAGCGCAACACGTACAAACCCAACGAACCCAACGAAACGAACAACTCAGTGACAACAGCAACGATACCTTACATCAAAGGTACGTCTGATAATATCTCGCGTATCTTACGACCATACAACATACGTGTCGCACATAAACCAATCACAACGTTACGACAAGTACTAACGAACATAAAGGACAAAGAACAACCCAAACGAACGACAAGGTGCAGATTACAAAATAAACTGCTCCGACTACCACGCCTCCTATATCGGGGAAACTGGCAGGAACTTAAACATAAGACTTACTGAGCACAAACGAGCTACTAAGAAACACGACAAAACTAATCACATTGCCGAACATCACCGAATCACAAAGCACAACATTGACTGGGACTCGGCAAAATGCATCACTTACAGTACTGACTATAGACAACGGCTTACATTAGAAAGTTGGTACACCAACTAGAAACAAACCCCCCTGAACAGATCACAGCAATTACTGGCACCTTACAAACGACTTATTCACAATACAAACAAACGATCAACTAAAAAACATCACACTTCAAACTAATTCACAATGACAATACACAATTGACACCCACACATTACAACTAAAACGTCACACCTATATCACACATCACAACTAAAAATAAAATATTTCACTTCACACTAATCCACAATGACAATACCCATTTCCTGCACACACAATACACTGACGTAAGAACCAGACAACAAATACGGCTAACCTGACGTTTACTCCTCTTTTGACTCTGAAGATGACTACCGCTAAGGTTGTCGAAACATCAGTCAACAACAACAAAAACAGTCCTTCTCAGGACTTTATTAACCTGGACGATCATCATTTACAAACTTATAGTTGACTCTCGGGCCCCTTCTGATCATCCAAAACACGCATATCAGATGAGAAAACTAAAATTGTTCATAGAAATTACAAGCAAGCCACATGAAATGATTTTCGAGTTGATTTATACAAACAGCCAGTGTATCCCCTTAAAAGAATCTGTGACAACTGTTCTTCTATTTGAATAGGTAGAATAGCAAAGTGGAAAAGTTGAATTTTTAGGAAGGCAATATATTTGCTCCAGTAAAAGTAGTATAGTACATGGGGGTTCTAGCGCACTAAAAGTGCGCTATATCCCCCCATGTACTATACTACATATAACCTTGGGTAAAAACTATCTTTAGAAATCAAGTGTTAAAAAAGCATCGTTTCGGAGGCGATCCGGCAGCGCAAATTTTAGCTACGCTAAAATTGAGCAGGGGGATGGGATCGCCGAGAATTCATGCGAGCTGGTGGGTAAAAAATTCTAGCTTTAGCTAGAATTTTCGGCTCGCCCCGTTTTGTCCGAAGGACAACAGAGGCTTAAGAAATGCTCTTCAAAAAACCGTCTTTACAAACAAATGTTAAGAAAGCATTGGTTTTGAGGGGGCTCGGCAGCGCAAATTTTAGCTACGCTAAAATTGGGATGGAGCCCCGATAATTCTTAGGCGACATTGGGAAAATTTTTCACGAAGTGAAAATTGGGGTCGCCTCCATGGATTCGATGAATATTCGAAGAATATTCGAGAATAACAGAGGCTTAAGAAATGCTCTTCAAAAAACCGTCTTTACAAACAAATGTTAAGAAAGCATTGGTTTTGAGGGGGCTCGGCAGCGCAAATTTTAGCTACGCTAAAATTGAGCAGGGGATGGAGCCCCGATAATTCTTAGGCGACATTGGGAAAATTTTTCACGAAGTGAAAATTGGGGTCGCCCATGGATTCGATGAATATTCGAAGAATATTCGAGAATAACAGAGGCTTAAGAAATGCTCTTTAAAAACTATCTTTAGAAATCAAGTGTTAATAAAACATCTTTTCAAAATATGGAATCTATATGTTTTTGAAATATATAGGTGCGTTCAAATTTTACAAACCGTCTTTACAAACAAATGTTAAGAAAGCATTGGTTTTGAGGGGGCTCGGCAGCGCAAATTTTAGCTACGCTAAAATTGAGCAGGGGATGGAGCCCCCGATAATTCTTAGGCGACATTGGGAAAATTTTTCACGAAGTGAAAAATTGGGGTCGCCTCCCATGGATTCGATGAATATTCGAAGAATATTCGAGAATAACAGAGGCTTAAGAAATGCTCTTCAAAAAACCGTCTTTAATAATCAAGTGTTAATAATCAAGTGTTATTAAAATATCAGTAGCGGCGCGCGTGTCTTAGTGCATGTTTTTCAACAATGGTTGTTTAATGTATAATAATACAATGTTTTACAAAACTATGGAATCTATATGTTTTTTAATTTGTCTGTCAAGCGAGTGTCATATAATTTTTGTTAAAAGTGTTTTTAATAATTGTTTCAGGATTTTGAATTCTTTTGTATATCGCTTTTGTATTAATTACTTATTACAAACAGTTATGTGATATGTAGTCAAAAATGAGGAGCAGGTATGTATGATTTTACTCTAACAGAGGCTTAAGAAATGCTCTTCAAAAATCAAGTGTTAATAAAACATCTTTATAAAACTATGGAATCTATATGTTTTAAAAACGGTCTTTACAAAAGGTTATTATGCGTTAATCCGTCTTTATAAAATACTTTCAAAAAGTTATGTTATATGTAATCAAATTTGAGTAGCATTATTAATTTTTAGCTTGATAGTTATCTTTAATGAATTTTTTTAATTTTTCGATTTCATCATTTACAAATTTTTCAGTTGCTAAAATATTATCTTCTATAGTAGCACCGAAACTTGTTGAATAACCGTTATAAATCATAGATAATGTAGATTTATGGTCTGAATAAACTTGCATTTTTGTTAATCCACTAAATGTATTAAGCCATTTTCTTGCCCATTCATTCCATCCGAGTGAAGCTGAAGTTTTTTTTGGTTCAACAATAATCTCAATATAATTGAAATTATCATCAACACAGTATGTGCGATATAGATCTAGTATTACACTAGCTATCTTTTTTTCGTTATTGTTTGTTGGTTTAATGATAAATTTTTTGTTAATCTTATCTACCATAATATCTAATTTAATTGTTTTAGAGTTGTCAGATGGATTTATTAATAAAAGTGTAAATTCAACAAATGTAATATTATTAAAATAAATTCTAATAATATTTTGTTGACTATTAACATTTGTGTTATAAGTTAATTGGTTACTATAATAAATTATTTTACTATTTACTATATCATCTATTTCAGTCTTAGTATAATAGTTAGTTAAATTAGAAGTCAAAACATACTTACCATCAGCTTGTGTTTTAGTATAGTAGTCATTAAATTTACCATCAGCTTGTGTTTTAGTATAATAGTTAATTAAATTAGAAGTCAAAACATACTTACCATCAGATTGTGTTTTAGTATAATAGTTATTTAAATTAGAAGTCAAAACATACTTACCATCAGCTTGTGTTTTAGTATAGTAGTCATTAAATTTATTATCTGATTCTAACTTTGTATAATATTTACTTAAATTAGAACTTAAAGCATACTTACCATTTGTTTCATTCTTTGTATAATAGTTGGCTAATCTTGAAACAAGAACATATTTATTATCAGCTTGTGTTTTAGTATAATATTTACTTAAATTAGAAATCAGAGCATACTTACCATCAGTTTGATTTTTATTATAGTAGTGGTCATTAAATTTATTATCAACTTGTGTTTTAGTATAGTAGTTATTTGATAGATGCGTTTTATCTACAGATCCTTGTATATTTACATTAATATCTGTCTGTGTATCATGTCCATAAAATAAGCTCATTTATATTATTCCTCAGATTTTATATCCGGTTTATTATTTTTATGTTCATAAACATGTTTAATAGTTGTAATACCACCAGACAAAAATCCTAAGAAGGGTAAAAAGGGTGATACTTTTTCTACTAAACTGTAAACATCTCGTTTTAAAAGGTCGTCTGATTTAAGCTGTTTTGTTAATTCTTTTGGATCTTCAATAGCATCAAACCCTTTTAATACATCTGAAAATTTTGATATAACTAAATCAGTTAAAAACTCATTAGCTTTTTGTAATCGTTTTTTCTCGTATTCAGTGTATAATTTATCAATAATTTTTTGACTAGCTTTTTTAATGTAAGCAACTGACTTGTCTAAATCACCATATTCAGCTAGTTTAAGTAGTTGATCTCTTTTATTAAAACTTTCTTGCGGTTTATCTTGTATATTTTCATCACATACCGCGTCTTTGATAATATCATTTGTGGAATCAATCTCATTAATTATATCATTAATTGTTTCAGGCTCTTTACGCTTTGGCATATATATATATAACACATGTTTTATTGCGGAATAACAATTTTCCATTGGTATGGGTATACAAGTTGAATTTCTAAATGTGCATACTTATTATTTTTCAATTTTTTGGTTATTTCTTCTATATCATTTTTCTGAAAACCATAAAGATAATCATCAAATATGGTTTTCATATCATTGCGGTTTGGATTATAAAATGTAACTAAATAACTTATATTTTCACGATAAGGTTTGGCAATACTTGTCAATTGCTGTGTAATAACGATACTACTAAGCCCATAATGACGAGCACTGAACCCTAATCTTATTAATTCTGATGTCCTATTTTTAACATCTAAGCAACTTGCACAATCATCAAGTATAATAAGACTATTTGTCCCTTTATATACATCACTAACATATTTTAAAACAATATCTACCTGATCTTGGTCACATTCTACTTTAATTAAATCATTATCATGTATATATTTAAATTCTTGATAGGTTTTATTATATGATAGCGTTGGACATAATAAAATGATATAATCAAAATGTTTATTAAAGTTTTTTTCTAACATTGTGAGAAGGTAATGACTTTTACCACAATTCGTCATGCCTACAATAATCATATTAAAGGGTGTGTCCATTTATATATTACTAGTTATTTAGTATTGAATACTTTGTAAATCATTATTAACAAATTGAACAAGAGCATCACTAAAAACATAGATGTAACAGTTTAAATCTTTTGTATATGCTCTCTTTTTAATTTCAAGCAGAATGCCGTTTTGAGTATTAACAATTCGTTTTCCATTACCAGCAATATTTTTTTCTTGAAAGGTGCGTAGATCGATAACTAATGCAAATTTATCTTTATAAAATTTTTCAATTGTCATGAAGCAATCTATAGGAATAGTTCTATCAAAAAATTTTCTTGCTTCTTCATAAAAGAGTGTTTTATTCATACCTTGGGCGAAAATCATATTAGGTACACCTTCAATAGTCAATTTTACTTCATCGATTAATGGATATATAAATTCCTCGCTATCACTAATTGAATTGTCTGTGAATAGTAGTATAATACCTTTCATACTTTTACGAGGTACATTGACGTTAACATTCTGTAATGTACTTGACTTATCCCATTTTTCCTTTTTTAATAGGGTTATATGTTGATAAAATAGACTTCTTCCTACAGAATATAAATTTGTCACCTCATCTGCAATTTCTTGATTCTCAATAGCTTCATATTCTAGTTGGATATTTTCTAATTCATAATCACCTCTAGATTGACCGCTTTGAGGAATAAGGACTTGATCGCTCGGGGGTAATGTTATTATGTATTGAAAGTTATTATTCATATTGAAAGGACAATAAAGACCATGATCTTTAAGAATATTATCAATATTAATTTTCTGTCTTGTCCCATAAATATCAAACATTAATTTATCTGATACTTTTTCTGAATTTCCACTTGTTGTAGAACTATCATCCTTAGAAATAAGTTTTCGTAAATTTTCACTACATATACCATATTCAATAAGGCCTTGTCTATCACTTTTAGGTAACCACAAGTCTTTGTATACACTTATAACATTATGTTCACTACAATCGTAAAGGGTTTCCCCAGCCACTTTAATTTGTAGTCTATGTTGTAAAATCTTACTGAGATTATTTAAAAAGTGACTTTTTGCATTACTGATTTTAAGATCAAACGATAGATTAAGTGAACCAGGCACTAAACAACTATTTGCTTTCAATTTCGGAATATTAACATAAACTTGTTCATTCGGTTTAAGACTATTAGGATTAAAGGTTATACTATAAAAAGTACGGTTACCTTTAATTTTTGTCATAGCAGTCCTTTTATAACCAGGTAAAAGCTCTTCTTGTAATAATCTATTCATATATATTAAAACATATTTTATTTTCTTCTTTGTTTATACTTATCATATATTAACAAAGCAGCAGCAATAGCTAAAATCCAAAGATTAGAAGCTAACCATGCTAAACCTTTAGCTCCCCAAGATATAGCCTGAGAGATAATATTCAATAATGATCCTAACACTGGCCATAATTTTTTACCTAGATTTGCTAAAGCCTTAGAAAATTTACTAGTAGCTTGAGCACCTTGTAGGATTGCTTTTCTTGCACCAATGACAATGGTTGTAATTATTCCAGCCACAGATATAGCTAAAGCTGATAATCCTGGGATATTTTCCTTAACCCATTCTTTAAATCGTTGTAATCTAGTAATGTCTTCTTCCTGTTCCTCTCGTACATCCTCTTTATCTAATTGCTCTTGTTCTTCTTTAATTATAATTTCTAATTCAGCGGCTCTTTCATGCAAATTAGTTAATTCATCAATATCGTTGCCAATACCATTTTCATTTTCTATTTCATCTATTCTAGCTATAGTTTTGTTTAGCTCTTCAGAAAAGTGATTTATTTGTGCTTCTATGAATTGTGGGCGTGTTCTTTTATCAATAGTTCCAGATGGAGTCATTACACCCTTATGTTCTCTGATTTCTTGATTAGTTATTTGATTGAAATTTTCTGTATATTTATTATTTAAATCAACCATAGGCATACTCTCTTCAGTTTCCAAAAATTCATCTTGCAAATTAATAATTCTTTTAATTTCGTTTTTAAATTGTTTAACAGCTTCTTTAGCAATTTTATTTTTATTATATTGTAGTATTCCATTATTATTACGTGTCAAAACAATTATACCTTTTTTGCTTCGTTTATTTCTTGTATTTAATGGTTTGTAAGTAATATTATTTATATCAGTTTTACCTAAATTTAATTTTAAATTTAAACCTTCATAAGCTGCCATACCTTTTAGGTGATTAAATCTAAACTCTTTTTTATAATTTTTTGTAATGAAATTTTCAACAGCAAAAGAAACTTCATTTTCAGGTCTATTAATATTTGTATAAACAGGAGTGGAAGTAGGAACATCAGGAAGAGTATTAGTTTTATTTGTCTTTTTTCTTATTGTTACACCAAAATTATCACCATTAAATGACGTTTCATCAATAAATTGAAACTTTTGCCAATCTTCATTATCATCGTTATTATCTTCATTATCATCGTTATTATCTTCTTGCTTCTTATCTTCTAATTCAATATAATCAAAATTTTCTGCCATTATATAGATTACTCTATATTTTGTATTTCACTTTCAGGGATCCAATTGTTATGTTTATTATCATAACCTAACCATTTAACTAAAACCATCTTTTTACCTTTAAAATTCTTACGTTTTAATATCTTTTCAACTCTATAAACATCATCTTTCTTATTTACAACTGATAGTTCCTTTTCATAAAATTTACCGATTATAGGCTCTCCTTCTAAATCTTCTATCTCATATAAATTCGGATCTCCTCTAATAACTTTAGTCACTTTAAACAACTCTTCTGTAAAATTTGCTTCATAGCCTTTCGTAAATATAGATTTATACTTTGATATTCTAACCATATCACCAATTTTAATCTTAGGTAATGGTAAATAAGCAACTTCATGACCGTATAATGTATTCCATACTTCATCTTCATTCTTTTTATTAACATCTTTAGGCTTCATCAAGATTGTACTGTGTTTTGTATTGTTATAATTATATACTAAATCATCTAATATATCAATCCATTTATATGTTCCTTTACTGTAAAAATATTTCCACATAGATGTTTTAATAGTTCTGTTAAATCGTTCGACAATCGAAGCCTTTTTATCATTTTTAGTAGAAAAGTACTTAATTTCATGTTTCTCTAATAATGATTTGACACCTACATTATAAAATTCTTTACCATCATCAAATTGAGCTAATTTCGGGTAATTATTAAATCTATCTTTAAATTGACTTAATAGTTTTGCAACAGCTTTTGTCATATTATTTGTGTCTTTCCTATAAACAGGGATAGCAAATGCATATCTACTTAATATTTCAATAGCTGTTAATATCCAATAATAACCATTGTTTTTATATTTATAAGAACTCATATCAACTAAATCCATCTGTATTTGTTCACCAAGATAGTTTACCCTTGTTTGTCTGAATTTATGTCTTCTAATAATAGGTTTATATCTAGTGTATGTATCTTGAGATATTAACCATTCTTTAACCTGTTTTCTACTAACATCTATACCTTCTTCTAATGCCTTTTGATACAATCGTTCTGCTGATTGATATCCTGTTTGTGGATTATAATAAATATCTCTTAAACTTTGCTCAATTTTAATATCTTCATCCATTTAACTTACTCAAGATAACATTCAATTAGAATACTACCTACATTCACAGGGTGTCCATCTTGATCAAATATATTAAATATTAGCTCGTTAAAGGCTCCTTTTACAATTACAACTTTAGATTCAATATCGTTGTATTCATATACAGTGCCAAATAACGACTGAATTGTTATTACTGGTAAAGTTAAAGCTATATTACTTTTTTTTCCTTCAGGGTTATAATTATAACTTGAATTTACAATATTAGAAGAAATTTGCACATATTTTAACCCCATGTTTATATCTACTTTTGAAACACCACTTTTTACATCATTTCTTTTAAAAGTTTTTATAGTATTATTAAAACCTAACATTTTAATAAGAGTATCAGACAATACTAATATTTCATCACTATTATTAGTTATTTTACAAGTTCCGTTGTTTTCTATCATCTCCAGTTTTAAATCAAAAGACTCAAGAAATGTTTTAAGCATCTTAAAAGTCCAGTATCCAGCATCTATATTATATTTAATAGGTCCTAATGTAAAAGCTAAAGTATTTAATTCAATATTTTTATATTCCCAATACACATAAGCTTTCTTTATATATAAATATGAATAGTTAGTTGTTACTATACTTTCTTGTAAGTTGATTTTTTTACTATCTCCATCAATAAAAACAGTAAACTTCATATATAACATAGCTTATATTATATGTCAGGCAAACAAATAGAAGAAAATGCTATAAAATTAGGTGATGATGGTTTAAAACATGTACCAACATGGCCAAAAATATATTTAGAAACGACTAAAACGCCTTTGTTTTCAAATCTAATAGCAGCTGTTAATGGAGATGAAGGTCATTCTGAGGAGTATTTCGATAAATCGATCCATAGGTGGTCCTCAAAATTTATTGTAAAACCTACATTTCAAAGGCCGGTAAATGTTGATATTTGTAACTTTAGATTATACGTCACAGAGAGTGATTATTTTATGAGTAGTTTACCACCTATAACAGCCACATGGTCAAGTGAAATTAAAAGTAAAAAAGAACAGTCGACTGGTATAAGATATAATATTAAAAATCATTTAAATTATAAACAAGAAGCGTACTACGCTATGATTTGTGGGGCTTATGTTGCTAGTTTTTTAAGCGGCATCGGGCTTAATCATTTAAATTTTGATAAAAGTAGAATTATACAAAGCCTTGTTAAATACCATTTATATTATCAGATCCGAAAATTTATGAAGCATCCATCGTTATTAGACAAATATGACTTTACGGAATTGAAAAAGCATATACCTTATAAAGGTATTTTAAAATTTGATAAAAGCAATGATGGTTATTATGTTAATTTTCAATATTCAACTACTGATTATAGGAGCTTCATTGCATATCATTCTGAAGGTATTACATCAATAGGAAAAGTTCTTTTGCAAGAGAGCATTGAAAGCTTTGTTTATACAATTTTAGGCAGTCAAGCAGATACAAGATGGTCAATTGTTAATCATGGTGCTAAGAGCCTGCAAACTCAAAAAGTTTTTAGGAAATTACTAAATGATAATATAGTACAGAATGATACGACTGTATTGATATCTAACATGAGAAAAAGTATAAAAGACACGAATGTTATTTTGAATATGGCAATCAGCCCTGATATAATTTTAATACCCAGCCGTATGATCATATTAAATAAAAAGATTGATGGGTATAATAATATTTTAACACTAGCTAATAAAACTATGAAATTCGGTATTAATTTTAAAATAAATTATTATGGAGTTAAAAAGGAAGAACCTAAAAAAGTACATCAAGATAATACACCATCTCAACACTTAGATACTCTAGATGAAGTGAATAAAAAACCATTAGTACATAAACATATAAAATTGACGGTAAATAATCCCCATCAAACAGATATGATTGCTTTACTCGGTATATCAACACTATCAACATTCATATTAGTTAAATATGTTTTATAATATAATATGAAGAAAGTTCTAGATTTTAATCATATTTCAAGTAAGTTGAGTCAAGAGCAATTTGAAAAGCTTAAAAAGTTGTATTTGTACTATCATAAGATGTACACATGTTATAAATGGAAGTATAATAAATTAAAGAAAATTAGACTATCATTAAACATGGGAAGTATTTTTCTAGTCTCTACTGGTGCTATTGCTGGTAGTATAACCGTCAACCCTATAGTTATAGCCAGCTTGAGTGGTTTAGGGGCTTTAATTCAAGGTTATATGGTTAAGAGTAAGATTAATAATAACTTAGAGATGTGTAAATTTGCATATAAATCATATGAAAAAATACTTATAACTATAAGATCTTATTTAAGAGGATTAGCTTATGATCCATTGATATTTCTATCAGACGTAAAAGTTATCGATGAAATTATAACAGACAATTGTACTACTATAGATAGTATGGTAAGTAAATATAACAAAAAATATAAAGATCTGTAAGTTATCTATAAGATTATCTGTGGGTTATCTATAAGTTATCTATGAATAAAATCTACAGTATTATATAACATGTCTGAAGAAAACCTAAAGATAACTACTGTTAAGAAAGAGAAAGACCCTCTTAGAGTCGAAGCTGGGAAGCGCTTGGCTGCTATATCAAAAGCTTCTAAAGAAAAAAAGATGCGAGATAGGATTGAATTAGAACATAAAAAGAAAATTGAGGATAATAGTTGGAATATTAATTATGGATTCTTATTTGGAGCAGTTGGAATGATAACCACTATTGTTAGCCTCTATTATACACGGAAAGATGATAAGAGGCAGGAAAAATTAGCAAACGATAAAGCAAAAGAAGAAACAACTAGTGAAAAACATGTTTTGATACAAAAAAATAAAAAATATAATTTAGACTCATTTGAATAAAATATTTCCTATTATATATGAGTAATACTATAAATAAAAAGCAATTTATAAACGAAGCTTTTGACTCAATGATTGTGACAGCAACTGCCGTAGGTCTTTCTATGGTGTCTAAAAAACTACTTGGTCAAAAATTAACAGATACTGATAATATTAAAGATTTTACAAAACTAGCTATTGCTATTACAACATCAACAATGCTAGTTAAATATGCTCAGGATAAAAAATGGGTCCCTGAAAATCCATTTAAATCTGTATAAATATATATGACAAGTGTTATTACTAGTGGAGTTGGAACAGTGTTTGGATCTATTGTGAATGGGTTAGGTTTCTCTCTAGCAGGCTGGCTATTTCATAAACTTGATAAAAACGGTTACGTTGAGGAAATGAAAAGATACCACGAGTCTTTAGTAAAACTACAAAAGGCTAAAGAAGCGTTCTATGAAAATGAAGTCAAACAGCATGATAAAATTCAACAGTTAAGACAAGAACTTCAATATGCTGATAATGATATAGAACTTACGAACAAAGCTTTAGATGCGCTTAGAAAAGTAAAAACAATACATTATAATGGGTTAACATTTCATAGAGAACCACAATTAAATGACTTTTACAAACCATCTAAGAATATGAAAAATTATCAATCTGGTACAATGGTTTTGATTGGTATTATATCTGGATATTTATTATATAAAATTACTTAAAAATAAAATATATAGTATTAGTATATGTATTGCTATGAACTTATTTATAAAGAATTAGAGGATTTTTGTGATAAAAAGATATGTGATAGTTATATTAATAGATCTGCTAAAGCATACTTATGTTGTGAAAATCAAGAAATTATTTCAGATAACAATAAAAATGTTTGTAAGCACTGCGGTACTGTTTTTGGATATAAAATAGTTAATGAATGGATACCAGAGATTTGGAAAAATCAAAGATCAATACACAGTAGAAGAAAATGGTTTTATAATAAACTTAAATTGTGTGTACCTTTTGAATATGTTGAGATGATTACAAATGATTTTATAAAGGTTGTTAGGACCATGATTAAACATAAGTTGATTCAGAAAAAGAATATTAGTATGTATAATTATTATATAATACGTTTAGTTAGTAGGAGGGGTATACCATTAAAACACCCTGTTAGAGATATGAAAAATAGTAAGACAAAGAGGATTTTTGATGATAGATTATTTGGTGAAGTATATAAAATACTTGAATGGGATAAAGACATTAACTGTACTTATTATAAAAATTGGATAGAGTCAAAGAAATAAAAAATTTACTATTATATATGAATCTTAAAGATCTATTAAAGAAGATTAGAGATTTTATTCTATGTTGTAAAAAAACTAGTTCTAATATAGAAGGTATTTTGAAGGATTTTGAAAAAACATTGTATAAATCAAAAGATAATTTAAACGCACCTTAAAAAAAATAATATATATAGTAATTATATATGACTAGAAACATTACTAAAAGATTAAATAAAATTTTGAAGATGGAAAAAGATATAATGACAACTTCATCACTTATTGAAGAAAAATATAGTCTACTAGTATGTAGGTACTGTAACTCACCATCAAGTCACATTCTGGTAACAGGAATAGGACAGTTTCCTAATTACAAAGAAACACCTATTTGTAAGAGTAAAGCAAAGTATATATGTAAACTAAATCCATACCAAAAAGATATGATAAGTTTAGTTGACATTTATGAGTTTTAAACGCATTAAATAATTATTTAAAAAATAAAATATATAGTATTAGTATATATGTGTTCAGATAAACCAATACGAGGAAGACCAAAAATTTATACTAAAGAACAAATCAAACAACATAGGACATTATATATGCTCTCAAAACCATGGCATTGTGATTTATGTAATAAAACATATAGTTTAGCATATAAAACTTTACATCTTAAAACTAGAAAACATTTAATAAATTCAAAAATTAAAAATAATATAGTTTTATAAAATTTTACAGTGCGTTTAAATATACTTAAAAAATATATATACATAATATATATGATAGAAAATATAAAAAATAATAATGAAATTCTTAGTCTAGTGTATTTCGGCGCTGGCTGGGATTTTCGAATGGTTGATAAAGATTTATATTCTAAATTTAGTTTTTTTATATACATAGATTCTTTACCAACAAAATTATTACATTATCCACCTGATTCTACAGGATATAAAAAATGTAAAGATCTCCCAACATTTATACATACACTAATTACAAAAGCAAATAAACGTCAATTAAAATTAGTTGAACATCATAAACATTTAAGGTTATTAATATTTAAAACTAATGATCATAAACAAGAACTTCACTATTATTATAATACAACAACAAAAGAAGCTCTCGATGACTCAATTATTAGAGAAAAATTAAACAGAGTGATCTGGGTACACGAGAAGGGTTTCAATCCATGGGAGGTCGGTCTAAGACCTGGTATGTTACCTAATACAATAAAAACTGAAGCTAAGTTAAGAGAATATTTACAAAATATTTAAAAAACACTCAAAAGTTAAATAGATTAATTTAATTATTTTTATAAAAAGTTTTAACTATAGATTTATTTCTATAATTAAAATTAGTGCGTTTAAAAAAAATAAAATAAAATATATAGTATATATATGAATAGAGATTATTTAAATCGAAAGGTACTTAAAGACAAACCTATATTATATAATATGCAGAAGATGAATAGAGATAAAACAAAACATAAGGTACTTAAAGACATGAGTATTTTATATAGTATGTCTAATAAGAATAAAGATGAACTTCAAAAGTTGACTAAAGACGATTTAATTAAGTTATTATTAAATCAAAAGCCGTGGGTTGAAGTTAATAATACTTCAATTTCCAAACCAGTACAAAAAGCACTATCACAATCCAATATCAAAAAAATGACTGTACAACAGTTAAAAGTTATTGCTAAAGAAAAAAAGGTTAAAGGTTATTATAAACTTAGAAAAAACGAATTAATCAAATCATTAACACCAATCCCAAAACCGAGAAAGACTGTAAAAGAGATGATTAAAGAGTATGAGAACAATACACAGATGCTATCAGATAAAAATAAAAAACCAATACCAACACCTCGAGTTAAAATAAGAGAAACAAACAATGCTCTTAAAGGTTATACAAAGTCATATGAAATAAGTATTATTAACAATAAAGCACCATTAATACAAATGCAAAACACAAGAAAGTATCTTACATATTATATTAAAGAATTATTAACAACAATTAAAGGATTAAAATTTGTTGAAACGCTTAAGGTAACATTTGAAAAATTTGAAAAAAAAGATGGTGGTACAGCTGGTTTTTTAACAAAAGTTGCTTATTTCAACAGCTCAGCTTTAACAATTACAAATAATGAAAATATTACTGAATCCTTACAAATTTCAAAACAAAATATATTAAATAAGATTGATAAATTCACTCAAGAAGGTTCTGCATGGTTTATAAGCTCTATAGATAATCATTATCTTAATGTTGTTAAATACAAGCCATTACAAGGGTCTTCATACATTAATTTACCACAAGAACTTAAAAACCCTAATAAAGGTTTGATAAATATCAAAAACCATGATAATGAATGTTTTAGGTGGTGCCATATTAGACATATTAACCCACAAAATAAAGACGCACATAGAATTAAAAAATCTGATAAAGAATATATTGAAAAGCTTAATTATGAAGGGGTTGATTTTCCAGTGACTGTTAAACATTATAATAAAATCGAAAAGCAAAACAGAATTAACATTAACGTTTTCGGTTATGACGATAAACAACCATATCCATTATTCATTTCAAAAGAAAAATTTGAAGACCATATGGAACTACTATTAATAACTGATAATGAAAACAAACATTATGTATTAATAAAAGATTTTAATAAATTTATGTACAATCAAACAAAACATAAAGAAAGAAAACATTTTTGTATGCGTTGTCTTCAATGCTTTAGTTCTGAAAAAATATTAAATAACCATATAGAAAACTGTATACTAATAAATGGTATACAATCAATAAGAATGCCTGATAAAAATAATAACATACTTAAATTCAACAACTATCATAAGCAACAACCAGTACCATTTGTCATATATGCTGACTTTGAGGCTATTACAGAAAAGATATCTGGTTGCCAACAAGATAATGGTAACTCATATACAGAAGCCTATCAAAAACATACTGACTGTGGTTATGGTTATAAAGTTGTTTGTTGCTATGATGATCAATTTACTAAACAAATTCAACTATATAGAGGTAAAAAAGCTGTTTACAAATTTATGGAAGCTATGTTAAAAGAAGTTAAATATTGTAAAAATATTATGAAAACCTACTTTAATAAACCATTAAAAATGACTACTGATGATGAAGAAGATTTTAAAAAAGCTGATGAATGTCATATCTGTAACAAAAAATATACTAACAAAGATATTCGAGTTAGAGACCATTGTCATATAACTGGTAAATACAGAGGCTCGGCACATCAATATTGTAATTTAAAACTTAGAATAGACCCTGATAAATTAAAGATCCCCGTAATATTTCACAACCTGCGTGGGTATGACAGTCACTTCATAATGCAAGAAATCGGAGCTATTGTTAATAAGCATACATACAAAAACAAAAAAGGTGAAGAAACACAGATGAATATAAATGCTATACCTAATAACATGGAAAAATATATGGCTTTCATGCTAGGTAACCATTTAACATTTCTTGATAGTTTTCAATTTATGAGCTCTAGTCTTGAAAAGCTTGTTATTAACCTACCTAAAGAATCATTTAAATATACCTCTAAGCAGTTTCAAGGTGAAAAACTTAATTTAATGACTAAAAAAGGTATATACCCATACGACTTCATGGATAGCTTTGAAAAATTTGATGAGGGGTTGCCTTCAAAAAAAGACTTTTATAGTATTCTTACTGATGAGAATATCTCAGATGATTCTTACAACCATGCACAAAATGTTTGGAATACATTCAATCTTAAAAACATGGGTGATTACCACGATTTGTATCTGAAATCTGATGTTTTGTTATTAGCTGATGTATTTGAAAACTTTCGAAAAACATGCTTAGAATACTATAATTTAGACCCATGCCACTATTTTACTAGTCCTGGTCTGTCATGGGATGCTATGTTGAAGATGATAGATATTAAATTAGAACTAATGACTGATATTGACATGTTTCAATTCATCGAAAAGGGTATGAGAGGAGGTGTTTCTTATATTTCTAACCGATATGGTAATGCAAATAACAAATATATGAAAACATTTGATAAGAATAAACCCTCAAAATATATAATGTATCTTGACGCAAACAATTTATATGGATGGGCTATGTCACAATACCTACCTACTGGTGGTTTTAAATGGTTAACTGAGAAACAGATTAACAACATAAACCTTTATAAATATCAAGATAGTAAAAAAGGTTTAATTTTAGAAGTTGATTTAGAATACCCTGAAGAACTACATAATTTACATAACGATTATCCACTAGCACCTGAAAAAATTAAGGTCACTAGCAACATGCTGTCAAAATATTGTAAGACAATTGCTTCTAATTACAATATATCAACAGGTTTAGTTAATAAGTTAATACCTACATTACAAAATAAAGAGAAGTATGTGCTACATTATAGAAATCTTCAATTATACTTAGATCTCGGGTTAAAATTAAAAAAAGTACATAGAGTACTCGAATTTAATCAATCTCCATGGTTGAAAAAATACATAGACTTTAATACTCAAAAAAGAACTAATGCAAAAAATTCTTTTGAAAAAGACTTCTTCAAACTTATGAATAACAGTGTTTTTGGTAAGACGATGGAAAACTTACGAAAAAGAGTAGATGTTAGACTAGTAACTAATAAAAATAAATTATTAAAATTAGCTTCAAAACCTACTTATGTAAGTAGTAAAATCTTCAATGAGAACCTTGTGGCTGTGCATAAGATCAAAGAAACACTAACCCTTAATAGGCCGGCATATGTGGGTATGTGCATCTTAGATTTATCTAAAGTATTAATGTATGATTTTCATTACAATTATATCAAAAATCGGTATGGTGATAAAGCTAAATTATTATTCACAGATACAGATTCTCTAACATATGAAATCGAAACTGAAGATGTCTATAAAGATTTTTGGGTTGATAAAGATAAATTTGATACTAGTGATTACCCAGAATACCATAAATATCATGATAAAACTAATAAAAAAGTTATTGGTAAAATGAAAGATGAAGCTGCTGGAATAGTAGTTAAAGAATTTGTTGGTTTAAGAAGTAAGATGTATAGTTATATTAAAGACAATAATAAAGGAGATAAGAAAGCTAAAGGAATAAAAAAAAATATTATTAAAAACAAAATAAAACATGAAGACTATAAACAAACACTATTTGAAAATAAACAAATACATCATACAATGAAAACTATTAGAAGTGTAAACCATCAACTTAGTAGTTATGAAATTAATAAAGTTTCACTAAGCTGTTTTGATGATAAACGGTATATATTAGATGATGGTATAACTACTAGAGCTTATGGTCATTATTTAAATAATAATTAAAACTTATTTTAATATACAGTTATAATGTGTAGTAAGCATGTAGCGTGGGCCTCTGTTAGAGTAAAATCATACATACCTGCTCCTCATTTTTGACTACATATCACATAACTGTTTGTAATAAGTAATTAATACAAAAGCGATATACAAAAGAATTCAAAATCCTGAAACAATTATTAAAAACACTTTTAACAAAAATTATATGACACTCGCTTGACAGACAAATTAAAAAACATATAGATTCCATAGTTTTGTAAAACATTGTATTATTATACATTAAACAACCATTGTTGAAAAACATGCACTAAGACACGCGCGCCGCTACTGATATTTTAATAACACTTGATTATTAACACTTGATTATTAAAGACGGTTTTTTGAAGAGCATTTCTTAAGCCTCTGTTATTCTCGAATATTCTTCGAATATTCATCGAATCCATGGGAGGCGACCCCAATTTTCACTTCGTGAAAAATTTTCCCAATGTCGCCTAAATTATCGGGGCTCCATCCCTGCTCAATTTTAGCGTAGCTAAAATTTGCGCTGAGCCCCCTCAAAACCAATGCTTTCTTAACATTTGTTTGTAAAGACGGTTTGTAAAATTTGAACGCACCTATATATTTCAAAAACATATAGATTCCATATTTTGAAAAGATGTTTTATTAACACTTGATTTCTAAAGATAGTTTTTAAAGAGCATTTCTTAAGCCTCTGTTATTCTCGAATATTCTTCGAATATTCATCGAATCCATGGGAGGCGACCCCAATTTTTCACTTCGTGAAAAATTTTCCCAATGTCGCCTAAGAATTATCGGGGGCTCCATCCCCTGCTCAATTTTAGCGTAGCTAAAATTTGCGCTGCCGAGCCCCCTCAAAACCAATGCTTTCTTAACATTTGTTTGTAAAGACGGTTTTTTGAAGAGCATTTCTTAAGCCTCTGTTATTCTCGAATATTCTTCGAATATTCATCGAATCCATGGGAGGCGACCCCAATTTTTCACTTCGTGAAAAATTTTCCCAATGTCGCCTAAGAATTATCGGGGGCTCCATCCCCTGCTCAATTTTAGCGTAGCTAAAATTTGCGCTGCCGAGCCCCCTCAAAACCAATGCTTTCTTAACATTTGTTTGTAAAGACGGTTTTTTGAAGAGCATTTCTTAAGCCTCTGTTGTCCTTCGGACAAAACGGGGCGAGCCGAAAATTCTAGCTAAAGCTAGAATTTTTTACCCACCAGCTCGCATGAATTCTCGGCGATCCCATCCCCCTGCTCAATTTTAGCGTAGCTAAAATTTGCGCTGCCGGATCGCCTCCGAAACGATGCTTTTTTAACACTTGATTTCTAAAGATAGTTTTTACCCAAGGTTATATGTAGTATAGTACATGGGGGGATATAGCGCACTTTTAGTGCGCTAGAACCCCCATGTACTATACTACTAGTAAATCATTTGCCAAAGAACATGCTTTTGAGGGGTTTTTCGGAAAGGCTTCAAATGCAAATTGTACAAAGCTTGTAAAACCGGTTGCTAGTTTTCTCTTCCAAAATTCTCTTCTTTTCCCAATACTGCTATACAAAGTACTATCTTTCAAAAGAACTTAACACTACATATCATGAATATATGAGTACGAGCCTCTTCCCCCAGTTAACAATCTTTCTACGCCCATGCTCGTCCAGTTACTCAGCATAAACAGTTACACTCGCTCTTAACACTGGTTTGCGCATGCATCGTACTGTATCTTGTACAACTTCCATTTGTAATTGTTGACTCGTAGAATTCCTTCTAATTTGCGTTATAATGTTCTACGTTGCGTACAATACACTGCTGTGTTGCATCTTGTTTGTAATTAATAAAATGCTTTACATTCATGTGTCATTTAAATATACTAGGGAGCTTTAGCACGAGCATATTTGGTTGCGTTTTGTTGTCGCAACAATGTTTTATGCCAAAATGACGTAAGTCGTACTCGTAGTCTTTGCTAAAGTTCATTATTTTGTTACGTACGTCATTTTTAGGTAAGTGAGCTTGTCATGGCATATTTACTCTTTAAGAAACATGATTACAATGAGTGTGGTCTCACCCACTTTTTGCTGTTGTTTTTTGTTATTTTTTATCTATATTGTAAAATTTTCATACTCTAGGTGTCCAGTTTACTTCGAAAGGCTTACGAAAATCGTTCTGTGGCAGATACAAACTGTAACGATCGCTCGTCGAGAAGTCACTCTGTCTTTCAACTAAAACTCGTCGGAGTAATGAGATTACTGGGGAACTAAGTCAAGGCAGGATTATGCATATTTATGTTTTTGTTTTCAGTTTAAGAATTTTTGAAATAGTTCATCATATTAGAATATGGATGTTGACTATCGACTTAGTTCTATATGATTAGTCCAGCTTTTATTTTGCTTTAACACGTTTCCACGCGGTAAAACAGGACTGCGCAGCGAAATCAAATCTGAGGGGGTTGGGTAAAGCCTGTTTTCCACTAGGCACGTGTCGTAACCTATCATAGCATGCGCCCTGTTACGTTTTGCTACGATACGTTACGATACGTGGCTATTGGAAAACAGGCTTAAGACATATATTAACTAAATATACTACGTCTTACCTTGCCTTTAATTTAGCTAAAATGTATAAATGTTAGCAAAAACTTTATCTGGGGAAAAAGTGGGGTGTGCTCTAGTCCCCACTCTTTGGCGCCGTGGCTGTAAATGTCTCCTCGATATTTATTATATATTCAGTAGCAAAAGAATCTGCAAAATTGTTATCTATTGTTTTGCGATGACGATGAGCTAAATTTTTCAGGGTATTGAGTTTGGTTGATCTGCGGGTTCTGAAAGAATAAGTCAATCCAGATCAACAGGATTAAGACTTAAGGAAGCTAATCACATAAACTAGAGCCTCACACATTTGGGTATAGTCTTCAACTTACTAAGAAGGTAAGCATATACTTACCTTATGATGGATGAACTTGAATTCATTGACAGGAGATATGATTTTTGTATTTTATTGATTAACGCTGTGCACAATGCGATTTTTAAACATTACATAAGTATAAGAAAAATGCATACATCTGCAACAATAGACCGTTCTTTGAAATTCCAACAATAAAAATTTGCATGTTTAGATTATTTATTCCAGAAAATAAATGTTTGCGTCTGTTTTTAAATTTACTCAATCATACGTAGCTATACTGTGTAGAGAGATGATAGTCAAATAAATTATAATACATTTTAGGCTAGTCACGTGCCTTATAGAACCTCGAAATTAACTCATTTGTTGCAAAACTCTCTTGGTGGTAACAGTAAAAGGTTGGTATTACTGAATATATGTGTATCAGATTTTCATCAATGTACACACGTCATTGTAGATGACATGAAGTATTAACATGTGTTAGTTGTGATAATTAGTGTATGTAATACATTCATATTTCAGTTTGATGTTCGTGAATGTTTCTCCTCGCGAGGACTCTTTCCAGGAAACCCTATGTTCACTTCGATTTGCCACTCAGGTATGATTCGTATATATCATAGCATGATTTCGAGTGCAATTCGGGGAAAACATGCACGAGTGAGTTTTTCAAAGACTATCGAAATTGCACAAGTCTGAAGGACGAGTGCCTGTTTTTCCCAAATTGCACGAGAAACCATATTACTTATTAATAAAGTACATGAAAAATTTCTCAATCCTGCCGGCAAGTTGTAAATATCGACAAACTCGTATTTTTGAATTCCGTGAAATATTACTTTTCGCAACACCATAGCTTCCGCACACGCAGCTAGAACAAGGTATCTACTTTTAGCAGTGTTCATGTGTTCATACAGAAATAATTTGAAAACGGTGAACTGTAAGCTCGTTCGCCAAAGCATGAGTGTATGATCTATGAAGTAGAACATATATTTAGCATTTAATCTATTGTTGTATTTTCTCATGCTATGTCATTAGGCTGCGACTACAGATATTTTCATACGTCAATTTCTACGTGAGAAAGTGAATCTCATTTCATTTGGCTATAAACTATATATGTATGTTGCAACTAGCATTCAAGTTATTGTTTTGGAAATTTAACGTAAATTGTAACAGTGAAATCTGCACAACAATATCATCAGGCATTAATATTTCACTATTGGCTGATTTCTAAAGGACATGACATAAGCATCCGCATAAACGTAAACTTAAAAAATATTTAACTCAAAGAAGAACAAATGAAGATTTGAATAAAAATTCCACGATGTCTTTGTTCTTGTAAACATTTTAGTAAGAGTAACTAAAGTCTTTTCGCTCATGTTCATTCCACTGTTGTAAAACATGCATAAACGTTTTAGCACGCTGCCTTACCCTACACTTTTATTCCATCAAAATCGCCATTTTCCATTCATTGATATTCCGTGTGAAAACTTTAAGAAATAACTTACAAGAAATTCCTCTGCAGTACAAAAAGTGTGAAGTTCAAAGTAATTATAAATGTCTTATAATACAATGATATCAAACAAAAATATTTCCACTCGAAGTTCAGGCACAAAATAGAAAATTTACTATAATATACATATACAAGGAAGTTTCTTTACGAAAACAATAAAATCCATAAAGACAAAAATGTTTTCATATTCTTAAAATTATTTATCAGGATTAATGGCACAATTTCACAGAATACATACGTCAGTTGTTTTGGTAATAGTCAATCTGATGAATGTCGCGAGCTAAACCAAAGTCTGCAATTTTCATTACTCTATCTTCACCAACTAAAATATTCCTGGCAGCAAGATCGCGATGAATACACTACAAAATTATTGGTGGTGTAAGGATAAATCATCACACCAATGCTTATATAGCTGTACAGTGATATAGTTCAATCTAAAAGCCACCTTTCTTCCTGACAAATATTCCATTCCACGAGCAATTTGATAACTGAAGGTGACGAAATCCCTAAAGCACAACTTTTCTTCTCCTTCTATTGGAATGGTCTCTCCGTTTCGGTCCTTCTTTCACGAAGATATTCTCGTAAATTGCCGAAAGGTGCGTATTCGACAACCACCAGTAGCGGTCCTGAGAATTTAATGAAAGTAAATCAACGAAGCATAGTTTATGCGTAAGCATGTAGCTGGTAGGTATTCTCAACATTCAGTAGACTTTCAAAATCATCAGGAATGACACTTACGTCTGACAAATCCGAGTCATGTCTTCGAAAACGCTGATTGCTCAACAGCGGATTCGTCGAGCTAGTCGACACAGATGATGAAGTAGAGCTCAGCAGGTCTCTCCTTCCGTGGATAATTTCGAGGGCGATAGCCGGCAACGCTAAACACGCGTTTCTTGTGTTTCTTGCATTTGAATATTAATAAGTAGGCAATAATTGAGTTTACGACACGAACGAATGCAGCCACGGATACAACAATGTAAAGGGAAATTCTTGAACTCTGAACTGATTCGTCCTTCTCAACTGGTTGTTGCTGGAAAAGCTAGATTTCTGCTCGCTGCGAAATTTTAAAACAAATGGATTTATCCATATCGCAGTTAAATTCAGCTAGTCACTTGATTAACAGTCGAAATAAAACTAATGAAACCATTCGACTAGACCAGGGATCTCCAAACTTTACAGCCAGAGGGCCACATGAACTTTCATTCAGCATGTTGAGGGCCGACGAACCGTATACCGCAGGTCAAAGAGCGAATATTTTAATAAAACGAAGTACATTACACAAGCTTCATTAGTTAAGAAAATATTTATTCAAAATTTGAAGGTTAAATTTCAACCAAGAGTAGTATCATAACAAAATAACTATTAGTCTGTTCAGTTTTCTAAATGTGAGTGGTGAAATTGGCTTCTTTAGTGTCTCTGCGGGCCAGATTTAGAGGCCGCATCTGGCCCGCGGGCCGTAGTTTCGAGACACCTGGACTAGACAATAAGCTCATGCAATGGTTGCGAAACTGCGCCAATGGTTTTATATGAGCGAAAAATAAAACATAAAAACGCACTCACCTGACATGGAGACTGGCGTCATAGGTCTTGGTAAAACGTGGAGGTAGAATCATAACCCAGGTTATCGCCAACGACACAATAATAGTTAGCCGTATTTGTTGTCTGGTTCGTACGTCATTGTATTGTGTGTGCAGGAAATGTATTGTCATTGTGGATTAGTGTGAAGTGAAATATTTTATTTTTAGTTGTGATGTGTGATATAGGTGTGACGTTTTTAGTTGTAATGTGTGGGTGTCAATTGTGTATTGTCATTGTGAATTAGTTTGAAGTGTGATGTTTTTTAGTTGATCGTTTGTTTGTATTGTGAATAAGTCGTTTGTAAGGTGCCAGTAATTGCTGTGATCTGTTGAGGGGGGTTTGTTTCTAGTTGGTGTACCAACTTTCTAATGTAAGCCGTTGTCTATAGTCAGTACTGTAAGTGATGCATTTTGCCGAGTCCCAGTCAATGTTATGCTTTGTGATTCGGTGATGTTCGGCAATGTGATTAGTTTTGTCTTGTTTCTTAGTAGCTCGTTTGTGCTCAGTAAGTCTTATGTTTAAGTTCCTGCCAGTTTCCCCGATATAGAGGCGTGGCAGTCGGAGCAGTTTATTTTGTAAACTGCACCTTGTCGTTCGTTTGGGTTGTTCTTTGTCCTTTATGTTCGTTAGTACTTGTCGCAACGTTGTGATTGGTTTATGTGCGACACGTATGTTGTATGGTGGTAAGATACGCGAGATATTATCAGACGTACCTTTGATGTAAGGTATCGTTGCTGTTGTCACTGAGTTGTTCGTTCTGTTGGGTTCGTTGGGTTTGTACGTGTTGCGTTTGATAAAGTCAGAGTTATAGTTGTTTTTGTCGAAAACACGTTTGAGATAGTTGTTTTCGTGTTGTAAAGCGTCCTGTGAATCACATATGATTTGTGCACGTCTTGTTAATGTTCTGATTGTGTTCATATGATTTTCTTGTTAATGTTCTGATTGTGTTCATATGATGTTCTTGTTAATGTTCTGATTGTGTTCATATGATTTGTGCACGTCTTGTTATTGTTCTGATTGTTTATGTAGGGTTGTAAGTTTATTGGTCTAGTCGTCGTTCCGGGTTTATTAACCTGGACGATCAACATTTACAAACATATCAGGATTATACCAATCTGGACAATCTACATTTACAAACACATAATTTTTGCGTTACATAGAAGATGGCGATTCACGTAGGAGACGTACGTAGCCGGCATGTTAGTATGAGAAAACTAATTATGAAATTCAACGATATCATCTTTGCTTCAATAATAGAGAGCTAAATTAAAAACGTAAAACTAAGGCGAAAGAAAGTTTAAAAAAAACATAGAAACCATAAACTAAAACGATATAAACTTAAAGCAACACAGATAACTCATTCCACAACCGCAAATTCCAAAAAAATGAAGTGAAAAACCTCTTCAAAAAAAATCTTGCTTGCGCACAGGTGTTACAGCCTTTCCTACGGCCCCGTAACGACTTAGGCCGATGACGAAATAGAATGCTACTTACTTGATCGGATGATGTAACGGCAACGGCTTTCAAGTTGGTAACAAACACATCGTTGGCTTGTTTGCCATTGTTTGTGGTTACTTGTTTAATCTCATGTTTGCTGTCTGGGTTTCCAAGGAGATCACGTATTGTCGCGCTGTATATTTCGAGAAAAGACGCTTGTATCTCGTACTATATAATGTTTTGGGAAAAATCATGATTGAATAAATGGCTGGAAAAACCCCAATCGAGCGATTTAACATAATCATGTGTCGTGAGCTACATGTATCTTTCTGAAAAGTGAACTCTCGTCATTAATAATATACTTTATGTGTACAAAATTGACATTTATTACCTTCCAACCTTTACTCATGCGATCCTTGGCACTAAAGAAGACTTGTTCCATAGCACGTGGTATCACACCCCACGTATCACGGCCTTTGATATCACTTTCCATTGTAAATGTTTTACCTGATCCAGTCCGACCATACGCAAAGATGCAAACATTGTATCCATCAAGCACACTTTGAACTAGCTGTGCTGTTTCTTGATAAATCGTTACTTGAGTGGTTTCTGGACAAAATGCTTTGTCAAATGAAAATGACATTCTGGCTTGTTGGCTTTTCTTAGACAAAGTACTAGACTAAACAGGAAAGTTCGCAAAACATTTGAATCAATCTTCAATATTCACCAAACAACGTTGGTATGTTTATGTACGTACGTAAACATAAATAAACGGAACAGCGTAATGTTCCCAATAAAAGATTGAAAGGTCTACATAAATAAACACATACCTTGTTGTTATTGCGTAGAATAATATCAGTGTCATTGGCGAACTCCATATTAGTGAGCGAAACACTAGTTTCTGAAGGCAGACTTGGCCGAACACGACAATAGACGCGAATGTTACCCTTCAACTCTTGTACTTTATTACGAAGCTGACGTCGTATTGTCTCCTTACCTCGAAGTCTCGCCTCCAGTTCACAAATACTATCTTGATGTTCGCGTAACTTACTTTCAAATTGTAAAAAAACGCTTGCCTGACGATCGTTTTCCATTTTTGCTTTTTGTAAGCATCCTTTAATCATGAACACAATTTATAATTAGCGATAAAATATTTGTGCGGCTACCTGCACAGCAATACACGCATAAACATATTATGTCTCTAAAGATATACACGCCGTGTTACACTGGGAGTTTTTACACAATAAAATACAATAAACAAACGAGGCGAGTTTCATTATGCTTTACGATGATCTGTTTTTTTTGTCGTGTTGAAACCATTTACTTTTCAAACACTTATATTTACGGTTCAAACCATTTACTTTATTCCGAAAACACCCTCTCGATTTCGCCTCTTAACTCAACTTCTGTCTTTTCATTCAGACGATTTCGCCATTTTTTACTCAATGCTGCAGCCTGAAGAAAAGCTTTGTCAACCAGGACACAAAAGTATATTTATACGTAGAGCACGAGACGACTTTTCAGCATTTAAATCAGTAAGATCCAACGGACTCTAAATGTTCCCTAACTCTCATACGTACTTTTGAGTGCGACAAAGAAATCGCGCTTCTTAAAATCAACAGCAAACTAATTTCTTCGTCAGAATTTCGCTAATTTTTGCAAAGCAAGCAATCAATGAAGTGAAAGTAACGTTTTTAAATCGTTGATCCAGAGGGTTCAGATCACTTTGCATTAAATTTATTAAAAAACAAACACGGAAAAGTTTAACAATCCGCCTACAAAAAACGTACAGATTATATTCATGCATCTCTATCTAAGGAAATTTCACAGTTCTAAATGAAATGCTAAGGCAAAGAAGTTCGCAAAGACGAATGTTTCTAGGCAGCATTTCTAATCCATGGGTAAGTCATAAAATCAAATCGGCAATAAAAAAACCTGACTTATGCCTGTTTTTCACTAGCTACGTATCGTAAGGTATCGTAACAAAACGTAACATGGCGCATGCGTGCTTGCGCCTATTGACCATCAAATTCATAAGTACGCATGCGCCATGTTACGTTTTGCTACGATACGTTACAATACGTGGCAAGTGGAAAACAGGCTTTAGTGACTTAAATGTTTCATTAGCGTAGCAAGCCCGCAAGTAGAACTCCTGCTATGTAAAGTTTAGAGCACTATCATCAATCATTTTTAAAGAAAATGTTTTTACAATTATTAAACACAAAAAAATTTGCATAGCACGACCAGATTTACAGGTGACCGCCCCAATGTAATGTTTCAATGTTTCGTCGTAAGTTCCTAACAGAGAAAAGCAATTATGCATTTCAAAACCAAAATCATTCAAAATACATACTTCTTGCATTTCTTTTTCTTTCATCACCACGTTTCCTTGAAGTTGGTGTTTCTGTGACTCCAATCATTTATATTAAAGGACATTGGCAACGAAAATTTTTTTCATGCGTTTATTATAGATTGCTATTGAATACTTAATCTCGTGTTTTCGTGTCTCTTTTGAATTTTGCTGTTGAGAAAGTTTGAATATAGTTGACCTGATGTGCTTCATTTACAATGAAGCACATCACATCGGCACATTACTTCTGTCACATCGTGTTTCACTTTAAGATGTTTTTCACGAGATTTCAATTTCGAAAAATTCGAATAACAAAATCGATGAAAAACTACAATTCACAAGAAACTAAAAAATAGAAGAAAAAACTATGCAATAAATGCTGTATTTCTTGAAATAGATAATATTATAAATAACAACTATCTCACTTCACAAATCAATTCAGTTTCTCTGGTTATTAATTGTGTGCATAGAGGAGTGTATCTAAATATATTCATCATAAGAAGCCTATGTACTACCACTTTAAAATAACATATAAATTCATTCGCACACGGCACCATACAAATACGAAAGGTCAACGTACAAATAACATTCAGATTATTCACTAGCTGGAACAGAAGTCTATTGTTGTGTCTTAAGTGTTGAATGAAGCACATATGACACAAACCTGTCGAATAAGGTCTTTGTCTTGACTTAATGCTTGTACACGGAAAAAACTTGATATCAAGCTCAATGGAATATAACCTTCTGCATCCATCTGTTGCAAGGAAGGAAAAAAAGATGAAGAAGCTAAATGAATCAACACTAACCATTCATTACTTCAACATGCAACCTCTACGTATATATGAATGCTACCACCGTCACATGTTCACCAAAAACCAGTAAAATTTCCCAAAATTTTGGCGCAAAAACCAGAAGTTAAAAAAAAACAACCAACACTAGGATGTATAGGTACAGATGTATACAACACATATCTCTATTTTCAAATAATTTATGACATAATTTGTTTCGATCCTAGGAATGGCTCGGTTTTCCGATTTTTATTCAGATTATTTGGCCAAAACTCGTACTGTGATTTTTCTTGCACGGAGCTTCATTTATGCAAAATTAATTTAAAGGATTTTCCACAAATGTTCCCATACACGTTCATCCCTTTCAAGGTGCATCTTGTTAAAGTGAGCTACGTGTTTGAAATATGTCATGCATCCTTTTTGGTAGGGGGGGTGGGGGGTGGGTCGCTTCCACTTTTATAAATACATACTTTTGTATTTCATATTTTCTTTGAAATTACCATCCCCCTTTTTACCTCCCTTTTATCTCCATCTTTTCACAGTTGATAGATGTGTAGCTAACAGTCTTAACATATTCATACTTAACCTAGTCAAAGCTTGAAGCATTAGTGGAACAAAAGAGAACACTAGAGCTCGACAAGAAAGAGAAGATTTACCGTGATCTTGCTTCCACCATCTACGTTGTATTAATTTGTGGAAACATGTACTGGGGATGTTGTCGATTCTTAGGACTAAATTCGACACCTACATCACTGATCTCGAGAAGCATCGTCTCAAACTTGAGGAAAGAAAAATTCAGAACGAAGAAGAATTGAATGATCTCAGTAAGTGCAGTGTTGTGTCTTGAGGCATCCTCTTACACTTGCGTAGGGTGAACTACCCCTCCCATGTACAAGCCCTATCCTAAGTATGTCCAGTTAGGTCACCCCAATCGTGAAACTCAACTCACTTTCACAGAAAAACCCTACCGCTTATACGCTGACCCGTAGATAAGCCCATTTACTTGTGTAATGTTTATAGATCACTTCAGTACGTACGTACGTATAATATAGTCCATGCAATACTTCTGCCTCCCCGCTATATTAGCGTCCATGTATAAGTCCATTTGTAAATTATGCGAAGGCTAAGGGTAGGGTATAGTACTTAATTTCTTCTGACAAAATATATCGACTGACCGAAGTTTGATATCGTAGATCTGGAGTACACAGCAACATCAAGAGAGAAAGAGCAGTTGGAGGTTTTGCACAGTTGATCAATATTCTTATCTTTACTGTATTGCAGGCTTTTATCGTATGAATCAAGAAGGTTTTGTTTCTCGTTCGAATTTTTAGAAAGTGCTTGCAAAGCAAGACTTTTACGACCTTTCGTTAATTTCAGCTGAGCTCGGGATCAACTTTACTTTACGTAAATTAAAGTTGATGCCGAGCTCAGCTGAAAACGCCTGTGGCAATGATTACGAGCTGCAGTTGAGCGGTGGTAGATTGTCGTTGGATGTTCGAGGTCATTTAACGGTTTGTCAATATTGCAATTACATTGTACTTACGCGAGTGGACGGTTTGACGCGATCAAAAGCCATGCTGCGTGCACTGGAATTCTAGTTCGTTCTCAAACCAGCTTTTTAGGAATGTCTACACCTGATTATATCAATTACATATTAGGTTAAAATAATAAGAAAAATATTGAGCTGTTTCTTCTGCAAACGTACATCTCTAATAATGGCATGCTTCTTCCTGTGTCATGTTGTCTAAATACTGCGGTGTGCTGACCTGGCTTTCCGGAATTGTGGTAAAAACCATATTACCGCTGCGTTACCGCAAAGGAACTTTGCCGTAACCTGACGCGATTTTTTGCGAGAGATTTTGTGGTAACACGTGGCTTACACGTGCAGTAGAATTATACGATTGATATATTTAATTCAGTGGTGTAGAAATGTACGTTGTTGAACTACAGCAATGTTTTTATAGCTCAGTATGTTTGCTTTGAATTGGTTTCAATGAAATTTTGGTTTTGGTTTCTTTTCAACAATATCTAGGTACTAAATACCTATTAGAAATTTAGAGGTAAGAGGTCTGAAATCTCTATGTAAAATTAGCGTAAAACTCGTTACTGTGGTTTTTGAGTAACCAAAATTGGTTTTTGGGGTAACCAAAACAGCCTGCTAACGGCGGGCGTTCTCATGTCCAGATCTGCTCGCCGTTCATTGGCCATTACGAAAAGTTTCCGTTCTTTCGTCATCGAGGAAGAGGCGAATGACCATCCATGGATTTTTTTTCAGATCAAATTGTTTGGAGTCAAGCAGCAATTTACGGAGGAAACGTTTCGCTACGACGCAGACACATTGAAGCTTAAGGAAAAACTTGACTTGGTATTCTTGTCAATATATGTGTTCATGCTTCTTTATTTTTCATATTTTTCATGAAGTTGGCTGGATTTTATGAAAAAATCCTAACATTTAATAATCATAGGTGCAGGAGCAAATAAGCGAAAATCAATATGATATACAATTGTCGAATGATAAGACTGCCACCGTGGAAAAAGAATTGTCCTGGAACATAAAGGTGTGTTTATGAGTAAGGGAAGTGTTTCTCCTAACTGTCTGTTCCTGCAAATACAGTGGACCCCGATAACTCGAACTGTTAGACGAAACGAAAATTCGTTTGATTTAGCGGTCTTACTGTGTAAAACTCCGCGTTTTCACCTCGCGCTCCGGCCAAGCAAAATCCGGCTCCGACTGCTGTTAAAACAGGCTCCGTTAGAAAGTTTATTTGCCGGATTTTTCGAAGGATACCGTTTCTCTGTAACTCGCTTTGACGTCTTTGATGATGAAGAAGATATTGCGGCCTGGCTCACCATCGATTTATAGTAAAAATAGTCATTCTTGGACTATCTTGTTACCAATGCAACAATGGCGTCATGTTATTTTAATACATAAAATACTCGATTTTTGAAGTTTTGCTTTTCATCAACAATAACTTCGTATGTTTGCTGTATTTTTGTTTCAGTTTGAAAAACATCAAAACACCGCCTCAAGCACACAGCGCTAGTTAGTGGGAGTTACCAAAGGCGTTGTTGTATTTCGTATGTTAGGTCAATACTAAAGCTATAGCCGTTTTACTGTTCATTTACAATTCTCAGCTACAACAAAGAAAATAAATTGCCATATTCATGGTTTTTACCAGGCAGATGATCCGAACTTAAATGGTGGTTTTTCGAGAAGAGTTCTTTATCAGTGAATCGCTTAATATTTTTCGCTTTTCGACTGCAGTTTTTGACGTTGAAAATTGATGTTTGAATGTCTGCGTTGCTCTTCAATAATGGCGAAAACTTTAGCGGGAAAATATAAATGCCGGCAGGAGTGTTAAGCAAATTTACTGTTTTGAAAACTGGTTAAATCTAAACTAAAAATAGGTACGGCTGTGTACATGGACTTGCACAACTGATCTGATAATAGACTGGATATAGGTTCTGCAGGTATCAAAAGTGAAGCCTAATTATATATGCAAAATTCACTTCCGGGTACCACGGCGAGATACACATTACTTTAAAAATTTATGGCGGATAACGTTTACAAACATGGATTTTCGAATATTTAAGACTTTTCGCGACTCCTTACTAACCTCAAGTATTAGTCATGGATATAAAAGGTTATGCGAATCGATTTGACATCAAAATGATTCCTATAGCTGTAGAATATCGACGTTAGTGTTGATTTAAAAGTTGTACATGCGAGAATGTATTTTGTCCCATCATTGCCAATGCAAGATAGTTCACTGCTCGCTTTCCAATTTCTGAGGCATTTATGATCTAGTATACGTTTCAGTTCTTTAGAAATGAGGTGAGTTACTTTTTTTTATCATTCTTTCTTTATGTTGAGAGATTGTTGACATTTTATTTTTGCTGTAACTTCATTTTTTCAGCAAAAGTACTACTTACGCTTAAACAAGACAAGTTTATTTAGTTTCTTTCGCACTTTATCTTTAGTTTCCATTTCTGTAGTTGTTTTTCTCAAATGATATACTCGCACCTTGCTGTAACATTTATATATGGTCTTAATGAGTAAATATGATTTTCATGAACAGTAGTATTCAACATGTCTGCGTCGAGATCCTTGAATGTGGTCCTCAAGTCTATACCATTTAATACGGACACAGCAATACCATCAGGAATTCCTTTCCCTTGCAGTAAATTTCCGTTTGTAGCTGCCAACATTCTCTGAAAGCATCTCTCTGTTTCATTGCATATTACTATAACACTTGCTGTTGGCTTAAACAAATTACCCTGTCTTTTAAAGTCAAGAAAGCAGACTCATTTTATGGTTTCTTAACCGACTGCTTCATGACAAACTGACAGTTTATTTTCTTTGGCACCATCTGGGCAATATAGCCAGCCATGTACGATATTACTGCCTTTTTACATTCAGTAAATTTCATTTTCCTCTTCTAAGTGCTAAGCAAATTCCAGAAGATCATAGTTCGTATGAATGTAATATTAATGCCTTAAATATTTTTCCAAAAAGATTAAAATTATTCTTAAGATATGAATGTAGTTAGAGATGGTATAAATATGAATTGCAGTTGACATTAGAATCCTTTTCAGCAATAGTTTGATCATCAGTCTTGAGTCTTGTAGTAATAAGAAAGACAAGAGCTTTATTCCACTTGTAAAGTGTGACTTTAATAATCGATAAGTTGAACAATTTACAGCTGTAGACAATAAACTATTGCTGAGAAGCAGTATTCATGGCTGTAAAGGAATTAGCAGAAGACAATGTGAAACTGATATACTGGATACAATTGGATACACTTATAATTATAAACTGTGGACACAGTCTTATGTTGCTGTTAATAATTTAAATCTGCTTAAGAGACAAACCAAAACCAAGATGATTATAAAGATTAAACAATGCACCCAGCTTTTGCACTCTTAAAGGGCCTCCAAATTCATACCTGGCTGGCTAAATTACCTTGATGTTTCAAAAGCAGTTTACTAAAGTGTCCTAATGTGTGTAGAACGCATTTGTGGGATTTTAATGTCGATGAAAATCATACTTTTTAAATAATTAAGAGCAAATTGCGAGTTTACCATTTGAGAAAAACAACTACAGAAATGGAAACTAAAGATAAAGTGAAAGAAACTAAATAAACTTGTCTTGTTTAAGCATCAGTAGTACTTTGCTCATGAAAAATGAAGTTACAGTAAAAATAAAATGTCAACAATCTCTCAACATAAAGAAAGAATGATAAAAAAAGTAACTCACCTCATTTCTAAAGAACTGAAACGTATACTAGATCATAAATGCCTCAGAAATTGGAAAGCGAGCAGTGAACTATCTTGCATTGGCAACGATGGGACAAAATACATTCTCGCATGTACAACTTTTAAATCAACACTAACGTCGATATTCTACAGCTATAGGAATCATTTTGATGTCAAATCGATTCGCATAACCTTTTATATCCATGACTAATACTTGAGGTTAGTAAGGAGTCGCGAAAGGTCTTAAATATTCGAAAATCCATGTTTGTAAACGTTATCCGCCATAAATTTTTAAAGTAATGTGTATCTCGCCGTGGTACCCGGAAGTGAATTTTGCATATATAATTAGGCTTCACTTTTGATACCTGTAGAAGCTATATCCAGTCTATTATCAGATCAGTGACTTGCACACGAACGCGGTTTATAATGATGTTAATTATTATGTGGGGCAGCGTCACTTCCGATGGAATGTGGCGCTTTGATCAGTTTTTGAAACATTTTTGGCGTTCCATTTGTCTACATTTTTTGATCGCGTATTCCAAAGTAATCCACTTTCGGAAAATTTTTTTCGTATAATTTTCAATTCGGTACAGGATTTTCAAACTGTTTACCTTTACAAATTAACGTCTGCCTGAAATACTTGCTCTATTGCAAAATCTGGCTACTTCTCGTTTATCGTGCATCGAAACTTTCTAAACTTTATCTCTACGTGAATGTTGATCATTGATTCTTCTCAGCAATACGACGAAGAATTAAAAATTTTGTCCGACGGAATTGAAGATCAGCGTAATCTGATAGATCGATTGAGATTGGATAATCAAACAGAAATGTCGGGAAAACGAAAGAAACTCGAGGATGCCAAAGAAAGGTACTTTGAGGAGAAAGTAATTATGAGCATGTTTCATTTTGACTGTTACGGGATTTCATCATGAATTTTACTTCAAATAATCGTGATATTTTCATTTTTTATGTTACCTCAATTATGTAAAGATTAAAATCAACAGAGGTAGAGTTGAAGCGTGAAGAAGAATCTTTAAAATCATTTTTACGTAATGGGTGTGAGCGTGTTCTGAAACACAAGACTATAATAGAGGTAATGTTTTTTTTTCACCTCTATTTATCATAAAAGATATTTGCCGTGTTTGAGCCTGCTCGAGAGTTTTTACAAACGTCTCTGTGGTTTGCATAAACCTGTGTAAACACGGAAAAATTCTTTTCTTTTATAAAATAACAATAATGCCAAAGAAAAAATTTCAAGGAAATGTCTTAACCCCACACCCCCCCCTCCCCTCATTAATGTATTCATGATCGATTTGCAACATTCTCTTTAATTGATTTAATTGATTGATCACAGATTGGTTTGCACAGACTAATGAAAACTTAATCTGCTCAACTGAAACTTAAAATATTCAACTTAATAGCGAGCTTTAGCAAGAGTACGACTACGTGTACGAAGTTTGACCGTGTAAGGGAATGGCACGAGGAAGTTCGTGGTCGTTGTCGCGTCGTCAAATGGTTGTTTTAGCAGTAAACAACAGAACGAGCTTTTTCCTGTGAAAAAAAAAGCATTTTGAGAAGCAGCTACGGCTCTATTTGTTAATAATAATATCGATGAATTCGTAATACTGATTTAGCGTGGGTATAGGACTGTTTAGAGAGAAAAATCTTCATTATTCTACCTTTTATAGATTGTATATTTGCATTACTTTATTGTCTTTTTATAATTCACTTTGCGTCCCAGATACATGGAAGTTTTGCAGGTCGTATTTTCGTTTTTATTGTAAACCTGCGTTCATAAAAAGATACTGAAATAAAGCTTGGAAGGTCAAAAAAAGTATTGTAAACTAAGTTCTTGCACAATAAATAAATATACCTACTTTAGTTTCTTTAAAAGACATCATAGATATCGTACTCAGATTGATGACGGCTACGAGTTGTTGATGTCACAATGTTTTCGCGCCAAAATGACGTAATTCGTACTAAACCAATCGACGCATGCGTTGTATTTTTGTTGTGTTGTAATGATTCTACTACGTCATCAGCTATGGTCGTGTCAGAGTTGTACGAGAGAGAACATACGCATGCGCAAGTTAGCCAGTTGTGTACGTCTTGTCGCAAGCGAAGCTACGGAAAAATTTAGGAAGGATATTTATTCATTATAATCCTTCCCATCCATAATACAATTTCACAGGATCTTCTAAAAGGATACAATCGCTAATTACAGATAAGTTTATCGTTTTCCTTACGTTATTGTTCATAACTTTTGCCCCATTTATATAGAAACAATTAAAGTATGTCATCCGAATCATTAACCGATGACGAGCACGCCGTGTCTGAATTTTATGAAATCAGCGCGCCGCAACGGCCTGATAGTGCTCCCACTAGCGGTGACTCACGTTTATACTCATTGCTTTCGGCTATGGAGGCTAACATGTCAGAAACGAATAAATATCTGAAAGGTATATTTGACGAGCATAATGCCGCCAAAAAGCGACCACGTGCGTCTATTGAAAACAATGAATTATTGATAATAGACGAAGCCGAACAAGGCGAACAGCATGAGCACTCGGCCCCAAAGAGGGCAAAAATTGCCACAAAGTCTGGGCACAATTCTGACGGCAATGACCGCTCATTTGACCAGCAAAGTCCTGAGTCTGAAAGTACTGAGGGAAACTCTGAGATTGTGCATGAATCAGACGATACTTTGAGTTTATTCGGAGGACCAGAAATTGATTCAGAAATTGAAAACACGGTCGATAACGATGATCTTATTTCTGAAATTGCTCAAACACTATCTTCTAAGGAGCAACCGGGCCCCCATTTCAGAAAAATTGGCAAAATCATAAACGCCAAGCTTAGCGAAAATTTTGACGTTACCAAATTAAAAGAAATTTTAAGTACCCTCGACCAAAAAATTGCGAGCAAATGTATGTGCCGAGAATAAATCAAGAAATATGGCAAAAAATGAAGCCATTTACTAAAAAAGGGGATATCAAAATGGCGAATCTACAAGATTCCACCATCAAAGGTTTATCAGGGCTTGCTTGTAGCATTGACAACCTTTTACAATGCAGGGAAAATAAGACAATTCCAAATTATAGAGCTCTTATACCAACACTGCTTGATGTAACTGCTTTATTTGGCCATGTATGCAAAGAACTTTCATACAAGCGCAAAGAGGCAATTCGCCCATACTTCATCCTGATTTTAAACCGCTTCTGTGCAAGGACTCGCAGTGGGCCCTCTTTGTTTGGGAATGAGAGTAATGAATCTTATACCCAATCCAGGCCAACGGGCACAAACTATTTTACAAAACGGTTTTCAACCCAATCACAGGCACGCAAGCCTTTTTTATACCAACAAGGGAGGGCACAGTTCCCTCCCAGAAAACCCCAAACATTCACAAAGAACTAGAGTTATTAAAAAATCAGGTAACACAATTTTCAGAATTTGTTGAGCATGTACTTAAACCTTATTTGACCAGAAAAGTTAATTCATTTCAGGCTGGTCCAATTAAACTATGCCACAATGAATGGGCAAAGCTTACTACAGACCCGATATTCTTGAGATGGTTTCAGGGCAAAAATTTCTTTAAAGGTTTTAAACCAGTTCAGCACCAGTCTCCTCCTCACTCTCTTCCTAAACAAGGAAGAAGCTAAATCGATGAAGCTATTCAGGCATTGAGAGATAAAGGAGTAATTGTTCCTAGTAAATTTGATTCTACTGAATTTGTATCACCTATCTTTACCACTCCTAAAAGGATGGTGGTGTCCTACTGATTTTAAATTTAAAGAAACTAAATGAATCGGTCGAAAACTTTCATTTTAAGATGGAAAATATCCACACTGTACTTAAACTTATCACAAAAGATTGCTGGATGGCCTCTTTAGATTTAAAGGATGCCTACTATAGCGTACCTGTCCATCCAGAATCTCAAAAGTTCTTAAAATTCCTTTACAAAGGAAAATTTTACCAATATACAGCATTTCCTAATGGCCTCTCCTCTTGCCCGAGGAAATTTACTAAGCTACTTAAACCAGTTCTGGCCACATTACGTAATAGGTCACATTGTCATTATATACATCGATGATTTACTCCTGGTAGGCTGTTCCTATGAAAAGTGCCTTGACACAATTATACAAACCTTAATTTTATTAGAGAAGCTCGGTTTTGTCATTCACCCATTGAAATCTGCATTTATTCCAGTACAAGAAATAACTTTTCTTGGTTTTTTAATAAATTCACGAACCATGACAATTTAACTTACCAATAGTAAAAAAGAAAAATTGCTCTCCCTTATTAAAGCAATTCTAGCTCGCTAAAGTTCGATTAGAAAGGTGGCTCAGGTAATTGGCCATATAGTATCAAGCCTTCCAGCAGTGGAATTTGGACCGCTTTACTATCAAGCTTGAGAAAGATAAAACTTTAGCATTATCACAAAACAAAGGCAATTTTGAATCGTTTGTGATTATTTCCGATGAATCCAAAGCAGAGTTGAAATGGTGGCTAAAAAATTTAAAGGACTCTTTTAAATACATTCTATCTATACCAGATGGTAGACAATAGTACTGCAGTGTTTGTCATAAACAATATGGGCACTAGTCATAGTGTCATGTTAAATACTACAGCATTAGAAATCTGGGAATTTTGCATAATACACAAAATCAAAATATCTGCCGCACATTTACCAGGGTCAAAAAATGTAATTGCGGATAAAGAGTCAAGAAAATTGTACCGTGAAGGTGAATGGAGGTTAAATCCCGTTTGTATCAAGATTGCCATGAGCAAGTTTAATTTCCAGCCTGAAATTGACTTATTCGCTTCACGACTAAACAAACAGTTTAATCAATACTGCTCTTATCGACCAGACCCTGAGGCAACATATATTGATGCTTCTCCATCCCGTGGAAAAACTTAAACTTTTATTGTTTCCCTCCTTTCAGCTGCATCTTACAAACTGTTCAAAAATTCTACAGGAAAAGCCACTGGCATTTTGGTAATACCAAATTGGCCAACACAACCTTGGTATCCCTAATCAACCAATACTTTTACAACCTCCTCATGTTTGTCCACCGTCGCAAAACCTGCTCAAACTACCAGCTGCACCAACAGAAGTGCATCCACTAGTAAAAAAGCTAGAGTTGAAAATATGTCTTGTGTCAGGCAACAACTTACATCAATAGGTGTCTCTCCAAGTTCAGCAGAGATAATCATGGCCTCTTGGAGAAAGGGAACAAAAACCCAATACAAAACTTATATAACTAAATGGAGTCAATTTTGTGTTGCTACAAAATGTGAATTTTTTAATCCCTCTATTACCACAATCATTCAATTTTTAACTAACCTTTTTCATTCAGGGCTATCTTACTCTGCTATAAATTCTGCACGCAGTGAATTATCTGCCATAACCCAGACCAACAATCGAAACAAATACAGCATTAATATGATGCAGCATTGATATAAAACATCATATTGCTATCATATGACAAATATTCCAATATGCATTCTAGTAATCAATGTATAACATAATTCACACAATGTTTGTGACCTACCGAGCCTGAAATCTCTATGAACTTTGCAATTTACTTTGCAGTTGTATTTTACAGTTCCTTTATAGCCATATCAGTCCAACGGACACAAATAAAAAACTAAAAGAAAAACCAGAAGAGGAAGTACCGAAAATCTTCAAGAGTCTTGCTTACCCCTTCACCATTCATAAAACATCATTATCCAATGTTGGCTCACCTCACACATGGCCAGTGCTCCTTGGTGCACTTCACTGGCTTATGGAACTTGTCAAGGTTGAATTTTGTACAAATTGAAATTGAAGATTGATGAGTTTGCCCAAACATTTTAAAGCGTGATTTCCTTTCCTTCTTTTTTTTTCAGTTGGCTCAAAATGTTAATGACACCATCGATTTAATGTCTGTTTCCCATGAATGATGAGGACAAGGTAAGTTCTTATCTCTATCAAAATGTCTTTGCAGTCTGAATGCCATAACATGTGATAACATGTGTTTCAAATGTACCTAGTCTAATATGGCTGTGACAGTCATAGATATATGGGATGTTTATGCTTGATTTTCCAATGAATTGTATTAATATACCAAGCAATTAAGCGAAATGTAAATGTTTGACATGATAGGGCAAAACCTGCAAAGTATCTTCAGAAAATCTAATCTAAACCAAAACAACCACTACTAAATCATTCCAGATCCATCTCTGTATTCAGCAGATGTTTCTGCCACTGTTAATGTCTCACTATGTACACCTTTGTCTTGTTACCACAGTTGTATTTTGATTACCTTGAGAAAGCGCACAAGCGCTTATTTACGGTCAAGACTTAGATAATCTGGATGAGTACACAGAAGCACTATATGAAGAACTGAGTGAGTGAAGTTGTCATTGCATCAATTCCTGTAACCTTTGGTAGTGACCTACAAGATTTATGCATGTATCTGTTTCTATTAATGTAGGAAACAAGAATGCTCCACTTATTGCTGGTAAGTGTATTGTTGAAAAATTATGTGCATCGTCACTTTGTAATGTACAATTTTATGATTTTCATATTCCAGAAAACGAAGAGCTGAGTCACGAAAACAAGCTACTGGAGGAAGAACTGGCGGACTTGAAAGTGAACCGGTAGGAAAGATATTGTGTCGTGAAATTTTGAGAACTTCAAATTGCTTATTTCTAAATGTGAGTGTGAGCAAAATAATCGCAAACGGTTGGGTACTTTTACGTACATGTGTGAACATTTTGGAAAATCGCTCATATAAATTGTTCAGAGCCAAAACTTTGGCCACTGGTGAAGCTCCATCACTGTGAAAAATTACTGTGACATAATTTATGACATAATTTGGCTCGATCCTAGGAATGGCTCGGTTTTCCGATTTTCATTCAGATTATTTGGCCAAAACTCGTACTGTGATTTTTCTTGCACGGAGCTTCATTTGTCCAAAATTAATTTAAAGGATTTTCCACAAATGTTCCCATACACGTTCATCCCTTTAAAGGTGCATCTTGTTAAAGTGAGCTACGTGTTTGAAATTTGTCATTCATCCTTTTTGGTAGGGTGGGGGGGGGGTGGGGTGTGGGTCGCTTCCACTTTTATAAATACATACTTTTGTATTTCATATTATCTTTGAAATTACCCTCCCCTTTTACCTCCCTTTATCTCCATCTTTTCACAGTTGATAGATGTGTAACTAACAGTCTTAACATATTCATACTTAACCTAGTCAAAGCTTGAAGCATTAGTGGAACAAAAGAGAACACTAGAGCTCACAAGTAAGAGAAGATTTACCGTGATCTTGCTTCCACCATCTACGTTGTATTAATTTGTGGAAACATGTACTGGGATGTTGTCGATTCTAGGACTAAATTCACACCTACATCACTGATCTCGAGAAGCATCGTCTCAAACTTGAGGAAAGAAAAATTCAGAACGAAGAAGAATTGAATGATCTCAGTAAGTGCAGTGTGGTGTCTTGAGGCATCCTCTTACACTTGCGTAGGGTGAACTACCCCTCCAATGTACAAGCCCCATCCTGAGTATGTCCAGTTAGGTCACCCCAATCGTGAAACTCAACTCACTTTCACAGAAAAACCCTACCGCTTATACGCTGACCCTTAGATAAGCCCATTTACTTGGGTAATGTTTATAGATCACTTCAGTACGTACGTACGTATAATATAGTCCATGCAATACTTCTGCCTCACCCCCTCCCCCGCTATATTAGCGTCCATGTATAAGTCCATTTGTAAATTATGCGAACGCTAAGGGTAGGGTATAGTACTTATTTTCTTCTGACAAAATATATCGACTGACTGAAGTTTACTTTGAGGAGAAAGTAATTATGAGCATGTTTCATTTTGACTGTTACTGTTTTATTTTATCAGTGACTTGCACACGAACGCGGTTTATAATGTGGCAGCGTCACTTCCGATGGAATGTGGCGCTTTGATCAGTTTTTGAAACATTTTTGGCGTTCCATTTGTCTACATTTTTTGATCGCGTATTCCAAAGTAATCCACTTTCGGAAAATGTTTTTCGTATAATTTTCAATTCGGTACAGGATTTTCAAACTGTTTACCTTTGCAAATTGACGTCTGCCTGAAATACTTGCTGTATTGCAAGTATTGCTGTATTGAGAGATTGTTGACATTTTCTAAACTTTATCTCTACGTGAATGTTGATCATTGATTCTTCTCAGCAATACGACGAAGAATTAAAAATTTCTGAGGCATTTATGATCTAGTATACGTTTCAGTTCTTTAGAAATGGGGTGAGTTACTTTTTTTATCATTCTTTCTTTATGTTGAGAGATTGTTGACATTTTATTTTTACTGTAACTTCATTTTTTCATGAGCAAAGTACTACTGATGCTTAAACAAGACAAGTTTATTTAGTCTAAACTTTATCTCTACGTGAATGTTGATCATTGATTCTTCTCAGCAATACGACGAAGAATTAAAAATTTTGTCCGACGGAATTGAAGATCAGCGTAATCTGATAGATCGATTGTGATTGGATAATCAAACAGAAATGTCGAGAAAACGAAAGAAACTCGAGGATGCCAAAGAAAGGTACTTTGAGGAGAAAGTAATTATGAGCATGTTTCATTTTGACTGTTACGGGATTTCATCATGAATTTTACTTCAAATAATCGTGATATTTTCATTTTTTATGTTACCTCAATTATGTAAGGATTAAAATCAACAGAAGTAGAGTTGAAGCGTGAAGAAGAATATTCTTTCATGGAGTTTTTCATCTAGCGTATCTCTTCTTTCATGGAGTTTTTTTAGTCCATGAAAGAAGAGATACGCTGGATGAAAACATATGAAAGAAGAGATACGCTGGATGAAAACATATGGGCGACCGAAATGAATTATGCGCGCAGATACGAGCAGGTATATTTGAAATTTACTGACAACAACCACTGGCGGGAAATTTATATAGGGGTTAATATCGAGGTGCCTTCTCCCTATAGCATGAGATTTCCCATCACATTCTATCCAGAACAAAAGTTGCAAACCAGTCAAGGTTTAACACCGTAATAGTACAGAACTCTATCAAATAGTCATAGTTAAGAACGACAGAAGGTGTACATTATGCAGGTTTCATATCTATTAATTGAGGCAAGCATTTTAGTCTTTAAAAGTTATTGCTCCCTCCCCACAACATCACTCCGTCCATACTGGGACACCGCTTAGAACAGATTCTTTGTCCTTTTTGTTTTCTCTGTTTGAAATGAGTTGTTTCGTGATAGTCTCACGACTGTTAGTTTTGCCTTTTGGCAGGTTCTTGAAAAAGTTGAGCATTATAACGAAAAATGTCGTAAGGTAAAACTAATCCCAAGCTCAGCTGAAAACGCCTGTGGCAATGATTACGAGCTGCAGTTGAGCGGTGGTAGATTGTCGTTGGATGTTCGAGGTCATTTAACGGTTTGTCAATATTGCAATTACATTGTACTTACGCGAGTGGACGGTTTGACGCGATCAAAAGCCATGCTGCGTGCACTGGAATTCTAGTTCGTCCTCAAACCAGCTTTTTAGGAATGTCTACACGTGATTATATCAATTACATATTAGGTTAAAATAATAAGAAAAATATTGAGCTGTTTCTTCTGCAAACGTACATCTCTAATAATGGCATGCTTCTTCCTGTGTCATGTTGTCTAAATACTGCGGTGTGCTGACCTGGCTTTCCGGAATTGTGGTAAAAAAGAACCATATTACCGCTGCGTTACCGCAAAGGAACTTTTGCCGTAACCTGACGCGATTTTTTGCGAGAGATTTTGTGGTAACACGTGGCTTACACGTGCAATAGAATTATACGATTGATATATTTAATTCAGTGGTGTAGAAATGTACGTTGTTGAACTACAGCAATGTTTTTATAGCTCAATATGTTTGCTTTGAATTGGTTTCAATGAAATTTTGGTTTTGGTTTCTTTTCAACAATATCTAGGTACTAAATACCTATTAGAAATTTAGAGGTAAGAGGTCTGTAATCTCTATGTAAAATTAGCGTAAAACTCGTTACTGTGGTTTTTGAGTAACCAAAATTGGTTTTTGGGGTAAGCAAAACAGCCTGCTAACGGCGGGCGTTCTCATGTCCAGATCTGCTCGCCGTTCATTGGCCATTACGAAAAGTTTCCGTTTTTTCGTCATCGAGGAAGAGGCGAATAACCATCCATGGATTTTTTTTCAGCCCAAATTGACGCGTTTCAAGCAGCAAATTACGGAGGAAACGTAATCTGCTGCTTGAAACGCGTCAATTAGACGCTATTTGCTGGATTGAATGCGAAACGACGAAGAATTAAAAATTTTGTCCGACGGAATTGAAGATCAGCGTAATCTGATAGATCGATTGAGATTGGATAATCAAACTGAAATGTCGGGAAAACGAAAGAAACTCGAGGATGCCAAAGAAAGGTATTTTGAGGAGAAAGTAATTATGAGCATGTTTCATTTTGACTGTTACGGGATTTCATCATGAATTTTACTTCAAATAATCGTGATATTTTCATTTTTTATGTTACCTCAATTATGTAAAGATTAAAATCAACAGAAGTAGAGTTGAAGCGTGAAGAAGAATCTTTAAAATCATTTTTACGTAATGGGTGTGAGCGTGTTCTGAAACACAAGACTATAATAGAGGTAATGTTTTTTTTCACCTCTATTTATCATAAAAGATATTTGCCGTGTTTGAGCCTGCTCGAGAGTTTTTACAAACGTCTCTGTGGTTTGCATAAACCTGTGTAAACACGGAAAAATTCTTTTCTTTTATAAAATAACAATAATGCCAAACAAAATTTCAAGGAAATGTCTTAACCCCACACCCAACCCCTCTCCTCCCCTCATTAATGTATTCATGATCGATTTGCAACATTCTCTTTAATTGATTTAATTGATTGATCACAGATTGGTTTGCACAGACTAATGAAAACTTAATCTGCTCAACTGAAACTTAAAATCTTCAACTTAATAGCGAACTTTAGCAAGAGTACGACTACGTGTACGAAGTTTGACCGTGTAAGGGAATGGCACGAGGAAGTTCGTGGTCGGTGTCGCGTCGTCAAATGGTTGTTTTAGCCGTAAACAACAGAACGAGCTTTTTCCTGTGAAAAAAAAAAGCATTTTGAGAAGCAGCTACGGCTCTATTTGTTAATAATAATATCGATGAATTCGTAATACTGATTTAGCGTGGGTATAGGACTGTTTAGAGAGAAAAATCTTCATTATTCTACCTTTTATAGATTGTATATTTGCATTACTTTATTGTCTTTTTATAATTCACTTTGCGTCCCAGATACATGGAAGTTTTGCAGGTCGTATTTTCGTTTTTATTGTAAACCTGCGTTCATAAAAAGATACTGAAATAAAGCTTGGAAGGTCAAAAAAAGTATTGTAAACTAAGTTCTTGCACAATAAATAAATATACCTACTTTCGTTTCTTTAAAAGACATCATAGATATCGTACTCAGATTGATGACGGCTACGAGTTGTTGATGTCACAATGTTTTCGCGCCAAAATGACGTAATTCGTACTCTTTGCTGAAGCTCCCTAATGAAACTTAAGCAAACCAATCGACGCATGCGTTGTATTTTTGTTGTGTTGTAATGAATTAAAAAAAACTCGTGGTTTTTATTGAAATGCCAAATCGTAAAAGAGCTTGCTTTCCTCGCATAGAATCGTGTTAAAGAAGTTCAAAAGAACACGAAGGAATGGTCTGTGAAAATGAGGAGTGCTATTCCCGAGGTTTCCTGCGTTCTTTCCAATGAAGAAATCGACAGGATTGTAGAAGATAGCCATGAAGATTAAGATAGCCATGAAGATTAAGATAGCCATTTATTTCTTAATCTTCATGGCTATCTAAATGAATAATAAATGAATCCACAATGAGCGACTTTATACGGCGACACTTACAAAACCAAACCCACGATTAGTCAGGGCGATCGTCTTTCTAATACTGGTGCAAGGTTGTCAGGCATATCGCGTCCGAAAACATCTTTGGAGCTAGCAGGTTTCCTTTATGGGATTTAAAATGTTTGTACCATAACGTATATTAGCAGTATAGTACGTTGTTAACATAACTATTTGTTTTGTTGGCTTACTATCTCTTGGTGCTACAGGAACTTCTTCTTGTGAATACTGTGGGAGTTATGTGTGCTTTTTCATTTGAATTTTAGCAGAAAATCAAGTCAATATGGACGTGAATCGTACATGCAGATAAAAGACTCCAGACCGCTTAGTGATAAATGTGAGATTATGCTTTATCTTCAATTTAACAAACAGCAATTTTCATCAGTTAAGTTACTTGTATTGCCATTTATCTTTCAGCTTATCAGCATCAAGAAATACAAGACATATTGCAGGTATTTGCTAAAATGTCGGCATTATGGTAAAAGTAGTTTTTGAATTGTTTTGTCTGTTCAGTTTCTTTCGGTCAACGATTACCAGTATCCAATCTCCATGAAGAAAATGACGATTCCAACGAGCAAAGAGTTCCTGAAAGTATTTTCCGTTAGTATGTTGATCTCTGTTGAATCAATTCACGTTGGTGACCAGTGTGTGTATTAGTTGAGAAAATATATTCAAATTTTTCTGGAAAACATACATCCTGTCTTACAATCAAATTGATACTAGTATTTATATGCAGCTTCTGGGCATCCAATCGAAACAAATACAGCATTAATATGATGCAGCATTGATATAAAACATCATATTGCTATCATATCACAAATATTCCAATTTGCATTCTAGTAATCAATGTATAACATAATTCACACAATGTTTGTGACCTACCGAGCCTGAAATCTCTATGAACTTTTCAATTTACTTTGCAGTTGTATTTTACAGTTCCTTTATAGCCATATCAGTCCAACGGACACATATAAAAAACTAAAAGAAAAACCAGAGGAGGAAGTACCGAAAATCTTCAAGAGTCTTGGTTACCCCTTCACCATTCATAAAACATCATTATCCAATGTTGGCTCACCTCACACATGGCCAGTGCTCCTTGGTGCACTTCACTGGCTTATGGAACTTGTCAAGGTTGAATTTTGTACAAATTGAAGATTGATGAGTTTGCCCAAACATTTTAAAGCGTGATTTCCTTTTCTTCTTTTTTTTTTCAGTTGGCTCAAAATGTTAATGACACCATCGACGAATGTCTGTTTCCCATGAATGATGAGGACAAGGTAAGTTCTTATCTCTATCAAAATGTCTTTGCAGTCTGAATGCCATAACATGTGATAACATGTGTTTCAAATGTACCTAGTTTAATATGGCTGTGACAGTCATAGATATATGGGATGTTTATGCTTGATTTTCCAATGAATTGTATTAATATGCCAAACAATTAAGCGAAATGTAAATGTCTGACATGATAGGGCAAAACCTGCAAAGTATCTTCAGAAAATCTAATCTAAACCAAAGCAAACACTACTAAATCATTCCAGATCCATCTCTGTATTCAGCAGATGTTTCTGCCACTGTTAATGTCTCACTATGTATTGAGAAAGCGTACGAAGCGTTTATTTACGGTCAAGACTTAGATAATTTGGATGAGTACACAGAAACACTATATGAAGAACTGAGTGAGTGAAGTTGTCATTGCATCAATTCCTGTAACCTTTGGTAGTGACCTACAAGATTTATGCATGTATCTGTTTCTATTAATGTAGGAAACAAGAATGCTCCACTTATTGCTGGTAAATGTGTATTGTTGAAAAATTATGTGCATCGTCACTTTGTAATGTACAATTTTATGATTTTCATATTCCAGAAAACGAAGAGCTGAGTCACGAAAACAAGCTACTGGAGGAAGAACTGGCGAGACTTGAAAGTGAACCGGTAGGAAAGATATTGTGTCGTGAAATTTTGAGAACTTCAAATTGCTTATTTCTAAATGTGAGTGTGAGCAAAATAATCGCAAACGGTTGGGTACTTTTACGTACATGTGTGAACATTTTGGAAAATCGCTCATATAAATTGTTCAGAGCCAAAACTTTGGCCACTGGTGAAGCTCCATCACTGTGAAAAATTACTGTGACATAATTTATGACATAATTTGGCTCGATCCTAGGAATGGCTCGGTTTTCCGATTTTCATTCAGATTATTTGGCCAAAACTCGTACTGTGATTTTTCTTGCACGGAGCTTCATTTGTGCAAAATTAATTTAAAGGATTTTCCACAAATGTTCCCATACACGTTCATCCCTTTAAAGGTGCATCTTGTTAAAGTGAGCTACGTGTTTGAAATTTATCATTCATCCTTTTTGGTAGGGGGTGGGGTGGGGTGTGGGTCGCTTCCACTTTTATAAATACATACTTTTGTATTTCATATTATCTTTGAAATTACCCTCCCCCTTTTTACCTCCCTTTTATCTCCATCTTTTCACAGTTGATAGATGTGTAGCTAACAGTCTTAACATATTCATACTTAACCTAGTCAAAGCTTGAAGCATTAGTGGAACAAAAGAGAACACTAGAGCTCGACAAGTAAGAGAAGATTTACCGTGATCTTGCTTCCACCATCTACGTTGTATTAATTTGTGGAAACATGTACTGGGGATGTTGTCGATTCTTAGGACTAAATTCGACACCTACATCACTGATCTCGAGAAGCATCGTCTCAAACTTGAGGAAAGAAAAATTCAGAACGAAGAAGAATTGAATGATCTCAGTAAGTGCAGTGTGGTGTCTTGAGGCATCCTCTTACACTTGCGTAGGGTGAACTACCCCTCCCATGTACAAGCCCTATCCTGAGTATGTCCAGTTAGGTCACCCAAATCGTGAAACTCAACTCACTTTCACAGAAAACCCTACCGCTTATACGCTGACCCGTAGATAAGCACATTTACTTGTGTAATGTTTATAGATCACTTCAGTACGTACGTACGTATAATATAGTCCATGCAATACTTCTGCCTCACCCCCTCCCCCGCTATATTAGCGTCCATGTATAAGTCCATTTGTAAATTATGCGAAGGCTAAGGGTAGTGTATAGTACTTATTTTCTTCTGACAAAATATATCGACTGACCGAAGTTTGATATCTTAGATCTGGAGTACACAGCAACATCAAGAGAGAAAGAGCAGTTGGAGGTTTTGCACAGTTGATCAATATTCTTATCTTTTACTGTATTGCAGGCTTTTATCGTATGAATCAAGAAGGTTTTCGTTCTTTCGTTGGAATTTTTAGAAAGTGCTTGCAAAGCAAGACTTTTACCACCTTTCGTTAATTTCAGCTGAGCTCGGGATCAACTTTACTTTACGTAAATTAAAGTTGATCCCGAGCTCAGCTGAAAACGCCTGTGGCAATGATCACGAGCTGCAGTTGAGCGGTGGTAGATTGTCGTTGGATGTTCGAGGTCATTTAACGGTTTGTCAATATTGCAATTACATTGTACTTACGCGAGTGGACGGTTTGACGCGATCAAAAGCCATGCTGCGTGCACTGGAATTCTAGTTCGTCCTCAAACCAGCTTTTTAGGAATGTCTACACCTGATTATATCAATTACATATTAGGTTAAAATAATAAGAAAAAAATTGAGCTGTTTCTTCTGCAAACGTACATCTCTAATAATGGCATGCTTCTTCCTGTGTCATGTTGTCTAAATACTGCGGTGTGCTGACCTGGCTTTCCAGATTGTGGTAAAAAAACCCATATTACCGCTGCGTTACCGCAAAGGAACTTTTGCCGTAACCTGACGCGATTTTTTGCGAGAGATTTTGTGGTAACACGTGGCTTACACGTGCAATAGAATTATACGATTGATATATTTAATTCAGTGGTGTAGACATGTACGTTGTTGAACTACACTACAGCAATGTTTTTATAGCTCAGTATGTTTGCTTTGAATTGGTTTCAATGAAATTTTGGTTTTGGTTTCTTTTCAACATGATCTAGGTACTAAATACCTATTAGAAATTTAGAGGTAATAGGTCTGAAATCTCTATGTAAAATTAGCGTAAAACTCGTTACTGTGGTTTTTGAGTAACCAAAATTGGTTTTTGGTGTAACCAAAACAGCCTGCTAACGGCGGGCGTTCTCATGTCCAGATCTGCTCGCCGTTCATTGGCCATTACGAAAAGTTTCCGTTTTTTCGTCATCGAGGAAGAGGCGAATAACCATCCATGGATTTTTTTTCAGCCCAAATTGACGCGTTTCAAGCAGCAAATTACGGAGGAAACGTTTCGCTACGACGCAGACACATTGAAGCTTAATAAGCAAATAAGCGAAGAGCAATATGATATACATATATGTATATCATATTGCTTTTCGCTTATTTGCTCCAATACGGCAACCAAAAGCAATATGATATACAATTGTCGAATGATAACATTTGGTTTGGTTTACAGTGATATGGGAGAGTACAAAAAGCAAAAGATTGTTATGAACGAGCAATACTAAAGAAATTAACATTGAAGCTTTCATGGCCTACTTAAATTACACGGCCTGATATCTTGCCACAGTAAGGTCAAAAATGCAAGGCCATTGAATTTTCCGGCGGTGCTCTTCGAAATTTTGATCTTCTTCCTTCAAAATTGTTCATTGGCCTTACTTTATGGTATAATCTTGTAGCTAAAAGTCTAGCGATCATTTCAAGAGTTTATTGGCTGAAATTGGTCCTTTTTTCGCCGAGAAATCAAAGTTTATAAATTGGTGCGATCGGCGGTTGTTTTGTTTATCACGCGCTCGTCTTCGTTCGAAAATTTTAGCTCTTAAATCTATCGTGGATTATCTATCTTTGGTATCTACGTGTTCCTGGTACTCTCCTCTACATTTCTACAAGATTTTTGGAGTCCGTGAATTAAAGAAAAAATTTACACTAAAGTCCTAACAACAACAGTTGTATATAAAAAAGTTTAAATATATTCTTGATAATATTCAATACAAACATTTGTATTTTCAAGTTTTCAATAGTCATTTAGTTACTGGAACAGTTTTTTTTTTGTTAGCTAAGAAACTTGTATGGAACTTTTACAGTGTATATGAGATTATTACGTTTGCAATCTATCTACTTTGAAGTTGTAAAGCTCCTTAAAATGAGTGAAGTGTTTGTTGGGTCATTTTCATGAAAATAAATCCATATCTTAGAAGAACCATGACAATTTTACATCACTTTTGTTGAATGCTGAAATGACCAGAAGACTACTTTGTCATATGAGGATGCAGTTTTTTTCTGTATTCATTTTGGTAACTCATAAAATACATTTTTTGTTTATATGTTTTGTAGATGGGTTAATTGCTTGATAATTGTTAATCGATTCATTATTTCTTCTTGTTTATAGTTGGAATTACTCCCCTACGTATTGTAATAACTTATTTTAATTCTATATTTTCATTCGATGGAGGTATTCACCGATAGTTGTGATGTTGAATTTGATGATCTCACTTTCATTTAAATTTAACTTTTCTGAAATCAGTTTGCAGTAAGATTATTTATGTAGCTGGGAGCTAGGATTAGACGCAAAAAAATGTATTTCAATGTCATAGAAGTAAAAGACTCCGATTGTCTTTGTCTGGCTAGCCCATTATTTAGTTATTAAAATACCAAGATCGAAATTCTTTTCTTTAGCTTTTAAGGCTGACCCAGTATCAATAACTGCTGAATCATGCAAAATTTAAACGTCTGCTGATCACGAAAATTGTAATTTAAAGGGCACACGGGGATTTTCCTTGTCCCTCTAGGGGTACAGTTTGGGTTAGGGATCTTCGAAGATGGCTATAGACAGAAATCAACCGAAGCCATTGTGTACTTTTGAAGACAATCGTTTTAATTGTCAAAGTATCAACAACAAAATAACCTTCATCGAAATTTCCTCACAATTGTCTTCTTTTTTCGTATTTGTCCCAGTCTCTCGCGTGTCTCGCCAAAGAATGTGACGTCACGATTCTCAAGCTGTCTTTGAATAAACTGTAGTCTCGCCAAATTGAATCCAACAGTATCCTAAACCCGTCCCTATGTGTTGTCCTTGCCATACATACAAACTAAATAAAAAGACGAGGTTAGGAAAGGTGTGCACTTCTCTCCTAAACTCTTCCCTGTGTGTTGTCCTTACCATGCATACAAACTAAGTAAAAAGACGAGGGTAGGAAAGTGTGTTCTCTCCTAAACCCGTCCCTGTGTGTTGTCCTTACCATGCATACAAACTAAGTAAAAAGACGAGGTTAGGAGAGATGTGCACTTCTCAAAGTAAAGATTTTTTCATGTTTCATTATGTATTGAAAGAATTGCATAAAATCATTAAAAATATGCACACCATATTGTTTTGTTATTATATTACTATGATTACACAGCTGAAAGTTTCAAGCAGTTATGAGAAAAATAGCTGTCTTATACTTATTTACCATATTGTTATTTAGATATTACATGAAGCAGATTTAGATGGAGACGATCAACTATCTTTTGCCGAATTCGAAAACGTCATGTCTAAAGCTTTAGATTTTCTTAGGTGAGTTTATTGATTTTACATCCACTTTAACTTGTGTTATACACTAGCTGCTCATTTCTGTAAAAATTTTCCATGCAATAGTCATTTAATTATTTTAATATTAGTAATTGTAGTATAGATAGCTATACTACGTTGTTTGACTATACTTATCTTCATTTGATATGATTCAATGATTTCAATTGGATGTGAAATGTAGCAAGCCAGTCTATTCTTTTACTGTTTGTAAGTTGAAAATAATTTTATTCCCCAAATAAGCATCCAAATGAATAGAAGTGAATAATTTTGCAAGTTTAAAGCATTTCCATAGTCTAATACTCATTTCGGACTTGTAAATTCTCTTTTTTAGAGTATTTCGTATTCGATTGTAATTTCAGCAGAATCATGGATGTTTAAAACATTGAATATGGTTGATTCACAAGGTGCTTTACAGTACAATGTATCATATAATAACTTCCACTTTGAACATTTTAGCATGATCTAATTAATGGCTAATGGAAACAGCAAAGCATAATTATTTAACATTTATAAAATATTACTCGTACATAATATTACTGTTGCAGGTAGCGAACCTGCAACAGTAACCTGCAACGCGTGTTTATATAACTCTACAGAATATTGGAAATGTTTTTCTATTTCTTAAATGTAACATATTCATTCAACAAGAACATTTCAAACTGTTTTAATCTTTGCTACTAGCGTGCTAGTCTGATGTTATAACAAAGGTGCTAAACTACTCATATCAATTTTTCACCGCCAGCAATATAAGTTTATATGAGACCCAGAATGTAGCGTTATATGAACTGAGACATTGTCTTGTGCACATTGAATTATCATTTAATACTTTATAACGCTATTATTCCTATGAAGAAGTAGTTCTCAAATTCTTATATTATCATTCTAATGATATACATCAATAAAACTGCAACGCAAATCCGCGCAAATAATTTTTATTTATCTACAAAGTTAGCCTTGAGAAATCACTTCTTCACTTTTTGAGCAGGACCAATATTACAATTGTTTACCTTAAAATAAAACAAACAAAGCTACATATTGAAGAATGAAACGAAAGGTTGATGAAATTAAAAATAAAATATCAACGTCAAGCTGAAAAGCAAACTGCAATACTACATGAACGTGAGAGTGAAGAAGTCTTATTATTGGTCACATGGTGTAAGGATGGTCACATGGTGTAAGGTTGGTCACATGGTGTAAGGTTGTTCATATGGTGTAAGATTGGTCATATGGTGTAAGGTTGGTCATATTGTGTAAGGTTGGTAATATGGTGTAAGGTTGGTCACATGGTGTTAAGGTTGGTCATATGGTATAAAGTTGGTCATATGGTGTAAGGTTATCATATGGTGTAAGGTTGGTCACATGCTGTAAGGTTGGTCATATGGTGTGGAGTTGGTCACATGCTATAAGGTCGGTCATATGGTGTAAAGTTGGTCACATGGTGTAAGGTGGTCACATGGTGAAAGGTTGGTCAGATGGTATAAGGTTGGTCACATGGTGTAAGGTTGGTCATATGGTGTTAGGTTGGTCACATGGTGTAAGGTTGGTCATATGGTGTAAGGTAGGTCATATGGTGTAAGATTGGTCATATGGTGTAAGATTGGTCATATGGTGTAAGGTTGGTCACATGGTGTAAGGTTGGTCATATGGTGTAAAGTTGGTCACATGATGTAAGGTCGGTCATATGGTGTAAAGTTGGTCACATGGTGTAAGGTTGGTCACATGGTGTAAGGTTGGTCATATGGTGTAAGGTTGGTCACATGGTGTAAGGTTGGTCATATGGTGTAAGGTTGGTCATATGGTGTAAAGTTGTATTTAGAATAATATACATGAAAAAAATTCTCAATTGGTTATGTGCAGTGCAATTTATTTTTGAAAACTGTGCTCCTAATTGGTTAGTCAAACAAAGAAGTGATCTACGTAAGAACCAATCATAATACAATGTTTCGAAGGGGAGAAAGTTTAAGTTATTGTAAAAAAAGCAACTACAATGGCTAGCGAAGTTTCAAGTTGATTTTCTTTGTCGAACGAGTTTACAGTTCACCGTTTTCAAAGTATTTCTGTATGAAAACATGAACACTGCTAAAAGTAGATACCTTGTTCTAGCTGCGTGTGCGGAAGCTATGCTGTTGTGAAAAGTAATATTTGACGGAATTCAAAAATACGAGTTGGTCGATATTTACAACTTGCCGGCAGGATTGAGAAATTTTTCATGTATATTATTAATAAGTAATAGCATGGTTTCTCGTGCAATTTGGGAAACAGGCACTCGTCCTTCAGACTCGTGCAATTTTGATAGTCTTTGAAAACTCACTCGTGCATGTTTTCCCCGAATTGCACTCGAAATCATGCTATGACATATACGAATCATACCTGAGTGGCAAATCGAAGTGAACATAGGGTTTCCTGGAAAGAGTCCTCGCGAGGAGAAACATTCACGAACATCAAACTGAAATATGAATGTATTATTTACATACACTAATTATCACAACTAACACATGTTAATACTTCATGTCATCTACAATGACGTGTGTACATTGATGAAAATCTGATACACATATATTCAGTAATACCAACCTTTTACTGTTACCACCAAGAGAGTTTTGCAACAAATGAGTTAATTTCGAGTTTCTATAAGGCACGTGAGTAGCCTAAAATGTATTATAATTTATTTGACTATCATCTCTCTACACTGTATAAGCTACGTATGGCTGAGTAAAATTTAAAAACAGACGCAAACATTTATTTTCTGGAATAAATAATCTAAACATGCAATTTTTTATTGTTGGAATTTCAAAGAACGGTCTATTGTTGCAGATGTATGTATTTTTCTTAAATTTATGTAATGTTTAAAAATCGCATTGTGCACAGCGTTAATCAATAAAATACAAAAATCATATCTCCTGTCAATAAATTAAAGTTCATCCATCATAACGTAAGTATATGCTTACCTTCTTAGCCAAGGCGTTGAAGACTATACCCAAATTTGTGAGGCTCTGGTTTATGTGATTAGCTTCCTTAAGTCTTAATCCTGTTGATCCGGATTGACTTATTCTTTCAGCACCCGCCAGATCAACCAAACTCAATACCCCTGAAAAAATTTAGCTCATCGTCATCGCAAAACAATAGATAACAATTTGGGGGATTCTTTTGCTACTGAATATATAATAAATATCGAGGAGACATTTACAGCCACGGCGCCAAAGAGAGTGGGGACTAGAGCACACACCACCCCCACCCCACTTTTTCCCCAGATAAAGTTTTTGCTAACATTTATACATTTTAGCTAAATTAAAGGCAAGGTAAGACGTAGTATATTTAGTTAATATATGTCTTAAGCCTGTTTTCCAATAGCCACGTATCGTAACGTATCGTAGCAAAACGTAACAGGGCGCATGCTATGATAGGTTACGACACGTGCCTAGTGGAAAACAGGCTTTACCCAACCCCCCTCCAGATTTGATTTCGCTGCGCAGTCCCTGTTTTACCGCGTGGAAACGTGTTAAAGCAAAATAAAAGCTGGACTAATCATATAGAACTAAGTCGATAGTCAACATCCATATTCTAATATGACGAACTATTTCAAAAATTCTTAAACTGAAAACAAAAACATAAATATGCATACTCCTGCCTTGACTTAGTTCCCCAGTAATCCCATTACTCCCGACGAGTTTTAGTTGAAAGACAGAGTGACTTCTCGACGAGCGATCATTACAGTTTGTAGCGGCCACAGAACGATTTTCGTAAGCCTTTCGTAGTAAACTGGACACCTAGAGTATGAAAATTTTACAATATAGATAAAAAATAACAAAAAACAACAGCAAAAAGTGAGTGAGGTCACACTCATTGTAATCATGTTTCTTAAAGAGTAAATATGCCATGACAAGCTCACTTACCTAAAAATGACGTACGTAACAAAATAATAGGGAGTTTTAGCAAAGACTACGAGTACGACTTACGTCATTTTGGCGCAAAAACATTGTTGCGACAACAAAAACACGTAGCCGTACTCGTGCTAAAGCTCCCTAGTATATTTAAATGACACGTGAATGTAAAGCATTTTATTAATTACAAACAAGATGCAACACAGCAGTGTATTGTACGCAACGTAGAACATTATAACGCAAATTAGAAGGAATTCTACGAGTCAACAGTTACAAATGGAAGTTGTACAAGATACAGCACAGCAGTGTATTGTACGCAACGTAGAACATTATAACTCAAATTAGAAAGAATTCTACGAGTCAACAGTTACAAATGGAAGTTGTACAAGATACAGTACGATGCATGCGCAAACCAGTGTTAAAGAGCGAGTGTAAATGTTTATGCTGAGCAACTGGACGAGCATGGGCGTAGAAAGATTGTTAACTGGGGGAAGAGGCTCGTACTCATATATTCATGATATGTAGTGTTAAGTTCTTTTGAAAGATAGTACTTTGTATAGCAGTATTGGGAAAAGAAGAGAATTTTGGAAGAGAAAACTAGCAACCGGTTTTACAAGCTTTTTACAATTTGCATTGGAAGCCTTTCGAAAAACCCCTCAAAAGCATGTTCTTTGGCAAATGATTTACTGGAGCAAATATATTGCCTTTCTAAAAATTCAACTTTTCCACTTTGCTATTCTACCTATTCAAATAGAAGAACAGTTGTCACAGATTCCCTTAAGGGGATACACTGGCTGTTTGTATAAATCAACTCGAAAAAGCATTTCATGTGGCTTGCTTGTAATTTTTATGAACAATTTCAGTTTTCTCATCTGATATGCGTGTTTTTGGATGATCAGAAGGGGCCCGAGAGTCAACTATAAGAAAACCATCATTTTCGAATTCTCAAACTTTCTCTCTCAGCGTTGCCGTATGAAGGCAACATGAAGGAAACCATCAAAAATTTCGGAAGTAAATTTTGGTGATCATTTGCTTCAAAAAGGCTATACTTGCGTGTTATGGGGAACACTGTCCCTGTTATATAACGTTTAAGCTTAATCAGAAGACGGGCTTATGTTTCATCAGAGGCTGCATGTGTTGCCTCTTATGAGGCTAGTGCATTGGCTTCCTTTGTCGCCGATTGCTGTGATTTTTGAGAAACCACGGATGCTGAGAGAGGGAAGTATTAAGTTCTTATTATCAACCATACTTTTTTGCAGTAAAGTAAATGGTTTGAGCCGAGAGTATCGTTACATGTTTGTAAATGTAGATCGTCCAGGTTGGTATAGTCCTGAGAAGGACTGTTTTTGTTGTTGTTGACTGAAGTTTCGACAACCTTAGCGGAAGCCATATACAGAGTCAAAATGACTCTTCAGAGATGAACTCTGTTTCATCTTCAGAGATGAACTCTGAAGATGACTACCGCTAAGGTTGTCGAAACGTCAGTCAACAACAAGAAAAACAGTCCTTCTCAGGATTATACCAACCTGGACGATCTGCATTTACAAACACATAATTTTTTGCGTTACATAGAAGATGGCGATTCACGTAGGAGACGTACGTAGCCGGCATGTTAGTATGAGAAAACTAATTATGAAATTCAACGATATCATCGTTTGCTTCAATAATAGAGAGCTAAAAACGCAAAACTAAGGCGAAACAAAGTTTAGAAAAAATACATAGAAACCATAAACTAAAACGATATAAACTTAGAGCAACACAGATAACTCACTCCACAACCGCAAAATCCAAAAAACTGAAATGAAAAAACCTCTTCAAAAAAAATCTTGCTTGCGCACACGTGTTACAGCCTTTCGTACGGCCCCGTAACGACTTAGGCCGATGACGAAATAGAATGCTACTTACTTGATCGGATGATGTAACGGCAACGGCTTTCAAGTTGGTAACAAACACATCGTTGGCTTGTTTGCCATTGTTTGTGGTTGCTTGTTTAATCTCATGTTTGCTGTCAGGGTTTCCAAGGAGATCACGTATTGTCTCGTTGTATATTTCGAGAAAAGACGCTTGTATCTCGTACTACATAAAGTTTTGGGAAAAATCATGATTGAATAAATGGCTGGAAAAACCCCAATCGAGTGATTTAACATAATCATGTGTCGTGAGCTACATGTATCTTTCTGAAAAGTCAACTCTCGTCATTAATAATATACTTTATGTGTACAAAATTGACATTTATTACCTTCCAACCTTTACTCATGAGATCCTTGGCACTAAGGAAGACTTGTTCCATAGCACGTGGTATCACACCCCACGTATCACGGCCGTTGATATCACCTTCCATTGTAAATGTTTTACCTGATCCAGTCTGACCATACGCAAAGATGCAAACATTGTATCCATCAAGCACACTTTGAACTAGCTGTGCTGTTTCTTGATAAATCGTTACTTGAGTGGTTTCTGGACAAAATGCTTTGTCAAATGAAAATGACATTCTGGCTTGTTGGCTTTTCTTAGACAAAGTACTAGACTAAACAGGAAAGTTTGCAAAACATTTGAATCAATCTTCAATATTCACCAAACAACGTTGGTATGTTTATGTGCGTACGTAAACATAAATAAACGGAACAGCGTAATGTTCCCAATAAGAGATTGAAAGGAACAGCGTAATGCATTTTACGGAACAGCGTAATGTTCCCAATAAAAGATTGAAAGATCTACATAAATAAACAACATCATGACAGAGAAGCATATATGTTAGATAAACATATATGCTTCTCTGTCATGATGACTAAAAGTTAACTGAAATCGACAAATTAGTGTCGATTTCAGTTAACTTTTCAAATGGCGGTTGCGAAGTTACTTTCTAATGTTGCCAACTACATTTCCAAATATGGAATATTCGATATGAACTTGTCAACTTGAGTTGACAAGTTGTGTACTTGAGTACTGAAGTTATGAACTAAAGTTGCGAAGTACAGGCAAACGTGAAATGTCTTTGTTCCCTGTAGACATTTGGCGATAAATCCGTTCAGTAAGCAAGGAGAAGCTTTACCAATAGAAGTAAGAAATGAAATACTTGAAAGGTGGTTAAATAACCAGCGTTTGACAAACATTTTGAAACAACTAAATCTACCGTATAAGACTATATCAAATATAATAGATCTATGGGTAGACACTGGTTCTATTGCACCTCGCCAGGGCGAACGTGATGTTCGAACCACGCGTAAGGATGACGTTATTGCATACGCTGAATGTCTAAAAATTAATAAACCATCTATTTACGTAAAGAGATTCAGCAACACCTAGAAAATAACTAAGTTTGCCTTCCAGCAAACATACCTAGAAGGTCATCCATTAGTAGAATTTCGAAAAAAGATCTTGGTTACTCTAACAAAATAATAAGTCAAATTCCTCGAGAGACAGAACAGCCGGACGTTATGGAGAAGTTAGAAGCTTACGTAGCAAATATTTCATTGTTTGATTGCAGCCGTATGCATTTCTTTGATGAGTCGCCTGTAGTTGTTACGAGTGGCAACAGACGTCGAGGGCACTGTATGCAGGATACTTCTGCATTTAAAATCCAACGATACTCTTCTAGTGCCACATTTACTGTAAGTTTTTTACATAATGTAAACGGCGTATCGCTGTTTAACACTCTTAGAGGGCCGTCAAACGGATTAGAATTGCTAAAGCTTTTCCTTGCTTACTGAACGGATTCATTGCCTACAATGAATCAGGATTGAATGTCTACAGGGTACAAAGACCTTTCCAGTTTGCTTGTACTTCGCAACTTTAGTTCACAACTTCACTTACTTCAGTACTCAAGTACACAACTTGTCAACTCAAGTTGACAAGTTCATATCAAATATTCCATATTGGAAATGTAGTTGGCAACATTAGAAAGTAACTTTGAATTTATTTATTATAAACGGAATGGCGTAATTGCAAGTCATGCAAACGCCCAAAAACCACTTCCGAATAAGTATTCATAAATATAGCTTGCAAGCGTTGGTTCGGGGGTTCGGAAAAGTTGTAGTTATTGCTGTATGAACTGGTCATACAAATTTGATGAATTAGAGTTGTATTGCAGAAGGCAATAAATTTCGAAAACGCAGTTCTAGGATTGACGGTTGTCCGTAATCTTAACGAGATCAAATTTAATCATTACGTATCGCCACAGAATAGATAACATACAGAAGGGCCACTTAGCGAAAAATGCGGTCCTAAATTTTAATGCGCATGCACTACTCCGCCATGTTGGCAGCAAGATAAACTTGCTACACTAAATAAGGGTAGCAATGTACAACTCAAAAATCTTGGCGTTATTACTTGAAAAGTTGAAATATTTATCCTGAGACGACCAAATCAAAGCTGTGGTTAATAAAGGCAATCAAGACCTACCCTCAGCATCGTGCTGAAATGGGAACATACAATCAACATATTTTTATGCTTTTTCATGTACAACCAATGTGTACAACTCTATCGAGAGCTGTATGAGAAATGCTGTGCCGTGGCCGTGTGGTCAAGGTTATTCGTATTTATTTATTTGTAAACAACGGAAGCGGAGAAGCGCTTAACGAACGTCTTTAAATCAGAAACAAGAAGGAACAATGTGAAATTTATCAACGGACGGGCTACACTAAAAAAGATATTTCGTATGACATTGGATTTGGTGCTTTAGAATTCAGACAAATTTAGTCATATCCCGAACACTAGATAAATGTTCATTGAGAAATTGCAAACTTGTGCAATTGTATTTAATGCCCATGCCATATTGTGTTGGGAAAATTCTTATATATATATTGTATGATTGTAGCTAACTTCCTGATGCTCTTAACTATATGTTCCTTATATTTGTCATGTTTTAGATAATTTAAAGTATTGATTCCGTTGTAAGGAAATAAAATTGTCCTCTTGCTTCTATTAATATATATATATATATTGTTATTTTCGTTACATCGCTGTCGCTGCATTAATTTTCAAGTTAAATATGCTGCACAAATATTCAGCCACACCGTTGCTGCATCGATTTGCACATATTCATCAATTGGAGCACTACCACCATCAGCCTTGGGTACAGCTGAGTTGCTTTTGAAATTTGATTCGCTTTTCGATTGCGTCAATAGTTCCACACTGAAATCAGCAAAAGAACAAAGAAGTGCAATAAGCAACAGCAATAATCACATTGCTTTTCTCAAAGAAGCAATGTCCTTTATCGATGGAATCAAAGTGGTAAAAGATGGTAAAAACATCACAGGCAGAATCAAACCACTGAAGGGATGGCTTATATCTATAAAGGCCAATATCTGTCTCTGGACCTATCTTCATGCCTCACATAATTTTGCATTCTTGCTTACCAGAAGATTAAACACAGATGCTCTAGAGAATTTTTTTGGAACAATATGCCAGCAAGGAGGTAATTCTGACAATCCCACGCCAATACAATTTATCAGAGCTTTTTGAAAGGTTTTTTTCAGTTCACTTTTGACCTCTTCCAAAGGAAACTGTTCTAGAGAAATGGACACTCTGCTAACACAATTTTCAAAAAAAAGCCCAAACCATTTAGTATGCCACTTACCCATGCAAAAGCTCCAAGTAACTCACTGTTGATTGGTGAAAATGACTACCGAGAACAAAATATTAGCAACAATTTATTGCTCAAAAATGCTGCTGCCTATGTTTCAGGATATTTGCTAAGCAAAGATTTCAAAATCTACAGCTGTCTCCAATGTAAGAACGTTTTGACTTCAAATAACATAAACAATGATGGTAATTTGCGTTGCTATTTAAAGGCATATAAAGAACTCAACTTTGGTGGGCTGACTGCTCCTTCATCGTGCTATTTAAATTACATTATGCAACTTGAAGACACCTTCGTGGATTGCTTCTCGGTCACAACCAAAAATCTGAATGTTGGAAAGAGCATCTTGAAGAGTCTTAACTTGATACCAGTGCCATTCCATACATGTTCACAGTTTCCACTGCAATATTTGGTCAAACTTTTTTTAAGAATGCGAATTTATTACGGCATCAAATTTGCAAATCGCGAGTTTTCTTCTTCTAATAATAGATCGCTAAAGTACATTAAAGTCAAGCATTTGTAACATTCTACAAACTTACTACAAGGAAAATTCCATAGACAAAGTTGATAATCCTTTTCATTCTAACTCGAAATACAAGCATAACCACGATTGAATGTTGGCAAGTTGGCAAAAGCATCAGACCACAATAACAAATTTTGACTCTAAAACGTGTATTCTAACGATGCGATTCGACCTAAGTTGCCAAAATTACCTTCTTTGACATTTCAAATTTCATGTGAACTAAAACCAGTGATCGTAAAATTCGTAATCAACAATCGTTCTTGCTGCCATCATGCTAGAACTATAGTTTTATAAACGTAACATAGTTATTATTTATCATAGATGGATGGGCACGGCTATTGGCTCTCCTTCCCACATGTCAATCAAAACAACATAAAAATAATTTTGATCAAAGCCCGCACTGCCTCTGTACTAATTTCACAGAGATTTTAGACACTTACTACATTTCACAAAAGGCTATCGTGAAAAGAAACAGGAAAAAGAAGAAAAACATAAAAAGTTGAAAACTGAGAATGAAAAAAAACGGAACAAGTAAACCAGAAACGGAAAAAATTAACCAGTCTAAAACGAGAAGATGTCTTGTAAATAGAGTGGACCGAAAAGCAGGATTTTTTAAATTTTGTTTTAGTGGTTTGATACGATTTTTTATGGGCCATTATGGACTTTTTTACTAAATGATTTGTCAAACTTTCTATGTGAACGCTATTGTTGTTAACACAAACAGCTTTCATTGCTGAATAAAAATAGTTGAAGGAACTAGTGTTTCATTATATTATGGATGACATGAGTTTATACATAATAAATAATCCACTAATCCAGCACCTTCATTATTTGATTGTTTTCTGTCGCGACATTTTGCCATATCTTCAATAACAACATCTTCATTAAAATTGTCCTTTACTTTTGGTTGACCCAAGGGATCGTGATTGGAGAGTGAAAAGATTGATTTCTGCTCGCTGTCACTATTCTACTAAAAACTATACAAGTTAAGACTGAGTGCTAATAAAAAGCTAAACGACGATAAAATACATATGAATATCGTTTTCTTCGTATAATCTTCGCTCGTGATTAGTAAAGGATTTGTAGCTAAAATATCAACATTATCAACATCATTTAAAGTATGTATGTCCTTATGAACAATATAAAGACAAGATCGATACATTCTTATATGCATAAACTATTAAAGATATATTTAACACATAACACAATTACACAATAAAGAATTATTAACAACATTTGTACACAACATTTAAGACTTATCGAAGAAATGTGTTTTAAAGACATAGTATCCAAATTTAAATTTAGCCGTTCACAATATGAAATATAAAAGATGAAGTTTCTTATCTCTGCATGGGGCTGCATGGTTCTGTGGTTACTACAAAAGTCACGGTACTCACAACAAAAATCACGATTTTTTCTCTGTAGAAGTATATTCTGACTCTAAATGATGAGATTTTCTCTCTTCCTTTTGGATTTCATGATCTTTTAGGACATCCTAAATTTTAGCAATTGTTTTTAGTGTACATTGGGTATAAAATAGGGTTTTTAGTGTACATAGGGTATAAAATGGTTGGGGTGCCACTTATTTTTACAGATTCTTGCACTGCATTATGGGCTTGATTACGTAATTTGAAACCAACCAATTACAGACGACTGTCATTTTCTGCAATATTCAGCCTTCACTATATTATCAATTCTCCATTATTATTACCACGACATCATTTTTAAGTTTCAAGAGCTACAGTATTTTGTTGCAAAAACAATAACTAACTTACTTCAACATCACCAAGAGGATCCATGTCCAATTTGTGATCTGAGTCAAAACTTTCCTTTGCTTTTTCATGGCTGTTTTAAAAAATTTATATGAACTAAATGCGTTTAGACTGAACCTAAAAACTGTTGTGCGAGTATAAAAAAGTAGGAAGTAAAAAATTGCTTTAGCTAACATTTAACCAAACACAGGACATACATGCAAGACTACAGATGAGAGATCTGGCAAAGACAGTGAAAGTCCTAATCAGAGTTAAATAACATACTTTGTACCACATACATTTCGTCATAATTTCCTTCTACCAGAGGATTTTTTTCAATTTTCAACTCTTTAATATCTTTGTCAACCTACACATTATCAGTACCTTAATCAGCTGAGGTTACAAATGATTTCTGTCAAATGTCTAAATTCCGAAAAAAACATCGACTTTTATGTACATGAATAATAATTTAAAAATCTCATTTCGTAGCTACAATTTAGTAAAATGGAAATTCAGGCAACACTGAGTTTTGCGCCCTCTATCACATGTACATATGTAACTACGTTACGACTGTTAAACGGTCGTTTACGGTAGAAATTCTCCCAACATAAAAATAAACCTACTATTTGCAACCAAAACAAAGTTTAAACAAACGCATGAAAAAAAAATCATGTTTCAAAAAAAGTCTTGAACTACAGGAAAACACAACTTGCCACGTTTATGACTTATGTTATTAAAGTTAAAATGACCAGTACCTCTGACGAATATCCAAAGTTTGCCCAATCGTATTTCATAATTCTAGTGCCATTATCTCTAGAGATAAGATAACAGAAAGAGATATCTCGCAATATCAATTATATGCATACCAATACAGTTTTAATTTGTACTTACTTCATTTCATCTAACAATTTTCCATACTGGCTGTGTAGATTAATCAGATACTGGATGGGAATATTCATTTCAAAACTCTAAGAAAATATAAAAGTTGTTAACTTGTGTCTGAATTTTATTCTCCTGTAACAAATTTGTTTCAAATACAGTATAAACCAACAACTAAAATGTAGAATAAGAGAAGTTAGGTTATTGGTTTTAATAAACGTTGACAGAAGCAATTGCTAAAAGTGCACATTTTTCAACAATTTAATGGTTTGTACTGGCAACAATAATGTAACAGTTGACATAGAACGAAGATCATTAAACAAACGCAAAATTACTCATTTAAGATTTTCCAATGAAGAGGACCCATATAAACACGTCTTCAACATTAAGAGGAGGGGGGTTGGACAAAAAAGTGACGACCTAAAAAATTACTTGTTTACTTTAAGGCATCGATAAATGTACGTACGTGACCAGAATAAAAAAGATTTAAGTCAGCACTTAATCTTTGAAAACGAAAGTTTATACAAAACATTTTATTGCTAAAATGTTAAAAAATCAGTTTTTGTGGTCGTTAGCGTTCTCACGACCACATGGAATTCCAACAAAGAATTACAAACTATTTTATTCATTGTGTTATCAATGACTGTACAAGGATACGCGCTTGAAAATTACAACAGTATCTTTGGCGTAGAACATTCGTTTCTTCGGCGTAATTGTAATTGATAACCTCGCAGAACAACAATAGCATGAAGTCAAAAATATGCGTGCTATTTCTTAAATTCTATTCTCCTTTTAATTGAGTGATTAATGTTTTAGTTCAGGATTGTCAATACGACAATTTTGCTCAATTCATTCATTCTTTAACAGTACGCCTTCATTTCTATAACATTTCTCCAAGAACGCCGTTTTTTGGTTACGAGTTACGGACCTAAGACCATAAGTTTACAAATGGGGGCTACTTTTCTGTCCATCGCCTCAAGAAACATCATAAATTTTAATAAACTTATTGAAAGAAATACTTAGAGTTTGTAAAATTAGTTACCCTTCCTCTGTCCATAATTCTCTTATGGTATTCTTCAGGGGTAACATCCAGGTAAATAACCAATTCTGGAAATGGAACCAATTGCAGAACTTGATGCCTTAAATTGCAGTAGTGCTGATATCCTAACAAGTGCGAGAAAATTATCTTTGAAATGTTTTAAAAGCAGAAGTAAAAAGTAAATATGTAAAGTGTTGCACATTCCATAAAAATTGTGGATGGTGGTGTTTTATGTTTTGGGAAATTTTGGTGTCCATATTTAAGAGAGTTCCAAAAAAGAACGTAAAATTTCGGAATTATCTTTTTCACGCAACGAACCCGCATACAAGATTGAAAAAAATGTAAATACAATTTATAACTTCTTAAAGCAAGATACTCACTTGTATGCCTTTCATTTGTTCAATGGGGAACAAGCTTTTCCGAATTTTCAAACGTTAAACATACAACACGATTTGTGCATAATCTTCAAAAGAAATTAGCTAAAATCTACAATATTTATAAATACATATAGATATATACATTTATTAAACTACTAACTCAACATAGCGGTGCGGTGCAATTGCTGCGGTTGAGACTCGTTAATTACCAATCTACGCAACTTCGTTCTTATCGCAGTAACCGCAATGATAAAACACAACAAAGCCGTAAAACATTTGAATGAAACGAATTCCCAGAGTAATACAAAGGTTAGATTCCTGTTGAGCTAAGTGGGACGTTTTTCTCGTTACTTTCAAGTGAGTATAAAATACAAAAGGAGTACACCAACTTAGTACACGTGACCCAAGACAGGTTGACAATAGTTGGCTGGTGTTGTCTAAAAGCACTCACTTGACCAAGTCTTCATGCCAGCAAAACGTAAACAAGGCAAGTCATCAATCTGTTAAACGCTTGGAGCTGCATTATAAATGAGGAGGGAAGGAAAAAACTCAAGTGGAAGTTTTTTTATCAAAATTTCCTTGTAGCATCCACGTTTTTTTTTGACGACAGGTTCCAGACCCTTTTCCGCAACCGGTAATTTAATAGAACTCAATGGGCCCGTCTCATATGTACAGGCCTTAAAAGGTAGAAAAAAGAAGTGATCTTTTCATTTATCTCCCTCTTTAGTAAATTAAAAAATCACCGGGAAGTTGATAAAATCATCTAAATGAATTTATAACAAACTAATTAAGCTCTATTCATTGATACCAGCGTTTATAAATTTGAGTTTACTAATATAAAAAATTTTTTTAAATTCAAGCAAGTGTTGAGTATAATAGTATTCATTGGCAATTTTTCTAAAAATTTATGTCCCCCCACTCCTCGTATAAACCTCATCCTCAAATTATCTCCCACTTTATGGGAAGTAAAAAAATCCAGGGAGCTAAATAGAGGAAAAACGGTATGAATAAATGTGCAATAACTTACCTGGCTGGTTCACCATGCATTACATCAAAAGTAGATTCGTGATCGCGATTTTTTAGAGCCTCATCTCAGCTTTGAGCTCGCTGCTCTGTCTGGCAAACATACCAACGTCTTTTTCCAAAGCACGTATCTTTTTCACGGCGATGTCAAGATGCATCGTCTTTTCTCTATCGGCGTTCAGCAACTCCAACTCCCTTTCTTGAAACGATTTGTTCGTTTTCTCAAGCTCTCCGATTGCACGGCGATAACGTTCCACATCGCTTTCCAAAGCGTCGATTTTCGCGCGCAGTATTTCAATCTCACTGGTTTTATCTACAGCGACGATCGTAGTTGCAGAAATGGCGTCTGTGTTACCAAGCGAAGTCTTAAGTTCTTCGTGTTCATCTTGTAGATCATGGAACTCAAACTTCAAATCTTGTAATTCGTCTAAAAATTAGTCACATCATTAACAGAGTTTATAGCCAGCATAACAATTGAACGAGTTTCGTGAGTCTTTCATGAAGTTCATTAAATCTCGTTTATAAGTCTGCAATTGCACTGTTAAAATTTGTAATTGCACTGCTGAAAATCTCTAATTGCACTGTGAGTACTGTTTCCTGTTTGGCTGAAGAGCTGTGAAAGCCAAACATACTTCTTTTTGATTAAAAAGACATGGTGC